>NC_140934.1:127511964-128111964 GCF_014529385.1 Adiantum capillus-veneris | reverse complement strand
AATCTATAAAGACATGTAATGGCATAAATAGACTGACTCGTACTTGCCTGCTTGCAATGTTTGGTCGCAAACACTTCAAAATTTCCTGATGAAGCTTGACTTTAAAACACTCAGAGGTTTCTGAAGTTGGAACTGGCCACTTTGGGGAATCTTGTTGGGGAAGAGGGAAAGGTTTCAAAGTGCCAAATCCATGGACAGAGCAAGGGGCATTGTAAAAGTAGTCGTAAAAGAAAACTCCCCTCTCTGCCAGAGCTCTTCTCGCACTAGTTCTGTACATAAGTTCTCCCATCGAAGCATGAAAAGCATCAAAAATACCAATTATGCACTCAACTGGTTGCCAGTCTTCTTTGTTAGAAGGATAAATATCTGCAAAAACAAAAGATAAGAGAATGGTCACAAGAAATAGTCAACAAAATAACTTGAAGGATCTTTAAAGACTTTTTAGCAATATAGTAGTCACACAGTTTGGTCTATGAGCAGGAAACCCCAAAGGTGACTGTTGTAGTTGTAATGGAATTTTCCTTAATAGGTGAGAGTAGCGGAATTTAATGAGAGTACTTTCAGGAAATGATTTTGTGAGCATAGCGGGTTGACATAATTGAAGATAGAAACATAATCATGGCAACTAGTTAACTTGGCATAGACAATACTTTTGCAAGAGAGAGAGTTTAGAGAACATGACAACAGTTGAGGACCGGATTTATGTGGAGCCGGTCCCCCCTCCAATAGGCATTTGTATTATGATTTCTCCCATAAAGAGAGACTTGTTAGAATACAGTCTTTGTGTTCCTTGTGACCTAGTTGATGCCATAGGCTTCATGCATCACAAACATAACATAAACTTGAAGAAAGCTTTAACTATCCCAAGCCTCAGTCCCAAGACCTCAAACACCTTCGAAGGTGGAGAGAGTTAGCAGGGAATGAGGGTAGGGAAGAGGAAGAAGAAACATTTCGTAGGAGAAAGAATTAGTTCCTCACTTATCATACTCTTGTTGCTAGCATACATAATAGCATAGTAATCAAGAAGAAGGAGATGACAAGCTCAAGCATTGAAGCATGGCTCTTGGTTGGATTTGCACTCCATAGCCAAGAGTGTTGGTGTAGGCTCTCAACCTCTACTTGCTTGGAGAGGGAGCTCTTGCACTTTGCATAGCACACAATGAGAGTGTTTGTGAGTGTGTGTGGGTGAGTATACCCCCTAAGCACCCCCCTAGCTTGCTTGGGTCGACCCCCCCTTGTATCTCATGCTTGAAGCTCATTGGACCCCTCCAGGCCTAGCCAATCACAAGCAGGAGCCATTACAAGCAACATGGGTAGCCTTGGGACAAGTGTCCCCCTTTCCCCTTTGAGAGAGAGGACTTGTTAAATGCAAAAACAATTAGATAATTCAAGTAATTTATCATTGGACCCCTTTGAAGCCTAGCCAATAGGCTTCAAGCAACACATGAAGGTAACATGGGTAGGGACCTGACATGTGTCCTTGCTGCCTCTTCAAGCTGGGGCTTCCCTTGTGAGTGTGAGTGTGTGTTCTCTCTCTAATCCCTAGGAAAAGGGCTCGCCCCCCCTCTTGTAGGGATGCTTTTGACTTTAGGAGCTCAAGCACCTTAGTCATCAAGCATGACAAAGCACTTGGACTAGGGGGTGTTCCCACAAGCATCTCAGGCAAGCATCTCAAGGCACCTCAAGCACCTTAATCATGTAGCAAGTCAAGCACCTCAAGCATGGAGTAAGTCAAGCACCTTAATCAAGCACCTCAAGCAGGACAAACACCTCAAGCACGACAAGCACCTCAAGCAGGTCAAGCACCTCGAGCTTGGGCCGGGTTCCCACCTCAAGCTCAGCCCTAGCTTACCTAAGGTCAAAGGACTTTTACACACATTATTGGAGGTCTTCAATGAAGCTAACCCTAAGGTCTTATGCTCCATTGGTTAGCCTTGCTCTTGATAGACCATCTCCCATTTAGGCCCCTTTACTGTTGGCCCCGTGTTGAGATAGATCTATAAGCACATATCTATATCTTTAACACTTGTTCCCATTTATTCTCCCACATTAAGTGATCAATATAATATGAGAAAATCATTTGGGTTGGTTAGATATTAGATTTTATGACATTACCTCTCTCTTGAAATCATAGTCGTCCTCGACTATGAGGTAGAAGAGATAAAGCCTTAGTCATTAGTCAATCGTACTTAGCGGGTAGAGGATCCCTTTTTTACCCTACGACATCTTTCCAAGATGGAGGACTAATCCATTTGGTGCTTGGGAGACATAGCTGCCACAAGCATGTCTGCTCTTTTGTCCATTTTATTCTCCCAAAGTAGAGTGACAAATTCTACTTGGGGTTTGAGAGACGTCGTCATCACAAACATGATTCTAAGCATGCATACTAGTTAAATTTGTGCACAATTAAAAAAGAGGATTAGTCTTATAAGACAAAAACATGAGTCATTTAAAAGAGAGTTGTACATTTGCTTACTCTAATGTAGCATTGTAAGCATTGACAAGGTTCATACTATCCTTAAGTTGTACTCCTTGCATCCATTTAGCATCTTCAAAAGGATAATTTTTGAACTTAATAAGATACCGTCGGATTATCTTACCATGTCGTAGTACCTTGTCTTCATGCCGAAGGACAGCTTCGGGTTGTAGCACCTCTTCTTGGTCTTCAACTTCGGGAGGGTCTTCAATAATTGGTTCAGTTGGTGGCTCTCCTTTGTAGGGCTTAAGTAGGCTTACATGAAAGGCATTGTGTATAAGCCAATGGTTGGGCAACTTGAGTTGATAAGCCGTCTCATTGATGGGCTTCAAGATTTGGAAAGGACCATGGTATCTTTTTGCTAGTTTAGCATAATACTTTTGATGGCCCGTAGGATTTTTGCCCGTCGTTTGCCTTAATCGAGCCTTAGGAAACTTCAATAAGACCCAATCATTTTCTTTGAACATTAAGGCTCTTCTGTGCTTATCAGCAGCAGCTTTTTGCCTTTGTTGAGAGATGACTATAGCCTCCCTAATCTTTTGAAAAGATTCTTGTAGGTCACGGCTATACTCATCGGCGGCGAAGATCTTCCCATGTACTTTGAGTAGCAAGGGACTTTTAGGTCTTCCCTCTATGATCTCGAAAGGTGCTTTCCCCGTAGAAGTATGGACAGTATTATTGTAGGCATACTCTACTAGAGGTAAATACTTTTCCCATTGTGAGCGTTGATCTACTTCGGTAACATAAGTCTTGAGTAGATCGAGTATTGTAAGATTGGCTATCTCACTTTGGCCATCCGTTTGTGGGTGATAGGCCGAAGAGAAATTCAATCTTGTTCCTAGATTTTCAAAGAGACCTTTCCAAAAATTACTGGTCATTCTAGGATCTCTATCTGACACGATGGATGTGGGTAATCCATGGTGTTTGAAAATCTGAGATAAGAAGAGACTTGCCATTTGATGTGCCTTAATAGTCTTTTTGACAGGAATAAAATGTGCTTGCTTGCTAAACCTGTCGACTATTGTCCATATTCCTGTATTCCCATGGATAGACTTGGGTAATCCAAAGATGAAATCCATGGATATACTCTCCCATGGTGAATTTGGAATAGGCAATGGCTGGAGTAATCCAAGTTGCTTCCCTCTATCATACTTGGTCTTTTGGCATACTACACATTTTGAAACATACTCTTGTATGTCCATTTTCATGGTAGGCCAATAGAAATACGTCTCTACTCCTCGGAGAGTAGGTTGAATACCTCTATGCCCTGCATATGGAGGAGCATGGGATTCATACATAACCTTCTCACGAAGGGAATGGGTAACACATAGCCTATTAACGTGGAGAAGATAACCATCCTGCAAGGTGAATGGTTCCTCTTTCTTCCCCAAAGCAAGGGCTGACATTATGTCTCTAAAGTCAGGGTCAGTAGCATACTCATCTATCATAGAGGATAGATCATTGTGAGTAGCTATAGACACCGCATTAACTTTTGGTCGTCGTGAAAGTGCATCGGCAACTTGATTGTGCTTACCAGCTATGTGAGCAATATGGAAATTAAATTGCAAAAGAAAATTTGTCCACATCATTTGTTTGTCGGAAAGTTTGGTTTGCGTCATGAAATACTTGAGACTTTGGTGGTCGGTTCGTAGGATAAATGGAGTCCCCAATAGGTAGTGCTTCCGTATATCTAGGGCATGTAGAACAGCTAAAAGCTCTTTCTCATAAATGCCCAAGACTCGTTCATCACTATTGAGCCTTCGGCTCTCATATGCTATGGCATGCCCTTCTTGAAGCAAAACCGCTCCAAGGCAATCACCACACGCATCACATTGGACCTCAAATGGCTTTGAGAGATCCGAAAGTACGAGGACTGGTTGGGAAGTAAGCTTCTCTTTGAGTTTTTCAAAAGCATTTTGCTCCTTAGCAGTCCATACAAACTTAACGTTCTTCTTTGTTAAGTCGTGTAGTGGTCCTGCTACTTGAGAGAATTTTGCTATGAAGCGTCTATAGTATGCACACATACCAATAAAGCTTCTTAGCTCATGTAGATTCCTTGGTTTAGGCCATGATTTTATTACCTCTAACTTTGATGGATCCGTACGAATACCATCGTGAGAGCTAATATGACCTAGATATTGAATCTCATGAAGGAAGAATTCACTTTTCTTTTGGTTGAGAAAAAGTTTGTTCTCCCTCAAGGCTTGAAAAATCACTTGGAGATGTTGCTTATGTTCCTCCAAAGACTTGGAGTAGATGATGATATCATCAAAGAACACTCCAATGAATTTACGATATGGTCTAAAAATTTTCTCCATGAGAGTATTGAAAGTAGCTGGTGCATTAGTTAAGCCAAAAGGCATGACTAGATATTCATAAAGACCAAATGTTGTGCGAAACGCGGTCTTTAGGATATCTTCATCCACTATCCTTATTTGATGATAGCCACTCTTAAGGTCAATCCTACTGAAGTAGGTAGAGCCTTGTAGCTTATCAAACAGATCTTCTACCCGAGGCACGGGAAATCTGTTTTTGATAGTGATATGGTTTAGTGCTCGATAGTCCACACACATACGGTATGTACCATCTTTCTTTTGCACTAAAAGGACTGGAGAACAAAGGGAGAGGAACTAGGCCTCACCATCCCTTTGTCTACCAATTCTTGTACTTGCCTAATAATCTCCTCTTGTTGAGCTTGTGAGACTCGATAAGGAGGTTTGTTAGGCGGTGAGCTTCCTCGAAGGAGCTCAATACGATGGTCATCATCCCCTCGTTTTGGAGGTAGGTCCATAGGGATATCATCGATGAACACATCTTGGAATCCTTTTAGAAAAGTAGACAAGTCTAACTCTTCTTGATTCCTATCCTTTTCATTTGATGAAACATTATTAGCTTTTAGAGACTCTTTGACATAAATCATGTACGCAGAAACTGAGCTCTTCATTGATTTATCAAAAGAAAGAGGATCTACAAGTGGAATAGTGCGACCACGCTCACTAGCATCTATATACATATTCTTTCCCCTATAGGTGAAGTAAATTCTCCTTTCAGGGAACTTCATGTTGGCAGCCATGCAATCAAACCATGGTGCCCCTAGGATAACATCTTGATGTTGGAGAGGAGAGATGAAGAAGTCTTCTTTGTCGACATAGCTTTGGACATGAAGCCACAACTTCCCAATCAAGGGAGTAACGGAGGCTTTTTGTCCCTTGAAAGCTGCATCGACTGTTACTATATCTCCCATCTCAAAAGCTTGAATGCCCAACTTGGTGGCCAACTCTATTGATATGAAGTTGAGAGTAGAGCCTAGGTCAAACAAGATGAAGGCATCATGCTCTCTTACCTTTCCCCAATCATAGGAGAGTGATGATCCTTTGCAATGAGCATCCTCTTTTGGAGCTTCGATGGAGGAAGCCCTAGGAGTCTCATTGCGAGTATTCTTTTTGGGGCAAGAACGGTATCCATGTCCTTGCTCTCCACACTTGAAACACTTATGGTCCTTCCGAAAAGCTTCAAGCTCTTCAGGAGAGAGTTTGTTTTTACCTTTGTAAACTTCCTTCTCCTTGGACCGATTGTTGTTGTTGTTGTTGTTGTTGTTGTTGTTGTTGTTCTTGTTGTTGTTGTTGTTGTTGTTGTTGTTGTTGTTGTTGTTGTTGTTGTTGTTGTTGTTGTTGTTGTTGTTGTTGTTGTTGTTGTTGTTGTTGGAAGTGCCTTGGGAATTATTTTGAGCTTTGGATTTCCCCTTTGCATCATTTTTATCTTTGTTTTCCATGGGCTTGACATTACGTCTAGCCCCTTGATGGAAATTGATGCGTGAAGCAACCATGGTGTGGTGGATTACTTCGGTAATAGTACCGGGCCGTTGAGAGTTGATGTATTCGGCCATCTCTTTAGGTAATCCCACACAGAATTGTTGTCTTTGTTCGGCAAATTCTATCTTTTGAAAGAGAGTAGCTTTGAGATGTAAATCCCAAAACATGTCTACATACTTGTTGATAGACTCATGAGAGAGAAGCTTCAAGCCGCGCCATTCGGTAAGAACTTTATCTTTAGTATCGCTTGGGAGAAATTGCTTCATGATGGAAACTCGTAGAGTTTTCCATGTCTTTGGGGCTTCTCCATTGCCACGAAGGCTAGCCCACCATTGACGAGCTGATTTTTGGAAGTGCATAGCTACATGGCGTAGCTTGGAGGACTCCGTGAAGCCCTCGTCCCCAAAGGCCGCATCAAATTGCTGGATGAAGGCCAACACTTTGTCGGTAGCACCAAAGGTGCCATCGTAGGTGAGAAAAGAGATACTCTTTCCTCCCTCCTTGAACTTCTTTAGCTTTTGTGGCCTTCGCCATGCAGGAAATGATTTGCGATGTCCTCCCCTCTTGTATTCTCTAAGAGAATAGCCATAACTTTCATCGGAAGAGGAGGAAGGTGAAGAAGAAGGAGAAGAGGGTGACCTCTTCCTAGCCCTTTTCTTCCTTTGTTTCCTCTCTTGCCTTTCAGAGTGATGAGGAGAAGGACTATAGGTTGCTCTTTTCCTCTTGGGAGGAGTAGGCGATCGTCTAGACCGCCGTCTTCATGGAGCCACCTCTTCAGAAGAACTTAGACTTTCATTGCTTTCTTTCTCTTTGGATTCCTCCTCTCGAATGGGAGAGAGTCTTCTTTTGGGGGTCTCTTCAAGAGGCCTCCTAAGCTCTCTCTCCTCTGGGAGAGGAAGGGAAATTCCATAAGCACGAAGTTGTTGAGTAACTTCGGCTTGCAAAACGGGGTTGCCCATAGCTTGTTGCAACCTAGTGACGAGATAATTCACAAACATGGGAGCATCATCATTAGCACCTTCATGTGCAAAATCAAAGCTATCAATGTTCATTCGACTCTCTTGATTATTGTCAGCCATGTTAACAAAATTTATTTTTATACTAAGTGTATGCTTTGGCAATACAAAACCTTAGTTGCCACTCCTCTTAGCCTTTGAAAATCGGCTCTTAAGTATCTACACCCACGGCTCAAAGTGGTTAATTATAGAGAGTAGAGGAGTAGGTCTAACATAGCGGAATTGCCAAGGGTTAGCTCCTTTCGGACTTCTTATGGCTCAATAATGGTAAAGCCGTAGGCAAGTCTAAAAAGACTCCATTATTAAGTCCAAAGCTCCCGAGGTGTGCACCATCCCCCACATAGTGGGCTTAACAAAACCGATATTAGATCCCAGTTCCACTTACTCTATTATAATTAGCAACATCAACCATTTATAGGCTACTTAAGGACCTCTCTTCTTAAGCAAGAAAAGAGAAACCAAATGCTCTGATACCAATGTAATGGAATTTTCCTTAAAAGGTGAGAGTAGCGGAATTTAATGAGAGTACCTTCAAGAAATGATTTTGTGAGCATAGCGGGTTGACATAATTGAAGATAGCAACATAATCATAGCAACTATTTAACTTGGCATAGACAATACTTTTTCAAGAGAGAGAGTTTAGAGAACATGACAACAGTTGAGGACCGGATTTATGTGGAGCCGGTCACCCCTCCAATAGGCATTTGTATTATGATTTCTCCCATAAAGAGAGACTTGTTACAATACAGTCTTTGTGTTCCTTGTGACCTAGTTGATGCCATAGGCTTCATGCATCACAAACATAACATAAACTTGAAGAAAGCTTTAACTATCCCAAGCCTCAGTCCCAAGACCTCAAGCACCTTCGAAGGTGGAGAGAGTTAGCAGGGAATGAGGGTAGGGAAGAGGAAGAAGAAACATTTCGTAGGAGAAAGAATTAGTTCCTCACTTATCATACTCTTGTTGCTAGCATACATAATAGCATAGTAATCAAGAAGAAGGAGATGACAAGCTCAAGCATTGAAGCATGGCTCTTGGTTGGATTTGCACTCCATAGCCAAGAGTGTTGGTGTAGGCTCTCAACCTCTACTTGCTTGGAGAGGGAGCTCTTGCACTTTGCATAGCACACAATGAGAGTGTTTGTGAGTGTGTGTGGGTGAGTATACCCCCTAAGCACCCCCCTAGCTTGCTTGGGTCGACCCCCCCTTGTATCTCATGCTTGAAGCTCATTGGACCCCTCCAGGCCTAGCCAATCACAAGCAGGAGCCATTACAAGCAACATGGGTAGCCTTGGGACAAGTGTCCCCCTTTCCCCTTTGAGAGAGAGGACTTGTTAAATGCAAAAACAATTAGATAATTCAAGTAATTTATCATTGGACCCCTTTGAAGCCTAGCCAATAGGCTTCAAGCAACACATGAAGGTAACATGGGTAGGGACCTGACATGTGTCCTTGCTGCCTCTTCAAGCTGGGGCTTCCCTTGTGAGTGTGAGTGTGTGTTCTCTCTCTAATCCCTAGGAAAAGGGCTCGCCCCCCCTCTTGTAGGGATGCTTTTGACTTTAGGAGCTCAAGCACCTTAGTCATCAAGCATGACAAAGCACTTGGACTAGGGGGTGTTCCCACAAGCATCTCAGGCAAGCATCTCAGGCAAGCATCTCAAGGCACCTCAAGGACCTTAATCATGTAGCAAGTCAAGCACCTCAAGCATGGAGTAAGTCAAGCACCTTAATCAAGCACCTCAAGCAGGACAAACACCTCAAGCACGACAAGCACCTCAAGCAGGTCAAGCACCTCAAGCTTGGGCCTGGTTCCCACCTCAAGCTCAGCCCTAGCTTACCTAAGGTCAAAGGACTTTTACACACATTATTGGAGGTCTTCAATGAAGCTAACCCTAAGGTCTTATGCTCCATTGGTTAGCCTTGCTCTTGATAGACCATCTCCCATTTGGGCCCCTTTACTACTGGCCCCGTGTTGAGATAGATCTATAAGCACATATCTATATCTTTAACACTTGTTCCCATTTATTCTCCCACATTAAGTGATCAATTTAATATGAGAAAATCATTTGGGTTGGTTAGATATTAGATTTTATGACATTACCTCTCTCTTGAAATCATAGTCGTCCTCGACTATGAGGTAGAAGAGATAAAGCCTTAGTCATTAGTCAATCGTACTTAGCGGGTAGAGGATCCCTTTTTTACCCTACGACATCTTTCCAAGATGGAGGACTAATCCATTTGGTGCTTGGGAGACATAGCTGCCGCAAGCATGTCTGCTCTTTTGTCCATTTTATTCTCCCAAAGTAGAGTGACAAATTCTACTTGGGGTTTGAGAGACGTCGTCATCACAAACATGATTCTAAGCATGCATACTAGTTAAATTTGTGCACAATTAAAAAAGAGGATTAGTCTTATAAGACAAAAACATGAGTCATTTAAAAGAGAGTTGTACATTTGCTTACTCTAATGTAGCATTGTAAGCATTGACAAGGTTCATACTATCCTTAAGTTGTACTCCTTGCATCCATTTAGCATCTTCAAAAGGATAATTTTTGAACTTAATAAGATACGGTCGGATTATCTTACCATGTCGTAGTACCTTGTCTTCATGCCGAAGGACAGCTTCGGGTTGTAGCACCTCTTCTTGGTCTTCAACTTCGGGAGGGTCTTCAATAATTGGTTCAGTTGGTGGCTCTCCTTTGTAGGGCTTAAGTAGGCTTACATGAAAGGCATTGTGTATAAGCCAATGGTTGGGCAACTTGAGTTGATAAGCCGTCTCATTGATGGGCTTCAAGATTTGGAAAGGACCATGGTATCTTTTTGCTAGTTTAGCATAATACTTTTGATGGCCCGTAGGATTTTTGCCCGTCGTTTGCCTTAATCGAGCCTTAGGAAACTTGAGTAAGACCCAATCATTTTCTTTGAACATTAAGGCTCTTCTGTGCTTATCAGCAGCAGCTTTTTGCCTTTGTTGAGAGATGACTATAGCCTCCCTAATCTTTTGAAAAGATTCTTGTAGGTCACGGCTATACTCATCGGCGGCGAAGATCTTCCCATGTAATTTGAGTAGCAAGGGACTTTTAGGTCTTCCCTCTATGATCTCGAAAGGTGCTTTCCCCGTAGAAGTATGGACAGTATTATTGTAGGCATACTCTACTAGAGGTAAATACTTTTCCCATTGTGAGCGTTGATCTACTTCGGTAACATAAGTCTTGAGTAGATCGAGTATTGTAAGATTGGCTATCTCACTTTGGCCATCCGTTTGTGGGTGATAGGCCAAAGAGAAATTCAATCTTGTTCCTAGATTTTCAAAGAGACCTTTCCAAAAATTAATGGTCATTCTAGGATCTCTATCTGACACGATGGATGTGGGTAATCCATGGTGTTTGAAAATCTGAGATACGAAGAGAGTTGCCATTTGATGTGCCTTAATAGTTTTTTTGACAGGAATAAAATGTGCTTGCTTGCTAAACCTGTCGACTATTGTCCATATTCCTGTATTCCCATGGATAGACTTGGGTAATCCAAAGATGAAATCCATGGATATACTCTCCCATGGTGAATTTGGAATAGGCAATGGCTGGAGTAATCCAGGTTGCTTCCCTCTATCATACTTGGTCTTTTGGCATACTACACATTTTGAAACATACTCTTGTATGTCCATTTTCATGGTAGGCCAATAGAAATACGTCTCTACTCCTCGGAGAGTAGGTTGAATACCTCTATGCCCTGCATATGGAGGAGCATGGGATTCATACATAACCTTCTCACGAAGGGAATGGGTACCACATAGCCTATTGCCGTGGAGAAGATAACCATCCTGCAAGGTGAATGGTTCCTCTTTCTTCCCCAAAGCAAGGGCTGACATTATGTCTCTAAAGTCAGGGTCAGTAGCATACTCATCTATCATAGAGGATAGATCATTGTGAGTAGCTATAGACACCGCATTAACTTTTGGTCGTCGTGAAAGTGCATCGGCAACTTGATTGTGCTTACCAGCTATGTGAGCAATATGGAAATTAAATTGCAAAAGAAAATTTGTCCACCTCATTTGTTTGTCGGAAAGTTTGGTTTGCGTCATGAAATACTTGAGACTTTGGTGGTCGGTTCGTAGGATAAATGGAGTCCCCAATAGGTAGTGCTTCCGTATATCTAGGGCATGTAGAACATCTAAAAGCTCTTTCTCATAAATGCCCAAGACTCGTTCATCACTATTGAGCCTTTGGCTCTCATATGCTATGGCATGCCCTTCTTGAAGCAAAACCGCTCCAAGGCAATCACCACACGCATCACATTGGACCTCAAATGGCTTTGAGAGATCCGAAAGTACGAGGACTGGTTGGGAAGTAAGCTTCTCTTTGAGTTTTTCAAAAGCATTTTGCTCCTTAGCAGTCCATACAAACTTAACGTTCTTCTTTGTTAAGTCGTGTAGTGGTCCTGCTACTTGAGAGAATTTTGCTATGAAGCGTCTATAGTATGCACACATACCAATAAAGCTTCTTAGCTCATGTAGATTCCTTGGTTTAGGCCATGATTTTATTACCTCTAACTTTGATGGATCCGTACGAATACCATCGTGAGAGCTAATATGACCTAGATATTGAATCTCATGAAGGAAGAATTCACTTTTCTTTTGGTTGAGAAAAAGTTTGTTCTCCCTCAAGGCTTGAAAAATCACTTGGAGATGTTGCTTATGTTCCTCCAAAGACTTGGAGTAGATGATGATATCATCAAAGAACACTCCAATGAATTTACGATATGGTCTAAAAATTTTCTCCATGAGAGGATTGAAAGTAGCTGGTGCATTAGTTAAGCCAAAAGGCATGACTAGATATTCATAAAGACCAAATGTTGTGCGAAACGCGGTCTTTAGGATATCTTCATCCACTATCCTTATTTGATGATAGCCACTCTTAAGGTCAATCCTACTGAAGTAGGTAGAGCCTTGTAGCTTATCAAACAGATCTTCTACCCGAGGCACGGGAAATCTGTTTTTGATAGTGATATGGTTTAGTGCTCGATAGTCCACACACATACGGTATGTACCATCTTTCTTTTGCACTAAAAGGACTGGAGAACAAAAGGGAGAGGAACTAGGCCTCACCATCCCTTTGTCTACCAATTCTTGTACTTGCCTAATAATCTCCTCTTGTTGAGCTTGTGAGACTCGATAAGGAGGTTTGTTAGGCGGTGAGCTTCCTCGAAGGAGCTCAATACGATGGTCATCATCCCCTCGTTTTGGAGGTAGGTCCATAGGGATATCATCAATGAACCTGAGCTCTTCATTGATTTATCAAAAGAAAGAGGATCTACAAGTGGAATAGTGCGACCACGCTCACCAGCATCTATATACATGTTCTTTCCCCTGTAGGTGAAGTAAATTCTCCTTTCAGGGAACTTCATGTTGGCAGCCATGCGATCAAACCATGGTGCCCCTAGGATAACATCTTGATGTTGGAGAGGAGAGATGAAGAAGTCTTCTTTGTCGACATAGCTTTGGACATGAAGCCACAACTTCCCAATCAAGGGAGTAACGGAGGCTTTTTGTCCCTTGAAAGCTGCATCGACTGTTACTATATCTCCCATCTCAAAAGCTTGAATGCCCAACTTGGTGGCCAACTCTATTGATATGAAGTTGAGAGTAGAGCCTGGGTCAAACAAGATGAAGGCATCATGCTCTCTTACCTTTCCCCAATCATAGGAGAGTGATGATCCTTTGCAATGAGCATCCTCTTTTGGAGCTTCGATGGAGGAAGCCCTAGGAGTCTCATTGCGAGTATTCTTTTTGGGGCAAGAACGGTATCCATGTCCTTGCTCTCCACACTTGAAACACTTATGGTCCTTGCGAAAAGCTTCAAGCTCTTCAGGAGAGAGTTTGTTTTTACCTTTGTAAACTTCCTTCTCCTTGGACCGATTGTTGTTGTTGTTGTTGTTGTTGTTGTTGTTGTTGTTGTTGTTGTTGTTGTTGTTGTTGTTGTTGTTGTTGTTGTTGTTGTTGTTGGAAGTGCCTTGGGAATTATTTTGAGCATTAGATTTCCCCTTTGCATCATTTTTATCTTTGTTTTCCATGGGCTTGACATTACGTCTAGCCCCTTGATGGAAATTGATGCGTGAAGCAACCATGGTGTGGTGGAGTACTTCGGTAATAGTACCGGGCCGTTGAGAGTTGATGTATTCGGCCATCTCTTTAGGTAATCCCACACAGAATTGCTGTCTTTGTTCGGCAAAGTCTATCTTTTGAAAGACAGTAGCTTTGAGATGTAAATCCCAAAACTTGTCTACATACTTGTTGATAGACTCATGAGAGAGAAGCTTCATGCCGCGCCATTCGGTAAGAACTTTATCTTTAGTATCGCTTGGGAGAAATTGCTTCATGATGGAAACTCATAGAATTTTCCATGTCTTTGGGGCTTCTCCATTGCCACGAAGGCTAGCCCACCATTGACGAGCTGATTTTTGGAAGTGCATAGCTACATGGCGTAGCTTGGAGGACTCCGTGAAGCCCTCGTCCCCAAAGGCCGCATCAAATTGCTGGATGAAGGCCAACACTTTGTCGGTAGCACCAAAGGTGCCATCGTAGGTGAGAAAAGAGATACTCTTTCCTCCCTCCTTGAACTTCTTTAGCTTTTGTGGCCTTCGCCATGCAGGAAACTATTTGTGATGTCCTCCCCTCTTGTATTCTCTAAGAGAATAGCCATAACTTTCATCGGAAGAGGAGGAAGGTGAAGAAGAAGGAGAAGAGGGTGACCTCTTCCTAGCCCTTTTCTTCCTTTGTTTCCTCTCTTGCCTTTCAGAGTGATGAGGAGAAGGACTATAGGTTGCTCTTTTCCTCTTGGGAGGAGTAAGCGATCGTCTAGACTGCCGTCTTCGTGGAGCCACCTCTTCAGAAGAACTTAGACTTTCATTGCTTTCTTTCTCTTTGGATTCCTCCTCTCGAATGGGAAGAGAGTCTTCTTTTGGGGGTCTCTTCAAGAGGCCTCCTAAGCTCTCTCTCTCCTCTGGGAGAGGCCTCCTAAGCTCTCTCTCTCCTCTGGGAGAGGAAGGGAAATTCCATAAGCACGAAGTTGTTGAGTAACTTCGGCTTGCAAAACGGGGTTGCCCATAGCTTGTTGCAACCTAGTGACGAGATAATTCACAAACATGGGAGCATCATCATTAGCACCTTCATGTGCAAAATCAAAGCTATCAATGTTCATTCTACTCTCTTGATTATTGTCAACCATGTTAACAAAATTTATGTTTATACTTAGTGTATGCTTTGGCAATACAAAACCTTAGTTGCCACTCCCCTTAGCCTTTGAAAATCGGCTCTTAAGTATCTACACCCACGGCTCAAAGTGGTTAATTATAGAGAGTAGAGGAGTAGGTCTAACATAGCGGAATTGCCAAGGGTTAGCTCCTTTCGGACTTCTTATGGCTCAATAATGGTAAAGCCGTAGGCAAGTCTAAAAAGACTCCATTATTAAGTCCAAAGCTCCCGAGGTGTGCACCATCCCCCACATAGTGGGCTTAACAAAACCGATACTAGATCCCAGTTCCACTTACTCTATTATAATTAACAACATCAACTATTTATAGGCTACTTAAGGACCTCTCTTCTTAAGCAAGAAAAGAGAAACCAAATGCTCTGATACCAATGTAATGGAATTTGCCTTAATAGGTGAGAGTAGCGGAATTTAATGAGAGTACTTTCAAGAAATGATTTTGTGAGCATAGCGGGTTGACATAATTGAAGATAGCAACATAATCATAGCAACTATTTAACTTGGCATAGACAATACTTTTGCAAGAGAGAGAGTTTAGAGAACATGACAACAGTTGAGGACCGGATTTATGTGGAGCCGGTCCCCCCTCCAATAGGCATTTGTATTATGATTTCTCCCATAAAGAGAGACTTGTTACAATACAGTCTTTGTGTTCCTTGTGACCTAGGTGATGCCATGAAGATGGAAGGCTTCATGCATCACGAACATAACATAAACTTGAAGAAAGCTTTAACTATCCCAAGCCTCAGTCCCAAGACCTCAAACACCTTCGAAGGTGGAGAGAGCTAGCAGGGAATGAGGGTAGGGAAGAGGAAGAAGAAACATTTCGTAGGAGAAAGAATTAGTTCCTCACTTATCATACTCTTGTTGCTAGCATACATAATAGCATAGTAATCAAGAAGAAGGAGATGACAAGCTCAAGCATTGAAGCATGGCTCTTGGTTGGATTTGCACTCCATAGCCAAGAGTGTTGGTGTAGGCTCTCAACCTCTACTTGCTTGGAGAGGGAACACTTGCACTTTGCATAGCACACAATGAGAGTGTTTGTGAGTGTGTGTGGGTGAGTATACCCCCTAAGCACCCCCCTAGCTTGCTTGGGTCGACCCCCCCTTGTAGCTCATGCTTGAAGCTCATTGGACCCCTCCAGGCCTAGCCAATCACAAGCAGGAGCCATTACAAGCAACATGGGTAGCCTTGGGACAAGTGTCCCCCTTTCCCCTTTGAGAGAGAGGACTTGATAAATGCAAAAACAATTAGATAATTCAAGTAATTTATCATTGGACCCCTTTGAAGCCTAGCCAATAGGCTTCAAGCAACACATGAAGGTAACATGGGTAGGGACCTGACATGTGTCCTTGCTGCCTCTTCAAGCTGGGGCTTCCCTTGTGAGTGTGAGTGTGTGTTCTCTCTCTAATCCCTAGGAAAAGGGCTCGCCCCCCCCTTCTTGTAGGGATGCTTTTGACTTTAGGAGCTCAAGCACCTTAGTCATCAAGCATGACAAAGCACTTGGACTAGGGGGTGTTCCCACAAGCATCTCAGGCAAGCATCTCAAGGCACCTCAAGCACCTTAATCATGTAGCAAGTCAAGCACCTCAAGCATGGAGTAAGTCAAGCACCTTAATCAAGCACCTCAAGCAGGACAAACACCTCAAGCACGACAAGCACCTCAAGCAGGTCAAGCACCTCGAGCTTGGGCCGGGTTCCCACCTCAAGCTCAGCCCTAGCTTACCTAAGGTCAAAGGACTTTTACACACATTATTGGAGGTCTTCAATGAAGCTAACCCTAAGGTCTTATGCTCCATTGGTTAGCCTTGCTCTTGATAGACCATCTCCCATTTGGGCCCCTTTACTATTGGCCCCGTGTTGAGATAGATCTATAAGCACATATCTATATCTTTAACACTTGTTCCCATTTATTCTCCCACATTAAGTGATCAATTTAATATGAGAAAATCATTTGGGTTGGTTAGATATTAGATTTTATGACAGTAGTTGTAGTTCGGAGTGCATATATGCATGCTCAATGAGCACCTCTTTCACTGTCTTTCCAGTTTGAGATAAGCGAAAATCTTTCACACGTCCTTTGTAGTTGTTGATGAATTCATTTGACATCCGTTTTCTTCTTCTTGTTTGAAGCAGAACCCAACTACCAATGGTGGCTGCGATAGACATCCAGCGACCATGGTCTAAGTCAAAGCAGTTGATTAGTTTCACAGATTTAACAGAGGTGGATGGTCGTCGTGGTCGTCTTCCTTCCATCTCTGCTTCTATTAGCTGCGAAGTGACACTACGCAAAAATGATAAAAGAAAAGAGGCTCACTAGTTTACACAAGAATTAGTAGCTTGAAAAGTGTTCATCAAAAGGCGTGCCTCATTGAATGTGAGTTATGGCACATTCGGCGTTTGTCGCCCATGGCAGGAGAATAATTTGCACAAATCACGTCATATCTTCTTATTGAGATCTTTTTAACAGAAAAAACTCTTTTTTGAAAACGCACAAATTTGAGATAAAAATCTAATAAATTGGAGCTACCGTTGTGGTGACTCAAACTCTATTGGTCGAACAGCATTCTCTCTCTAGCGCCAAAAAGTCCTTTTTTGAGTCCAAACTTTTCCTAATGACCCTTGTCCCCACACCAAACCAGACTCCTCATGGAAATCTTTCAGCCTATAGCACATCAGAATTATACTCAAGCAACCAAGTGAATCTCCAGACAACCCACCAAAGGGTCCCCCAACCTATTGTGAAATCACTACAACTATCCATCAAGTATTTTGAGCATAGAAGCAGTGTTCCTTTGCATAGACACCTTGAAAAGCAAGTGTACACCAACTCTACACTATAAGTTTTCTTAAAGGAGCTTAACTTACAAGATTCCTATGATTTACTGAAGCATAGAGTCATGAGATCCACCACTTGTCCAAGCTATTCTCTATGCAAGCATAGAGAGCCACAAGGTCCACCAAGTTAATCTCTATTGAAACACAAAGAGCCATAAGTTCCACAACATGGCCAAGCTATGCTCCATTCAAGCATAGAGGACCATAAGGTTCACCACTTGTCAAATTTGTGCTCTCTTGAAGAATAGATAGCCACAAGGTCCAAGCTAGCTACATTTGACAATAGAGAGCCACAACGTCCACCACTTGTCCACTTTATGGTCTATTGGAGCATAGAGAGACATAAAGGCCACCAATTGTCCAAGCTATGCTCCATTAAAAAAAAGGGGACCATAAGGTCCACCACTTATCCATGATATATGCTCTATTAAAGCATAGATATTCATAAGGTCCACCACTTATCAATGCTATGTCCCATTCAAGTATAGAGATCCACAAGTTCCACCACTTGTCCAAGCTAAGATCATTCAAATATAGAGAGCCACAAGATTCACCACTTGTCCAAGGTAAGGTCCATTCAAATATAGAGATCCACAAGGTTCACCACTTGTCCAAGCTAAGGTCCATTGAATTATAGAGGATCATAATGTCCACTACTTGTACAAGCTATGCTCTAATAAAGCATAGAGAGCCATAAGGTCCATTGAAGCATAGAGGTTCATAACGTCCACTAATTATACAAGGTATGCTCCATTGAATCATAAGAGCCATAAGGTCCACCACTTGTATAATCTAAGCTCCATTGAAGCATACAAATAGAGATAGACACATTGCATGGTCACAAGCTTCCATCTAGTATCAATAACTCATTTCTCTCAAGCTCCAAAATATGCCCAACCACAAGTATCATGGATTATTTGGTATGAATCTCCACCATTTGTTCAACTTAAAGTATCACGGATTATTTGGTCTCAATCTCCATCACTTGTCCAACCTAAAGTATCATGGATTATTTGGTCATAACATCCACTACTTGTACAAGCTATGCTCCATTGAAGCATAACAGCCAGAAGGTCCACCACTTCTCTAAGCTAAGATCCATTGAAGCATAGAAATTGAGATAGACACAGTGCATATTAAGAGGATCCATCTAAAAACAAGACAAGGAGAGAGGACTTAGTACACATGTGAACCAAAACTGAGTCTATGTCCTTTTTAATCATCAAAGTTTGATTTTTATTATTCCATTACAATGTTACTGGTGTTTTGGAGCCAAATCTCTAAATATTCTTTTAGCTCTCAAGACTAGGTATTCTCTTAGACCTCCCATGCAACAACATTATCTATAGTTGTCTTCAAGATTTTCTTTCCCGACAGCTGCTACAAGAGCTTCAAATTTTTTGGCAACTTCGGAAATCCTTAGCATTTGGGAGTGCATTGCCAAGTAGTAGAACTTATCTTCTAGACCTAATTACATTCTGAGTTGAAGTAGCCACATTCTAAGTTGAAGTAGCCTGAGGTTGGCAAACCAGTCACTTGGACTATCATCAATGTAAATAAAGAATTGACAGAAGGATTCCTGGTGACGGGTAAGGCAACTATGATCAACACTCTTCCAACAAGTTGTGTTCCCTGGAATGGCAAAGACTTTGGTCCCGATTTCTAAGTAAAAGAGTTCCCTTGTATCCCTTGATAACCATGTTGCCATATTGTTGAACACTATGGCCAAAACCTCGTTTCCCTAGCTAAAGAATTCAAATCTCACTTTAGGAGCCTTTTGTTACTAATATAAAACAAACATTAAAGAAATCTCAATTATGTTGAACACTTCAACCACTTTATCATAACTCAAACTACATACTTTCATTTAAGAAGACAAGTTAAGTAGAAACTACCAATCAATGCCACTCATAGATGCACCATGAAAACAATATCCTTTCCCAAACAGCATACATGAATGCGTGCATGATGCATAACTAACCCAACTAGTATTAGGCTTTAGCCTATCCCCATAACCTTAAGCATAGGCTCTGATACCAGTGAGAGATGCCCATCCCGAGGGGTCTATGCACAATTTTCATCTTTATACAATTCTCCACATACAATTTCTCACTATACATCAAAGTTGTGAAATCATTTGCATAGGGGAGGAGTTCTTAGAACTCGACCTAGCATGGAGTTTAGGCCATGAGCCGGATTGCATCCAGAGGCAACTAGTGACTAATGCTACTTCTGAATGGGTGTTATGAATGAAAGCCTACTCAAGATTAAAAAAACATTATGGAGGGTGAATATATGTGTACACCACATTGTGAAAATAGAGAGAGAGAGAGAGAGAGAGAGAGAGAGAGAGAGAGAGAGAGAGGTCCATGTAAGGTCCCTCTCTAAACCCTAGAGCCATTCAAAACTTTTTTAGACTAGAAAATAATTCAGAAAAAGCAAGACCGACAAAGAAGTCATGTGGACAATGAGACTTTACTCCAGAATGAAAAGACAAGGATATTCCAAATAAGAAATTACATCATCCCTATATTTCCAAAAAGATTAAGATTATTTTTATACTTCTTTGTCAAAGGCCGCGTGGGAACTGATCTAGATCGAGAGCTGGCAGAAACAGGGACTAACTTTATTGGAAGATAAAGTTAAGAGAGGAATTGAGAGAAAATTGAGATCCAATAAGAATTGAGAAGAGAATTGGGGTCCAATAGAAATTAAAAATAAATTGGAGTCCAATAAGAATTAAGAAGAGAATTGGGGTCCAGTAGGAATTGAGAAGAGATTGGGGTCCACTAAGAATTTAGAAGAGAATCGGGGTCCAATAGGAATTGACAAGAAATTGGAGTCTAATAACAATTGAGAAGAGAATTGGGGTCCAATAGGAATTGAGTATTCTACCCACCATTTCCTATATAAGCACCCCCTCTCCTTTGTAATTTTACACATATTGCTAAGCTACTTGCATACTTGCCATGCTCAATATTATTCTTAAGTAAATTAAGGTTTCCATTAAACTTTGCTCTTGCTCTCTCCCTCTCTTGAAGGCCAAACCCTTGAGGGTTTTGTGAAGAAACACCTCTCTCCTTCCTCTTCATCCAAAATCCATTTCCTTCTTCATTGAGCATCACATCTCTTCAACAAGGACTTCAACCCCACTTCCCTCTTGATTAGAGGAGGTAATCTTCACTTCTAGTATGATTACTTAACGTAAACGATGTGTTTTAATACTAGGAAAGTTTATGTGCACCATTTTATGTGTACGCTTTAATGATAACCTTGAAATTAGGGTTAAGTATTAATGGTAGTTATGCATCATTAAGTTAAGCTTCAAACGTAGATTTTCATCCTTAAGCTAAGCTTTAATGGTAACTTTGTACATAGGTGTAAGCTTTAGTGACTATCTCGTATTTTAGGTTTAAGCTTTAATGGTAACCTCGCAGTTAGGGTTAAGTGCTAAGAGTATCTATGCATCATTAAGTTAAGATTCAAAGGTAGATTTGCACCCTTAAGCTAAGCTTTAATGGTAACTTTGCACTTAGGTGTAAGCTTTAGTGACTACCTTGTATTTTAGGTTTAAGATTTAATGGTAACCTCGCAATTAGGGTTAAGTGCTAAGAGTATCTATGCATGCACACTACAAGAGGCTATTCATATTAGCGACGCTCACACAGCGACGCTCAAAAAAAAAATCCCGGCGTCGCTATGAGCATCGCAAATTTACAAAGAAATTTGTGACGCTCATAGCGACGCCGGCTGGGCTAAAAAAATAACCGAGCGTGCCCAAAAACTCAGATCTCAGATCTGAGTTTTTCGGCGCCCTCAAGCAAGGAGCAGGTAACGCTCTTCCTCTCTCTCTCTCTCTCTCTCTCTCTCTCTTTTTCTTCTCCACACACACACACACACAAAGAGAGGAAGGAGAGCCAGGTATGCTCCTTCCCTCTCCTCATTCTCATGTTCCCTTCCCCTCTTTCTCTCTCCCTCTCTCTCTCTCTCTCACACACACACACATAGTGTTTTTGAGAGAGAGAGAGAGAGAGAGAGAGAGAGAGAGAGAGAGAGAGAGTACAAACATAAACAAAAACGCACACACACATACATAAACAAAGAATGCACACACACATTGAGAGAGGAAAAGAGAGAGAGAGCATGCATAAACAAAAAACGCACGCATTGAGAGAGGAAAAGAGAGAGAGAACATGCATAAACAAAAAACGCACACATTGAGAGAGGAAAAGAGAGAGAAAACATGCATACGATCCAAAAAAACGCACACACATTGAGAGAGAAAGAGAGAGAAACTAATTTAACGTCGTAGGAACCTAATTAAAATTAAAAGACCTAAAGATCTAGCCGACGAGGAGTTGAACTCAAGACCTATTATTCAAGAGGGAAATGGCATAATCAATCTATCATACTTGGCATGGGTGATAGAAAGGTTATACCATTTATCTCTTTTTATTGGCACACACATCCACACACGCGCACACACACAAGAAGAAGAGAGTTATAACGTCGTAGGAAACTATCCTAAAAGACGTTAAAGATTAGGTTAGATGTAGACTTACGTTAAATTAGATTTAGGTTTATTTAAGTTAAATTAGATTAGATTTAGGTTTATTTTTAACTAGATTTACGTTTATTTACGCTAGATTTAGATTTACGTTATATTACATTAGATTTAGGTCTCCATAGACTGCGATGCCTGCATGAAGCGGGTGAAGAAAGCCCTCAATGGAATATAGGGTATTGCTGCCTTCACTCATGGTGGGCTCCGTCGATCCAAAAGTACTGGTGAAATGTCTTCAGAAGATAGGGAAGAAGGTGGATCTTCAGGGCGGCAAGAGTCACTACATCCCCGACACAATGACCATCTAGACAACCTCTAGTCATTCAACAACAACTTCAAAGTTAGTAACAAGAGCAAGAACGGTCTAAAGGGCCAATTGCTGTCGTCAGATGTGGATGGAGATGAGGCAGCGTCACCGCCGAAAGTTAACTCTCACATCTTTAGTGATGAGAATGCCAACTCTTGCCGAGTTATGTTAAAAATTATGTGTTAAATCAGTTTTAAGGTTCTTATAATCCCTGTTAGTTTAGTTCTTTGTTTTTAATATAACATAATTTACGTTAGATTTAGATTTATGTTATATTAGATTAGACTTAGGTTTATTTAGGTTTACCCACACACACACACACAAGAAGAAGAGAGTTTAAACGTCGTTATATGTTATATTAGATTAGACTTAGGTTTATTTAGGTTTACCCACACACACACACACACACACAAGAAGAAGAGAGTTTTAACGTCGTAGGAAACTATCCCAAAAGACGTTAAAGATTAGGTTAGATGTAGACTTACGTTAAATTAGATTTAGGTTTATTTTTAGTTAGATTTACGTTTATTTAGATTTACGCTTATTTACGTTAGATCGAGTCCACGCAAGAATTACTTACGGTTTAGGGTTTAGAGTTAGACGAACAGTGAAAAGATCTACTGTGAAAAGATGTTAAGATGCTGTGAAGTGCTACAGCTAGAGAAGAGGCAAAGGGGTTTTGTCCACTACATGCAGTATCATGTAGACGTGGGTGTGTAGATTTCTTGTACCCACAAATATAGGTATTGACCAATAAAGACGAGATTATAACCCGGTGGTTCTGAGCTCCGTGCACCTCTAGACCGAGGTGTACCATTGATAGGGATGATTGCAAATTTTTTACCATTGATAGGGATGATTGCAAATGTGCAATGGATAGCCTTTATTAGGTCTCTTAACCCAGAGTTTTGTCACATTGCAGGCAGATTTAACCCTGTATAGCAGATATGTTGTCAAGGGCTAGATATGAAGATGAAGAGGATATGCTTACCACTAGTGATGATGTGGGCTTAAAGTTCTACACCTCTTCTCATTTACATGCAAGTTGTGGTACTCATGCTCGTGTTTTTGAAGTCTGTTCTAAAGAGATGTATGATGGAGAATGGCTTTTGATCAGTCGTTACCTAAGCACTCTTACCAAGCAAGAGGGATGGAGTAATTAAGATTACAAGAGGATCAAGAAAAAGGCTTATAGATATTTTTCAAGGATAGTCATCTGTGGAAGCAGACAAAGAGTTCAAGAGGGGTACCACAAAGGGTTGTTTGTGATAAAGCAACTCAACAATAGATGATTAAAGAGTTTCATGAAAGCTTATGGGCCAGACATAGAGGGGTATGGGAAACCTTTGTCAGAATTAAGAACCGATACTAGTGGAAGGGAATGTACAAAGATGTTGCTCAATTTGTGGAGACATGCTTAGTATGCGAGCAGCATGCTAATGTACGGCATCGAGACGGATTACATCCTACTTATCCACTAGCTATTGGGACGTAGATTTGATTACAATGCCAGTGGGTGTTTGGCAGATGAGGTATATTGTTCTTGCTAGAGAAGATCTCACTAAATGAGGTTGAAGGAAGAGCTTTGTGTACAAAGGCTACAAGTGTTGTATGCAATTTTTTGCTTTAAGATGTAATTTCCATGTATGACTGTGTTGGCAAAATCACTATTGACAGAGGAGAGCTAGATGCAGATGAAGTTTGTGAGTTCTTTGCTCTTTTGGGCATCAAACTGGGTCTTACTACGGCAGACAATCCAGAGGGTAATGGGAAAAGTGAAAGAGGGCATCCACGTATTGTTAAGGCTTTAGCAAAAGCATGTCAAGGACATATTGCTAATTGGCCTAATCTACTACCTTTTGCTTTATGGATTGATCGCACTACACATAGTTCACTTAGAGGTTATATGCCATTTGAATTGATGCATGGGCAGAAACCCATTGTGCCCATAGAGGAGGTAGTTATGTGTTGGACTATAATGCCATGGGAAGTAGATATGTCTATAGAAGATTTTATTGCTCTACATATTTGCCAACTTGAGAGGCGTCAGGAAGATATTGAGCAAGCCAAAGAAAAGCTCAAGGAGGCAAGGTTGAAGAATAAAGCAACATTTGATGAGAAGCATAGGCTACGGCCTTATGCTATCAAGGATGGAGATTGGGTACTTGTGTTTGACACTGCTTGGAAAACCAATACACTACTATGCAAAAGATGGTCAAGTGGTCATTTGGACCATATGTAGTACTTCATGTTTATGACAATGAAACATATAAACTATGTGAGCTCAATGGCACTAAGCTTAGAGCACCTATTGTAGGGAAAAGGATTAAACTGTTCAAGAAATAGGAAGGTCAGTTTAGTTTTCAGGATCAAACCTTAGATCAACAGCCAAGAAATGATGATGATATGTATGCATCTGACAATGTGTTTGATGAAGCTTTTGATGATGCAAATTAAAAGGAAAGATGGTTGGCACATGCCGGAGGATGTGTAGGATCAGAGGGGTGGATGTCGTGCCGCTCCGCTTCCATGATGGGAAAAGAGCAAAGAAATGCAAGTTAAGCTTCTTTGAAGCCTACACATTTATTGAGCAGTGATCAGGGCTAACATGCCAAGTATGCCAGACGCGGCTTAAAAGAGCCAATAGATTCCTTAATGATGCTAAAAATGTATGTCTAAATTGAGAACAGATGGGAGTTTATGATTGATAACTGCAGTGCTTGAAGTGCTCTACTGGCCTGTCGTTACAGTTCTGCATCAAAAAATAATTCTCTATCTTGTAGAGGCTTAAAATCAATTAGAGCATCATCCAACAACTACATAAGTTCATCATTAGCTACATCTAAACAAACCTACTCGTGCATGAATCTAGATTCATCGGTATCCGTAGCATTTGTAGTTGAGAACCCTTCCAAAGCTTCGTCCAAAATAAGCACATAAGATCTAGGTCCACCGCTTTAGAAGGTTCCTCCATCCTACACATCTCAGGTTGCTGTAAATTAAGATTTCCACATATGACATGCATACTAAACACATTTTTTGTAAACTGATCTTCAAGTCTTTCACCCTCATCCAAATATCTTTGCACTTCTGTAGCACATAGTTCAGCATGCACATTGAAAATTTCATCTATTGACCTGTCTGTATTATCGGCACAATGAAACCAATCATATTCAACACCAAGAGATTGCACTTCACTATGCACCCCCTCTGAATCAGCATCATCAAGTTCATGATCATTCTGCCATAGTGTGAACCCTATGTCACCGAATCTTGATAAAGAAGAAGCTTGCTCCTCCTCTAAATCATCAGAAAATTCAGGATCAATTTGCCACATCGGTAGCTCTAGGTCACAAAAACTTGTCAAAGAAGGAGTCTGCACCCCTTCTGAATCATCATCATCACATTCAAGATCAATTTTCCACTTTGGTAGCTTGACATAACAACAACTTGTCAATGAAGGAGTCTGCACCCCTCTGAATCAATATTTTGTAGATCTTCAAACACATACTCTTGCTTAACCAAGTCCTCAAAATCTGGTATATCCAAATTTGGCAAATCTGGTATACCCAAATCCATGGACATGCTACTCTTAATCGCAGCCTTGATTTGACCTATAACATCTGTATTATCAATCATCTCTATGGTAGAATTTGTATAAAAAATAAATTGCTCTCATTCTGAGTCAGTAGTAGCAAAAGTATCAGCTGTAACCGAATCTTCATGCATGTCTACTTGAATATGGTTGCACTCATTCACTTGCACAATTTCCTCTTGAGCTTCAGCCAATTCGTTGTTTTGATCCCCTAATTTCTTTTCCTCCTGTATTGCATGTATCTATTCTTTGCAAAATTCACCCTGTGTATCTTGAGGCTATAGAGACTCACCCTCAAAGACTTCTACTTCATGCAAGGCATCTGCAAAACCAACTTTTCATACACAGGTTCAATTGTGTTTTCAACATTAGCCTGTAAGAAGGTAGCATCTTGTACCATACACTCATCAATCATAGCTTCTAATTTTGATCGTACTTGTCCTTAAATATCTGCGTAATTTGATAGACTTGGACTCTGTTCTTGATAGCTTGAATAATGCTCATAACTTACTTTACATGAGCTTCTTTGAAGTATTCCCAGTCATCGTTGAAGGCTTTGGTAACCTCTTGAATCTGCTCCTTCAAATCTAAACTCACTAACTGCTCAAAAGATCTGATCATTAACTCTTTTGGTATCCCTCTTAGCTTGGTTTCCAACTCATAGCACTCCAGGTATCCCTCTTGATCATAACCATCAAAGACTTGCCTCTCATTTTATATCGCATCTAAAGCTTCATCCATTTGATTATTCTTCTTCATAGTCTCCATTTCAAGCAGATATCCTTGAACCAATTGAAACATCTTTGAAAAATTTGGAACTGTTGACTTATCATCAAAACCATTTGCACTTCACTCTTCAATCAACTTCATCATCTGCTCTAAATTCTCCATCTTTACCTCCCACCTCGGATCGTTTTGCCTTGGGTTCACCAAAGATGTCGGGGGATATGTGTTCGAAACGTGATCCGAGAAGGTGTCGGGCCTCTGCCTATGAGAGGTGTGAGAGAAAATAAGAACAACAAGTGAAATGGCTATGGCAATGTAATAGAATTGGTCTATTGAATTGAGAGTAGCGGAAATTAACGAGAGTACTTTTGAGAAATTACTTTGTGAGCATAGCGGGTGAATATAATTGAATATAGCAACATAAACATATCAATTAGTTAACTTGGCATGAGCAAATACTTTTGCAAGAGAGAGAATTTAGAGAACATGACAACAATTGAGGACCAGATTTATGTGGAGTCAATCCCCCCTCCAATAGGCTTTTGTATTATGATTTCTCCCATTAAGAGAGACTTGTTACAATACAATCATTGTGTTCCTTGTGACCTAGGTGATGCAATGAATATGGAAAGCTTCATGCATCAGAAGCATAACATAAACTTTGAACAAATATTTAACTATCCCAAGCCTCAGTCCCAAGACCTCAAACACCTTTGAAGGTGGAGAGAGCTAGCAGGGAATGGAGGTAGGGAAGAGGAAGAAGAAACATTTCATAGGAGAAAGAATTAGTCACTCACTTATCATCACTCTTCTTTCTAGAATACATAATAGCATATTAATGAAGATGGAGAAGATGGAAAGCTTAAGCATTGAAGCATGGCTCTTGGTTGGATTTGCACTCCATAGCCAAGAGTGTTGGTGTAGGCTCTCAACTTCTCAAGGAACTTGGAGAAGGAGATAGAGCTCTTGCACTTTGCATAGCACATAATGAGTGTGTGCGTGAGTGTTTCTGGGTGAATAACCCCCTAAGAAACCCCCTAGCTTGCTTGGGTCGACCCCCCTTGTAGCTCATGCTTGAAGTTCATTGGACCCCTCCAGGCCTAGCCAATCACAAGCAGGAGGCATTACAAGCAACAAGGGTAGCCTTGGGACAAGTGTCTCCCTTTCCCCTTTGAGAGATAGGACTTGATAAATGCAAAGACAATTAATTAAATCTCCTAAATTATCATTGGACCCCTTGAGTGGCCAACCAATAGGCTTCAGGCACACCATGAGGACAACATGAGGAGGAACTTGACAAGTGTCCCTTATGCTTTCTATGTACCAAGTATGCCTTGTCTGAGTGTGTGGGTGTTCTCTCTCATCCCCCCTCATGTATTGCTCGTCCCCTCCTTGTAGGGATTAGATATTTGACTTTTGACACCTCAAGCCCTTCATGCATAGGCCCAGTTCCCACCACAATCTTGGCCCTTAAGCACTTTAAGCTTGGGCTGGGTTCTCACCTCAAGTGCAACCGTAGCATCTCAAGCATGGCAAGCACCTCAAACATCTCAATCATCAAGCGCCTCAAGCATCTCAAGCACCTCAAGCACCTTAAGCTTGGGCCGGGTTCCCACCTCAAGCTCAGCCCTAGCTTACCTAAGGTCAAAGTACTTTTACACTAACTATGTATGCTCCATTGGTTAGCCTTGCTCTTTGATAAACCATCTCTCATTTGGGCCCCTTTACCATTAGTGTAACATTTAATGGCCTAGTAACTTGTATGTAGCAGAAAATATCATGAAAATAGTGAGCATTTCATTAGAATAGATTCCTAATGAGATTAACAAGAGTGCTTGGCTGGAGAGAGCAACAAAAAGCATAACACCTAGCTAGATAGCATGAACAATACTTCAAAAGAGAGAGAAATTAAGAATTGACAACATTTGAGGACCGGATTTGCATGGAGCCGGTCCCCCCTCCAAAAGGCTTTGTATTATGGTTTCTCCCATCAAGAGAGACATTTTACAATACAATTCTTTGTGTTCCTTCAATACTAGCTAGTGCAATGAAGATGGAAACTTCATGCACTAAGCAAAACACTTATCAAACACAACATCAATTCGCTCACGGTCTCAGACCCAAGACCTCACACACCTTCAAAGATGGTGAGAGCTAGCGGGGTATGAGAGTAGATTGAGAGCAAGGAGTTTTCTTACAAGAAAGATGTACATCTCCTCACATAATCACTCATATTAGCATAGCTTAGATTAGTAATTAGCATGTTAGAGGAGATGAGCATGCATTGAAGCTTGGCTCTTGGTTGGATTTGCATCACAAAGCCAAGAGTTGTTGGTGTAGGCCTTCCTTCTCACAAGCTTCGAGTAGGAGATAAGCTTTCCATTAAAGCTTGAGAAGGAGAGAGAGTCTTCTTACTCCACACATGAGCTAGTGTGAGTGTGTAGGTGATAATGCCTTTGAAAAATCAGCCCCCTCTCTCTCTTGGTCGACCCCTCTTGCTATTTGCTCTTGCTAGCATCCTATTGGATCTCCCAGGCTTAGCCAATGGTAATTAAGCAGCATAAGTGATAGCCTTCTGACATGTGTCCCCCTTTCCCCTTTTGTGAGAGCTTTAGGTAATTAATAAATGCAACTAAACTCTCATTGGACCCCTTTGCCTCCTGGCCAATAGGAATCAGGCAAGCCATTCGGCTGGTGAATGCTCATTGAACCCCTTGGGAGACTGTCCAATAGTCTTCTAGAGATCTTAAATCTTATTGGTTCTTTTATTATGTGCTTTTAAATTACTTAAACTAGATTTACTCTAGCCTAATTCTCATTGGTCCACCTCCAAGGCCATCCAATAGGAATTGGTACACCTTGTGGGCATCTGGGCTAGGGAGCTGACATGTGTCCCTCATTCCATTTTTGTAAAGGGAGCTTGTGTGTGTGTGTGTGTGTGTGTGTGTGTGTGTGTGTGTGTGTGTGTGTGTGTGTGTGTGTGTGTGTGTGTGTGTGTGTGTGTGTGTGTTTTTGTCTCATCCCCTACTTGCAAGGCTCGCCCCCTCCTATGTAGGGATTGGCAAAGACTTTTTGTGACACACACTAAGCATCCAATTTCCCTAGTGTTTGGCCTTTGGACACAACCTTTGAATTTTGTAACCTTAGCATTTCGGAAGTCTTAATGGGTTGAAGCTTAGGGTATTTTAAGCCCATTGTTGTATGTTACTCTTTTTCAGATGGCCTCCCCTTTGGATCCCTACTTTCCCTCCTTTGGATCCCTATTGTGGCCCAGTATGTTACCTTAACCAATATTCTAGCTTTTTCTCCCCTGGCATTTCCCCATATTAAATGATCAGTTTAACATGAGAAAATCATTTAGAAGAATTAGATATTGATTATTATGACAATTGGCCCCGTGTTGAGATAGATCTATAAGCACATCTCTATATCTTAACCCTTGTTCCCATTTATTCTCCCATGTTAAGTGATCAGTTTAATATGAGAAAATCATTTGGGTTGGTTAGCTTTGGGTTGTTTCACCTCTTCCTAGTCTTCAACTTCGGGAGGGTCTTCAATAATTGGTTCACTTGGAGGCTCTCCTTTGTAAGGATTAAGTAGGCTCACATGAAAATCATTGTGTATGAGCCAATGGTTGGGCAACTTGAGTTGGTAAGCTTTCTCATTGATGGGCTTCAAGATTTGGAAAGGACCATAGTATCTTTTTGCTAGCTTAACATAATACTTTTGATGGCCCATAGGATTTTTGCCCGTTGTTTTCCTTAATCAAGCCTTAGGAAACTTAAGTAAGACCCAATCATTTTCTTTGAATGTTAAGGCCCTTCTGTGCTTGTCAATAGAAACTTTTTTCCTTTGTTGAGATATGGATATAGCCTCTTTTTTCTTTTGAAAATGTTCTTGTAGGTCACGGCTATACTCATCGGGAGCGAAGATCTTCCCATGTACTTTGAGTAGCAAGGGACTTTTCGGTCTTCCCTCAATGATCTGGAAAGGTTCTTTTCCCATAGAAGTATGTACAGTATTATTGTAGGCATACTCTACAAGAGGTAAGTACTTTTCCCATTGTGAGCGTTCATCTACTTCGATAACACAAGTCTTGAGTAGATAGAGTATTGTAAGATTGGCTATCTCACTTTGGCCATCCATTTGTGGATGATAGGCAAAGGAGAAATTCAATCTTATTCCTAGATTTTCAAAAGAGACCTTTCCAGAAAATACTCGTCATTTTGGATCTCTATCTGACACGATGGATGTTGGTAATTCATGGCGTTTGAAAATATGAGATATGAAGAGAGTTTCCATTTGGTGTGCCTTAATAGTATTTTTGATAGGAATAAAGTGTGCTTGCTTGCTAAACCTGTCGACTATTTTCTTGGGCAATCCAAAGATGAAATCCATGGATATACTCTCCCATGGTGAATTTGGGATAGGCAATGGCTGGAGTAATCCAGGCTGCTTCCCTCTATCATACTTGGTCTTTTGGCACACTACACATTTTGAAACATACTCTTGTATGTCCACTTTCATGGTAGGCCAATAGAAGTATGTCTCTACTCCTCGGAGAGTAGGTTGAATACCTCTATGCCCCACATATGGAGGAGCATGGGATTCATACATAACTTTCTCACGAAGGGAATGGGTAGCACATAGCCTATTGTCGTGGAGAAGATAACCATCCTGTAAGGTGAATGGCTCCTCTTTCTTTCCCAAAGCAAGGGCTGACATTATGTCTCTAAAATCAGGGTCAGTAGCATACTCATCTATCATAGAGGATAGCTCGTTGGGAGTAGGTATATACACTACATTAGCTTTTGATCATCGTGAAAGTGCATCGGCCACTTGATTGTGCTTACCAGCAATGTGAGCAATATGGAAATTAAATTGTGAAAGAAAATTTGCCCACCTCAATTGTTTGACGGAAAGCTTGGTTTGCATCATGAAATACTTAAGACTTTGGTGGTCGGTTCGTAGGATAAATGGAGTCCCGAATAGGTAGTGCTTCTATGTGTCTAGGGCATGTAGAACAACTAAAAGCTCTTTCTCATAAATTCCCAAGACTCGTTCATCCGTATTGATCCTTCAGCTCTCATATGCTATGTCATGCCCTTCTTGAAGCAAAACTGCTCCAAGCCAATCACCACAAGCATCACATTGGACTTCAAATGGCTTTGAGAGATCCAAAAGCATGAGGACTGTTTGAGAGGTAATCTTTTCCTTGAGCTGGCCAAAGAATTTTGCTCCTTAGCAGTCCATACATACTAAACGTTCTTCTTAGTTGAGTCATGTAGTGGTCCTGCTACTTGAGAGAATTTTGCTATGAAGCGTCTATAGTATGCGCACATACTAATAAAGTTTCTTAGCTCATGTAGATTCCTTGGGTTAGGCCATGATTTTATTACCTCTAACTTTGATGGATCCATACGGATACCATCTTGAGAGATAATATGACCTAGGTATTGAATCTCTTGAAGGAAAAAATCGCTTTTCTTTTGGTTGAGAAAAAGCTTATTCTCCCTTAATGCTTGAAAAAACACTTGGAAATTGTTAGCAGCTGGACATACCTAATGGAGAATGATTGCTTGGCACGATATTATTTTTTGTAATTATTCTTTAATTGAGAAAAACCATCATTTCACCTTTGTAAATAGTGGGGCTTGCAGAAGCTTCCAGGTGGTATCCCTTTTTTGACATCTAGACTGAGTGAATGGTTGAATTGGAACATTAGGGTTTGAGATTGTAAGGTATTTATACTAGTTTTGACCTTAATGAAAAAAACCTTTTTGTCAATTGATAAGTTTTTTTGTCTGTGTGAGTGAGCGTACTCTGTGTATGAGGGAGAGTGAGAGTTTTATCGTGATGCTACGCGTGCACCTGTGGTCGAAATTCAGTGCGTAGAAGTACAACGTGTTGCCCCCGAAGAGAGCTACGCGCCAACACCTACATTGCATGTGTACGATCCGACTTTGCAAGCTCAATCCACGAGCTATATCTGGTGATTCGGTGAGCATACGTTGTCTGTTTTCACATTTCAGCATATCCATGCATTCGCATTGAGTAGAGCTACACATTAGGCACTTTAGTTTTCAGAAATGATGACCTGCAAATTTCGACGAGACATCCTACGTGATTTTGCACCTGGTGTTTAGGTTTGGGGTTTTGGTTCATTGACCTTAGGGAGAACGACCTATTGGTGTTATTAGGGTCTCCTTCAAGTTCCGTAGCGTTTTGGAATTTGATGGGTATTTGGCTCTTGAAAGCGTTGTCGGAAATCTCCTCTTATGTACTCCTGAAGGCTGTAGCTTAGACATTGGGTAGAGATCTCTGTAGGAAGTAGTCTAAGAGTGTAGGTTGACACCCTATGCTTACTTCCACGTGCCTGCGGGTCGAGCTTCGTCCTTATCTGACAAATCTTGTTAGGTGAGTTCTCGCTGTACTGACGTCCGTCGCGGCGTATCCGCCAACATTGGCGCCGCTGCCGGGGACGAAAACCCTAGGTAGGTGACCGAGACTAGTCCTTGAGGATAGGGATTCTCTGGCTTGCTAGAGTTTCGTTTTACATTTAGATAGGATCAGAGGGTGGAGGGCTCTCTAGGTCTTAGGAGGAGTCTAGGGAGTGAGTGTCTGGCCTAGATCCTTCGACTTAGGTAGACTTAGATAGTTTTAGGTATTAGTTAAGTTGTGGTGTAAGAAAGTAGGAGTTGGAGTGGTAGAGGTGGTGGAAGGATAGCTTGAGAGTCTGGAGAGGCCAGGAAGCAACCGATACACCAATATCACCATCTCCCATGATGAGTAGGAGTAGGGTAAGTAGGACATCATGATTTAAGATCTCGAGCACTTCATGCATGTTATATTTGCTGTCAGGCTCATCAAGGGGTTGTAAAAGACGAAAAAGAGTGTTTAGAAGCTGAAGTGAAGTTCAAAAGTTTCTGTGAGTATTTTTGAGAGAGCTGCAGAGCATAAGGAGTACTTCTGTCAGAAAAAATTTAAATTTTAAGCCAGAAGACATCCTACGCGTAGGATGTCTACAGGGTGTTCTAGTGGTAATTTTGAAGATCTAAGTTGACCAATGTGTTTAGAATATAGGTTTTACCCTATTTTCACCTTAAAAGTGGAAATTTGATCATATCTTGACAGGATAAGGCCAAATAGAAAGGAAATTGCCAGACATCCTACCCAAATTGTGCCAAGGCATTATTTTAATACCAAAACCATAGGATGGCTGCATGAGCATGATCTGCATGATTTATTGAGTGCCTGAGAAAGCTTTTATCACAATTGGGTGAGAAAATTGGGTTTTAAGCAGGCTTTAGCATTTTTGACTGAAAAGGGCTAGGATAACTAAAATTGGGGTCTTTTGAAATCCAAACTAAAATCTAAGCATAGCACTGGGTTGCTGACATCAAGGGGAAGCTGTGGCTCAAATTTGGGGTCAAATAGATCATATAGACATCCTACGCGTAGGATGTGGTCTATGTGATTTAGCGGTCCAAATCCAACTTTGAGCATGCCAAAGTGATCAGCACCTTAAGAGGAGTCTATGGTTTGAGTTTGAAGCCATTTTGAGCAGTTAGACATGCTACGTGTAGGATGTCTACTGCATGATTTTGAAGACAAAATCTGACTGTAGGCATAGCAGGGTGTTGTATAGCCTGAGGCAAGCCTCCTAGTCAATTTTGGTCCAAATTGGAATTGATTTGACTGGTCAGACCAACATCAGGCTACTGGAATAGATTTTTGATCAGTTGACCAGCTAGTAGGTGTCCAAATCAAAAAGTAAAAACAGATGTGGACTCAGCACATCAAGGGGAATCTATAGTGCAAAATCCAGCCAAAACAAAGCAGGTAGACATCCTACGTGTAGGATGTCTACAAGGGTTTAGTGAAGAGAAAAGCTGACTGAGGACATAGAGTGATGTTCCAATTGACTTAAGAGTTCCAAAACTTCTTTCAGAAGTGAAATTAGACCTTGTTTGACCTTTTGATGGAGCAAAGACGGAATTAAGACTTTCCCTATAAATTGACCAACATTCGAGTGAAGTACAGTTCCAGATTAGCAGACCTAATCAAGAACATCCGAAGTGTATAAAATACAATAGTGATTGAAGTTAACCCTCCAGTTATACCAATCATTACTAAGACCACCTCTAGTGGTTAAATGCTTTGATTCGATTGCCGAAATTAAACGCTTGTGTACAGGTATACTCAGCGGCGGCGGCAAGGCAAGAAGTTTTGCGGAGACTGATCCTTAACCAGGTGAGTGGTTGGATTTGTGATAAATTGTATTGCTAAGTTTAATGAATTTAAGATCAGGAAGACACATTCCTAGAGATCAAAAGGTGGCAGGTGATCAGGGTAGCTTAGTGTCCACCGAGGAGACTGTAACTCAGGCAAGGCTAGATCCATTGGCACCGATCATTGAGGAGGGTAGTGATACTGACACTTCATCAGATAATTCCTTCTTCATGATGGGTAGTCAACAGCCAGGAGGTTTCTCCAATGAAGGACCAATGCTAGGAGGAAGCACCTCCCAAAATCCTTTGAACGATGCCAAGTTCACTATAATCTTCTTAGAAGGAACAAACTCTAGGGGATCCCTAGTTTATTCTGACGATCAGGGACGCAAGTGTATTTGTATAGAAGAAAGACCTGCTCGGAGACTGGACATAATTCGAGTCTATGATGATGGAGATAGATTCCGAGACAAAAAGGAGAACCACTATCTGATAGGTAGTAACCCTGAGGATTACAACAGATATGGAGATAATGTGGCAAAAGGAAAGATGGTTTCAAAAACTCAAGAACCGCCTCCAAACATTGATCAACCTGGAGCTCTTTTTATGTATGATAAGAAAACAACCAGGGTCTCTACCTACAATGAGAATGTGTGAATTTACAAGCATGAGAGCGAGGGAATAGTCTCTTATTTTCAATGCAAGGAACCCTACCCAAACAAATTAAGCAAAGACAAGGTTCTTTACTTATTCTCTTATGAAATTGCTATGGGGAAGGATATCATTTTTGTTGATAGATACAGGCGAGAATACAAACATATTCTCCCAGAGGAGGTAGAAAAGTCAACAGTTTCAAAGACATCAACATATGCCCCCAAATAAGTGCCAAGGTTCACCTATACCCCTAGCAAGTCGACAAATCCATTTTCAGAAGAGTACGACGTGACCTCACATTCTAACCGACAACAAACGTTCAACTACCAGAACCAACAAGAAACCCAACCATCATTGCAAGCATGGCTTCGACAAAGTGCAACATTAGAACGAGACCAAAACCAAGATGGTTATCCAACCGCACGAGGGCTAAGGGATTTACAAGAACCACCACTCTATTCACGGTATCAAGGCAAGAGTAAGCCAAAAACTCAAGAGTTGATAGAGCCTGGAAGACAACCCATAGAACGAGTTCGAAGAGATGAACCATCTCTTGCAAAAACCATCAGAAATTATGGCTTAGGGGCTCCTCTGGGTGAGGAACCCTCCCACTACCGAAGGCCAGAGGAGGTATATCGAGTAGGACGAGGAGAACCAATGATGAGATTTGTAGACCATTGTAGAATTAGACCTTCTCAGGTGCAAAAATGGGTAAACAAGAAATCCACGGGAAACAGAGATCCTGGGGATCATGTAGCAACCTTTGTGCATGTAATTAGAGCTGAAGAGGTGTTAGACTTCCCTACCCAATTTGCAGGGTTTGGACTGACCCTAGAGGAGGATGCTGCTACTTGGTTTGACTCTATGGAGCGTAGAGACATTGAGTCTATGGAGGAGGTGTTTGACAAGTTTATTGAGGACTTTTCACAAAGGGGGATAGCTCATAATACAGTCTCACCAATCCATAAATTCAAACAGAAAGAAGGGGAATCTGTGCGAAAGGAAGCCCTACGACTAAAAATATATGTTAAGATATGTCCTGTGGAAGAACTGCCAACTCAATCCAGACTTATGCTTATATTTATTCAAGGACTAAGGAACGCAGATCTCCAAAAGGACTTACATATGAAGACGAGCATGACATTAAATGAGTTAACTAAGGAGGCTCTTTACCTTATAGAAAATTGTGCGGTCTACAAGGAGGGTGAATTCAAGGACCTTGATGACGATTCATCCTCACAACAAAATTGAAGCAAGTCCATTGAGACAGCACCAAAAGGAGAAGTAGATGTAAGCCAGGAGTAGCTTGTAGAGGAAGTGCTAAAAAAGATTAATATGTATGCCAAGTCTCAGGCTAAACAGCCAAAGTGGTGTGCTATTGAAAAAAAATGGACAAACCATGTGACGGAGGAATGTTATTATAACAAGGGATATGTGAGAGAAAAACCTTATTCTCCCCAGGCTCAAGTAGCCTCTCCTCAACTTCCATCGATGCCTAGGTATCAAGTAGGAAACCTATCAGGACCTGTAGGTGTAGAAAGACCACAACCAATGTTGGGACAGCAACCACGCCTACCAGGATTACGACCAGTCGGCATAAGATACACACCAATAGTAAACGAACCAGAAGAGAAGGCTTTGGTACCTATACATGAATATTATGAAGATTCCAATGGATATGCTTCAAATCCTGTCTATTATCCACCAGAAGAACCCCCAACACCAGAACCTTGGAGCATGATGGAAAGTGCAGGACAACCAACAGCTGCACAGGCCGCAGGAGAAGAAAGATATAGCTTGGATGAACAAACACTATTGTTCATAGCCAACGGAGGCATGGGCGGGCAGAGACATGCATACCAACAAAGAGGAGCTCAAGGAGCACCTCAACAGCCTAAGGGACCCTGCTACAAGTGTGGTGGAGACCATTGGCTAAGAGACTGTCCTCATGATGAAATCATTAGAGTCAACACATATTGCACCGAGTGTGGAATTACTCATTTGATTCTTGATTGTCGTAAGAACTCGAGCAAAGGAGCAAAAACTACCTTGAACATGCTGGAAGCAGTGCCTTCCAGTGGAGGGTCTGAAAACAAGACAGTCATACCTATTCATGCAGTGACACAAGCCCAAGCTCAAAGAATGACAAATGAACCCATAATTGAAGAGCCAAAAACCGATGCCCCAAGTTCAGAAATGAAAAATCAGAGAAGCACTTGGAAAGCTAGAAAGGCGTGTATGAAAGCCAGGAGAGAACGAGAGCAAACAGATCTATCCGAGGAGTTAAAACACACAAAGGATAGATTAGAGCTGTTAGAGGATCTAACTAGTCTAAGCTCACACACTGCGGCAACCATAGGGCCCAAGGAAATAGTAGAACCCAAAAGTTCAGGATCAGGAGGATCACTGTTGGGGCAAAAAAGATGAATGAGCAGTTAGACGCACTTTTAAAATTATACGAAGCCAGACTCAAAAACAACCAAACCCAAGAGCAAAGATGGATTACTTACCCATATGCCGAAATAGAAAAATAGAGGTTGAAAATGTGTCGAAAGATGATTGAAATAGCCCAATCCTTGATAGAAAACCTGCTTGGTAAACTTGTAAGTTGGCATGAGGTACCAGCTCGAACCCCTATCAAACCAACTCCAGAGAAACAAGTAGACACGAAGGAGAGACTCATGACTGCCTCTGAGTCTAGGAGAGAACCTATCATACTGCCCAATACAACAGATGAAACAATTGATGGTTTCCAGCCTAAAACTTTGGTAGAAATGGGTAAGGATTGTAACGGTCTAGATGACCTGTGGAAGCAAATCCGTGATGCCAACAAAGCTAATAGGGTGTGCTACCAAATGAATAGCATGAGAAAAGAGAAAAATGAGATCTTATCTCCCATTGAAGAATTTGAGGCAAGATCACAAATGAACTTTGATATGCATTCACAAGGGGGGAAACCAGGGATCAATTAGTTCAGGGCACAGCCAACCAAACTCGCTAAAAACTCTATGCTCTTACCTAGGTGAGTATGAAGCCAAGTCTGAGGTGAGAGCAATCCCATCTCAAAGACTTTCTTCCAACAGAATGATGGATTCACAAGGGTTGATTGAGTTGTTGTCCACCCCTGTGGCATGCACAATCACATTAGCCGAACTCCTGAGGCTACAGCCAAACATGTGGACCATCGTAGGCAAATGCTTAGAAAAATTTGGAGTGAAAGACCCCACCTCAAAGCTTCAAGAAGGGATCAGAGAATTAGACAAGCCTTAACTAAACACTAGGCCAGTACCTTTAAACAAGGTAGGAGAATATTGCGAGGGAGAAGATGGAAATACCACACTACAAGTAGAATTCCAAGGAGTAGTTTCCAAAGCTATTCTTGATAGTGGAGCAGGAGTCGCTATCGCCACCAAGGAAATCTGGAAAAAATGGGGAAAACCGGCTTTGAGAGCTACCAGAATGAAATTGCAACTGGCAGATGGGTTCATGGAAAAGCCTCTAGGACTTTTAGAAAAAGTAATTGTCACCTCGTGCGGAATCGAGTATGAGCATACATTTGCAAGAGTTGAATTCGACAAAAAGAACAATTACGAGATCATCTTGGGAAGACCATTCATGGGACAATTAAAGACGGTCCAGGATTGGGGTTATGACCACATATATCTCTGTTGAAAGGACGCCCTTTCAACAACGTTTCCATAAAGATTCCTCAAAGATTCTGTAAAGATTCCACATGAAGATGGTGATGAAGTAATGAAGATGAAGATGGATGCTGCAACATGAAGATACGAGTTCATGGACGTCATTGAATATCCCGTTATTATTATTTTGAGCCATTACGGCCACTTTTGTAATGTTTACGGGAACCTCATATTTTAAATCGGCACTTGTATTTTGGCCGCAGATACTTGTGTAATGAGTAAAGCCAACTTAGTTTCTTGTAATTAAGCTCTGTAGAAGCCTAGGGACAATTCAGGTCATTTGGCCGGACATTAGGTTTGAAGGCTTGGTATATAAGCTAAAACCTAAGGCTTTGTAAAACACATTACGTTATCTCAATTAATATACAGTCGTGGGTTCTGCAGCACATAGTAGTGAGCTTCACGCACACACACACCATCGCGCACACTAATCACATTGCAGATATGAGAGTAGGAGCGTGTTAGCATCGAGGAGCTCTCCGCGTCGACGCAAGCAATGCAAGCCAAGGACCACATCACGAGCCCGCCTGCTACGAGCTATATTTGGTCGTAAGTACCTCAAATGACATCCGTTCTGAATGATCGAGTAGTCGTTAGAATCAGGGCGAGAAGCTCTTCGTGTTGATGTCTTTGTAGATTAGTTTCGGACACTTTGAAAATTGCTGTTTTGAGTCTATCGCGACAGCGATTAGAGATCTTACAGTTATGGTTTTTAGGGTTTAGGTGTTTGGCCATATAGGATATGTCCTTGTGTGTCTTGCCCTCCGATTTCGAGTCATTCTAATATGATTTGAGACTGTTTCGAGCTTGTAGTGTTTCGTAGGATGCGTTGTCTATTTCTTTGCTTTATGATAGTGTTGTGGTAGGATTAGTGACTGTAGAGTGTTGTTCGTGTCTAGCTCAGGGTTAACAACCCAGAGATTGCCTCCATGCCCTAGTCGGGTCAGCTACGTCCTCGGATTGACAGTTTGTTGGTCTGTGTTCTCGATGTGCTCCATCGTCCGTCGCGGCGTACCCGCTAACATTGGCGCCGTTGCCGGGGACGAAGCGCCTAAACTAGCGTAGACCGCATCACTCGTGTTTGATAGTATAGCGTTTCTCTAGAGTTTTCTAGAGTGTTGTCACCATTTTCCTTCTTAGTGGGAAGTCAGAGAGCGGATCTCTTGACTGAGGGATAGCCAGGGAGCCTGCGTCTCGCCGAGGTGGTCCACCATGAGGTTGATGTATGGTTAGATTATTTTGTTGTGTGTTTAGATTAGATTTTACGGTTAGTGTGTTTGGTTGTGACTTATGGTTGTGAGGAACTCGAAAGAGAAAAAAATGCAAAGAAAAACGCAAAAGGTAAGCAGGAGGCTGTTTGCTTGCCAGAAAGCAAAAACAACCATTCAACCATCCAAAGTAGGACTTTAGGTAGTGTAGGACATGTGATGTTGATCTAAAGCAATTTTGACATGAAAATGTGTTTGAAAACACAAAAGGCGGAATTGTGCTGATTATGGTAAAAGTGCTCTAAAATGGTCGTTTGAAAGCTGATTTGAGTGCTTGTTTTTGCATTGGAGACCTTAAGGTAGGGGGAAAACACAGATTTGGTCCAATCCAAAAAAAAAAAAAAAACTCTAAAAAACCAAAAAAAAAACCAAATCTGCAATTTTTAAAAAAACAAAAAGTTTGACCTTAAGACCTTGTTTTGCATATGATCTAGAGCTTGTATGTGAAATTTCAAAGCATTTGCATCAGTGCTTGTGCATCTAAGTGGGAATTTGCTTTTTCTGAGTGTAAGGAGTATTTGGGTGAAATGCTTGAATCCAAAGGAAAAGAAGTCCAAATTGAATGAAACTTTGGGGATAAGCTTCTAAGGGCATTGGGAACCAAACTGTCCAAAAACAAAAAAAAAAATCACTTCCCAGTGGCTCTCTGCTTAGTCTATCACGATAGACTGATGAATTGGAGATAGACTCACAATCAGGCAAAACCCTTCATGCCACAGGTAAAACACATCAATACAAGGCTGCTCCCAAAAAATGAGTGTACTTGGACACCTGCTTGACCACTAAACCTCAAGTCTGGTGTTTAGAGTCTAAGTTCAGAGACACAGTGGTAAAAAAACCTTGACCAAATTTCCAAACCTTATGAAACTTGGTATACATGATCTACAGAGGGTAGGGAACACGTCTGTGAAGAGAAAATTTGAAAAAAATGTCATTTTAGCATACTTGGTGAGTCTATCGCGATAGACTAAGAACCCAGTGATAGAAACTGAATTTTTCAAAAACCTCTGTGGCATAGCTTGGAAAGGTGCTATCAAGGACACATAAAATTTTTGAAGTCATTTGGACATCAGAAAGTGGGTCTAAGACCATTTGAGAGGATTCAACTTGTAGAAAACACCAGATCTGGTCTAACTGACAAAGTAAAAATCCAAACCACTTGAAAATTGGTAGGAGGACTAAGGAGAGGTGTTGGAACACAGTGGTATAGTCAAAGTTCAAGTTTGACCTATAAAAGGGGTACTTGCTGAGTCTATCGCGATAGACTCAAAGCAGGGCCAAAGAAATTGAAATTTTCAAAACCGTCTGGAGCATAGCTTGTTTAGCCTCTCAGGAGGTTACACACAAAATTTGGTGGATTTTGGACAATTGGGAAGTCATCCTAAGTCTTTTTTCTAGTGATCAGATAGACTCAGAATTCTAGAGTTGGAGTAAGAGACCTAAGAAAAAGTCCAAAACAAGTGAAAATTGGTGAGCAAGGTGTAAAGAGTATAGGGAACACAATGGTGAAGAGAAATCTGGAAAATTTTCAAACCTGAAGAATCTGTTGAGTCTATCGCGATAGACTGGGGTTTTTTCACAAAAATTGGAATTTTTGAAAATTGACCTTAGAGCCTTGTTCTACATGTTGTTGTGAGCCTATGGTTAAATTTTGAGTAAATTTGGAGTATTGTAAGTGCATCTAAGAGGATTACTTCATAAGATCAGAAATGAAATTGTTGTTTGATGCAAGTTACAAAGGAAAAGTATTCCAAATTGGTTGAAACTTGGTGAGTAGTATCTCAAGAGAAGGGGGAACTCAAATCTGTAAAAAGAGTTGAAAAACTGTATCCCAGTAACACTTTGGTGAGTCTATCGCGATAGACTCAAAAATTCACTGTAGAAAAATCAAAATTCAAATCTGACTTCATATTTGGGTTCAGAAGGCCCATTATACCCTGTACACAAAGTTTGAGTGCATTTGGACATCTTCAAGGGGTACTTGGTGAGTCTATCGCGATAGACAAGTGAGGAAAAATTTTTGAGAAAAGTTTTTGAAACCAAGTATACCATTGGGTTTATCATTGCCTAAGGAGTGCACACACCGATTTTGGGCTCAAACTCACCACTTGCAAAAACATCAAATAGAGCAACTTTCCAAATTACATCTCACTGTTTTGGTCGTAACTTTCACATACAGACTCCGATTCCAAAACTTTTTTTATCAAAACGTAGCTTGAGAGCAGCACTACAGATCTTAAGGCCTCAAAATGCATCCGGAAGTCAGGGGTGTCTAAAACCGACAATTTGAGAGAATTATGAAAAACGCTCACGGTTTTGGACATAGTTTTGGATTTTCCCTGACCAAAACACTTGAACACACTGAGAGAGGTATTACTACAGCAAGCTAGAGCTATTAAGCATAGAAGTCATGTCTACATCAGACTCAGACTCAGACTCAGCTTATACAAGCACATGGATTGCAGGGATAGATGAGCACACGCTCAGAATAGATCTTCCAAACCTATAGTACATAAAGACCAATTTTGTGGAGAGAGTTTGGACGTTGTCGTGCTGTGACACGTACATAGTGGGAACGCATGCTACAAGATCTATCTTGTATTTTTTTAGATACATAATTATATTTCCTATAGTGTACATATGCATATTTAAGTATAATAATAAGCCTTCTATCTCATCCTATTATTTTTCTCAAGGGTAACATATCCTTACTTTACCATGAGAAAATACTATGGGAAAAGTATCAATAGCTCCGCCTCTTTAACTTGGGGCAAAAAGCATTGATTCTTTATTTCTACTATTTCATTATCATCTCACACCCTACTTAGATCCTATATCTAGGGTAAACTCCAATATATATATATTCTATGTATTTTTTATACTTTTCTTATATTTCTTTTTAAAAAGCTACTAGGAGAGAATCAAATCCTAGTGGGACACTAGGTGGCATGATTTCAAAGATACACTTATTTTAATGCATTATTGCAAGCATGATTACAAAACTTTGTCAAGGAGCAATGTCATGCTTTCATATGGCATGAGGTGTCCTTTGGAATTAAATGAAAGTCTAGGCTAAGGAGACCACATGAAGACTTTTGCTGCCATAAATGGACCCTATTTTGATGAATTTTTTACACAAGGTTCCAATCCGAATTGGAAAACAATTTTAAAATGAAAATCGTAGCTAATGAGCTGAAGTTTTTGCCCATATTATTACTTTTTTATTTGGAGCCACGTTTGAGGAGATATGATCAAAATACTGGACCCCAATCTGCCCACATCATGCAGGGGCAGCTCATTTCCAACTTTTCCAATTCCTGTTCACACTGGCTCCTCTCTTCTTGTGTAAACCCTTGGGGGTTCCCTTCACCTATAAAATGGGACCTCTTCTTCCTTGGAAGAACTCAAGCATTCAAGCCATTGATGAGAGGAATTCTCGAGGGAGTGAGTAGTAATGCCTAATTGTACTTGGCCATTAACATAAGCCCAAGCCTACACTTTCTCCTAGAGGGAGACTAGTCATTCTTGCAACAAGCTAACCTTGGAAGATCAACTCTAATGAAAGAAGGTCTTGCACTTGGTGTATCAATCAAAGTGGAATTATCCACTCTTCTTCTCTCTCCCATCAATAATGGTGCCGAAGGGTTTCAAGTAAGATGTGTTCTACATTGATGTTTTCTTGATTTCTTGTTGTTTTCATTTTCATCTCTAATCCAACATATATATATATATGTATCTAATCTCATCTCCTTAACCAAACCTATCTCTCTCATTCTTAGTAATTCATCCTCTCTAGGTTCTCTTGCTACAGGTACATCTCTCCCCGCAGTATCCTTATTGCCTACGAGCAAGAATAGGGCTTGGGAGGGAAACTTCTCATCTCTTCACTTCTCTCATATCTACATTTCTCACATACTATCCTAGATGAATAACCCACATAATGATCATTTCTATCGCTTTCACTCTGTACGATCTATTAGAATTAACGTATGGATTAGCCGTAAAATACACTTTCAACAACGTATAGTGTTTCTCTTCGGCCCTGAAAGGCTCAATGAAATACTTCTATCACCGGATCCCATCATACTACCTCTCATAGACTATAATTTTTCTTTTGATGTAAGCGTAGTTATCTTGCTATGAACCAAGAGGATTTGTACACACAATTTATCCCAATCACTAGACAATATATATATATATTATGGTAAGCACAAAACTACAATTCCAAAGAACAATTCGTAGCCTATTTGGTCAGCCAAGATTGAATACCATTAACTCATCCATTAACCCTTTCATATTACCCATGATACGATATGACCATAGCCTTGATGTTTTCATCTTCGTATTGTTTTGACATTCTCTTTTGCGTTCTTTCTTTGTGTGTGTGAGTGCAAGAGAGAAAGAGTGAGTCTTCTTTGATTGCACTTCTTTCCAAACCTTAGTCTTCATGGCATCTATGGTTTAACTCCTTCATATAGTTTTTGTTGAGTTCTCTCAATTTCGGACAATGCTTGATCAAGTAATCATTAGCTTTACAATAATGGCAATGCATCTTCTTTTTGCCCTCATCACCAACTTGCAATAAACAAAAGTCAGAGAAATTTTCTGTGTATCTGTGAGTTGCTGAGCACTAGAGAAATCTTTAGGAAGGATTCTGTGCCAAAAAAACTGGAAATCTGCAACTTTAGACATCATACACGTATGATGTCTAAATGACCAAACAGAGACCAAAACAGAAATTTTGACTTTACCAGAGTGTTCAAAAGGGGGGTTATACCCTAATTTCAACTTAAAACAAGAGCATTAACACTCAAAGAAACCCAAAAAGACAAGTCGGAGTCCAAGAAACGCAAAGAATAGGAAGTTTTGGATTCAGATCTTGTTTTTACATACAAACCTGACAAAAACACTTGAAACTCAATTATAAACATTGGAGAAGGCTTAAAACCAAGAATAGTCAAAATCTGGGACAAAAGACATCATACGCGTATAATGTCTTTTGGCACATCCACTGCTTATTTTTGATATCTGACCTGACAAGATTGTTACAAGCACTGTAGGAAGCATAAATATCAAGTTTTGACCTAAATTGATGAAAAAGACATCATACGCGTATGATGTCTTTGACCTAATTTTGGACATATTTTGATACTTTGCTAACACAGATCCATTGTAATAGCTGTCTAGAGGTTATATTTCAAGTTTCATCCCATTTGGATCACAATTGACCCAAAAAACAAGTCAAAAGCGGAAAATTGCCAAGAAAAGCCTAAATTAGCCATAACTTGCTCAAACAGAGTTCAAACTGAATTTTGTGAGTGGAAAGAGCATAAGGGGGCTACTGAGAGTGAGCATAACCAAAATAGTCTAAATCTGTGAAAAAAGACATCATACGCGTATAATGTCTTTTTCAGCATAACTGCAACAAAATTCTCACTTGATGAAACAGAAGTTGTCCAACTGACAAGATTAAACAATTGACCAAGTATCAATCAGTTTGGATCAATTCTGACCACAAAAACTTGGGGAAAACAAATTGCTGAGACGGAAAAGTTAAAGTCCTTTAGGGGAATTGATGAATTTGAGATCGGGCAGGAACCTCCAGAATAACCAACCAAAACAAGGGGAACCAGCAAGTGTCATATCAACCGAGGGAAGTGTAAACCAAAGTTGGGTGCAACCATTAGAGCCGATCTTTGAAGGAAGTGTTTCTGATACTTCTTCGGAGAGATCTTACGATATTTTCACCGAACACTTGGAACACTTCAACCTGAACAACAGAGAAAATATGGCAGCAGGATCATCAAACCCTTCCGCCACAATGAAGCTATTGTTCATAAAATACCAGTACGACAATGAGCAAGGTGCCAAGATCTACAAAGATGGAATGGACCGCTATTGTGTAAAGATAGAAGAGAGACCTAGTGAGTTCAAGGACTTAGTGCCTGTGAGCTATAGCGGAGATAGATATCTAGATGACGAGGGTACCATGTACTTGGTAGTCCTAAACCCTAACATTGTGGACAAGTGGGGATTGATGGGCACCAAGGCCAAAGTAGATGAAGAACTTGAGGAGAAAGCACCAATAATGAACTTCCCTGATGCGAGGTTAAGAAGAGAGAATGAAACTACAAGGATCAACACTGATAACATCTATGTGGGGCTATACAAATATAATAATGGGGAGCAGGATCTCTATTATAGATGTGAAGGACCCTACACGGGAGAGTTGACAGACCGAAAAAGACTTTATGTCTTTACCTACACAGAGGGATCGGAAGTGAAAATTGCCGCTTACGACAAGTATGGGAGGCAATACTCAACAATGGGCAAGAAAGAATTAGAAGGATATACATACTTTGGGGGACCACTACATCAGTATTATGTTACTTCTAGCTCACAAAGACCAGCACCAACAAATGGAGGGCAAAACCCAATGACGACAGGAGGACAAAGAACTCAGGCTGCTGACTCTTTCAATCAACCTCAGTACTCGAAGCCCGGACCAATGGGATCATTACATTCTAGAGAGTCAATGGATACGAATCAAGGTAGTGCAGTTCCAATCCCCACGTATACCACTCCAGGTCCAAGGTTCGAAGCGGAACCATCACATTTACCTCCTAGTAGTAGATTCAGGGCAGGGGAACCGACAAGGGTAACCCATGAAGTCCATGATGCTAGAGAAAGCTTTAGCCGGGACACAGGAGCAATGAGATTGGTAGCAGACCATAGACGTATGAGACCATCTCAAGTAGCGAAGTGTATGCCAAAGAAGTATGGTGGTTCAGGAGATCCGTATGCACATGTGTCACTCTTTAAGCAAGTCTTAAGAGCTGAGCAGATAACAGATTTCCATACACAATACGAGGGATTTGGTCTTACTCTAGAAGGTACGGTATTGACATGGTTTCAACCACTGAACATAGGGGGATTCCATGACATTGACCATTTGCTAAGAGAGTTTGCTGAGGAATTCTCAAAACGAGGGATTAAGCACAATACGGTCTCACAAATATATGCTTTTAAACAGAGAGAACACGAAAAAGTGAAGGAAGCTTCACTTCGCTTCAAACAATACATTGAGAGATGTCCAGTACGTGAACGACCACAAGATGACAGACTATCTGTTCTCTTTATTGAGGGACTGAGAAACGACACTCTCAAGAAGGACTTGCACTTGAAAGCTTGTACAAGTTTCGAGCAAGTAACGAGAGAGGCATTGTACTTAGTGGATAACTGTACGGTTTATGGAGAGGTGTCAGCGGATACAGATTTTGCATCCAGTAGCTCCTCCTCCGTAGCGAGCGAGACTACCACTAAAAAGAATGTTCAAACAACAACCATGCCAAATGTAGAGCAAATGATAGAAGATGCTCTAAAAAGGATGGCACCATACCAAAAACCATTGCCAAAAACACTGAAATGGTGTGCTATTGAACAAAAATGGACAAACCATCCAACAGAGGAGTGCTATTACAACAAAGGGTATGTAAGGGAGCGTCAGTATGCACCTCCTGCTCAATTAGCACCACCTCAAGTACATCCAGTACCTCGATACCCAACGGGAAATGTGCCAGGACCTATGGGGATAGAAAGACCGCAACCGGTATTGGGACAACAACCACCTTTACCAGGAGCAAGACCAGTAGGCATTAGATATGCACCAACCTTAGAGAATCAGGAAGAACAAGCCCTAGTGCCTGTTCAAGCCTATTATGAAGAATCTGGTGCACACATGTCTCCAACTGTGTATTACCCACCAGAAGAACCCAAACAACCAGAACCATGGGGCATGATTGGGAATGTTGGAATACCAACAATTACAAGTGCTTCTGATGAAGAGAGATACAATTTGGACGCAAGAACATTGATGTTCATAGCTCATGGAGGGTTAAGAGAACAAAGACCATCCTATCCACAAAGGACGAATCAAATGGGACCAAGACCAGCACTAAGACCCTGTTACAAGTGTGGAGGTGACCATCTGATGAATGTTTGCCCACATACGGAAATCATTAGAATTAACGCTTATTGCACTGAGTGTGGGGTTACTCACTTCATTGAGGATTGTTCAAAGAATCCAAACAAAGTGCAAAAGACGACATTGAATATGCTAGAAACTATTCCTACCAGCAGTGGGTCTGAAAATGAAACTCTGATACCAACGCAAGTTGTTACTAGAGCTCAAGCTAAGAAAACCACTAGAGAACCTGAGAATGGAAAGTTAGCGACTGAAATGGTTAGTCCAGGACCGCGGAGTCAGAAAAACACATGGAAAGCTAGAAAAGCACGCATAAAGTTGAGAAAAGAACGTGAAGACGCTATTCTAGCTGAGGAACTAAAGCGAACTAAAGATAGATTAGAAAAACTTGAGAGTCAAAACGGGAAACGAGAGATGAGCCCGGAAAGAACGAAACAAAAGAGTATCAAAGAAACAACGAGCTTAAGCTCAGGGGGATCAGTGCTAGTCGACAAAGTACACGAACCATTGGACGCACTGATGAGAGCTTACGAAGCTAGGTTAAAGAACAACCAAACACAAGAACAGAGGTGGATGACATACCCAAACGCGGAATTGGAAAAGCAGAGACTTGAAATGTGCCAGAGAATGATCGAGACTGCACAAGCCTTATTAGAACCACCAAAAGAAACAATGAATTGTGGAAAGGAAAACCCAATTCAGCATGAGACTATCGTTTCACGGGTAGCTGAAAAGACTCCCAGTGCACAAAAGCCTGAAAATACACACAAGGATGACCGCATAGTGTTGAACACAACCGATCAGGAGATAGAGAATTTTCATCCAGTCATACAGAGGTCTTACGGAAGAGATGAGGATTACAATGAATTTTGGAAACAAGTGAGAGAGGCAAACTTTGCAAACGAGCTAAGTTGCCAAGCTAATCAGACAAATTGGAAAAAGGACATCAGGAACCCTCCCATAGTGGAATTTGAGGCAGGATCTCAAGTGGACTTGGATCTGCAATCTTACTGGGGAGATGGGGGCTCTGTTAGAACAACGGAGAGCAAACCTCACTCACTGAATACCTTACCTTCATACTTAGGAGAGTATGAAGCAAAATCCGAGACCAGAGCACTTCCCTCACGAAGAATCTCATCAGAAAAAGTCATGGACTCGCAAGGATTGATAGAGATCTTATCAACACCAATGACATGCACTATCACTCTAGCTGAGCTTTTGAGGCTAAGACCACATATGTGGACCACTGTAGGAAAATGCTTGGAGAAATTCGGGATAAAAGACCCAACATCGAGACTGAAAGAGGGTATACAAGAGCTGAGTAAACCACAAAAGAACGCTAAGCATGTACCCTTAAACAAGGTCGGAGAGTATTGCGAAGGTGAAGAGGGGAATACAACCTTATCAGTTGAATTCCAAGGAGTAAACATGATGGCAATACTAGACAGCGGAGCTGGGGTAGCCATTGCTACAAAAGAAATCTGGAAAAAATGGGGGAAACCAGCAATAAGGAAGACTAGGTTGAAACTCCAATTAGCAGATGGACACATGGAGAAACCTATGGGGTTATTAGAGAAAGTTGTAGTGACTTCTTGCGGCATTGAATACGAACATACTTTTGCTATTGTCGATTTTGGCAAGGAGAATAACTATGATATCATACTGGGAAGACCATTCATGAGACAGTTGAAAATGGTCCAGGATTGGGGCTACGATCACATATACCTGAGAAATATGGAAACCACTACACGTGTGAACCTGAAAGACCATAGCTACAAAGATGTGAACCGAACACCGGTGGAGGAGTTTGATTCAGCTACTTTGGCGGGATCCGAATTTCCAGCTTGGTTAGGTAAACCCAAGGAGTTATGGATGTGTGGAGCTTCGAAATGTGGAAGCCTGAAACGAGAAGAATGTGTTTTAGAAAGGGCTATCGAAGATGAAACTTATATAGGAGAACCCTTTCCAGAGGACACGCTTGAACCATTAGAATGGACACACATTCTAGCAACCCTAGATGTTTGTGCAATTCCGGATGGTCCCACAACGAAATTTTGCGACAAGGACGGGTACGACGTGGTTCCGTACTTCATGTTGAGAAATGTACTCGAAAAAGAAACTGAAAAGAACGATACACTGGAAAAGGAAGATGAAGAGGAGGTATTTCACGACATTCCCGATCATCCTGAGTGGGAAAATGAAGCAGACAACGAGTCAACGGACAATTCAAGCGGAAACGAAGAAACTATAACGGATGTCCGATTTTATGATTTTCCGAACCAAACTAAACAACGCCAGAAACGCTCTAGAGCAAAGAGAAAAACAAAGGGGGTTAGAACCAATCCGATGCCTAGAATAAGAGGAAAAAATCAATTCCTAATGCTAGTAAAGGCGGAAGATTGTGTTAAAGACAAGGTTTCTGGAAGAATGAGAGGCAATGATCAAAAGAGCTTACGAAAAGACAAAAAAGGCTCAAGAAATCAAGTTCAAAGGAATGGAACGAAAATAGAAACAGAAAAATCAAAAAAGAACAAGCGCAACAGAGAACACACGAAGTCCAAGCTAGAACGTAGAAACAAGTACAGAGAGCTCAAGAAAACTCTGAAAGAAGTTTGGACGACAGAAAGTGAGAGTAGAGAGGACAAAAAAGCCAAAATCAAGGAAAACATGGATGTTCCCTCTCACTATAGGAAATTCACAATAGAGGATAGGAAGGTGATATTTACCCCACCTATTCGAGAGAGGAAGGAGAACGAATCTTATGACGAACCGGAGGATGCAAAAAAAGTTGATTTAGCAGCTCCAGGTGAGCCACCTAGACCGGTGTACATAGCCACAGATTTGTCTCCAGGCGAGGAAGAGAGACTTTTGAGTCTTCTCAGAGAGTATAGGGATGTGTTTGCATGGTCTTATAAGGACTTAAAGGGAGTTGACCCATCGATATGCCAACACACAATCCCACTGAAACAAGACGCAAAGCCTAGCAGACAGAGACCATACACATATAATGATACTTTTGCTAAGCGAATCAAAGAAGAGATAGATAAGCTAATGGAAGCTGAATTCATATACGAGATTGAACACACCGATTGGGTATCTCCAATTGTGGTAGTACCCAAGAAGAACGGAAAACTCCGAGTGTGTGTCAACTTAAAGAAAGTGAATGCTGCAACAATCAGGGACAATTATCCCTTGCCGATAACTGATCATGTTCTAGAGCGTGTATCAGGGAAAACAGCATACTCTTTTCTTGATGGTTTTTCAAGATATAACCAGCTAGCCATAGCACTGGAAGATCAACATAAAACAGCTTTTGCAACGGAGTGGGGAATTTATGCTTATCGGGTTATGCCTTTTGGTCTAACCAATGCTCCCGCAACCTTCCAGAGGCTGATGACGCATGCTTTCAAAGAATACTTAAGGTTGTTTCTAGAAATATACATGGATGACTTGTGTGTACATTCTCTTCTGAGAGATGAGCATCTAGAACACCTAAGAAAAGTATTTGAGAAATGTAGGACATATCGCATTTGTCTCAATCCTGAGAAATGTGTGTTTATGGTCCGACAGGGCAGAATTCTGGGACATATTGTCTCACAAAACGGAATATCCACGGATTTAGAGAAGATAAAGGTTATAGTGGATATGCCTAGACCAACCAATGCGAAACAAGTGCAGAGCTTTATGGGACATTGCGGATATTATAGACGATTCATTTACATGTACGCTATAATAGGCCAACCACTTTACAGGCTAATAGTGAACTTTGAATGGACAGATGAGTGTGAGGAATCGTTCAAGAAATTGAAAGAGGCACTCATTACTGCTCCAGTCTTGAACTCACCAGATTGGAAGAAGATATTCCATGTGCATATAGATGCTTCGGCATATGCAATAGGATGCATTCTAGCTCAGCCAGAAGAAGGAAACATGGATTTTCCTATCTGTTACGCCAGTCGACAGCTCAACAATGCAGAGAAAAATTACACCACAACAGAGCGAGAGGGATTAGGAATGATATATGCTGTGAAGAAATTTCGGCATTATCTTCTAGCCAACAAGTTTGTGTTTTTTACGGATCACCAAGCCTTGCTCTACCTAGTGAATAAACCATGCAATACCGGGAGAATAGTGAGATGGTTCATTATCTTACTGGAATTCGACTTCACGGTAGTAGTAAAGAAAGGAAAAACACATCTTAGAGTTGATCATTTTTCGCGATTGACGAATGGAGAAGACCCTATAGGAGTAGATGACGACATGCCAGACGCGTACTTGTTCAACATAGAAATGATACCGAAGTGGTCTCAAAATGTCGTTAACCTATTAACCTATGGAGGAGAGTTCGATAGAAGAGAATACAACCAGAAACATATTGCTATTCAGCAATCCAAGAATCTTCAATTGGTTGCAGGAAGGTTGTATCAATTGGGAAATGATCATGTTTTACGACTATGCATCAATCCTGAGGAATATAATATATATCTGCGCGAAGCACATGTTCAGGAATGTGCATTTCATTGTTCAAGAAGGAACACATATAGGAATTTGTTACAATTGGGAGTCTATTGGCCAGGAATGAAAGAAAGCGTACATGAATATGTCACTATATGTATTGTATGTTCATCAAAACCGCCAGCATAGTATTCAACATTATATCAGATAATGATCGCTCCAGAATGGAGTCAGTATATTGTTGAATATCTCACAAATAGAACTTTCCCAGAAGGAACGTCAAAAGCTCGTCAGAAATCTGTAGAGACAGAAGCTAGAGATTACGCTTTAATAGGAGATCAACTCTATAAGAGAGGTAAAGACAACCAGCTTAGGATTTGCGCATCAGAGTCTGAGTATGTGATAATCCCGGAGCAAGCTCATGGAGGAGTAGGTGGAGGCCATTTCTCAGGTGATAAGACAGCAAAACTTGTCTTAGCCGCAGGAATATGGTGGCCAACATTACATATGGACGCTGAGGAATACGCTAAACGGTGTGATGACTGTCAGCGGACCAAAGTACCACTTAAAAGAGATGATATGCCGCTTAGACCAATGATGGGGGCAAGATCTTTTGCAAAATGGGGGATTTATTATGTCGGACCCATTTCACCTCCTGCATATAAGACTCATGCACAATACATCATTGTGGCTACAGACTATCTAACAAAGTGGGTCGAAGCAAAGGCAACTCAAAAGGCAGATGCCAGGACCATGGCACAATTTCTGTATGAATACGTCTTTGTACGATATGGATTGCCAATAGAAATTGTGAGTGATCGAGGCACACATTTTATAAATGAAGTGATAAAGATCCTTCTAGATGAATTCATGGTAATCCATAGGAAATCAGCCCAGTATCATCCACAAGCAAACGGACAAGCTGAAGCAACAAACAAAACCATATGCACGGTCCTCGCGAACATTGTATCTGAGTCGAGAACTGACTGGGACCAAAAGTTGCATTCAACATTATGGGCATATAGGGTAGCATATAAAACATCAATAGGAACGACCCCATATAACATGGTTTTTGGGCTAAATGCTATCTTACCAATAGAATTCTTGATTTCAACCTTAAGGGTGGCTAAGGATCTAGAGTGGACAGGGCACGAGCTTTCTGATAGAATAGATGACCTGGAAAAGCTAGATGAGCTTCGCATAAAAGCAGTAGCTTCTATCTATGCCCATTTTGGCATAACGGCTAAAATTGACGACCAAATGACATGAAACTTCACAAGCAGCTTCAAATATACATGGATGACTTATGTTTGCAAGCAAAACCCAAAAGAAATCTGATTCACTTACCGATGGTGAAAAAGACGCTTTCGGGCAACCAAATGGAGAAAGATGGAGAACAGGGAGCCAAAGTCAAGTTCAACCAAATAGGTGGCTTCACAACATATCCAATGAGCTGGAAATGCAACTCTCGAGAAGAAAAGTTGAAGAAATTCAACTCCAACGCAAAAAGACGACTTCGGAGACTGAAATGCCTAAAGGGGGCTTTTTAGCTAAACTAATGACTTTTTAAGTTGAAAACTAGTTAGCAGGGCTTAGGGCACTAGCACAAAGCATTCTTTGCACAAAAAGACCAACATTTCAAGAAAAGACATCATACGCGTATGATGTCTCACAGCATGATTTTCACATCCATTTCAACATTTGAGTGCATAGGCTCATTCCACATGTTAATCACATCCTATGAACCAAGTATCATGAGAATTGGAGTTAGAAAACCCAAGGAAAACCAAAAAGACGCAAAGTAAGCCATAAAATTGATTTTTGGTCCTAATTTTGTCAAAATAACTCCAAACTCATTGAAACTTTGTAGGATTGTTGATTAACACATCTACAAGCTATCTGGAACAAAAAAGCACCATTTTGACACAAAAGACATCATACGAGTATGATGTCTATTTGCACTTACAGAGCCAAAACTGCTCATTTGGCATCATACATCCATTATATATATCTAATACATGCTACATATGAAGTTTGGAACCATTTGGTCAAGTGGATCACCCCATTAGCCCAATTGAGGAAAAATCCTTCATCCAAAGCCTATTTTTGGCCCCAAATCCAACATACTCAAGTCCAAACCAAGATTTGAGTAGAGACAGTCCTTCACTAGTACATGGGGAGTCCACAGAATCAATCCCATGAAAATTTGATGAAAAAGACATCATACGTGTATGATGTCTTTAGAGCCATTTTTAGCCCAAAATATATCCAAAATTCATAAATCCACTGAATAAGCCTATCTAAAGCCATATCCAAGCTTATAGAGAAATTTGGTCCAAAAATACACTAAAAGACATCATACGCGTATGATGTCTCACTATGTGATTTTGGCACCTCAGGGCTTCAACCACCAAACAGAAGTGATCTACATGCCATTTGAAGGTGAACCACCAAGTTTTATCCAATTTGGATCATAAAATCCATTTCCCTTTCAAAATTTTGCCAAGAGCCTGAACTGGACTAAACTGGCCAAAACTTGACCAAATGGGATCCAAACTCAAATCCAAGCATATGATACTCATGTATACACTATCAGCTACAAGCACAACCAATATGAAGTCATTTTGACACAAAAGACATCATACGCGTATGATATCTCCAGCATGATTCTGAGCCCAGTTTGCATATTTTTTCACCTACCCTGCATCCGTAGGCCCTGAATAGCTCATGTTTCAATTTTCAAGTCATTTGAATAGTTAAAAGCTTCATTTCGGCTTTCAGTACTAAAAAGACGCTAACTTCTGAAATTGGAGTTACAGGATCCATGGATTCCGCCAAGTTATCGGCAACGAAGAGAAAAAGACCGACAATCAAAGATGCTCTTGCAGAAGCGGAACCCTTTGACATTCCAGCAGAAACCCTCAAGCCAACCAAAACTTGGGTGGAGGAAGCAGTACTGGAACAAGAGGGAATAAAGATCTACCAGGGGACTTTTAGAGATCCTCAAGGGCAAGCGGTGGATATACCGATGATCCCACAAGAGTTGGTGGATTATAGCAGGTCAGAGAACATCAGCAGGTACCTGGAAAGGGCAGACTTGCACAGATTCTTCACCTCGAGACCATCAGGTGTAGATACAAGAAGAGTGTATGAGTTGGCAACCTCCATTCAGAAGGATGGGAAAGCCACATTGACAGCAATAGATGGAGAGAAAGTAGAGGTACAGATCACTCCACAGCTCATTGCAGATGCATTGAAGCTGAACAACAAAGGGAGCTCTGTCAGGGAAAGAAGGGAGGCTATAGAGGTTTATGGGTCCAAGAAACAGAATGCAACTTATGGAGATATGGCAGACCAAAGAGCGGCAACCCTTTGCCGACTGTACAACCAATTTCTCCATATTTGCAGTAAAAGACCGCAAAAGTATACGACACCGCCCCATGCCATTGCAACTACCATCACATGGGCATTGAAGAGCAATATGCCAAAAGAGGTGAATTACGCTCAACACATCCACGAGCAAGTAATTGCCATGCACAACGAGAAGCCAAAGTATATAGGAGGAGCTGAAGTTCTGACAAGAATAGCTTATGAAGCTATTGGAGCCAGAGATCAATGGCCAAAGGTTCCCTCCCAGAATGAGTGGCTTAGAGAAGCCGATGAGGAGGAAGAACAGCCTGAAGTATCCAAGAGGGCGTCCACAAGAGCACGCAGGAAACTAGAAATAGTTTCAGAACCTGAAGAGAATGTGGATGAGCCGATTATGAAGAAAGCAAAGAAGAAGGTTGCTCCCAAGCAAACCAAAAGTCAGAAAGCGGCACGAATGGAAAGACTAGTGGAACAGTTTAGAGCGGAAAGAGCTCTACAGGGGGACTTTGAAGAAAAGTGGGTGCCAGACCCCACTAAAGTCGGAACTAGCTCAGTCAGGCCACATGTTGATCAATATGATCAATATATTAGAGCTTATGAGGAGTCAGAGGCAATACTGGAGCAGCAACCTGTCGAGCCATACACTGAAGAGGAAGTACAGCTTTTAAAAGCTGAGCTGCAAAAGGACGACAAGGGGAAGAAGAAAGTAGATGAGTCTACTGAACCTCAAGAGAAAGACGGGCAAGCAAACAAAGGGAAAGCCAAGATGACTAAGGACAATCAGCCCTCCTTTACTGATGTACCCAGCCCGAAGAAGACGGAAATCATTGTGGAAGAGACCACAATAGAGATGGACACGGCTGGTATGGAAAAGCCGGAGGCCGGGACCAAGGAAAAGGAGATAGATCCAATTCAGCAAAAGAAAAACGATTATGAGGATCTGGTAGCGATAGGGTACACTGAAGAAGAGGCCCTTGAGGCGGTTTATGGGATCACCCTACAAAAACGAGATGATCGGAGAGGGACAGAGGAAAATACAAAGAGTACAAAAGAAAGTGATGAAAAACTGGACGAGCAGAACGTACTAGAAGAGCCGAAGCCAGTGGAGGTGGTGGCCAAAAAAGCTTTAGAGTTGACAGATGAAGACGAAAAAGACATGCACATGGTGCATGAACTGCTCAACAAGATCAAAGAAAGATCCAAGGCAAAGGAAGTGGAGATTGAGACAGCCAAACAAAGGGAAGCCGAGTTGCAGAGGAAATTAGAGGATGCTATGACTGAATCTGAAAGTCATAAAGCATCACTCTACGATGCGGAAAACGAGAGAGATGGCTTGATACTCCAGCTAGCTGAGGCCTCAAGAGAAGTAACAAGTGCACAGGAAGCAAGGGAGCGGATGGAAGACGACTTGGAGGCGGCTAAAGATGAGCTCATTGAGCTAAGGGAAAGAGTCGAGCTCCAAAAAAGAACAATCACTAGACTCAGGACTACCCCTAGAGCTAGCAGAGCAGGAACCGAACAAGAGGGAGCTCTTGTACCAGCTCTGGAAGACCAGGTCCGAAGCTTACAAAGAGAGCTAAGATTAGAGCAAGTGCAAAGGTTGCACATTGCGGAGGGATCATTGGCAGCAGAGGAGAGGCTCACTTTAGAAAATCAAACACTAAGAACAGAGAATGAGACCCTCCGCAAACAGCTCCAAGATCTACAAGAGCAACAAAGAAGAGAGACAGAGACACCACAAGAAGAATCAGGTGGAGCAGCCATAGAACTACCAGAAACTGGAGAGGCAACCACAATTGAAGATCCAGCCCCAGTTCACGAGGTGACCTCAACTTCAGGAATCTCTGAAGAAGAAGAACAAAGGCTCCATGACCAAATAGAAAAGTCAGCAGAGGAGAGTGCCAAGGCAGAAATGGAATGGGAGAGGAGACTCCTAATCTCCATTAGACTTCAAGGATTAGACACAAAAGTGCTCCATGAAGAGTGGATGCAACCCAGCCTGCCTTTCCCTTTGATGAAGTTTGAAGTGATAAAAACGAAAAAGAGAATAGAGGAGGAGCAGTATGTCGCTCTTTACGAAGGCGACATCACAAAAGAGGAACAATCAAAGAAGATTGTAGATTCGCAGCCTAGATGGAGGAAAGGTTGGTTGAACAAATACCCAGCCTACCTCATCTACTTGGTAGAGGCACCAAAGGAGATTCGGGAGGATGCAACCTTCTGCCCGGTGCCAAGAGTCAGAAGCTGGAAAGAGCATGGCAGGATTGCAGAAAAGAAGCCAAATTGGCTTAATTACCCAAGGATGCCAGGACCAAAGGCAGGAGAGAGAATAGGTAAAGCCTACATGGTGAAAACCCTAACGGGCACCATCAAGCTCTTTACTGGCTCTCCTGACCTTTCGTGTCAGATGCTCAAGAAAATTTGCAGGACTCTCTTAGCTTGCATTGAAGTGTTCACGCCAGATAAAGCCACGACCTCGAGTCTACTATCGACGGCCGACACAGTTACTGATATGATGTATGACCTTTCATTGCAGCCTTCTCCAAAAGTGTTGCACCTCCTATACCAGAGGATTATGTTTTTGCCTAGCTTCCACATGCAAACATTCGAAGAAGCTTTCTACACCGGCTTTTTCACCCACGAAAGCAAAATATTTGGCCCAACCTTGACCATCAGCAACCTGCGATACGAATCACATTTGCAGATGCTCAAGACGACAGGACTTTATTGACCAAGCATAAAGGTCATGTCAGGGACGACATGAACGCGGAGGGGGGGAGTTTTGAGCCAGCAGAGGATCACACCCACATTTTTGCTCACACTCATCATTTTTGTAACCATTGATTGTAATAAATGTCTTTCCGACATTGATTTTGAATTGAGCCATTCATTAAGTAACGGGACTCAATTGAGTTTCCAGCTTGTAATCCCGAAGTAGTTTCACTTGCTGATGTAATTAGTTAGAGATGTTCTCACCTCCAAGGCTGAGGTATATAAGCCAAAGTTTTGTAACCTAAGGGGATTCAGATTATTAATCAAAGTGAGTTTTTGAGCGTCGTGACTGTGTCTGAGAGAGAGTGAGAGAGAGAGAGAGAGAGAGAGAGAGAGAGAGTCTTATCTACTTGCTACGCGAGCTACGGAGCCGCCATTGGAGAAGCGACACCAACATTGTGTTAGCAACGGCGAGAGCTACGCACTGATACCAAGAGTGCGCGCTATCGGCTTCTATGTGTGGTAAGTTCCTACGAGCTTCGGTGTGAGTTTTCTTCCAACTCGTGTGTCGGAATAGAGCGTGCAGCATATCTATAGAACCACAACGAGTAGAGCTACACATTAGTACCATCGGGGTCAAGTTTCGGTCACCTCTATTTTTCGGCCTGTCTTCATACGCGTTTACCGCACGGAGTGGTTATAGGTTGATTTTGCAGTTCAAGTCTTTAGGGTGTTGTTCTTACCTAGTGTATAGACTTCCCCTTGAGTTTGAGATCGATTCATTGATTCTAGATCCTGTTTCGTATAGCATTCGTTCGTAGTACGGATTTCAGTCACTTGCGTATTTTAGAACTTAGATTTGATTTCCTTAGTAGTGATTGTCATTAGAAGGTCGAGTAGGTGATTTGACACCCACCTAGTTGTTTCCATGCGCCTGCGGGTCAAGCTTCGTCCTCGTCTGACAAATTCTATTGTTGGTTGAGTTCTCGCTATTTAGCTTCTGCTAGCGGCGTAACCGCCTTAACATATTCTCTTCTAGAGGATCCAAACATAGAAGAAGAGGAAGATCAATCATACATTATTGGTTTTGTAGAAGAAGGAAACGTGTCGGGCTATATAAATAGTTCTCACAGTACAAATGTCTGTCCCAACGTACGCTATACATTTGATCCAAATTTGCCACCTTGGCATAAATGCACCTCTTCACACATCAAGTCAGAAGAATATGGCCATGTATGCATTGAGACTATTTGTCAAGTTAAAGCAGGAGAAGAGTTGTTTGCTGACTATAACTTTACTTGACATTGTAAAGTATTGTACATGGATGGAAATCTCAAGTACATGCATCATTTTCATTTTTCATGGATGAAATCTCAAGTGAATATAACATTTGATTATTGTTTAGTTTATGCTCAACGAGAATCTAGAGTGCTCTTATGCTTTGTGTGTTGTCTAACTTATTTGATTACCTTGGCCATAGAATCTTGATTCTACTCTAGATTTGTGATAAATCTTACTAAAATTTAATCAATGTCTAGGTTGGACAAGTGGTGGGGCTTCAAAAATTACTGTCTTAAACAAGTGGAGTTATCTTACTTGAATAAGTGGTGGCCTTTGAGTCCAAATCTAAGCCAAATCTCTAATTGTTTGCTTGTAGTCTAGGTTGGACATTTGGTGGACCTTGTATCCATGTTTCCTCAACAAGGGTGGATTTTAGTTTTCACTTTAAGTACTCATCTTTAATAAAGTGTAGGATGGAAAATGTTGAGTTAGTAGATTGTATTTTAGACAAGTGGTGTTTGGTGTACGAATGCTGAAAATGGTTGCAAGGATTCTAACAACGACTTTACCTTAAATAAATTTCTTACTAGGAGTTCTACATATAAATATGGTGAATAAAATTCTAGTGGTTTTGAGATACCATTTGTGCGTGTGTTTTCTTAGATTCACAAACTGGGATGGATAATGCTCCTATGATTTAGTCAACAACTATAGAATCCATAGATTCTATGGTTTCTAAAGTGCCCAAGATGGATGATATTTCTATACTAGAGTCTAGTGTTGTGCAACTTGAGCAAGCTTCCAATAATGAGAACCAAGAAATCGATGCTTCAAAAATGCAACATACATCAAAAGAGACTGAAAAGTCCACTCACGAGCTATTGCCAATTGGTACTACGTCATGTAGCGTAGATGTTGAGAAATCCATGCTTACAATTATATTGGATTTAAATGGTCTATTGTTGAAACGTTCCCCTCAACCATCCTCACACCACAACTCAGTGCAAATGGATTCAAAAAGATATATTATACTCAGGCCAGGTTGCATCCAATTCTTGAAGACTATTTTACAAAGGTTTAATGTTGCAATTTGGTCGACAGCTACTAGGAATAATGTGTATCGAATCCTTGCAGCACTAAACAACTTAGCTGAGGATACATTCTCTTTCTTTGCAATTTGGTCGCAAGATGTTTGCTACACCGCTCAAACTCAAAAATTGTTTAGACCCGACAATCCAAATGTTGAGGCAATGTTCAAGCCTCTAGCCAAAATTGCCATGGGGTTTGAATGTGATCCACAAAGAACAGTGCTTATTGATGACTCTCCTTACAAGGGATGTATTTCACCAGCAAACAATTGCATTTTTCCACCACAATTTGATGCTGAGAAGATGGTTGACAATATGCTCTTGGAGGAGCTACTGCCATACTTGATTCAGCTTGATGAGAGAAGGGATGTGCGTGATTTAATTGCTTCTAATCGTTATGGGCAACGTATAGTGACAAATGATAGTTAATACAAACAAATCATGGAGTATTGGAAGCAGAAAAATGATGTTTGGTCAGCTAAGGTGTTCTTTACAAGAAGAATACCACTTGCAAAAGGTGACAGGGATAAAACTATCATTGAAAATGCAAGTGACACAAGCCACCGCAATGAAATGAGAAGAGCCCAAATACAAGAGATCTTAGCAAAGGAGCGTACACCCATTGAAAGCATGAAGGCGTCACAATTGACCACTTTAGCTAGGCAATCGGGTTGTAACACAAAAGGAGTTTTGAAGGCAACCACAGCAAAGGCTTATATAAATAAGGTGAAAGTTGAGAACGATCTTCTAAGGCTGGATACAAAGCAACCCTAAGGTGCTAGTGACATGTCATATATTCTTGATACACATACTTGAACACTCATGTGCATGGTATCTAACAAATCTTTCTTTTTATTCCTTCCTGCAGGATCTTACAAAAGATACTACTAGATGGACCTCAATCAATAGAGATTTTGATATGTTTGCTCAAAATAATGAAGCAGTCACCTACATTTTTTGTTTATCAATTTCTTGAGAGAATTTCTTTTAGTTTGTAATCATCAAATGAAATGAAAAGTATCCTTCTTATAAGATTGCTGATCTTTTTATCGTTCAAAACTTTCAATTGTGATTTATAGTTTTGTTAGCATGAGATTGTGCTTTTTTAGTTTGAAAAAAACTGTCAAAGATCCAAGTCTTTTTGGCTTTACTTAAGTTATTAATTGTGAAAGATCCAAGTCTTTTTGCTTTACTTAAGTTATTGATTGTCTATGTAATAGTCCTTAAAACAATATCGGATGGCTTTCTTGCTCCCATGTCTCACATTGGTCTTTAGGTAAGACAAGTGGTGACCTTGAAAGTATGGTCTCATATCTCGATCAAGTGAAGAGACATGAAGCTTAAATATCACTACTATGTATCTAGTGTTAAACTCCATCAAGACAAAGATACTAGAGTGCTAAATTGCAGTCTAGTTTAAGTGAAAATCCATTTGAGCTAAGGTAAAACTTATATTGCCTCATTTTTCTAGGATTCTACCCCATCAAGGAAGTTAGAATCTAGCACAAACCAATTAAGACTCTTTTGGAGCCTAGATAGGACAATTCGTGGAACTTAAGAGACTTATTATTGAGTTAGAGTATAGTTTAGATAAGCAAAAGATCTTCAAACCAGCACTTGACTTTCTTACTATTCAATATTCAAAGTCCCTTGAGGCTAACAAATTACATACCTACTTCTAACCTAACTAATGAGCAATTATATAGATCTAAGCAAGTATATATAATGAGTCTTCAAACTAATAAACCAAGGGAAGAGAGTAGCAAGGTCCACTACTTGTCCAAGCTCAGCTCTAGACAACATAGAAAGATGCTAGTTCTACTAATTGTCTAATTATAGGCATGGAGAAATGATAGAAGGTTGACCACTTGTCCAACCTATCATCTCTAGTAAGATGGGAGGTTTGGCCTTAAGATTCACCATGTAACCAGCCTATACATCATTGTATTATGAAGAGTAGAAAAGCAAAGCTCCACCACTTGTCCAAGCTAGTTCTAAAATCCACATGGAGATAAGCAAGCTCCACCATTTGTCAAATCTCTCTTCCATTAAAACATGAAAAAACTCAGCTATGTTGTACAGGGAGGACTTTTTTCCAAGGTCCACCACTTGTCCAAGCTAGGATCCATTAAAACATGGAAATAAACAAAGCTCCACCACTCGTCCAACCTTTAGAGTTGCAAAGTGTATGGGTTGTCTAAACTAGGTATGGGAAAATAATTGAAGGTCCACCACTTGAAACATGGAGCGAAGCAAGCTCCACCATGTCTCCAATATGCTATACTCCATTGAAACACCCTAAACCCATGATATTTTGTACATAGGGGATGTACATTCAAGATCCACCACTTGTCCAACCTAGTATCCCTAGTAGCTTGATAGCTTTGGTCTCAAGATTCACCACTTGTCCACTCTATGTCATTGTAATAAAAAGGATTGGGTGTTAAGGTCCACCACTTGTCCAACCTATAAGGTTATATTTTAAATGGTTTTTTTTCTCACAACTTGAACTACCCATGATATGTTTTACATGGGAGTTTTGTTTCAATGTCCGCCACTTGTCCAAGCTAACTCTATTGAAACATAGAGAGAACCAAAGATCCACCACTTGTCCAAGCTAAGCTATATTGAAACATGGAGAGAAGGATGCTCCACCATTTCTCCAAGATAGGCTTCATTGAAACATGGAGAGAAGAAAGCTCCACCATGTCTCCAAGCTAGGATCCATTTAAATGCCCTAAACCCATTTTATTTTGTACATGGGGGGTTTTATTTCAAGTCCCACCACTTGTTAACCTATTATCCCTAGTAGCACGAGTGGTTTGGTCTCAAGATACACCACTTGTACACTCTATGTCATTATATTAGGAAGAACTATGTATTAAGGTCCACCACTTGTCCAACCTATAAGGTTATATCTTAAATGGTATCCTTTCTCACCACTTGAAATGCCCATGATATGTTTTACATGGGGGTTTCATTCCAAGGTCCACCACTTGTCCAAGCTAACTCTATTCAAACATAAGAGAAGCAAAGGTCCACCACTTGTCCAAGCTAACTCTATTCAAACATAGAGAGAAGCAAAGGTTCACCACTTGTCAAAGCTAAGCTCCATTGAAGCATGGAGAGAAGTAACCTCCATCATTTTTCCAAGATAGGTGCCATTCAAACATGGAAAGAATCAAGATCTACCATGTCTCCAAGATTCTAGGCTCCATTGAAACACCCTAAAACCATGATATTTTGTACATGGGGTGTTTACATTCAAGGTCTACCACTTCTCTAACGTATTATACCTAGTAGCATGAGTGGTTTGGTCTTAAGATTCACCACTTATCCACTCTATGTCATTATATTAAGAATAACTGGGTGTTAAGGTCCACCACTTGTCCAACCTATAAGGGTATATCTTAAATGGTATCCTTCACCACTTGTCAAGGTCCATCACCACTTTTCCAACCTGTAAGGTTATATCTTGAATGATATTTTTCCTCATCACTTGTAATGTCCATGCTATGTTTTACAAAGGGGTTTTGTTCCAAGACCCACCACTTGTCCAAGGTAGGCTCCATTGAAACATGGAGAGAAGGATGATCCACCATTTCTCCAAGATAGGTTCCATTGAAACATTGAGAGAAGCAATCTCCATCATGTCTCCAAGCTAGGCTCCATTGAAATACCCTAAACCCATAATTTTGTACATGAGGGGTTTACATTCAAGGTCCACCACTTGTCCAACCTATTATCCCTAGTAGCACGAGTGGTTTGGTCTCAAGATTCACCACTTGTACACTCTATGTCATTATATTAAGAAGAACTATGTGTTAAGGTCCACGACTTGTCCAACCTATAAGGTTTATTTTAAATGGTATCCTTTCTCACCACTTGAAATGCCCATGATATGTTTTACATGGGGGTTTCATTCCAAGGTCCACCACTTGTCCAAGCTAACTCTATTAAAACATATAGAGAAAGAAAGGTCCACCACTTGTCCAAGCTAGGCTCATTGAAACATGGAGAGAAGGAACCTCCACTGTTTCTCCTAGATAGGCTCCATTGAAACATGGAGAGAAATAAGCTCCACCATGTCTCCAAGTTGCTAGGCTCCATTGAAATACCCAATACCCATAATATTTTGTACATGGGGGGTTTACATTCAAGGTTCACCACTTGTCCAACTTATTATCCCTAGTAGGTTTGGTCTCATGATTCACTACTTGTCCACTCTATGTCATTATATTAAGAGGAATTGGGTGTTAAGGTCCACCACTTGTCCAACCTATAATGTTATAGCTTGAATGGTATTTTTTCTCACCACTTGTAATGCCCATGACATGATTTACATGGGGGTTTTGTTCCAAGGTCCACCACTTGTCCAAGCTAAATCTATTGAAACATAGAGAGAAACAAAGGTCCACCACTTTTCCAAGCTAGGCTGCATTGAAACATGGACCTTAATACCAAATTATTTCTAGTAGCATGAGTGATATTTTGTACATGGGGGGTTTACATTCAAGGTCCACCACTTGTCGAACGTATTTCCCTAGTAGGTTTGGTCCCAAGTTCACCACTTATCCACTCTATGTCATTATATTAAGAATAATTGGGTGTTAAGGTCCACCACTTGTCCAACCTATAAGGTTATATATTAAATGGTATTTTTTCTCACCACTTGTAATGCCCATGATATGTTTTACATGGGGGTTTTGTTCCAAGGTCCACCACTTTTCCAAGATAACTCTATTCAAACATAGAGAGAAACAAAGGTCCACCACTTGTCCAAGCTAGGCTCCATTGAAACATGGAGAGAATGATGCTCCACCATTTATCCAAGATAGGCTACATTGAAACATGGAGAGAAGCAAGCTTTACCATGTTTCCAAGCTAGGCTCTATTGAAACACTCTAGGGGGTTTTATTTCAAGGCCCACCACTTGTTTAACCTATTATCCCTAGTAGCATGAGTGGTTTGGTTTCAAGATTCACCACTTGTACACTCTATGTCATAATATATTGTGTTAAGGTCCACCACTTGTCCAACCTATAAGGTTATATCTTAAATGGTATCCTTTCTAGCCACTTGAAATGCCCATGATATGTTTTACATGGGAGTTTCATTCCAAGATCCACCACTTGTCCAAGCTAACCATATTTAAACATAGAGAGAAACAAAGGTCCACGACTTGTACAAGCTAGGCTCCATTGAAACATGGAGAGAAGGAACCTCCACCATTTCTCCTAGATAGGCTCCATTAAAACATGGACATAAGTAAGTTCCACCATGTATCCTAGATGCTAGGCTCCATTGAAATACGCAAAACCCATGATATTTTGTACATGGGTGATTTACATTCAAGGTCAACCATTTGTCCACCCTATTATCCCTAGTAGGTTTGGTCTCACAATTCACCACTTTTCCACTCTATGTCATTATAATAAGAGGAATTGGGTGCTAAGGTCCACCACTTGTCCAGCCTATAAGGTTATACCTTGAATGGTATTTTTTCTCACCACTTGTAATGCCCATGACATGCTTTACATGGGGGTTTTGTTCCAAGGTTCACCACTTGTCCAAGCTAATTCTATTGAAACATAGAGAGAAACAAAGGTCCACCACTTTTCCAAGCTAGGCTCCATTGAAACATGGACCTTAATACCAAATTATTTCTAGTAGCATGAGTGATATTTTGTGCATGGGGGGTTTGCATTCAAGGTCCACCACTTGTCCAACCTACTTTTCCTAGTAGGTTTGTTCGCAAGATTCACCACTTGTCCAGTCTATGTCATTATATTAATAATAATTGGGTGTTAAGGTCCACCACTTGTCCAACCTATAAGGTTATATATTGAATTGTATTTTTTCTCACCACTTGTAATGTCCATGATATGTTTTACATGGGGATTTTTGTTACCATATACATGTGGTAGTGATGTGTGTGAACACACTAGGACCGCCGGGGCATTTTTTCCCTCTTTAGGAGGTTTTTTCCCCCGTGCATTATATATACGCCCATCACTCTAGGGCTATCTATCTTTCCATTGCACACTAAGTAACACACTCTCTATTGTGTGCCTTGAGCTTCCTTCGTCTTCTCCAAGCTGTGTGTGTTTCTCTGCAACCCTAATTCCAACAATTGGTATCAGAGCAGGTCACGTCCTCCCGGGCTTAGTCGCCAGCTGCTCCAGCACACGCCTGCTCACTTTCTCCGATTTCAGTGAGCTTTGGCAAGCGTTCGCAGGTCGACAAATATTTTGGGAGGGCTCGAAGAGCTTGGTCTGCTCAGAATTTTGATTTGGGCTCATTTCGGCCTCCGTTTCCACTACGGGCAGTACTGCACAGGTTATTTCGTCATTTTGTGCAGATTTTCTGTCAGTGCCGTTTTCTGCATAACAGGTGCCTTATAGTCTTCTACGGTTTGTGCTATATAGCACAAGTTGTTCCCGCTCCATTTCTCCTATTTTCGGGCAGTTTTCACATCAGGTGCAGCATTTACCATGGCTGACAACAACAACACAGATGTGTTCAAGATGTTTGCTGCTGAGGACAGGTTGGATGGGGACAACTACCCTATGTGGGCTTATATGATGCAACACGTTCTTGTGTCAAAAGGTGTCTGGAACATTGTGCAGGGCATTGATGTACGTCCTGGTTCTGAAGATGTAGGCGATATTGAGGATGTTGCAGGTCTTGCTGCAAGGATTGCAGCTGTTAGAGTTGTTTTGCCTACAGCAGAACAAGCTCGTTGGGATGTTAAGGATGCGCAGGCTCATGCATTGATTGCGTTGTCTGTGAAGCGCACCATTATTCCTCACATCCGTTCAGCAAAATCTGCAAAACAGGCTTGGGATATTCTAGCAGGTCTTTATGCAAGCCGCAATGAGGCTAAAATTGCTTTGCTGCGTAAAGAGCTAGAGTCGAAGATTATGCATGAGGAAGATGATATGGACACTTTCCTTGCTAGTGTCAAGGATATCAATGAGCAACTCATTTCTGCAGGTGAAGTCATTTCTGACAATTCCCTTGTGCAGACTGTTCTTGATGCCTTACCAGATTCCTACCAGACTTTTGCTAGTACTTGGAGACTGATGACCCAAGGAAATCCTGAAGTTGTCAAGTTTGATGCATTATGCACATTGCTGTTGCAAGAGTCACTTTCTAGAAAAAACAGGACTAGGCAGCGTGCAGTTGAACAGGCTTTTATTGCTTCTCAAAGAAAGGGTGGTAACAGTAATGCAGCCACTTCTTATGGTTCTGCTGCGAGTGGCAAAAATTCTGTTCCTAATGCTTCTGCTGGCAGCACTTCGTCTGGCAATTCTGGTGATAAGGGCAAAAAGAAGATGCGTTGCCATTATTGTAAAGCCAATGATCACTTGATCAAGTCGTGTCCTAAGTTGAAGGCCAAAGAGGCTAAGAAGAAAGAGGGTGGTTCCACTGCAAATGCTTGTTCCACTACAAATGCAGCCATTGTTGAGTCTTCTGTGAAAGGAGATTGTGATGCTGATGTTGATGCAGAATGGGCTTTTAGCGCAGAGTGCACTTACAATCCTGTTGTCCATGATGCATGCTTGTCAGTTGCTGCAGATTCACATGTGTGGTATTTCGACAGTGGTGCTACAAAGCACATTACCTCACATCGTGAATTGTTTACCTCTCTCGAGTCTGTCCCTCATGGGAATTCAGTCACTTGTGCCAACAACGCCTCTTATCCAGTTCAGGGAGTTGGAAAGATTGTGCTCACTGCTGCTAATGGCAGTTCCTTCACACTTGTTGATGCACTTTATGTACCTGGGATCAAGAAGAATCTATTGTCTGTATCCGCACTTGCTAGACTTGGACTTGTAGTCAAATTTGTGGATGACAGATGTACAGTTCATGATCTCAGTTTTGGTGATGAAATTGTTGCATCTGGGCTTTTGTGCCGTGGGCTGTATAAGCTCACTTTGTATGACAAGTGTGGACAAAATTTTGCAAATGCTGTTGCAGATTCAAGGGCTATTTCAGATGCAAAACTTTGGCATGCACGTTTTGGTCATTTGAATTTTGCCAGTTTGCTGCGTTTGCAGAAATCTGATATGGTTGCTTCTTTGCCGCCTCTTGAAGCACCTATCAAACATGTTTGTGAAGGCTGTATTCTGGGTAAAATGCAGCGTTCTAAGTTTCCAAAGGATGGTTCAGTTAGGGCCACATGCAGGTTGCAGCTTGTGCATAGTGATGTTTGTGGGCCCATGCAAACTCCGTCCTTGGGCAATTACCTGTACTTCGTGACTTTCATTGATGATTACTCCAGGCATGCATGGGTATTTCCGCTTAAAGCAAAGTCCGAAGTTTTTATGTGCTTCAAACAATTTTTGGCTATGGCTGAAAATGTCTCAAAATGTACTATGGGCACCCTCCGTTCCGATCGAGGGGGGGAGTATATGTCTCATGAATTTAATGCATTTCTGGCTAGTCGTGGGATAAAACACCAATGTACAGTGCCTTATACACCTCAGCAAAATGGTGTTGCTGAGAGGAAAAACAGGTCACTAACGGAAATGGCACGATGTATGGTCAAAAGTCAAGCTTTGCCGCATTCTTTTTGGCTTGAGGCCATCATGTGTGCCACTTATGTACTTAACAGGTGTCCTACGAAAGCTTTGCAGTCTATTACTCCATATGAAGCATGGCATGATAGAAAACCTTCTATTGAGCACATGCGTGTTTTTGGCTGTTTGGCATATGCTTTGGTGCCACAAGTGCAGCGCAGAAAATTGGATGATAAGGCTGTCAAATGTATTTTTCTTGGTTATAGTGCTGAAAGCAAAGGTTACAGGTTGTATCATCCGCAAACAAAACGTATTTTGGTTTCACGGGATGTAGTGTTTGTGGAAGATTCTGTTCAACCCTTGCTGTCATGTACTAGAGACAGTAATGTAAGCTCACAGGACATTTATGACACTTTGTTGCCTCTTTTCAGTGGTGGAAATACGAATGTAAGTTCCAATGAGGCAAATGTACAGCCTATGGGGGTTTCTGAAAATGTTTTAGAACAGCCTATTACTGATGCAGATGTACATGATGTACTTGATGAGGAAAGGGCTGAAAATGAGCAGGCTAGAGGTATGCCAAAATGGCTGGTGCACACTTTGCGTGACAGTAAATTGGATGCACCTTTATTTAGTCGTACTCGTTCAGGCTCTCGCCATGCATCTTATGCATCAGATTGTTATGCTTTGGCTGTGTCTAGTTTACATGATGTTGAGGAGCCTCTGTCTTTTGATGAAGCACAGAATTCAGAAAATTGGATTGCTGCCATGAAATCAGAATATGATGCACTTATAGAGAATGACACATGGACTTTATGTGATTTGCCTCCTGGCAAAAAGGCCATTGGTACGAAGTGGGTTTACAAGTTGAAACGCAAGCCGGATGGTGAGATCGATCGCCATAAGGCTCGACTTGTTGCAAAGGGTTATGCACAACAAAAAGGCATAGATTATGAAGAGACTTTTGCTCCCACTTGTCGTATGACTACTGTGCGTTTTCTATGTGCATTGGCAGCTCATTTTGGTTGGGATGTACATCAATCAGACATTGTTACTGCTTTCTTGAATGGTGACATATTTGAGGAAGTTTATGTAACGCAGCCTCGCGGTTTTGTCATAAAAGGACAAGAGGACAAAGTGTGCAAATGTAAGAAGGCTTTGTATGGGTTGAAGCAATCTCCTCGTGCTTGGTATGAGAAAGCTGACACTCATTTGGTTAAACGAGGCTTTCGTAACAGTCCAACAGAAAGCACATTGTATGTAAAGCGTGAGGATGATGTATTTCTCATTGTGGTTCTTTATGTTGATGATTTGCTGATCACTGGACCAAATGAGAGACATATTGCTGAATTTAAGGCTGATTTGAATGCTACTTTCAAGATGAAAGATTTGGGGCTGTTGCATCATTACTTGGGTATACAGTTTAAGCAGTGTGATGGTGGTATTGCCTTGTGTCAGAAAAGTTACATAGAGACATTGCTATGTAAGTTTGGACTTGAGGATTGCAAACCTATTGCCACTCCCATGGAAACAGGTTTGAAGTTGAGTCTACATGATGCTGGCGATCCTGCTGATGTCACTCTTTACCAAACTGCTGTTGGCTGCCTCATTTATGTATGCAACACGAGGCCAGATATTCAGTTTGCAGTCTCGCAGGTCAGCAGATTTATGCATAGCCCAGGGTCTAAGCATTGGCAGGCTGTCAAGAGGATTTTCCGCTACCTTAGTGGCACTTTACATCTTGGCTTGTTTTATCCCAAGGGGGGATCATTGCCGCCAGACTTACATGCTTTTTCGGACTCAGATTGGGCTGGTTGTTTTGACACGCGAGTGTCCACAAGTGGTTTTTGTTTCATGCTTGGCAGTTCATGTATATCATGGTTGAGCAAGAAGCAACCTATTGTGGCCACTTCGAGTTGTGAGGCTGAGTACAGGGCAGTCTTCACAGCTACGGTTGAGTGTGTATGGCTCAGACGCCTTATGGCTGACTTGGGTGTTGGACAGGACACTGCCAACACTATCTACACTGACAGTCAGAGCGCATTGGCAGTTGCGAGGAACCCAGTTTTTCATGCTCGCACAAAGCACATTGAGGTGCATTACCACTATGTCAGGGAGAGGCTCTCAGCAGGAGAGATCAGCTTGGCTTATGTGCCAACACAGGACAACCTTGCAGATCTTTTCACAAAGGCATTGTCTCGTGAGAAGCTTGAAGCTTTCCGCAAAGCTTTGGGCTTACTCCCCTTTGTGGACTGATCCTGTCCTCAGGGCATGGCACTTCCCTTTACTCATGTGCCAGCTCTCGTTCACCGCATCACTCCAAGGGGGATTTGTTACCATATACATGTGGTAGTGATGTGTGTGAACACACTAGGACGGCCGGGGCATTTTTTCCCTCTTTAGGAGGTTTTTTCCCCCGTGCATTATATATACGCCCATCACTCTAGGGCTATCTATCTTTCCATTGCACACTAAGTAACACACTCTCTATTGTGTGCCTTGAGCTTCCTTCGTCTTCTCCAAGCTGTGTGTGTTTCTCTGCAACCCTAATTCCAACAATTTTGTTCCAAGGTCCACCACTTGTCCAAGCTAAATCTGTTCAAACATAGAGAGAAACAAACGTCCACCACTTGTCCAAGCTAGGCTCCATTGAAACATGGAGAGAATGATGCTCCACCATTTATCCAAGATAGACTCCATTGAAACATGGAGAGAAGTAAGCTCCACCATGTCTCGAAGATGCTAGAGTCGATTGAAATACCCAAAACCCCTGATACTTTGTACATGGGGGGTTTACATTCAAGGTCCACCACTTGTCCAGCCTATTATCCCTAGTAGCATGAGTGGTTTGGACTCAGGATTCACCACTTGTCCACTCTATATCATTATATTAAGAAAAATTGGGTTTCCATATCTAAATGGATCTTTGCTTGGATAAGTGGTAGACCTTGAGACCTAAATACCCATTCTACACTAGAGCATTGGTTAAGCCTTATGCACTTCAAGCATACCTTTAACAACAAGTAGTAGTTATTAGTTGACTTAAGTCTAGTTGAACTCCATGGTATTGAGACTAAGAGAGAGTGTAGCATAAAAAAGAGTCAAGATTTTAATTTGACTTTCTTTCTATTAATGAGTAGATCATAGATGGATTTTGGTATCTAATAAAACCTTAGGGTAGACAATGTAAAACTCATGTCTATTTTTGTGTTTGCATTAAGTGTTCTTGTTCTTTAATTTCAGAACCATTACAGAAAAATGGATTGGCTATATGCTGGCATAAATTGAAGAAAACTATTGAATTACCCATCCAACCTCCTCCAAGACCTTGTCCAAGGAATGAATCACCTCCTTATCACCTACCACTTGCTTTCAAGGACATCAAAAGAGTACTTATCTTGGATCTAGAGGGGTTACTTCTCAAGACAATTGAAATGAAACATGGATATTCTATGCCATCTTGGGCTCAACACATGCGACTTGTGGAGGATAAAGATGAATTTTATCATGTGGTGCGACCAGACGCACAAAGTTTTTTGGATTTTTGTGCTGAATACTTTGAGCTATGGATATGGAGTTGCTATAACTTAACAAGGGTGCAACACATCACACAAAAATGTTTTCCTGAGCAGTATACCAAGTTCAAGGTGTTTATGAGTAACAAAAATTGCCAAAATCCAAATATCATGTTAGGATTTACAAGGGTTTATCACAAAAATTTGAGTGATATTTGGAAGATATTTGAGGATTTGGATGCAAACAATACCTTAATTTTTGATGACACTCCATATAGAGTGATGTGGAACATGCCAGGGACATATCTTATATTTTCAAAGATGTGGAGGCAAACTTCCGAGCAACTTCAGAACTTCTTGCACAGAACCATAATTCCATGGTTGGTAGGATGGTTGTATGCAAGAGATAAGAGAGTCTATACATACAACACAATTGTAAATCAGTATAGTGATTCTAAGACAAATTATGTCCTTGGTGTGTACTTGTCAACACGAAAGCATTGAATAAATATGGCCATAAGATGCTTTTTTTATTCTAGTGTGTATCTTTCAACATTTGTATAATTTGATATAGTCTTTTTTATAAAAAAACAAAGGTGTGTCAATTTTATGAACACTTGAATGGAGTGCACCCTACTCTAAGGGGACTTCAATGTACTATTGGAGTGCATCCTATTGTAAGGGGACTCTGATGTATTGCTAGAGTGCACCCAAATTTTTGGGGACTCATTTTTTATTTGATTGGGGCCTATGTTGGGTCATATAGTAAAAGAAATTCATTTTTTGTCAATTCATATCGAGGTTGCATTTATTTGTAACTATGAGAGAATTGATGTTTGATGTCAAAATAAAACTTATAAGTATGGATCAGAGAATTCATGGACTTTAAATATGTGAGAGGGATCTTTTTCTTGGGCACAAATGTTTGCTTCAAGAATTTTGTCATTACATACTTTATGTGAAAGAGTTTTAAAACCTAAAAGACTTTGAAAACAAAACTATGGAATCTAAGTGCATGTATTCTTGAATGGCTTGAAAGTTGATGTATACATGCATGTCACCTTGATGAAGATTTATATCTGACAAGATGCAAAGCTAGAATTCTTGGACGTTACCTTTGTCAATTTGGTAATAACATATTTAACTTTCTTTTATTATGGGTGGAAAATATATTATTATGTGCATTTGGAACCTAATTGCTTGACCTTCAAACCAAGATTCCTTTGTTATTTTTTCATATACTTTTTTGTAATGAATTAAGATTGTGGATACAAGGTCCACCACTTGTTCAAGCTAGATCTAAGAAAGTATATATACTGAGTCTTCAAACTAGTAAACCAAGGGAAGAGAGAAGCAGGGTCCATCACTTGTCCAAGCTTATCTCTAGACAACATAGAGAGATGTTAGGTCTACTAATTGTCCAATATAGTCATGGAGAAATGATAGAAGGTTGATCCACTTGTCCAACCTATCATCTCTAGTAAAATGGGAGGTTTGGCCTTAAGATTCACCATGTAACCAACCTATACTTCATTGTATTATGAAGAGTAGAAAAGCAAAGCTCCACCACTTGTCTAAGGTAGTTCCAAAATCAACATGGAGAGAAGCAAGCTTCACCATTTGTCCAAGATAGGTTCCATTAAAACATGGAAAACCTCATATATGTTGTACATGGAAGCTTTTTTCCAAGTTCCACCACTTGTCCAAACTAGGATCCATTAAAACATGGATAGAAACAAGGCTCCACAACTCGTCCAACCTTTATAGCTGCAAAGTGTACCGGTAGTCTAAACTAGGCATGGGAAAATAATAGAAGGTCCACCACTTATCCAATATATTATCTCTAATAGCATGGGAGGTTTGGTCTCAAGATTTAGGAATTGGCTAACCTGTATTTCATTGTATTATGATGAATTTGGTTTTAAAGTCAACTACTTATCCAAGCTATAAGTTTATATCTTGAATGGTATTCCTTCCCATCACTTAGAAAACCAATGATATGTTGTACATGGGGGGTTTGTTACAAGGTCCACCACTTGTCCAAGCTAGTTTCATTGAAACATGGATGAAGACAAGCTCCACCATTTGTTAAATCTAGACTCCATTGAAATCTAGAAAATCCATTCTATGTTGTACATGGGGTTTTTGTTTTAAGGTCCAACACTTGTCCAAGCTAAGATCCATTGAAACATGGAGTAGAGAAACACTCCACCACTTGTCCAAGCTAGGAAACATTGATAGTAGTTGGCTTAGTTTGAAGATCCACCACGTGTTTAAGCTAACTCTATTGAAACATAGAGAGAAGCAAAGGTTCACCAACTGTTCAAGCTAGGCTCCATTGAAACATGGACAGAAGCAAGCTCCACCATTTCTCCAAGATAGGCTCCATTGAAACATGGAGAGAATCAAAGGTCCACCATTTCTCCAAGCCAAGCTCCATTTGTCCAACCTATAAGGTTATATCTTAAATGGTAATCTTTCTAATCACTTGGAATACCCATGATATGTTTTACATGGGGGTTTTGTTCCAAGATCACCACTTGTCCAAGCTAACTCTATTGAAACATAGAGAGAAGCAAAGGTCCACCACTTGTCCAAGCTAGTCTCCATTGAAACAAGAAGAGAAGCAAGCTCCATCATTTCTCCAAGATAGGCTAGCATGGATAAGTGCACCTTGAAACCAACCTTCCTATGAGGCAATAGAGCATATGCTACATATTTTATGTATGCCCCATGCCTCAAATTAAGAAGTTATAGATTAGAAGTGGACCTTGCTTGAATGTCACATGCAATAAATTAAGGAAAAATAGCCAAGTGGATTGTATTCCTCAATGGATCCTTGCTTTCACAAGTTGTGAACCTTGAGTCACTTTTACATTAACTTGGACAAGTGGTGGACCTAGAAACCAAGCTCTCCATGTTGAGATAAGTTGTAGGTAGGACAGTAGAACATAGACAAGGATAATGGATGCAATATACTCGTCTCATAATAATCCAATTGATTGAAACCATGGTATTTTAGTTGTTTTCATTGTGTATTGTATGTGCATAAAGTGGAATGAGACCTTAAGAAAACTCAAATTTTTGAAAAAATCTCTATATTTTGTACATGATATATTGAAAGTTGTCCAACCTGGGAATTGGGATTTTCCCACTTTACCTAATATGGTCTTGATTCTCGAAAAATGGGAACACACTTGATTTTGTCCAAGCCATGGGCACAAGTCTGTGAAGATGAGCCTGAATCTTCAACAATGGTCATCACGACAAGCTATCAAGTGGCAACAGAGGTCAAGCCTACAACAGTTCAAAGATTCTTGGCTATTGAAAAAGGCAAAGCTAAAGTAAGCCCACAGTCTCTAGCCCAGCCAATGCAAGTGCAAAACAAAGCCTCTACATCAAAAGCCAAACCATCAACAAAACAATGGAAACTCAAGCAAAAAGTCTATCAACCGAAGTTTCCATCACCCGAAAGTCTCCAAAGGAAGTCAAAACAGGTCAACCAAGTGCTAGTATCCAAGGCACAGATTAAAGTTAATGATCCAATTTGGATACAATCACAGGAACAACCTCAACAAGCAAAGGTAACAGGATGGATCACATCAAGCGAGTCAATTATTGCACAAGGCTACAAGAAAGGAAATTCAGATGTTTGGGTCAACAAGCCCAAGATAACAGCCTGGCGATATCCATCCCATGCCAACCACTCAGTCAGGAATCAACAAAGCCGTCAACGTCAATCACATAACTCAACCAAGAGAAAGGACAGGTACAAAAAGCAAAAGAGAAGGTCTTCCATTGGACAAACCATACGACAAGTTTGGGTAATGAAATCAGAATTCTACCAGACTACCCAACAAAGTCAAGTGAAGATCACCTCCAAGCTAGTCCAAAGATTCATTCCAGTCGAGTTACTCGAAGCACAAGGATTCTATGAGGGTAACTTTCAAATCTGGTTACCTAAGGTAGTAGCTTATCAAGGAATCACCCAGGAAAAGGAAGAAATATCAAGAAATCAAGAGCAGCCACCCGCTACACCCAAGAGTACTACAACCTATAGATGGATCCCTCGTCAATTACTACAAGAGCAAGGATTTTACAAAAGTAACAGCCATATTTGGAAATTAAAGACAAGGTACCATCAAGTCAAAGAAGAAACAAGGCAAGTGGCAAAGGACATCACACCAGGCCCAAGAACAATGTGGGTTCCAAAAACCACGATTGAGGCTCAACAACAAGAAAGATACACAACTCCTTTACAGCCTCTTAACAACCAAAAGAAAGCAACGGTAAATGCGGAGGTCATAGTTTTGAACAACACTATTTGGAAGAAGAAGACTTCATCAACCATTGCTTCAACATCAATACCTGTCTCATCAAGAGACCACAATTTGGTACCAAGGAATGAAGAGCAGATATATGCCAATGTATTGGACAACATGGCATCTCAAACAGAAACTAACGAGAAAGGCCTAAACATCAAAAGCATATGGAATTGGATTTTACGCCGCGATCAGGTAAGTCCAAGTCGCCATTAAACTTACATGGCATAAGAGTCTAGAGTCGGGCAGCTAAGCCACTAAATGAGCAAAGTGTCAGACCCAAGCTTCAAGTTAATATTTTTCTGTGGTCTATGAGTCTAGCTAATAGGTATAAGCTCAAGTTGGAGAGTTGAGCATACATAAAGTCATGTCGCTCATGCTGGAAGAGGTGAGCATAAGAGTCAAAGTCCATATAATATATAAGGTGGAGAAGGCGGAGTAGTCCAAAACAAAAACACTCACGCACTTGACACAGTGAGGAAGAGTGGAGAAACCTCGACAGCAAAAACCCTTCTTGTGAGTAGTGAAAGCTTTTGAAGCACTCATACTTTATGTTTTGCTTGCTACACTAACTCCATGAAGAACCCATCAATACTCTTCTCTCGCACCGCATCTTGTTTAACATGCATAACTCTGTGCAAGCATATAGATGTCCCATCATTGGACATATGTATTAGGCACTCTTTTTTATTCCACCCATGCATTTACACAAACAACTGACGATGACCAAGTGGAAACATGTTTTATGAGCCTTTGCTCAACAACAATGACTCTGACTTCAAGCTACTAACACTTATCCATGTATATCAAGCCCATACTAGTAGCCATATGGCCATATGTACTTTAACTTAGCATAACTCTATAACATCAGAACCTAAGTACATATAGCCTCGCATTTAATTATGACTAAAGACATTTTTTCCCACTGGGTTTTTCCCTTTAGTATTATCTTGGTATCTAAGACCTTCATTTTGTATATATGCGACATTTTACTTTTACTCTTTTATTTTTTATAACAACAAAAACAAGAAGAACCACGATATCCCCACACTACTAATTGCAAATCTACTGACAAGTCAAAAGGGAGAGGCCAAAAAACAGTTTGACAAAGCTTCAAGTCAACTTACAGGTACAACTGTCAGATAACAACCACAGGAAAAGCAAATACTAGAGCTACAATGACAACGACCTACTGCACCAACAAGTCGATACAACCTCATGCAATTCAAGATACAACAACCAATCGGAGGGGGAGAGTTCCAGGCTTCAAATACACTACAAGTATAACTTCAAGGCAGCTTTAACATCACGCAAAGCAACCAACTGCAGAAGAGGCTGCCACAACAACTTAAATCAACACCAAGACATCAAGAACTTGTCAAGGCCAGCAAAGACATAGGGTCTTGTCGGGGACAACAAGAATTCGGAGTAGCTGGTACGCCGCAACGGACGATGGAGCACAGCGAGAACACAGACCAACAAACTGTCAATCCGAGGACGTAGCTGACCTGACTAGGGCATGGAGGCAATCTCTGGGTTGTTAACCCTAAGTTAGACACGAACAACACTCTACAGTCACTAATCCTACCACAACACTACCATAAAGCAAAGAAACGGACAACGCATCCTACGAAATACTACAAGCTCGAAACAGTCTCAAATCATATCAGAATGACTCAAAATCAGAGGGCAAGACTCACAAGGACATATCCTATATGGCCAAACACCTAAACCCTGAAAACCATAACTGTAAAATCTCTAATCGCTATCGCGATAGACTCAAAACAGCAATTTCCAAAGTGTCCGAAACTGATCTACAAAGACATCAACACAAAGAGCTTCTTGCCGTGATTCTAACGACTACTCAATCATTAAGAACGGATGTCGTTTGAGGTACTTACGACCAAATATAGCTCGTAGCAGGCGGGCTCGCGATGTGGTCCTTGGCTTGCATTGCTTGCGTCGACGCGGAGAGCTCCTCGATGCTAACACGCTCCTACTCTCATATCTGCAATGTGATTAGTGTGCGTGACGGTGTGTATGCGTGAAGCTCACTACTGTGTGTTGCAGAACCCACAACTGTATATTAATTGAGATAACGTAATGTGTTTTACAAAGCCTTAGGTTTTAGCTTATATACCAAGCCTTCAAACCTAATGTCCGGCCAAATGACCTGAATTGTCCCTAGGCTTCTACAGAGCTTAATTACAAGAAACTGAGTTGGCTTTACTCATTATACAAGTATCTGCGGCCAAAATACAAGTGCCGATTTAAAATATGAGGTTTTCGTAAACATTACAAAAGTGGCTGTAATGGCTCAAACTAATAATAGCGGGATATTCGATGACGTCCATGAACTCGTATCTTCATGTTACAGCATCCATCTTCATCTTCATTACTTCATCACCATCTTCATGTGGAATCTTTACAGAATCTTTGAGGAATATTTAATGGAATCTTTATGGAAACGTTGTTGAAAGGGCGTCCTTTCAACACACTCACCTCAGACATGGAGAGACTACAACCAAAATATACCTAAAAGACCATAGTTACAAAGATGTGAACCAGACACCAGTGGAAGAGTTTGATTCAACTACAATGGCAGGGTCCAAACTCCCAACATGGTTAGGGCAAAAAAAGAGCTATGGATGTGCGGAGCTTCACATTGTGGGAGCTTAAAAAGAGAGGAATGCATCTTAGAAAGAGCTATTGAGGACAAGGATTACATTTCAGAACCTTTTTCCGAAGATGCCTTAGAACCTCCGGAGCGGGAACACATACTAGCAACATTGGATGTCTGCACCATTACAAACGGCTATGATGTGCTACCTTATTACATGGTAAGCCTTATACAAGCAAAAGGTGAGAATGTAGACCCACCAAAATAAGAAGAGTTTTATGACTCCTCTAAGCATCTAGAGGTAAATAACGATGCAGATAACGAGTGTTCGGACAGCTCAAGCTAGTGTGGGGAGACAACAACGACTATCAAGTTTTATGATTTTGCCAATCAACACCCTAGACGCCAGGAACGCTATAAAAAAAAGAGAGCAGAAAACAAAATTAGAGAGAACCTGACGCCTAGGATAAAAGATAAAATTCACTATCTAATGCTTGTCAAGGCAGAGGATTGTGTAAAAGACCAAATATCAGGAAGATTCTCAAGAGTTCAAAGGGAAAGGACGCACGAAGAAATAAAACAAGTATGGAAGACTAAAACAAAAACAAAATCAAAAAAATCTCAACAATCAAAACAGGAAAAAACAAAAGACCCAGAGTGGACCAAAATGGAGCGTAAAAAGAAATACCAAGAACTAAAACGGTCGTTATGAGAGGTATGCACAACTAAGGGAGAAAGTGATGGTAAGGAGGAGTCAGAAAAAGAAAACATGAATGTACCATCCCACTACCGAAAATTCACCATCCAAGACAAAAAAATCATAATGACACCACCAGTCAGGGAAAGGATAAACCAGGAATCTTACGATGCGCCGGAAAATGCAAAACGCATAGACCTCGCTGCGTGAGGCGAAAATCCTCAATCGGTCTATATAGCAACTGATTTAGAGCCTGAAGAAGAAGAACTGCTAACACAACTTCTCAAGAAGTATAAAGATGTGTTTGCATGGTCCTACAAAGACCTCAAAGGAGTTGATCCATCGATATGCCAACATACAATTCCGTTGAAATCAAATGCCAAACCTAACAAACAGCATCCTTACACATATAATGACACATTTGCTAAACAAATCAAAGAGGAGATTGACAAGCTGATGGATGTTGAATTCATCTATGAAATCGAGCATACAGATTGGGTGTCACCAATCGTGGTTGTCCCCAAAAAGAACGGAAAGCTGCGTGTGTGTGTGAACCTCAAAAAAGTAAATGCAGCCACAATAAGAGATAATTATCCATTGCCGATCACAGAACATGTACTTGAGAGGGTGGCTGGGAAACGGGATTATTCCTTTCTAGATGGGTTTTCAAGGTATAACCAACTGGCAATTGCAATAGAGGATCAACACAAAACAGCATTTGCCACAGAATGGGGAATATATGCGTATAGAGTTATGCCTTTTGGCTTAACCAATGCCCCAGCTACCTTCCAGACGTTAATGACTCATGCGTTCAAAGAATACCTGAGAATATTCTTATAAATATATATGGATGATTTCTGTGTCCACTCTCTTCTATGAGAAGAACGTATTGACCATTTACAAAAGGTATTTGAGAAGTGTAGAACATATCGAATCTGTCTCAACCCAGAAAAGTGAATTTTTGTGGTTAGGCAAGGCCGCATCTTAGGACATATTGTCTCAAGAAATGGCATAACCACTGACCTAGACAAAATCAGAGTCATAGTAGACTTTCCTAGGCCTACTAATGCCAACAAGTACAATCCTTCATGGGACACTGCGGATATTATCGAAGATTCATATATATGTATACAGTCATTGCACAACCTCTGTATCATCTATTAGTCAGTTCTGACTGGACTGAGGAGTGTGAAACTTCATTCCAAAAGCTTAAGGAAAATCTTGTATCAGCACCTGTACTTAAAGCACCAGATTGGGAAAAGATATTCCATGTTCACATTGATGCATCTGCATATGCAATTGGGAGTATTCTGGCTCAACCTAGAGATGAAACAATGGATTTCCCAGTTTGTTATGCGAGTCGACAGTTAAATAGTGCAGAAAAGAACTACACTACCACTGAAAGAGAGGGATTAGGAATGATTTATGCTGTAAAGAAATTTCCGCATTATTTGCTCGCAAACAAATTTGTGTTCTTCACAGATCATCAAGCTCTTTTGTATCTAGTAAATAAACCATGCAATACCGGAAGAATTGTACGCTGGTTTATTATACTGCTAGAGTTTGATTTCACAGTGGTGGTCAAAAAGGGTAAAACTCATCTACGAGCGGATCATCTTTCATGGCTGCAAAATGGGAAAGCTCCTGAAGGAGTAGACGATGACATACCTGATGCTTATCTTTTCAATATTGAAATGATACCCAAATGGTCTTAGGAAATTGTTAGCACTCTTTCCTTTGGAGGTAGATTTGATAACAAGGAAGACAAATCCAAACAATAAACAATTCGACAAACAAAAAACTTCCAATTGATTGCAGGACGACTGTATCACTTAGACTCGGACCAAATTCTACGATTATGTATAAATCTAGAGGATTTCGAGTGTTATCTTGAAGAAGCACACGTCCACGATTGTGCATTTCATTATTCAACAATGAAAACACACCAAAGACTGAAACAATTAGGGGTTATTGGCCAACTAGGTATGCTGACACACATGCTTATGGTTGAGATGTCGAGCTCTACATCTTGAGTTGGCATCCACTACGGGTCTTGGCCGTTTACGACATTTACTCACTGGCGCGTTAGGTGACTGACATGGAGGATCTCTGCCAGTGATTCTACAGCTGGACTACACTTATAGTGCCAGCCTAGTACGCTTCTAGCGTGTTCACACTTAGTGACCGCATGTACATATGTGCTACTTTTCAGCTTTGGCACTTAGTCATTTTGTACTCTCTTTTTTTTGCGAAGTAGAAGAAGCTTTCCATCTCTGTGTGCTTTGTGCTTGTCTTGTGTAGCTCTCTTGCAACCTCTTTCTTTACATGGTATCAGAGCCTGGTGTAGGCAAGAGAGGCTAAGAGAGCAAGAGCATCACAATCCCTTCGTTCGCAATTTTTCGTACAAGTTTCTGAACAGGTCTCCAAAGTGCAGTACACAGAGATTTACTTTACAAGTACAGTGGTTGTATGTACGCTTGATTGTGGACACTCGTTGAGTGTAGAAAGCGTTACAGGTACCACGATAGCATGTTCAACAGATTTGCAGGTCTTTGCAAATTGCAGCTATTTTATCTTAGTGCTTCAAGATGTCTGACGGTTTCAGTCAGATTGTCACTGAGAAGCTTGAGAAAAATAACTACCCCGCATGGAAGTTCAGAATAACAAATTTCCTAAAAGGAAGGTTATTGGGACTATGTAGAAGGAGACAATGAAAAGGAACCAGAGATTCCAGAGGCAAATGCTACAGCAGAACAAAGGAAATCTTTGAGGGACTGGCAACAAGGCCAGAGCAAAGTGATGTATTGGCTTTCTATGAGCATCACAGATGGCATGATGGGCTATCTCTACAGGATGCTGAAACCCCCGCCATTGCATGGAAAAACTTAGGCAGAGTGTTCGAGGTGAACACCAAGGCCAGGAAGCTTCAACTAAAGTTGGAGCTAAATCAGGTTAAGAGGAACAACCTATCCATCAATGATTATTCCTTGAAGATCAAGAGTATCATTGAGGCTCTTGGATCTATTAAAGTCTCAGTGGAAGACGATGACATTGTCCGTGCATGCTTGGATGGTCTAGGAGATGAGTATGTACATTTCAGGTCTTCCATGAATACAAGAGACGACATCCCTGTGTTCCAAGATTTGATTTCTATGTTTATTCTTGAGGAGAAGAACCTTGGTCTGGACACACCTTCTTCTCGTGGCAGAAATAGGTCTGAACATGCCTTCTATTCTAACTCCAACTGAGGTAGAGGTAGAGGTCGTGGTCGAGGCCCAAGTGGTTGCAGGGGCCAATTTCAAGAAGGTCAATCAAATCAAAACAATACAGGTGGCAGGGGAAACCAGTCTCAAGGTAGGGGGAGTCAAAGAGGTCGTGGTGCAGGATCAAGCAGGCAGCAACATACTGCAGATAGCAGAGAATGTTGGACTTGTGGTGAAAGAGGTCACATATCGCGTGACTGTCCAAAGGGAAAAGCAAGTGGAAAGAGAGAATAGGGTAGCTATGCATCTACTAGCAGAGAATGTTGGACTTGTGGTGAAAGAGGTCACATGTCACGTGACTGTCCAAAGGGAAAAGCAAGTGGAAAGAGAGAACAGGGCAACTATGCATCTACTAGCAGAGATGCAGATGAAAGCAAAAACGAGCGCATGTTTGTTATGCAGAATGTAATGAATACAATGACTGCAGAGAATTCCACCCAAGATGATGTTTGGTATGTGGATTCAGGTGCCTCTAATCACATGACGTCTCGTAGAGAGTGGTTTAGAGATATGCGCAAACCAGATATGTCAGGCTATGTACAGACAGGAGATGACACAGCTCACCCCATTGCTCATGTAGGGGACATACCTCTAAATACGAAGAGTGGGAAATCAAAGTACTTAGCAGATGTACTTCATGTCCCAAACATTACAAAGAATCTTGTTTCTATTGGACAAATGGTTGAGCAGGGTTTGCAGGTTCGCTTCAATCCGAATGGGTGTTATATAGAAGATTTTCAAAATGGCTGTAAGCTGATCACAAAGGGAAAATGTGTGGGCAGAATGTTTACGCTGAATGTAGACATGCCTGAGGTAAAAGCTGCATTATTTGCACAGGGCACAGGTGTTGTGGCTGATGTTGACATTTGGCACAAACGCATTGGCCATGTCAATGAGCAGAGATTGCGCAGCATGCAATCAAAACAAATTGTGAAAGGTTTGCCCAAATTCAAGGTGGATGGTATGCATAAAGTGTGTGCAGCATGCCAGTTTGAAAAACAGTCAAAGGGCTCATTTCCACATGAGCGCAATGTATGTAAAAATCCACTTGAGGTGGTGCACACAGATGTTTGGGGTCCAACTGATACTGCAAGTATACATGGTTGCATGTATTATGTCTCTTTCATTGATGACCATACAAGGAAAGTATGGGTCTACTTCATGGGTAACAAAAGTGAAGTGTTTGGTCACTTTCAAGACTTCAAAGTCATGATTGAGAAGGAGATAGATATGCAAATCAAGACATTGAGGTCAGATGGAGGGGGAGAGTACTTCTCCAACAATTTTTTAGATTTTCTGCGAATGCATGGTATACGCAGGCAGTTTACATGCAGATATACTCCAGAGCAGAATGGGGTCGTAGAAAGGAAAAACAGGCACATTGCAGAGGTTGCACGTGCATTGATGAATGAGAAGAACATGCCTCATCATTTCTGGGCTGAAGCTATAAATACAGCTGTGTACATTATGAACAGGACACCTACAGCTGTGGTGCATGATGTAACGCCTGAGGAAAAGTTTACAGGTACAAAGCCTGATTTGGCACACTTGAAAGTGTTTGGCTGCATAGCTTACATGCATGTACCAGATGAGTTGTGTAGGAAATTGGATCCTAAAGCAGAGAAATGTATTCTTGTGGGATATTCCCTTGAACAAAAGGGGTACAGGTGCTACAATCCTACTACACGAGAATTACGAGTGAGCAGAGATGTAGTCTTTGATGAGATGAGCACTTGGTACAGTAATGCACATGGCACTATTGGGGCTGATGTAAAAGATGATGTGGTTGTACAAAATGTGAGGCCACAGTCACAGGTTTTGAGTGGACCACAAGAGTCGTCTTCTCGTGGCTCTGTTGAGAATCCATGGAATGGTAGACTACGTACGCAGGTTACTCCACCAGCAGGTACAGGGAATGTATCACGAAAAGGAAAGGAAAAGGTTGATGAACCTCCCTTTATGGCTGATGCATCATCAGGGTTTTCACATGTAGACATGGATTCAGATGGTTTTGAACAAAGTCTTGATGAGGAATTTGGAATTTCGGCTGTCAGGACACCTGGTGTAAGGAAAGTACAAGAAGATGCTAGAGGGCAAAGGAGTGACCCAAGACTGCGCAGATCTAACAGAGTCAGAAATCCAGTTCAGAAATTGACTTATGATGGGTATCTAGCGCATCACCAAGCCTACATGGCTAAGGTGATACAGGATGTGGAGCCCACATGTTTTGAGGATGCAATTGGAAATGTGCATTGGGATGATGCAATGAATGAAGATATGGCTGCATTGGAAGCAAACGACACATGGGAGTTGGTGCCATTGCCAAGTGGAAAGAAATCTATTGGCTGTAAATGGGTGTATAAAACCAAGCATAAGGCTGATGGTAACATTGAGCGTCACAAGGCAAGGCTTGTCGCAAAGGGTTATGCACAGACGTATGGCATAGACTATGAGGAAACCTTTGCTCCAGTGGCAAAGATGACGACTGTGAGAGCTGTCATAGCAGTGGCTGCATCTAGAGGATGGATTATGCATCAAATGGATGTAAAGAATGCCTTCTTGTCAGTATTGGGTTTAGGAGAGCTCATGCTGATCATTCACTCTATGTACGTGAGAGTGATGTGGGGATTGTGGTCATTACCATATATGTAGATGACCTTATTATTGTGGGTGGCAATGCTATGGAGATTGACCTTGTGAAGGGTCTTCTCAAACAGGAGTTTGAAATGAAAGATTTGGGCGAGTTGCACTACTTTCTTGGCATTGAGGTGATCAGGACTCCAGAGGGTGTATGGCTGTCACAGAGACAATATGCTTTGGACATGTTGTCAAAGTATGGTATGGCTGATTGTAAGCCAATTTCTATTCCCTTGGATGTGAATGCAAAGCTGAGTGCAGAGAAGGGTGATGTTGTTGAGGATGTCAAGATGTACAGGAAGATTGTGGGTAGTCTAATCTACTTGACTATCACGAGGCCAGACTTGAGCTACACAGTAGGCTTGGAGAGTCAGTTCATGCAGCTTACGAGGAAGCCACATTTGGATGGAGTACGACGCACACTTTGGTATGTGTAAGGGACTCTTTACTACGCATTGTTCTATGCAGCAGATGCGCCATTAGCATTGTATGGGTATACAGATGCAGATTGGGTAGGTAGCATTGTGATAGGAGATCTACGAGTGGCTTTGTGTTCTCTTTTGGGAGTGCTGCTATTACTTGGAGCAGCAAAAAGCAGCCTACGGTTGCTTTATCGAGCTCAGAGGCCGAGTACAGAGGTGCAGCAGTTACAACGTGCGAGATAGCTTGGCTACGCACATTACTTGAGGACTTGGGAGTGCAGGTGGACCAGCAGATTGTCATCCATTGTGACAACCTCAGCAGCATGCAGTTAGCTAGGAACCCATTGTTCCATGCCAGGACCAAGCACATAGAGGTCCATTACCACTACGTTCGAGAGCAAGTGTTGGTGGGCGACATCGACTTGGTCTACGTCAGCACAGAGGAGCAGATAGCGGATATCTTTACCAAGGCCCTTGGAGCTGAGAAGCTTCGACGTTTCCGGACTATGCTTGGACTTTGCGACATGCAGAGCTCAAGGGGGAGTGTTCAGATGTTGAGCTCTACATCTTGAGCTGGCATCCACTACGGGTCTTGGCCGCTTACGGCATTTACTCACTGGCGCGTTAGGTGACCAACATGGAGGATCTCTTCCAGTGATTCTACAGCTGGACTACACTTATAGTGCCATCCTAGTACGCTTCTAGCGTGTTCACACTTAGTGACCGCATGTACATATGTGCTACTTTTCAGCTTTGGCACTTAGTCATTTTGTACTCTCATTTCTGTGCGAAGAAGAAGAAGCTTTCCATCTCCGTGTGCTTTGTGCTTGTCTTGTGTAGCTCTCTTGCATCCTCTTTCTTTACACTTATGTTAACAACTGTACTATATGTAGTGCCAAACGACCATTGGATCACGCAACATTAGGAGAAATATGAACCTTGCATGGGCCTTGTAAGGAATCCTAATTTTTAGGGATTAAGGCTAATGTTGCGTGGGGTTTAGGGGGCAAGGGCATTGAAGAAGGTAGTTTTGAGTAGGCTTTTCTAGCCTTTTTTTTAGACAAATGTAGGATGTGGACCTAAAGGGTTACTTTCTCTCTTTAGCTTTTTTTTAAAGTGAAGGAAGCATAGGGGTGTGTCCACATCAACAAAAACGTGGGTCACAAGAGACAAAATTTGACTTTTAAAAAAAAAATCATTTTTACTTGTTTCTAACTTAAAACTCCCTCCCAACATATATACATATCCAAAAATAATTTTTTGACCTATTTTTTAACCCACAAGCTTAGAAAGTCCATTTTTTCAAAACTCTTTTCCCCCAAAAAGTAATAAACATTTTGTTCTCTCCTCCTCCTCCTCCTCCTCCCTTCTCCCTCCTCCCTCCTCCCTCCTCTCTCTCTCTCTCTCTGTCTCCTCTCTCTCCCTGCCCCTACCTTCCTCCTCCTCCCCAATCTCTCCCTCCCTCCCCATCCCTCCTTCTCTCCTCCCATCTTCCTCAACCTCTCTACCATTCCCCCTCTATCTTTTCATCATTTTCTTCCTCACGCAACAGCTTCCATGGTGCTCACGGACATCACAAATGGTTTTCTTCCACCACCACGTACTCCGCACACCAAAAGCATACATATTCGCTTACCCACGGCATTTGCACCGAAGACCACTAGTGAAGGTGATCAAAGGTCATCACAGGAACGTCGCACCGCTTGTGAGACCAATGTTGACATTTGGGTGGATGGCCATTTGTACCCTTACGATCCTATAAGCCGCTTCCATCCACCGTTTAATAGCCTTTCCACATTTCTTCAATTTCTTGGGAGGGGAGAAGCAGGTTTGTTCGGCTATTGCAAGCGGTTGTGTATGGGTGCAGGTGCTTCTTTGCATATGTGGATGCACGAATGTCAAGCTCTTCACCTCAAGACGACGGCATTACAAGAGAGTGTTGCCTCTTCGGAGAGGGTAGTTAAAACTCTTGAACAACAAATGCAAGAAAAGGAGTCCCACATCCAGAAGCTTACCAACACCATCACATACTTGAAAGAAACACCCCTTGGTGCAAGGGAACGCAAACGCACGTATTCATCCATTGAAACTCTTGCACATTCGGGAGGAGCACGCAAAGGACGAGTTACAGCCACAAGGTGATTTGGTCTTTACTTGCATGATGCATTCTTACTTCACACTATTTTCTAACATTTATGCTTATTGTTGCTAGAAACTTCATCTAGGAGGCATGCGGTGGAACAAGCCAAGATGATCGAGTCAACCTTCTCACTAGTTGTCTCAATACCCAGGACGTGATTTCTATCTTACAATCACCTGGAGGTAAGCACACTAAGGATGCAGTCACCAAGGACCTTATGCGTAAATTAAGAAATGTGGTTAGTGATGATGACGTTCAACAAGATTGTGATGAGGCTGGAATCAGCACCAAAGCCTATCATGCTATTTTCCAACTCCTAAAGGATGCCCTCAATGAACATGGCATTGTGGAAAACCTATATCCTGTTCCTCACAAGGTCAAGCTCGCAAAAAAGGCCACAAACGAAGATGTGTTTTCCCGCATTGGGACATACCTACACATTGAGGACACAATGCCAACTTCCCTTTATGCTTCGTGTGCAACAAAGACAAGGGGAAAAGGTAAGAAACAATCCATAAGACCTTCGGAGAAGGGCTTTCGTTACACAATGTGGAACAATATTTTTGTGGATCTTAGAAGGCTTCAAGAAGCCATGCTTAGATTTTACAAGTTACCTGAAGAAGGTGACACACTTCACTTTTTTCTTTGGTATTATTCTTATCATAGACTCTGAAGTTTAAGGTCTTAGCACTATTTATTTTGTAGTGCTTGGCACAAAAGTCGCTTTTGTGCTGAAACTCGATGAGTGTCAAATAGTGAAAGGCCGAAGGTTAGAGAGGCTAAGTGTCACTCTAATGAACGAGGCCCTTCTGCAAACCAAGCGAAGGGATTCATTCGAGCCATCTCCCACCCCATCTTTTAGCGTGCAATCAGAGAAAGACATTTGGTGGTTGGGTGCTATTGAGGTGCCCAAAGAGACCAATGGAGTACTTTCATGGATTTTTGAGAGAACTCCATGGATCACAGAAGTAATACACTCCCAAATTGCAGGTCAAAAGTTGGAGATTGAGGGTTTTGGTAGTTATGATGTGGAGTGGCACTTCGGTGGGGATTTGAAGACCATAAAGTGTTTGCTTGGCTGCAAACAAGGGGCTTCTTCTCTCATGCCTTGTCCATTTTGCACTCGAGGGTACAAACCTAATGGAAAAAAATCACATAAGAGCACTGCAAAGGCCGGTTCCATGCTTCCATGGCAAGGGCATGGAGAACAAGGGTTAGATTGTCGTGATGTCGGAGATGAAGGTAGAGAATGGGAAGCGTCTATTTTGAGATGTCCCATGCTCAATGCCCCAGACCGTGATCAAAAGGACCATGCTTGGAATCCAATCTTTAGATTTCCTCTATCGAATGTACATTTTTGTACATTACACGCATTCATGCGCATTTTTGATAGGCTATTGAAGCTCCACATTGACTATGCTATCACAATGAAACCGTTGGAAAAGTCCCAGGAAGCGATCGAAAGAGTGGAGGTACTCTTGAATTCCATTGGCTGTCACGGTGGAAATGTGTCTATCGTTGCTGCAAAGAACACAGGGGAGGCCCATGAAATTGCTCAACAAGTGTCAATGAGTGGACAAAAAGCTAGACACTTTTTGAAGAAAGTTTCCCAAGGAAAGCCAAGTCGATATGATGCTCAAAACAGCTCCAACCAGCAGGCAGGTAACCTTTGGGAGCTTTGAAAGGAGTTATGCAAAGCAACTACCGACAATAATTCAAATGGCGAGCTTGCAAACAAGCGCAAGCAAGTTTGGGCACATTTTGATAAAATGGTCAAGCTTATGGGCCTTAACAGCACAACAGAAGAACAACGCCAATCATTTCAAGAAGCCTTGGCGGATTTTACCAAGGTCTTCACGCTTTCTTGGGGTAAAAATAACATCACACATTACATGGTAAGTCATTTTACATGGTGTATTCATTACAAGGGATTGTTTTTATTTAATAATGTGGATCGTTTACTCATGTGAACAGCATATCTTGTTTGTGCATGGTGCATTTTTTATGCACAAGTATGGATCGCTTGAAATTTTTAGCACTCAAGGCATGGAGAAGTCCCATTATCGAGCAAGGGGAGTGTACTTCAAAAATACTCGACATGGTGGTGATATGGTGCAATCCAATTATTTGGAGGAGATGTTCAATTGGTTTTTTCGCACAACATTTGCTCGTAAGCTCACAATGGAGCGTGCGTGACAATCCAAGATTGCTATTGAAGTGCGGAAATGGAGTCGTCAAGAGCATAGCAACAAGTGGCAAATGTCGCAAGGTCCCACCAAGCATGCTGCATGGCGGCGATGCAGAGTGCGACAAGGATCAAAGTGGATACTGTGCGAGTCACTAAACGTGAACGCAGGGTCCAACTCTTAGCGACATGTTTATTTAAAAAATAATACTTTTAAAAAAAAAATTAGTGTGAATAGGGCCCTTTTTAAATGGGCCCTTATAAATATTGCATGCTCTCATAAACCACTCATTTCTTAAGAATAGGTGAGCTCTTACCAACGAAATGGCGCGCACCAAACAAACCGCGAAAGAGCATCCGTCTGCCAACAAAAACACCCTCCAAGGATATGAGAAGTCGTCATGGCTTAAAGGCACAAGAAAACGGCCACGAACGCCTGGCCGTTCCAGGAACTCATCTGGTAGTGGGCATGGTGGTAGGGCACGAAAGTCATCGAGGACTGTTGAATCTCCACCTCCTCAAGATATAACACCTAGAAGGATAATGAAGCAACGTGCCCAGCGTTGGAGAGAAGAAGAGGGCCAGCAAACAACAGAGTCCGATAGGGAACAGCCGTCGCGCCACCAATCACAAGCAGGACCATCTAGGACTCGGGTGGTCCATACAGACATTGAATCAGAGAGTGAGCCACCATGGCTGCGAGAAAAAATACTGCGCACACACTGGGTGGTCGTTGGGGGGAAGACATTGCCTGGAGGCCAGGGAGCTCTCCCCACACAACAAGATCGGCAGCCAAGGGAAGAGGAAGAATCAGAAGAGGCTGCAGAACCAACCCCTAAGCATGTAAACAGGCGCAAGTCTAAGTTTTTCAAGAATCCTAAACGTCGCCCGCCAGTAAATGTGCAAGTGCCCCCAAGACAACCGCAGCGGCGCCGAAAAATAGCAAGGGCATTTGCAAAAATCCGCCACTACCAGAAGACGACAGAGCTTTTGATTCGACACGCCCCCTTTACTCGCACTGTGAAGGAGGTGCTTCAAAGCTATGGAAATCAGTATAGAATGCAAGCAATAGCGCTAGAGGCTATTCAAGAAGCTGCAGAGGCCCACATCATTTCGGTGTTGGAAGATACCAACCTATGCGCCATACATGCAAAGCGAGTGACAATACAGCCAAAAGATATGCAGCTTGCACGTCGATTGCGACGAGACTTTGAGCATTAGCCGAAGTTACCCCTCTTTTTGTATTGCACACCCTTATCTTTGTAATGATTTGACTTTCCAATGACAATATGATCAACAGTTGTGTCTACTGTGTCTATTATCTTTGTAATGAAATGACTTTGTAATTTCAAATTCTGTATGTAATTTTAGTCAATTTCAGTAAATTTGTGCTTTTTAAGTACCCTTGGGGGTAGATAAGCCTACAAGGGACAAAAAAAATCCTGGCCACAAGGGCACGTAAATGGCCCATCCATCATTTTTGGATGGGCCATTTGCGCGCCCTTGTGGCCAGGCTTTTTTTTGCCCCTTGTAGGCTTATCTACCCCCAAGGGTACTTAAAAAGCACAAATTTACTAAAACCTATTGGTTTTGCAACATTATTTTACATATATCCTTGTGGACACCCTTTTTTGGCCATTTCAAGCTTTGAATTCCCTATAGGATATCAAAAAAAATAACATATTGTGAAACCAAGTGTCTATGCAACATTAATTTGGATTTTTCAAATGTCCAATGTAATTGGACTTTTTGGTGCAGGGGTGTACTAGGTAGAGCTAAAGCAGGTGATAGTGTGCTGGAAACTTCATTTCATAATTGATTTCACCTTTTCTAGTGTCCTTGAGTGTGAACATATGCTGGAATTGCCATAGAAAGGGTGGATCTAAATTAATGATGCAAAACCAATTCATTTCAATAAATTTGTGCTTTGTAAGTATCCTAGGGGGTAGATAAGCCTACCAGGGGCAAAATAAAGCCTGGCCACAAGGGCGTGCAAATGGCCCATCCAAAACTGATGGATGGGCCATTTGCGCGCCCTTGTGGCCAGGCTTTTTTTGGCCCTTGGTATGCTTATCTACCCCCTAAGGAACATAAAATACCTAAATTTACTGAAATTGACTGAAATTATATACAGAACTTGAAATTACAAAGTCACTAATCAAAACAATTTTCATATCACCAATTGAAACAATTTTCAAGATTGACAAATCCATTCAAAAGAATTTGCAAGATAGAGAGACAATTTCAAATATTTTTTATTACTTCCAAAATGGTGATTTTACATCATGTATCTGAGGAGTTCATAATTTTTTTGACCATTTCTTAGCGCCTATTTTGCATGTAAGGCAACTCCCCAGTCAAGTGGGAGTGTGCTATGGCCTTTGGGTCAGTTGAGCCAATGGAAGCATGTATCCCTATCTGGGCAAGCACTTTACCACGAAAGCCAGTGCCAAACGTTGTGCATACAAGGGATCTACGCACTAGGAACACTTGATGCGCAGTTTGAGCAATGGTACTCAAACACAAAAACTTGCTCAAAGCTTTTAACGACCAAGTCATAAAATGGGCTTGGGGAGTAAATTCATTATGGATAATGGCCACATCGCCAGGGGGGAGTTGTCCTAGGTAATGCGCAAGGGAAGCTTGAGGTCCAAAGCTCGTCCGCTTGCCACCCGTCCTTGTAGCAAAATCATCAACCTCCACGACATCCTGTCATAAACCGATGAAGGTTGAGAAAAAAGACAATGAAGGTTGAGAAAAAAGACAATGAAGGATAAAATAGTAACATGAAATTTAGGATACAGTTTACCTCCTGCTCCTTGTCGTCCTCCTCCCTGTTGCCCTTTGCATCCAAGTCAATGCTCCCATGCACCATAGATACGACCTTTGGATCATCAGATGGGAGGTTGCATAATAGCATAGGCATCCTAGCAGCTCAACCTTGGCTTGCGTGGCTTGGAATTCTTCATTAGCCATGTGCAACTACTTTGCTTCCAGGACCTCCGCACATACAACTGCAATAGTGTCAGCAAACAGAGTCCCCATCTGGCAAGAGCTTGCTTTCTAGGGCATCTGGCGTATTGTCTAAGGGACATTTGGTGCTGTTGCATAGCACGCTCAAGCATTCATCCATGCGCAGGCCAAATGCTTTCTCCAAATCATGCAGGAACACATACTCCTCCCCATCCACTAACACTGAGGAGAAGCGGCTGATTTCTACCTCTGGGATAGCCACATCCGTCAGTGGTAGTGGCACTAGAGTGTCACTAGGGCCAGCCGCAACTATGGATTTCTCAACCACTTCCTCAAGACCCCTAGGGTACTCGAGCCGGTGTGCCTTTCCTTCCACTGCAAGGTTCATGGGGATAAACTGCTGCTCCTTGGTGTCCTTGATAAAGGACCCAACCTGAAGGTGTGGTAAGTGAAGCTCCTCCAAATTAGGTTCCTCGCTCACCAAGAAGATAAATGTTCCGAGCCGAGAAAGGTACTTCACCCCCAACTTGCGCTTCTTAAGCGCTAACACCCCTGGGGCTTGCTCGTCCAAGTAATGACCTGCATCGGTTGCAATTTCTTGGAATCGTTGCAACCTCTTGGAGAATGGGCGATCACCTTTGTGTATATAGCGCAAAAGATCGCAAGGCACCCAGATCCCTACATGTGGGGGGATAGATACAGAATATTTTATGATGTGCTCCTCCATGAACGCAAAAATCTCGGCAAATGCATCCATGTGAAGGGCAACTGTGGCATCAAGGTCAGGGAGACGAGTAAAAAAGGTGTGGAGGTCCAACTTCCCTTTGTATTTGGTGTCCTCGAGGAAGAGGATGAAGCATGACAAAGGGGTGGATGTGGCTGCAGATGCACAAGCTGTGGAAGCATCCATGTCTAGCCTGTGGTGTAGATAGAGAGTGGAGGAGCTCAAGAGTTGCAAAAGTGAAAATAGTGAATGAGTTAGGTGGCCCCCCTTTTATAATGGACCCTTTTTTTAAGACATTAAAAAAAAGGCGCTTTCACCAAAAAATGATTTCTCATCCCAATGCAAAAAATTATATTCAAAGGCATGATTTGCCGAAGCAAATCATGTTGATTACAGCGGGGATCAGTTTGAAAATTGCAAGAGTTACAAAGTTATAAGATCGATAGCATAGTTCCATCCATCCCCCAGTCCTCCTCGACCTTCAATTTGTCTTCCATTCTCTTCCCAATCTGCGGACATTCATTACAATAAGCATCCAATGATCGACAAACCATGATGTATTGAAAATGTGGTGGAAGGATTCTCACCTTGTGACCTTGTAAACGAAATTGTGCTTGTTGAAGGGCCTCAAAACCCATAATAACCAAATGTTCTCGAACATTACTGAGAATCCAATGCTTGTTCACTTGGACTGCCTCTAAAGCATCTTTGGGCATCTTCACTGCAATGTCAAAGCTTGCAATAGCGCCGTCTACACTCTGTAAGGGATTCCACACTCCAATCTTGCACATCCAACGATCATAGTGAAATCGTATGTACAAGGAGGTGCGGGATTTCAAATAGTGCATTCCAATACATGAAGCTCCAACCTTACAACGGTACCGGTCCCCGTTGTACATGCCCTCCACAAAACCCCAGTCCTCTTCTAAAAGCCTTCCTAATTCCTCATAATGCGCATCTTTACATACAAGCATTGTGGTAGTCTCCACAAATCCAAACTCTTTAAAATGTGCACAAAACAAAGAATAGGCAAACACCAACTCAAGCCCACAGACCTAGAAGCTTTAGAGTATTTCAAAGAGTTTTGGACATCCATTATCATCTTTTGCTTGAAAGATGCTACAGACCACAAATCTGGCCCCGGCCACTCCATACTTAATAAGGAAGTTACTTTGATGGGTTCAAGCGTTCCAAACGCTTGTGTAGAAGTAGGGACAATATAGGAGTGAGAATAGAAGAAAATCCTTCTTTGAACCAGTTTGGTTGGGCAAAGATGTGGGAACATTATTGCTCCAATATCCGCATGTATAGCATTGAATGTGACAGAGAGACTACGTAGTGGCTGCTCCTCCACCAACGTGGATGGAAATATGACTATAAATGCATGACAAATCTTAAGTATGAATCCATAATAACATTACATTGTGATTTCACACCTAGCTTTGTATTCTCAAAACATGTACTTACAATGTGTTGGAAATTGAGGTGGTTGTTGCAAATGCATGGTTGACATTGAGAAAACATGTTGTACAATGGCTACGGTCCCCTTGTCTTTGCGGTTCTTGAAGCCAAGGAGCTTTCCTTTCCAATGAAGATCCAAGTTTGCACGATTTCGCACACGATGAGGGCCAATAGCAGATGGTTGCATGTATACCCAAGCACCTTTGGTGAACTCTTGTGGCACCCACTCATCATCTACACCTCTAGTGTTGTGGCATGCAAGTGTTGTGACGTCATCCTTTGGCCGCCTTTGCGAAGTAGAGCTGGCCATGGTTGAGCAAAGAAAACTAGGAGGAGGAGAAGGACCTTGCTTGTTGCTACAATGTACAGAGGATAAAGTGATATGAGAAGGTGGATTGTTTCAGGTAAACATTGCACCTGCATGGAGTCAATATATCATTGATTTCTTAACGTCATGAAATGGTGACCTCGTAGATCGGGTTAGGCTTAGGATGCTAGCATATGGTAGGTTCCCATATACCTAGTAGACTCGTTTATACATTGCATTTGCAATAGAAGTCGTAAATAGATTTATGAAAAATCATGGCAAGAAGGATTGGGAGGCACTAAAGGGTGTGGTGAGATATGCGAATAGTACAAAAATTTATGCATTTCCTTTGAAGGGAAAGACATATGTGTAGATGGCTACACCGATGGAGATTAGGCATGGATTGTGAATAAAAGAAGGTCTACAATAGGTTATGTCTTTACATTCAATGGTGGTGTAGTTTCATGACAATCTTATCTACAAGTTCGCATGTCTCAATCTACCCGGAAGCATAGGACGTTGTGGCATTAGATGCCAGCACGTCTAGTGGGAGATTTGGACATCAATGCAATGTTCTAGTTTTGCATTGCGATAGTCAGAATGCATTCCAACTAGCACGAAATCTAGTGTTACGTGCAAAGACAAAGCTAGCATGCTCGGTCTTATCCTAGGCATGGCATCAATCTAAGACCAGAGGGGACTATACCATGCAATTCTCCACCCAACCTCGCTATATATAGACTCATAACCTGCTAAAATATAGCACTCCTTGACCGCATGCCTGTCCTAGCCCTTGGCCTGCCCGGTCTTACCCTAGGCATGGCAAAATCACAATGATATGAGGTATCATTTCATTTGTGAGGTCCTTGAGGACAAGTCATAGAACTTGTGGCATTGGGTAGAAATCTAGACTCTACATACCTTGTACATATGTCCATAGCTTCCTTAAATGCACATTGGACTTCTAGAGGGAGATTGTTGGGATTAAAGGGCCATTGTGTCTGGCGGTTGGACTCAACCCACTGGTAGCCTTTATTTGTCATCTTACATTTACACCAAGCGATAAGGAGTTGTAGAATGTTGCTACCAACATTATTGCAAAGGAATTATTACAAGTGGTCCAACAAAGGTCTTTTAATCGAGTGTATTCACAAAGTAAAGTTTCGTACGATCTATAAAAAGCAAAGTGTATACTCAACAGGATAATTATTTGTACAAGTATTAGTTGTTGGTTGTAAAGGCACTACATTGATTATTCCACAAATCAATTAGAGGATGCCAAATTGTCTTGAGTGTCCATGTGTGGGGTTTAGGTTTGCACCCTAGCATGTTACACACTCGGTAGCTTGCCCTTCATCGTCTATCTCATGTGGTGGACCTAGGTTTGTGTTTAATTCAAAGCCTATCATGAGATAATTACCAAGGTCAACCTTAAGAAAAAAAATGTTAATTTGCTATTCATTAGAGATGAAATCTTGGCTGATGCTTTTGACGAGAGCATCAATGAAGAGGTGGTAGGGAGAATGCCTGGGGGTTGCAAGCGACGAAAGAGAGATTTGTGTGTGAGCTAGTGTCTCTAAGGCTGCTCGGCTAATGCATGGTTTCTTTGGTCCATAGAAAGAACCTCCTATGTCGTTGTCTGTGATGGTGATTCGATAGATAGGAAGATCAATGCCGATTCTTGAGGGCTCAATATCAAAAGGAGGTAAAAGATATGCAGTAGGCTACGTGCATGTCGTAGCTTTTTGGGTTGTAGACAAACTTACGGAAGGCAACCACACAACCTCAAAAACAGGTATGCTCTATTGCTTGCTTTTTGAAAGTCTATATTATATTAAAGTGAGCACCCATCTATCCAAATTTCACTGCAGGTCATTCCGATCTATATCTTTTTCCCTTGAATGTTCTCTCTCTCTCTCTCTCTCTAAAAGCTCTTCTCTCTCTCTCTCTCTCTCTCTCTCTCTCTCTCTCTCTCTCTCTCTCTCTCTCTCTCTCTCTCTCACACACACACACACACACACACACACATACTATATTGGACCTGAGCCACAGTTAGAGAAATCACACAATTTCACACACATGAACACACACACACACACATTTGAGATGTACTTATTGTTGAAAGATGCTTATCGAAAAAATTGACAGAGGCAACTACTTCACTTGCAGAAGAATGATGGACGACAATGATGACAGAATATGGCTCCAGACGGTGTACACTTTTGGTTATTTGCAAGTTAAATTGATCCTTTGTATAATAACTCCAACTGGAAACAGTGGTGCAGGTTGCAAAAAATAACATATGTACAATTTTTTTACTCCTTCTCAGTATCAATCATTGTGGATACGGTTTTTTTTTTGCATTAAATTCGTGAGCAAACTTGCCCAAGAAAAATAGATGTATAATTGAAACTTATAAGCAGTATATGGTTTTTTATGCACATTTTTTATTCAGTATTTTTTGGTTAAGGAATTCAAAAAAACCAAACTAACCTTAGATAAATATAGCGTAGGCAATGGAATACCCACTAAGGAGGTCCGATAATACAATTATAGTATCGGTTTTTTTAGAAGGTAACTTGTACATCTCCGGCATGAATTTTTTTTCTCTAATTGGCAATGGAAGACGAAGGTATAAAACCCAAAAAAAATCCTCATTCCTGGTAAAAACTAATATATATATTTAAACCCCGAGTATGGTTGTTCGATGGGTACAATAAACACAGAATGAATGCTTATTCAGTATACCGTTTGGTTTAAAAACGGCGAGTATAGTTGCGATGATAAATACCAAAAAGTAAACACTTAAACATGAGGCTCTCTAACTTTTCAAATAGAACTAAATCTTCCTAAAGTTTAGAAAAACTCTTCAAAGCGTATCTGATAAAATCAGAAGCCATACAACTGGCCCATAAACTCCATGTATGGCCCAAAAATACTCATGCTGTCAACTTTAATGCGCCGAATGCTCACCTAGGCTATTTATACAGCCTGCGCAAAGCTTAGAACTGCAAGGCGTTCTCTTAGGTTCTCTGTAGCGCTCATATGGGTATTGCATAACACTTATACACACACAGTGTGAGTTGCCACAACAACTTGTGCTCACAGGCAATAGGGAAATCACAGCTTCCTACTCTCAACGCACACACAAACAATAAGCCTCAGGTGGAGCAGGGCGTGTATTCACAAACCCTCAACAAACGGATGCAACACACTATCCGGGATTGCCAAGCTAACAACCTACTGCCTGGCTGTGAACATACAGAAGGTAAAATTGTTCTTTTTGAGTTACATAATGCATGAATACACACTTACGCATAAGTACATGCTTTAAGATTATGTGACGTGAGTGGTCGAGATAGATTGCCTTCTCGTAGAACTCTCTGTATTCAATATCCCTTCCATAGAGGTATAAACCAACACATACACAATCATATGAAGGCTCACAAAAAGCTTTTTTTTTTGTAGACTAAAACGTAGTCATATTATAGCTTATGTACAAATACACATGGACATACGAGCCATACAAGAAAAACATTACAGTAGCATATAGCCGAGTAGATACAACCATATGCATAATAGGCATGGAGCAATACTAAACACAACATTACTAATCCGCGTAATATCATTGCTACCAGTTTTGGTCCAGAAACAAAGTTGGAGTCAATCTTGTGATAAAACAGGCATACAAGTATACAAATGACGACGGTTAATTCGGTTCAGGTAACAAGACACTTACTGCTTTGAGTATATGCACAAGTTCTCTATTAGGTTGATTTCTCAATAAACGGTAGCACTTTGATATATATTAGCAGACATAAGAGACTAAGATATATCAATTGGGCCATGAAAACCTCCTGTGAGGGTAAAAGATACAATGACTAGTTATGGTTTTTTTTTGAAAAAAGAGTAATAGTACAAAGGAAATGCTGGCGAATTTTTCACAACTTAGAATGGCAATACGTAGCAACATAAGAGAGTAAACACTTTTACATTTTAGAAATAGAATTAGCAACGGGAAACAGTAAACAGGTAAAATGATACATAAATGGCTTATGAGCTAACTTTTTTAAGACAGTTTACAAACAAGTTGTTATATGAAGGTCTAGTAAAGTAACTTTTGAAGTAAAGAGATCTCCCTCTCAGTATACCAAAGGGATTTTATTATAAGGCAAGTTTATGACTACCTCCTGTGAGGGCATAAGTCAGAGGTAAACAAAAGTTTTTTTTTTTTTAAATGGGTAGTATTACAAACAAAATGTTGCCGAAATTTTAAAAGAAACCCTGCTCATAAAAACAAAGCTATAAGTATATACCATAGAAGGTGGGAGTCATAAACCTATAATTGGGGCAACAATTAGGTATAGTACACAAAAATAATAACCACATGTGTGTAATTATTGCTGGAAAACAGGGATATAGGCAGACGGCTAGGATGAGCATCACTCGAGACATATTTAAGCTACAGCAGATTCGGAACAAGCTCATGGCGGCACATAATGAAAAAAAGAAAACCAAGCCAATAGTAATTAGGGACCCTATCTCTAAGCTGTGTAAACCCATAAAAACATTCAAAGACCGCAATCAACCCTACTTACATAGACGAGCAAAAGAAAACATAAGATATGTATAGGAGTAAGGTTGGGGGTCCGGGGTGTGACAACAATAACAAGCAGTGGGGATTGCTTGATATACCTATCACCCATTTAGTGCAAATTTATTCTAATTAATTGTACCTTTGGTTGGTTGGCAGGTAAAGATCCCTGCTCTCATCTGATAGGAGTTCCGGCTTTAACTCCTACTTTGTCATGTATCAAAGTATCTTGTAATGTACTTTTTATCAAGAAATTGTTCTATATTTTGTTCTATACACAATGTGCTTTTATAAGTAGTATTTAAGTTTATCAGTATATGGTTCTGAAAGATGGGATTTTTAAATTCAAACACACACAACATTTCCCAGGATACCTTTGGTCGGGTATCCATCATATACTGGAAAAACTTAATACTGGAATGAGTATGCTTAATACTGGTATAATTCGAATTGTTTGTATAATATTTATATGGTGATTGATTCAGGCTTTTTGGATTCCATCTCTCACCCGTTTGGGATATGGTATAGAAGAGGACATTCCTATCCCACCAATTGGTACCCAATGTATTATTTCTTGTTTCAAAGGGATGGAATTCCACAAAAAATTGCTTGATTTTGAGAAACAAGCTATAATCACCCACCCTTTATCTGTCTTGAACACAGCCTCTGTCAATGACTGGCTCTCTCTACTAATTCTTTCTAGAAAAGAGAAGGATAAAGAAGGATAAACTTATGGAGGCATTTAGTGCCTTCCTAGCCAAATTACCCATTATTGATGTACAAGATAGCTCAGATCTTGATTTTTATTTCACCTCTCTACCCTCTATTGTGAACAAGTTGTATTTAATCAATAACCTCCCTGCGGTCCCCATAGAAATCAAGCACTCAGAAAAAGTTATCAATCCCCTTCTAGATCTTGACCTTCTTGAAGAAGAAGAGAAAGAAGCACCCAACATTTTAGTGGATGCAAACAATATATCCCCAGAAAGAGCAGTTTCTAAACTCTTTTCAGAAGTTATCCCTCTATTACCACCCAGGCAAGTGGAATTGGATGCTATCCAGCTTGAACACAAGCTCTGGGACTATGAAATTTTGAACCATCGGGCACCTTTTACAATTTTCTCTCTAGGTTTGCTTTGTAGCATACCTACGGACATTGTAGAGCAATGCAAAACCCTTTCATTACATGCTAAACATCTCTTATCACAAGATGTTCTCTTCAAGCTCAAGCAGGTCAAATTATCCGATGTGGATGGTAAGAAATGTCCAAACTCCGCAATCATTGCTCGCACCAAGGGACTGTCTCTTATGGACAGAGCAAAGGATCAAAAAAGGTTTCTGAGAAACTGTTGGAATTCTTATCGACCCTTCCTCAAATGTCAATGCAAAAGAACTGATCCAAATTCCAATCGTTCCTCTTCAATCATTTGGTTTGACCAATTTTTATGGTACGTATTTCATAATCTACCAAGATTCTTTCATTTTCATCAGGACCGGCACAGGTGTATTTTTAGCTTGGGTAGCCTCATTCCCAACATAATTAAGGCATGTTGTAATCATTTATTATTAGTTTTATGAGTATATGCTAGAAGCAGCTAAAGAGCTGGTACTATGCACACCATGGACGCCACCTTTTCAAAAGCTACACAACACACCAGTGTCCAACACAATTCAAACCTTACTCAAACCTCCAAACGGTAAGGAACAATTAAAGAAGATCACACACACACACACCAAGCAGTATGGCGTCAACAAGCAAGAAACCAAGGCAATTCAGAGGATCGGAAGACTATGGAGATACTCCCAAGGCACTTGAATACTCAAATTCTGAAGAGTAGGTACGCTCACTTAGTATCAGAAATAATGGTTTAATACATCTTGAACGCAATAGTCGGATGCAAGGAAGATTTATTCACATATTGTTTTGCAACAAATATATGGACTTTATCAACCCTAAACGAATTTTTCAAACAATGATTAATGATTTTCACATCAATAATGATTTAGAAAAAATGAGGATATGTTTCGGTTGGAAGTATACCAAAAACCTAACCCATACTCTTAACAAAACCAAATTCGGTGTTTGCCCAAGAGTTTGATAACACAACCATGTGGGTGCTTAACTCATAAACGATTCTCTAAATTTTTAGATGACTTAAAACCCTTCGGAAAACATGTAATCACCACAGGCCAAAGGTTTAAACCACATTCCATTTGTACCTGTAAACCCTATGTCAATAGTAAGCAAACTTGGCAAGGTATGTAAGACTTTATGCACCTTTTTAGGATGTGAAAATAGTAAAGCTCATTACAATTATATCCGAAGTGTGGTTAATGAGACCTTTTCCCGTAAATTTCCTTATCATAGGCAAAATCAAACTCCATGGTACAAAAACATAGACCTAATGGATGAAATTCAATACATCTTACAATACTTATTTATTTGTGGACTAGATAAATCAGCACAAACCCCGGTATTCAAAAACTCATACAAATGGCAGTAAGAAGAAGATTAGAAACCCCTGAATTCTGTCTTCTCTCCTCTAGTGAAGATGAAATATGTCAAGCCGTAGGCTCTTATACCCAGGAAATCGGGTTAGAGACACCATTAGAATATTCACTCCCATATCTTATGGGAAATTTGAAAATCCACAAAATGAATATTACATGGATCACTAATGCACATAACTGTGTATTTACTCTTGCTGTAACCATAATCACTAAATTACTCAAAGGAGTAATAAAGGGATTTATAGAGTACATTGAAATCATACTTGGCTTTAAGAAAAACCGCAAGTAGATTGTGCTCACCAAAAAGAAATATGAAGTTGTCTGGACATTTAAATATTTTCACAATGTTAATGAATTTGTCCTTGATAATTGCTTTACCAAATTAGGCAAACATATTTATCGACAAGAGAAAGGTATACCAATGGGATACAATTGCTCTCCACTATGCTGTAATTTGTATTTGGCATGGTTTGAGATAGAATACATAAAAAAAAATAATCGTCTTGCACGTTATGATATAATGAAAGCTTTCTTATATTCATGGAGATATATGGATGATTTGTTATTTGCTAATAATCCATTTATTTTGCAATGTTTAAACCACAAAAAACCATTGTCCCATGAGGACCCCTTTACTATTTACCCTTTAGACATTATCGGGATAAAAGCTACACACAAGGAAAACCAAGCTACATATTTGAATACACATATCCAATTATGTGAACCAATGGAAGGGCAATATGTTACATACATTTCATGGAAAAAAGACAAATTACCGTGTCCCAACGTATCATTTATACATGCAGCCAATAACAGACCATAAAAAATGGCATATAATGTTTGCATATCACAGGTGTTTCCCATACTATACAATGCATCCCAAGAGTCATATGCGGTGCTTATCTATCCGAATTTCACTGCAGGTCACTCCGATCTATATCTTTTTCCCTTGTACGTTCTCTCTCTCTCTCTAAGCTCTTCTCTCTCTCTCTCTCTCTCTCTCTCTCTCTCTCACACACACACACACACACACACACACACACACACACACACACACACACACACACACACACACACATATTGTGTGCGCGAGCAAGCCCCTTTTGAACCTTTGCACCATAGGGCAGGGAGTGTGCGTCTTGGGATCTATGGCCAAGGATGAATGCGAGGATCTCAAGGTGGAGGATAGGAAATAATTGGCTCATAGTTGGATCTCACATGCATTGATTCCTAGCGGCCCCTCCAAGGCTCACATTCTAACCAACATGTGCGCTTATGTACTTTGACCCCCATGTCAAAGCACTAACTTATAGAATAAACTAGCCTAGGCAATAGTAAACTCGGACAAAAAAAGTAAACTTAGATAGGGATCCATGCCGTCTAATGGATTGCATGCATGCATCAGAATATTTGTGCACGAGTCATTGCCATTAGGGCTTGGGAAAAGACAAGTTTACTTTATCCAAAACCTGTTAGAATCAAAATATGCCCGCTCAAATTTTCACAAGAACGATTTGAGGTCCGCTCAAATTTTAAGATTTTTAGCTGAAAAGTTCAAATTTATATGGTTTTTACCTTCTTATAAAGGGGTAGCAGGCTCGATAAAATCATTTTCCCGAGCCTTGCTTGCCTATGATCCCAATGTTCCCACATCCTTTACGATCTTACAGGTGATAGTCCTTGGGAATCGTGAATTCAAGGATTGTGGGATTGTTCTTACACATTTCTCTTTCCTCAGATAAAATAAGGGTGTGTTGAGATTGCGTGAGCCCCCTGAACAGGCTCCACCCACATTTTCCACACACAAAAAACCCATTCGAATAGCCATCAACGGTTACAATTCACACTGTGCATGGTTTGCTTACAGGGCCTTGCACTTTTTGTTGCGTATTGTCAAACGCCTTTCATCGCTGATTGGTTGGACCTTGACTATTCGACTCATGGGCGGCCTTACTAGTTTGGAATAGTTGAGTGTAAAGTACGGCGTGCGTCAGCGTGCCAACTCGGATGTTGGGCACCCAAAAAAGATGCAGTGTGAATGGTACAATGCAAGCATTGCCCACATCACAACTCTAGGGGTAGTCTGAACCCTGCCTAGAAGGGTTAGAAAACTTGAAAGCCCTACCGCAGCGCAAGTTCTGGGTGTACGCGAGGAGCAACGATCGTACGCGAGGTCGAGACGTTCACAGGTTCGCCCACGTAGGGTGTTTTTGGTATTATCGTCGCAGACTAGGTTATGAAGATATTTTTCTGTAAGAGGTGGAGCTTGTTGGTGACAATGGTGAAGGTTTTGTAGTGCCCAGCTGCATATATATACATCTCATTCTACCTGGTTCTCTTTGGGTTGATGTTGCAGAAAGTGATGTTGGGTGCTTGGATTTCCTGCTCTAAGAAGCGTTTCTTGTTACGTTACAGCTTGCCGGTGGCAGATCTTTTGTGAAAAGGTCACTTCAATTGAGCTGCAGCCATGCCAATGGGAAGCACAGTTCTACAGTTGGTTTCGGGTCCCACAGGGACTGTTGCTAAGGTCCACCCTACCGTGCTTTTCAACATGTGTGATTCGTACATTAGGCGCAACGATCAAACGGACAGGGTCATTGGCACTTTGTTGGGCTCTGTGTCCTCTGATGGCACTGTGGATATTCGCAATTCGTATGCAGTGCCTCACAATGAGTCGCTTGAACAGGTACTATTCAACTTCTATCCTCGTAATTTGTGTGTAACCACTTTGGAAAAATGATCGGATAAATTAATAGTGAATGGTTTGATAATGTTAATAATAAGTATTGCAAACTTAATGTAAGCTGAATTGAACAAAAGAGAGAAGAAGATGGTGGAGAGGGATGCTCCCCACAAGAAAGATTGGTGTAGCTTAAGAGTGTCTGGGTCAAAATTGTACTTTGGCTTTGATCAAATCATGTGCACAATTCGAATCTATTGAAAATGACATTGGATCTCATCGTAAGGCATTGTCCCCATTGATGTCTCTGTGGATGTGGTTGCCCATCCAAAGTTCGTGTGGAGTCATCATAGTAAGCATTCACCACATAGTGTGAAGGAGTCATCCCATCAACTACACCATGTTACAAATTGTACATTTAGAGGTTATCGAAGTCCAAAAGCATCTTGACATTGGATCAGGCAATCGTGATCTTTTAAGTCTTCGCAAATGTCTAGTGCAAATTTTTGCAAAAGACTTGAACTGTGTGATGTATTATAAAAAGCCTTTCTTTAGGCATTCTACAGCATTATCTAGTCTAGGGCCAAGAGCTCTTCTAATTCATCAATCTTCTAGTGGATGACCAATATGGAAGTATTGTGAGTTGCTAAATAATTTGGGCTTCCTTAAGTTTTGCATAAGCATTTCTAGTAAAATGTTCAGTTTCAAATTCTTCTCCTTAGTACGAAGAATGGGTGAATTAGTGTATTTTAAACTGGTCTACTCTTAGCAAAGAATGCTCCTCAAGATAGGGGCTAGTCATCCAAAATACAAAAGTGAAAAATCGATCAATCTTGTTCTGCTTCTCAAATTTTAAAGCATTAGAAAATGACTTCTTCAAAAGCCTTGCAATATGTTTGTAAACTTGGCTTTGTTTTTGTCAGGTGTAGTAGAATTGAAATGGTGAAGATCTAGGTTTTACACTTACATAAATCCTTTTCTTTCTTTCCTAAGTCCTTGTATTAGTGATTCCTTTTAGCTTGAATGACTAGGTTTTACACTTACATAAATCCTTTTCTTTCTTTCCTAAGTCCTTGTGTTAGTGATTCCTTTTAGCTTGAATGATGGTTCTTTTACTTTTCCCTGAAGAGTGGGAATGAGAGTGTGGTAGAGATGTGTAGAGTGAGATTAAAAGAGAAGAAAACGACACCCAATGGGGTCCCAACCAACCCTCTTAAGGCCCCCCCACACCGTTGCCATGTAGTATTTTCTTTAGATTGCATAAATGGAATGATCTTAAGTGCAGACTCTATCGACTCGAATAATGAATTTCGCCGCGGTAACTTCTTAAGATGAGGCACCTTTGGGATTGATTTGATGCACCTTTGGGTCCTTAATATGGGCTTGCGGGTGCCTCCAAGGGGTAGATCTGGGGCTGATTTACACTCCCGATGTGAGAGGAATGAAGGGCGGAAAACGCAGATCTCGACGTTGTCGATGATGGACAACAATGGAGCACCCGATGGGCTGCCAAAGTACCGTACTGACAGATCGCGAAGGCAGATCTAAATTGATTCTTGGGATGGCAAGGGGTTGAAATCTAAAAACACTGGCTACTGATTTGAAAGCGTTGGTGCTGATCTGAATCGTTGGTGTTGATCTGGCGATTTCTAGCAAAATGTTGAGACTGATCTAAAAAGTGAAAATGCTAGGTTGCTCTTTTGCTAGCGCTAACTGATCTGCAACTTGTTCAAATGCTTGGTTGCCCAATTCTCTTTATAGGGCTGAATTTTGAGCTATAAACTCCCTTAGGCTTAGGCGAGGGAAACTGTCCAGAAGACCCAACAAAATAAATCATAAACATGATTTATTAATAAGTTTGGTCAGGGCCACCCGGGAATCCGACGGATTCTTCTAACCTAAATCTACATGCACGTCATGCCAGATGTCCATCGTAATATAATATAACATGTGTCCAAATGCGTGTACAAACCATTTATGCAAGAGGGTTCCAAAACTAGAAAGCCTAATCTAATGGACTCGTCCAGACATGCATGTCCTGCGAGCAGGCTCACAAAATTCTCGATACTAGTCCTCCTAGGATTCTAGACACTCCTATCTAGGGAAATGAAAATTGGCTCTGGAAGTCGATGAAGCATGTCCACACGGCACATAAAGCCATGTGCACGTGACATTCTTGCCTGCTTAAGGTGAGGTACTGGTACCGAACGAACTCCATGCACGCCATAGGATGTTTTCGGATGAAGTTTCTTCTAAATGATATCCTCCATGACAACTTTTGAGAGAGAGGCTCCTGCTCCCTTGGGTGATGTGGAAATGTCAAAAACACAAGGATGGCGATGATGTATCTACTTGAAAATAATGGACTGTTTCTTGGATCAACGATGCCCTCATTGTTTACCGACAAACAATGCCCCAACTCGGATGGTGTGAACCAAACCGCAAAGTGGATGGATACTCAGAGCGCGAATGGCGGGATATGCAGACGCTGATGTCCTCAAAGATTACCGGCCAGTCTATGTTGCCCCTACGTGGGAAGATCGACGAGAGCAACCCCGAATGGGAGATGAAAATGGATATGTTCTTTGGAATGTCCACGAACCATGGCAAGTCCTCTGTATGATGTCTCATGAAACTGCCAAGTAACTCCTCAAAGATAGAGGCTCCTCTTGGGGCTTCAACTAGATTGCCGTATGATGGAAGCTCTAGATGAATCCTCGTCTTTGCAACGGATGTGGCTGCGAATGTAGGCTCACAATACTTGCAGACCCCCGCAGTGGTTGCCTCGGATTGGAACTCTTTGGCTCCAGATTGATGGCTAGCAATTGCTAAGAGGATGTAGATGGTGTGGATCCGATGCTGTAGTCATTTCGTCTTTCAAACATGCAATCAAACAATACACACGAGAGCACATATAATAGATTCATTTCAAGAATTCCCATTTCAAAGTACTTCTTTCATAAAGTCATACAACAAAATACTGTCAGCGCGTCAGAATCCGTGAAATCACAAAGGAAGTGAGTGACTTTATTCCATCCGGGTAATTTGTGACAAAAAGGAGCGGAGTAACTCCTCTCTTGTGCAGTCCCGACTGCACCAGATTCAACCTGTTGATCATCAGGAACTCTTGGAATAGTCGAAGCTAGATGAAAAGCCTCAAGATAAAGTTCCAAAGCCTGAGGAGTATCTGCTAGGTCCTCCTACATCCACTTCGCATCCAATGCCGGATAGTTCTTGAACTTATGAAACCCGCCCGTGGGGCGGTAGGCTTTGGCTTTCACCCGAAATTCTTTACTTTAGACACACACAGAGAGCACTTTGCAAAAAGAACTTGCGACGGGAATTAACACTTGAACACACACACGGCTTGGAAGCTAGAATGCCTGAGTAGACGCCGACAACATGTAGGCCCCAAAATTGGCGCCCCTTTCGGTATTTCTTTATACTTTGAGAGGGTAAATTTACAAAGTAGAGTCCTGGGAATCCTTTGTCTATATCCAACTAGATACCACTTCATTTGGCCAAATTTCGGCAGCATAACAGCCCCAAAACTTGTGCGAAACCAATTCCCGTGTTGGAACTCACTTCCACTGGCATAAACCCTCTAATTCCTGCCCAAAAACAGTAAATTCAGCATGCTGTATTTACTGGTTTTGGCCCTGTTTTCAGCCCCAAACAGTCCCCTAACTGTCCTTTGCCAGTGGAGCACTATTCCCAATGGTTTTGGCGTTCGTATGGCTGAAAAACAGTCAATTTACAGCGCATACACTACGCTGAAAACGCACTTGTACGGTGAGGTTATGACCCTCACCGGTGCCTGCTTTGGAATAGCAGTTAGCTACCCCTGTTCCTGCTCAAGGAGGCTCTTGCTCAGCACAAAATCATGAAACCACACAGCTGTACATCGGTCAAATGAAGAGCTCTCTTGTGGGGCATCACATAATTGCACGTAGGGGAGAGAGAGAGAGCAGTGTGTAGCGTGCAGGGCATAACTCCTAGCACCACACTGTACATGGGAGGGAAAGAAAGCACTCCATAGCTCTTAACCTGTTGACAGGTTCTCAATGAAGCATCCCCCTAGCATAAATCGAGCGCCCCCTCTGCTGCCCTTGACCTGTAATGCATCTGTGAACAAATAGATGCAAAAAGGGGAAGATTTCCATGGTTGCCAAAACCTGCGTATCGCTGAAAACGCAGCAAAACAGCCCTGTAAACACGCATCTGATGCCTTCCAATGCTGAAAATGAGCTCCTTGGTCCAAGGTAAAGTCATGGGAAGCTCAAAATGGAGAGTTAACAGCCTCTAAGAGTGCTCCAAAGAGTCAGTTGCGAGTTCTCTTCTCCCAAACTTGGTAAATTGGCCAAAAAGTACCACTTGGTACTCATGCATGCAATTGCTCTGCATTGGGCTTCTTGCTAAAAATCTCTCGATTGGTGCATCAGTTGACTTTGCAGCAGAGTAATAAAATGTTCTCCTTGTCATACCGAAGGTAACGACGTGAACACATTTCACGGCCCAAAATAGCAGTTCCCTAATTTTTAGGAGATGTTGGGCTCCCACTGGTCATCTGACCATCTATTCTCATTGGGACTGCATCCAAAAGTGCAATGTGGTCCAACTGTCGGATACTTTTTGTGGTGATCCCACCTTGACTTTATGCCTTTATTGAGTTCACTTCCTAGTATCCACCAACTTGCTAAGTGTGACGGGGGGACCTACATGATCTTGAACTGAGCCTAGACATCCTTTTACTTTACGAGTTCCAGTGCCGACCAACTTCTCGTCTGCGGGTGAAACTACCGTCCACATTGGCCATACAATGTCCGACCATTTGCAACTTCAAAAAGAGGGTCTCAAAAATTAAACAAAAATCATTGGAAAGAAACCAACAACTAAGGTTAGCAGTTGCCACGTCCTTGTGACAACTTAACTAAGAACCGTCGTATCACTTTAGCTTTCACTTTTCTCTCCTTGTGAGCCAGCATCTGCTCTGGAATGAGAATCTCCTCGGTCTCTTCCACTTCGGATTGCTCCTCGGCTCCCTGTCCACTGGCACCTCACCCTCGAAAGGTTTCAATAGACTCACATGAAATGCATTGTGAATCTTCCAAGTATTTGGTAGCTTCAATCTGAAGGATGCATCATTGATCTTTTCTTCAATCTGGAAAGGGCCATAGTATTGCATACTTAGCTTTGGAAAAAGCCGCTCCTTACCCTTTTGTTTTTGTAGGCGTGCCTTGTGAAACCGTAAAAGCACCAAATGATTCTCCTTCAGCTGCAAGTCACATCAATGCTTGTTCGCTGCCTTCTTATGCCGTGTATGAGACTTCTCAAGAGCTTCGCACACTTTAACATCCCGAGTGTAGTGGTCTGCTTCAAAAATCTCATCTTTGGTGCTTAGGATAGGTGGAACCTTCTTAGCACCCTCAATTACCCTCAAATGGTGCCTTCCCCGTCGACGTATAAACTGTGTTGTTGCAGGCAGACTCCACCAAGGGCAAATACTTTTCCCATTGAGCCTTTTGATCCGAAATATATGACTTCAACAAGTTCAAAACCACTGAATTGGCTATCTCAGATTGCCTTGGGTGGAACAAGGATGAGAACTTCAACCACGTGACAATGTTCTCCTAGATTGCCCGTCAAAACAAACTTGTGAATTGGGGATCTCTGTTCGAAACAATAGACTCAGACATACCATGTACTCGGAAAATCTGTGAGGCAAACAGTTTTGCCAAATGATCAGGCTTAACTGTCTTCTTTATCGGAATGAAGTGAGCCCGCTTACTGAATCTATCAATGACTGTCCAAATGTCATCATGCCTAATCTGAGTCTTGGGTAGATGCAAAATAAAGTCCATTGCTATGCTTTCCCATGGTCGAGAAGGTATAGATAGAGGGTGTAAACTTGACCTTTTGGCATACTAAACAATTGCGAACAAACTTGTCCACATCCTTTTTGAGCCTCAACCAATAGAAGTAACGCTCGACATCTTTCAAGGTGGTATCAATGCCGCGGTGGCCCAAAAAAGGTGGATAGTGGCACTCTGTCATAACCTTTTCCCTCAATGGCTGTGTAACACACAACATCGTTTTCCGCATCAAATAGCCTTCTCATATAGAGTATCCTGCAACTGTCTCCCCACTCTATAACCGGATAAAGATGTCTGCAAAATCAGGATCAATGCGTATTGATCTACCATATCCTCAAAGCTTTTATAACGAACTATCGAAATAGCCAAACCAATGGCTTGCGAGACGATGTGTCTGCCACTAAATTCTTCTGTCCTTGAACATGGAGAATCTGGAAGTGAAACTCAAAAGAATAGTAGCCCATTGCATTTGCTTTTCAAAAAGCTGCTTCTGAGATAGTAGCGTAAATTCCGGTGATTTGTGAATGCAATAAAATCGGTTTCGAGTAAAAAATGTCGCCATTGTATAAGAGCATGAATAACTGCCTTTCTCATAATTCTATGCAACTTGTTTAGGACGTGAGAACATCCTGTTGTCGTAAGCTATAACATGGTCCTCTTGCATCAAGACTGCTCCTAAGCTGCGATCATAATCATCACAGTAAACCTCAAAGGGCTTTTGCAAGTCTGGCAAAGCCAACACTGGACCCGTTGTCAACTTTTCCTTGAGAGTTCGAAAGGTTGCAATTTGACGTTACCCAAGTAAAGGGAATCCCTTTTTAAGTTAACACATGCAATGGAGAAGCTATCTCCGCAAACTTTCGAATGAACCACCTGCAATAAGAGCACAAACCCAAAAAGCTTCGAACTTCATGTACATTTTTCAAATCTAGCCAGTCACGAATGGTCTCAACCTTGGCCATTTCCATCTTTATACCTTCCGCTGAGACAATGTGTTTCAAGAAGTGTATCTCTGGCAAGGAAAACTCTCTCTTTTTCCCATTTACTACCTATCGATGATGCCGCTATAATGGTGTCTGTTACAAACTTGGACACCCCAAGTGGAAAATTTGGCATGACACATGAGAGAATCACTTAAAACACTTTGCAAACTTTATCACAATTTAAAATAGAGTCAACACGGCTCGATGTAGTTCCGTGCCCAAAGGCATTGGCCCCAAAAACTGGCACCCCTTTCTGTATTTCTTTATCATTAATCATTGCAGGGTACAACTCCCGAGGGAGCTCTGCTCTCAGACTCTGCGTCAAGGTGCTCTGCAGAGTGAAACCCCGGGCTCTTATAAATAGTACAAGGGATGCCCAAGAGCAGAGCCCCAAAAGTAGTCAGCTCAAAAGCTTCAAGTCCCAAAAGTATCTGGCCCAAAAACATTCAGCGCGTTTTGCGGAAATCCGTACAACTGCTACGTCATCCTGTTAGCGCTATTTGCGGGCCTGCCATGGCAGCAACTCCATGCAATTTTACTCTTTCTTTTATCTATGCGTCCCTTGGGTCCCATCGGATGGGATCCCTTTGCGGGCCTGCCATGGCAGCAACTCCATGCAATTTTACTCTTTTTCTTTTATCTATGCGTCCCTTGGGTCCCATCGGATGGGATCCCATAAGTTGGGAACAAGTTATTCCGTGTAGTTTCTCTTTCCGGGATGCCACGTCATCATTTTGTGACATACTGTAACAAACTTGGACACCCCAAGTCTAGATTGTGTTGCAACACAATAGACATTCATTTAAAATACTTCACAATTAAAGAGTCGACACGGCCCAACATAGTTCTGTGCCAAGAGAGATTGGCTCCAAAGACTGGCACCCCTTTACTCTTTGAGCAAAGTACAACTCCCGTGGGTCCTTGCTCTTAGACTGTGCGTCCAGATGCTGAAACAGGCCTGTTCAATCCAAAAAGGGCGGTAGACTTTACTTCAAACCTTGATTTAGCTTTGACCCATTATTAGTCGTCTATTCTACCTGTACTTTCAAGACACAACACGGGGGAAAGGGATACAGGCTGCTAGAATGCACCTGTATGATAAGACCGACATCAGATTGGCCCCTAACTTAGGCGCCCCTTTTGGTATTTCTTTATTGTTTAACAGAGGGAATAAACGCTGTGGTTCCCTAGAAGCTGCCCCGTACAAGCTTGGCTGAATTTCAACTGTTCCGGCCCGATTTCGGCAGCATAACTGTACTAGGACCCTTCACAGTCAGTATTCCCACGCATTGAATGACTTTCCCGACGCATACGGGCACTTTGCAAAACCTGGCGAGAATCTGCAGCACGCTGAATTCTCTGTTTTCAGCCCCGAAAATGCGCCAGATCACCTGTACAGCAGTCCCCTCGCGTCCCCGAACCTCTTGGGGGTATTAGGGACCGTTTAGGGCCAAAACCCTAAACCTGCAAAAATACACAGCAGGATGTAATTCACTGTTTCAGGCTCCGTTTTACGTGCCGGTCGCATCCGTAGCAAGTCCTCGAGCTCCCGCTCCTGTAGGGCTACTTGCCCTTTGAATCGGACGAGATTTCTGGCGTGAAACCTCTCCGAATTCACCTGTACCTACGGGGGGATTAGCCGTTAGCTAATCCAGTACCTGTGCAAGAGGCTCTTGCCTCGGCAATCACGCATGAACCCACACAACTGTACATTGGTCAATTGAAAAGCCCACTAGAGAGGCATAACATACTGCCATAGGGGAGAGAGAGGGCAGTGCGTAGTGTGCAAGGCATCACTCCTGGCACCGCATTGTACATAGGAGGGAAAGCAAGCACTCCATAGCTCTTAACCTGTGATAGGAAACTTGAAAATGAGCTCACAGCTGAAAATCACGTTTTTGCCTTCTCTATAAGTAGTAAACTGGCCTCAAAGTGCCAAGTGTCACTCATTTGTGCATTTTCCCGCTTTAGACCCTCGGGTCTAAAAATATCTCACCTGCAGCCTCAGTTGACTTGGCCACAGAGTAACAAAATGATCCCATGTCAAACTCCACGTAATGACGCGAAGACATTTTTAGGTCCCAAAATAGCAGTTTCCTAAATTTTAGGAGATGCTGCCATTGTATCTTTCTAGGTCATCTGACCCCCTTTGTACACTGCAGCCACACCCATAACTGAAATGTAGCCTCTGTAGCAAAGGATTCCACTTTGGCTAGTCAATGACCCCAGTTTGGCTAACCATAGTCCTTGTCCAACCTTAGTGCTCTCTTGCCCTCAGGCCTGGACTCCCTCTGGACAATTCCACACTAGCTATGCAATACAGGGCAGATAGATTTCCTGAGGGGTGTTTCCAAAAAGTGAAAGTAAATAAATAATAAGAAAGAAATCAACAAAAAGGATAGATAGTAGTCACACGTTGGTGACATACCCCCCTCTTTAAATCTCAAACGTCCTTGTTTGCATCTATGTCGTACATACTCACAGTCAACACTGATGTATTCAACACCTGTCGACACATGTACGACACACATACATGCTCATTGTCAACCCTGGTGTATTCAACACCTCGTCAACACTGTATTGCTTGCGTGTGAACCCTGTCCCAATGACATAGTGGTAGCTTCTCACTCTGCCATTGCTTGGAGTCACTAAATTTCCAATGACAAAATGGCAGCTACACATTTTGCCACTGTCTTATAGTACACGTTGGATCCCGTAACACTTTCGAGCATACCCAAACCGACAGTTTAAGAATGCAGTTACACATGTACCCTTTAATAGAAGCAATTACTGTATTCTTGACAAACTGACAAGAAATACTCACTTCTATAGCACTAACCATACTTTTGGACATTCCATAAGAGCAATTGCCAAACTGACAATCTGTACATCTCTAACATTCATGTAACAGGTATTTTATTTGAGCTCACTTTAATTACCATGTACATCATTTGATTCAGAAGCCATTGTCACACTGACAATCCATGTAGCTTTGAAACTCAAGGGGTCAAGGTAGGTTGCAAATCGAAGGCTTCCAGGTAAAGTGATAACACAGTTGGTGACTCTGCAAGTTCACCTTCTTCCATCCACTTAGCATCCATTGGTGGATAGTTTCTGAACTTTACCAAGTAACGCCTAGCAACCTTGCCTTTCACTTTCCTTTCTTTATGTGCCAAAATCTGTTCCGGGACCAAGATCTCGTCAAGTTCCTTGACTTCCGGCTGATCTTCAGTTGGCATATCTTCTGGCACATCACCCACATAGGGTCTGAGAAGACTCACATGAAACGCATTGTGAATCTTCCAACTGTCAGGCAATTTCAGCCTATATGCAACATCACTGATTATGTCGCACACTTGAAAAGGCCCATAGTAACGCATGCTGAGCTTTGGAACCAGTCTTTCCTTGCTCTTCATCTTCTTTAACCTTGCCTTTTCAAAGCGTAAAAGCACCCAATCACCAAGTGAATATACTACTTCAGGACGGTGACGATTAGCTGCTTTCTTTTGCTTTGCTGGAGTCTTTTCTAAGGCCACTTTGACCTTCTTGTACATTTCATCCATGTCTTGAACATACTTATCTGCTTCAAATATCTTGTCCTTTGTATGCAGTATGGGAGGAACTTTCTTGCCACCTTCAACTATCTCAAAAGGTGCCTTGCCAGTTGATGAATGCACTGTATTATTGTATGCATACTCCACCAATGGCAAATACTGCTCCCACTTTCCTTTATGCTCTGACACGTAGCACTTTAGCAGATCTAGGACATTAGAATTTGCCTCTTCTGATTGCCCATCTGTTTGAGGATGAAATGATGAAGAGAATTTGAGCGTTGTGCCCATATTCTCAAACAAGCCTCTCCAGAAGAAACTTGTCATGCGTGGATCACGATCGTTAACAATCGACTGTGGCATGCCATGATACTTGAAAATATTGCTCATAAACAAGCGTGCCATCTGATCTGGTTTTATCTTCTTCCTGACGGGAATAAAATGAGCCCGTTTGCTGAATCTACAAATAATGGTCCAAATACCATCGTTTCCTGTCTGCGTTCTCGGAAGATCAAAGATAAAACCCATAGCAATACTTTCCCATGGTTTATCTGGAATAGGTAGTGGTTGCAATAACCTTGGTGCCTTTTGCCTGTCAAACTTGACCTTCTGGCAAATTAGGCATTCTCGCACACATGCATCCACATCTCTTCTCAATGTAGGCCAGTAGAAGAATGTCTCAACTGCTTTAACTGTAGCATCTATACCATGATGCCCTGCATACGGTGGGACATGACTCTCTTCCATAACTTTGTGTCGCAATGGCTTTGTGACACACAGTCTGCCATGCATCATCATGAACCCATGAGAAGATAGTGTTCATGACGTCGTCCATCCATTAGCTGCTCGAAGACCCTTGCAAAATCTTCATCATTTGCATACTGTTCTCTCATATCATCAAGTTCATGATGATAAGGAATTGACTCAGCTGAAATTTGTGGCTTCCTTGACAAGGCATCAGCCACAACGTTCTTCTTGCCTTCCACATGTACAATCTGAAAATGGACATGGACAAGATATTTGCCCATCGCATATGCTGCTCAGATAACTTTGTCTGTGTCAAGAAGTATCGCAAGGTCTGATGGTCCGTTTGGACAACGAAGTCTGCACCTAGCAGGTAGTGTTTCCAACTTTAGAGCGCATGAATCACAACCAGTAACTCTCTCATAGACCTGCATGGTCATCTCTGGCCCTTGCAAGACTCTACTCTCATAGGCTACTACCCTGCCATCTTGCATTAGCACTGCACCAATGCTACTACCACAGGCGTCACACTGGACCACAAATGACTTCCTAAGATCTGGCAACACAATGACTGAAGCTGAAGTCATCTTTTCCTTTAAGAGATTAAAAGCCGAAATCTCTTTCTGTGTCTATCTAAAGGTGACTGCCTTCTTTTGAAGTGCATGTAAAGATGAAGCAATCTCAACGAAATTTCGGATAAACATTTTGTAATAGGAGCATAGTCCCAAGAAACTTCGGACATCGTGCAACGTCTTCAAATCTGGCCATGACTTGATCGCTTCAACTTTTGCAGGATCCATTCTGACACCATCCTTTGAGACAATGCGTCCCTGAAAGTGAATGTTTTCCAGAAAAAACTCACTTTTCTTTGCATTGATGAGCAACCTATGACTGCGTAGCTCTTGGAACACAATGGCCAAGTGATGCCTATGCTCCTCTTCATTCTTTGAGTAGACTATCATGTCATCAAAGAATGTACCAACAAACTGCTTGTGTGGACGGAAAATTCTGTCCATCATCCTATTGAACGTAGCAGGAGCATTTGTGAGACCAAAGGGCATCACTAAAAATTCGTAAAGGCCAAACGTTGTTCTAAAAGCAGTCTTGTGCACATCCTCTGATCGAATGCGGATCTGATGGTACCCACTCTTTAGATCTATCGTGCTAAACATAGCTGTTGCTTCTAATTTGTCCTGAATGTCATCAATTCTAGGTATAGGGAACCTATTCTTGATGGTATTCTTGTTCAGTGCACGGTAGTCGATGCACATACGCCATGAGCCATCCTTTTTCTGCACCAACAACACTGGAGAACAGAATGGGGATGAACTGGGTTGAATCAGCCCCTTTTCTAACAGCTCTTGTACTTGGCCCATTATCTCTTTCTGTTGAGCTGCATTAACCCTGTACGGAGGCTTATTTGGTGGGCTACTGCCTGGCACCAAATCTATCGCATGGTCCTCGGGTCTCTCTGGCGGTAATTGAGACGGTAATGAATCGGAGAAATAGTCACTATACTGTTGTAAAAACATTGACCTTTCTTTATCTAACACAGATAAATTTGATTCATCACAATCTAATACTTCACGTGCAAAAACCAAGTACGCAGAAAGATGCTTTTTCATTACAGAAGTAATAGCAGAAGCTGATACAGTGGGAATAGACTCTCCTCTAAGCTTTACATCCAGAATGTGAGTCTTTCCCTTGCTCTGTACAGTGATTTTTTTGTTGTAGGCATCCATGATTCCCTGTACACGAAACAACCAAGGAATACCTAGCAACACATCACATCCGTCCAGTGGCATGATGTAAAATTCTTCAATATCTACATAGGACTGGATATGTAGGCGCAACTTTTCGATGATGGGTGTCACAGCCTCTGTATGGCCAGGACATGCCAAACCTGCCTCTATTGTATACCCCATCTCTTCAGGTCTGATTCCCAACTTTGAAGCCAATTCTGGGGAAATGAAATTGGCTTTGGCACTTGGATCAAAGAAGATAAGCACTGTTTGATCCCTGACCTTTCCCCATGCTCTGCAAAGCTCACTTGCATTTGAATTTGGCTTGTCGCCCACCATATCTGGCACTAGACCAACCATGGGCTTCTTTCCTTTCTTGTCTTCCTTGTCTTCAGAATCAGCTGGCCTTTTCTTTGTAGGACAATTGTAAGCAATGTGGCCAGGTTGCTCACAGATAAAGCATTTGTTCTCTGACCTTAGGACCTTCTTTTGCTCTTCCAACTTGCGAGGAAAACGTCTTTTCCATTTCTTCGCTGGTCCCTTTTCTAATTCAGTCGTAGCTTTGTCTTTCCCTGTGTTGGCTGGCTCCCGAGTCACTTTCGGAGCCTCCTTGGGAACATACTTCTTCGCTGAATTTTTCTTGGTGGATCCTTCCTTGACGCCAGTATTGAATTCACAATCTTCTCCCTTGAGCAAACCATTGCCAGTGTTTGCTACCTCGATGAGCTGCGTCAAAGTAGTGACTTTAGTCCTCGTGCAATACTTTCTCAATCCTTTGGGTAGGCCACAACAGTATTTTTCAATACGTTATGTCAATGGCACAAACCTATAGGAAGTTACTAGAAGTAGAGATTTCCAAAACTTCCGATTGTAATTATCCAGATTCTTGCAAGTAGCAGCATTAAGCTGGTGCCATTCTGTCATGACATCTGCTTCAAAGTCATCAAATAACCATGCTGTTGCAAAAATCTGCTTGAAGTAAATCCATGTGGACGGAGCTTGCCCTTGAAGCAATAAAGTTGTCCACCATTGTCCCGCATTCCCTGTTAAGAAAGTGGCTGCCTTGCGGACCTTTGAAGCCTCTGTAAAGTTTCCCCTGCATAGGCCTTGTCAAACTGTTGGAGGAATGAGAGAGCCTTCTTCCTATCATCAAACCCTGTAAAGGTCGTGAATGTCACACCTTTGCCACCTTCTTTGTACGGAGTTGGCCTCTCCAGCGGCGTTAAATTGTCGTATGGAAGTGACTGAAACATGGGAACACTGTTAGGGTTCATTTGTGTTCCCTGGCCGCAATTAAGTTGACCTGGAAATGCCATATTTGGCTGCTGATTTATAATTCCAGCCATATCAAAATTTGCCTGTGGCATCCCAAATTGGCCCTCAGTGCTTTGAAACCCTGGTTGCATACCCATGACACTGTACATGGGGTTAGGCGTCATCCTTTGAGCACCCCCGAACACTATTCCTGGCGTGTAAAACTGATTTCCAAGTGCATGACCATGCTCTGGAATACCGATCCACCTCCAAAATAGCCAGGGTGTACTGAAGGTGGTGGGAAGACTTGTTGCATAGCCTGTAGGTTGCTTCCCTACCCATTAGAACCAGCTATAGGCTGTTGAAAGGTGGCTGGCTGAACTGGTACAGCTTGAAAGACTGGCATCTCAGCACCTGTTCTTGCACCTTAGGCACAGATTGTGGAGACTGCATGTTCTCTGTCAAGTGTACAAGTGTTTCCATTGACTCTGCAGTATGAATCACCTGTGCTCGAGCCTTAACAGGCTTTTGAATGTGATCCAGTGACCCAAGTTGCTGAGATAGAAGAGGAGGTTGCAGAAAGGCTAAAAACCTCGGGTTCTGCATTACTTGTGTGAACATAGCCACAGCAGTAGCCAACTGGGTCCTGAATATATCATCATCCGTCTGTGGTGGTCTTGAAGACTCACCCACTTCATGTGTCTGTTGACCCTGTGAAGAGGAAACCTCTTCAGTCACATCATCTGGTCTGTCAGCCATAATTGCAATTTCCTGTGTCTGGTCTATGATCCCCTGTGTATTCAAGCCCAAACTGACCAAGGCTCACTTCTATGGGAAAAAGTGATTTAATCCCGGGGATGGAAGCATGAAACCGGCCTGTTCAATCCAAAAAGGGTGGTAGACTTTACTTCAAACCTTGATTTAGCTTTCACCCATTATTAGTCGTCTATTCTACCTGTACTTTCAAGACACAACACGGGGGAAAGGGATATAGGCTGCTAGAATGCACCTGTATGAGAAGACCGACACCGGATTGGCCCCTAACTTAGGCGCCCCTTTCGGTATTTCTTTATTGTTTAACAGAGGGAATAAACGCTGTGGTTCCCTAGAAGCTGCCTCGTACAAGCTTGGCTGAATTTCAACTGTTCCGGCCCGATTTCGGCAGCATAAATGTACTAGGACCCTTCACAGTCAGTATTCCCACGCATTGAATGACTTTCCCGACGCATACGGGCACTTTGCAAAACCTGGCGAGAATCTGCAGCACGCTGAATTCTCTGTTTTCAGCCCCGAAAATGCGTCAGATCACCTGTACATCGGTTCCCTCGCGTCCCCGAACCTCCTGGGGGTATTAGGGACCGTTTAGGGCCAAAACCCTAAACCTGCAAAAATACACAGCAGGCTGTAATTCACTGTTTCAGGCTCCGTTTTACGTGCCGGTCGCATCCGTAGCAAGTCCTCGAGCTCCCGCACCTGTAGGGCTACTTGCCCTTTGAATCGGACGAGATTTCTGGTGTGAAACCTCTCCGAATTCACCTGTTCCTGCGGGGGGATTAGCCGTTAGCTAATCCAGTACCTGTGCAAGAGGCTCTTGCCTCGACAATCGCGCATGAACCCACACAATTGTACATTGGTCAATTGAAAAGCCCACTAGAGAGGCATAACATACTGCCATAGGGGAGAGAGAGGGCAGTGCGTAGTGTGCAGGGCATCACTCCTGGCACCGCACTGTACATAGGAGGGAAAGCAAGCACTCCATAGCTCTTAACTTGTGACAGGAAACTTGAAAATGAGCTCACAGCTGAAAATCACGTTTTTGCCTTCTCTATAAGTAGTAAACTGGCCTCAAAGTGCCAAGTGTCACTCATTTGTGCATTTTCCCACTTTAGACCCTCGGGTCTAAAAATATCTCACCTGCAGCCTCAGTTGACTTGGCCACAGAGTAACAAAATGATCCCCATGTCAAACTGCACGTAATGACGCGAAGACATTTTCAGGTCCCAAAATAGTAGTTCCCTAAATTTTAGGAGATGCTGCCATTGTATCTTTCTAGGTCATCTGACCCCCTTTGTACACTGCAGCCACACCCATAACTGAAATGTAGCCTCTGTAGCAAAGGATTCCACTTTGGCTAGTCAATGATCCCAGTTTGGCTAACCATAGTCCTTGTCCAACCTTAGTGCTCTCTTGCCCTCATGCCTGGACTCCCTCTGGACAGTTCCACACTAGCTATGCAATGCAGGGCAGTTAGATTTCCTGAGGGGTGTTTCCAAAAAGTGAAAGTAAATAAATAATAAGAAAGAAATCAACAAAAAAGATAGATAGTAGTCACACGCTGGTGACAGATGCTCTGAACAGAGTTACCTCTGGAGACTGTGGGCTTGGAAGAGCTGTCCATTGACACGAGTGCAATGGGATCCTGGAGAGTGGCTTTGGAGGGACCCTTTCTGCTCTGCAGACCACCCAGGTGTCCTTTCTTTCAGTACACTGTTCGACAGGGACGTCACATACTGGCAGCACAGAGAGAGGCTCGCCCTGTTGCAGCATCTCATTGGCAGGAGGAGGGTCTCGTAGCTGAGTTCTTGGCAGCTTTTTGGGAGAGGTTGTGGGACTTCAGACAGCCGAGACGAGTCACTTTGTTCCAGTGGCTGGTCGCACACAGAGCTACAACAGTTGGGAGCTGGCTTGACATAGTGGTCTCTCGGCCGCATGTGCAGCTTGTGCAATGTGACCATCTTGTGGAGAGTCAGCGTCACTGTCTTTGGAACTGTTCTTTGGCACAATAGGTGTGGCCACTGGCTTCGTGTTCTTCGGCTGATGCCAGCTCTTTCCACAGCTCGACAATACACTTGGGGGGCAGCTGCTTGGTCCACTCTCACGGGCCCGACCCTCCAGTTTGAGCTTTCACCAGCAGGATGATAGTGATGCAAAGGGGTCGACCTACACTTCAGCCTGCCACAGAGCTTACTCCACAGGAGTGGTGCAGTGAGAGAGAGGAGTGCTGGGAGCTCATCAGTGGCTTGACACTCTGGTTCATCTGGCGGGCCCGTTGCTTCCGCATCTTCGAGGCTCGACCTATACCACTAGCAGAGACTGTTCGGGATCTTTGGTTAGAGCTGATCCATACTCTCAGAGGATAGCTCGAGAGACTCCATCGCAACTCCGACCGCATGCGGGAGCGCAAAGAGGCTTTCTTTCGATTCTTGCGTCCTGGGCCTTTCTTCACCATGGTCCAGGGTGTACTCAGATGGCATTACCGTCCACCTGTGTGGCTTTTCCCTCCTCCCATGTCTTGATTTAGCCTCATTGTACATATGCTGTTTTTTCATTGGGAGAGTGTAACCGGCCCGTAGGGCGGTAGGCGTTGGCTTTCACCCGAAATTCTTTACTTTATACACACACACAGAGCACTTTGCAAAGAGAACCTGTAATGGGAATTAACACTTCAACTCACACACGGCTCAGAAGCTAGAATGCTCCGAGCAGACGCCGACAACCTGTAGGCCCCAAAATTGGCGCCCCTTTCGGTATTTCTTTATTCTTTAGGAGGGTAAATTACAAGGTAAGGTCCTGGGAATCCTTCACGTGTATCCACCTAGATACCATTTGATTTGGCCAAATTTCGGCAGCATAACAGCCCCAAAACTTGCGCGAAACCAATTCCCCTGCTGGAACTCGCTTGCACTGGCGTATACCCTCTGATTCCTGTCCAAAAACAGTAAATTCAGCATGCTGTATTTACTGGTTTTTGCCCTGTTTTCAGCCCCAAACAGTCCCCTAACTGTCCTTTGCCAGTGGGGCACGATTCCCAATGATCCTGGCGTCCGTATGGTTGAAAAACAGTGAATTTACAGCGCATACACAGCGCTGATTTTGCACCTGTACGGTGAGGTTATGACCCTCACCAGTGCCTGCTTTGGAGCAGCAGTTAGCTACCCCTGTTCCTGCTCAAGGAGGCTCTTGCCTCAGCACAAAAGCATGAACCCACACAACTGTACATCAGTCAAATGAGTAGCCCTCTTGTGGGGCATCACATAACTGCACGTAGGGGAGAGAGAGAGCAGTGTGTAGTGTGCAGGGCATCACTCCTAGCACCACACTGTACATGAGAGGGAAAGAAAGCACTCCATAGCTCTTAACCTGTGACAGGTTGCAAATGAGGCTTCTCCCAGCTTAAAAATCAGCGCCCATTTTTCTGGAAGAGGCAAGTCCCTGAAAATGTGACACTTGGCGCATTTACAAGCATTTTCCCGTTTCGGGTTCGCCGCTTAAAAATATCCCAACCGACGCGTCAGTTGACTTCACGGCAGAGTTATAAAGTGTTCCCCTAGTCATACCGAAGGTAATGACGCGAACACATTTCACGGCCCAAAATAACAGTTCCCTAAATTTTAGGAGATGCTTCCGTTGGGCTCCCACTGGTCTTCTGACCAGCTATCCTCATTGGGACCGCATCCAAAAATGCAATGTGGCCCAACTTTGGCATACTTTTTGTTGGAAGTCCCACCTTGACTTTACGCCTTAATTGAGTTCACTTCCTAGCATCCACCAACTTGCTAAGTGCGACGGGGGGACCTATATGATCTTGCTCTGAGCCTAGACATCCTCTTACCATACGAATTCCAGTGCCGACCACTTCCCGTCTGCGGGTGAATCTACCGTTCACATTGGCCATACAATGTCCGACCGTTTGCTACTTCAAAAAGAGGGTCTTAAACAAATAAAATAAACCCCATTGGAAAGAAACCAACAACCAAGGTTAGCAGTTGCCACATCTCTGTGACATGGTTAATAACTGCCACGTCCTCGTGACATACCCCCCTCTTGAAATCGCAAACGTCCTCGATTGCATACCATAAATACACGCCACTGATGATCTTGTGCTATTAACACTCTTTTATCATCGCATGTATCCGCAAGAAAGGTCGTAACATACATAGATACAAATGACTTAATGAGGCCTTCATACTTTTGCCATTTCCATCTATGGCATTGAATTCATATGTACATTTGATGTACTAGCTCTATCATTACCCCTCCTTTGCACACGTTGGGTTGGGGCATAAGTAGGCTGTAACCCAAAGGCTTCAAGGTAAAGCTGCAATACATTTGGTGACTCTGACAGTTCATGCTCTTCCATCCACTTTGCATCCATAGGCGGATAGTTCTTGAACTTCACCAAATAGCGTCTTGCAACTTGTCCTTTAACTTTTCTGTCCTTATGTGCCAAAACTTGCTCAGGTACCAAGATCTCATCAAGTTCTTCAACTTCTGGCTGATCCTCAACTGGCATATCTTCTGGCACATCACCCACGAAGGGTCTTAGAAGACTCACATGAAACGCATTATGAATCTTCCATGCATCAGGCAATTTCAGCCTGTAAGCCACATCGCTGATCTTGTCAAGCACTTGAAAAGGCCCATAGTAACGCATGCGAAGCTTAGGAAACAGCCGTTCCTTGCCCTTCATCTTCTTTAACCTTGCCTTTTCGAACCTTAAGAGAACCCAATCACCAGGTGATAGTAGCAATTCACGACGGTGACGATCAGCAGCCTTTTTCTGTTTTGCCTGAGTCTTCTCCAAGGCAACTTTAATCTTCTTATACATCTCATCCATGTTCTCAACATATCGATCTGCCTCAAAGATCTTGTCCTTTGTGTGCAAAATGGGAGGAACCTTTTTGCCGCCTTCAACAATTTCAAAAGGTGCTTTGCCAGTAGACGAATGCACCGTATTATTGTACGCATACTCAAGCATAGGCAAATACTGTTCCCACTTGCCCTTATTATCTGACACATAGCATTTCAGCAGATCTAAGACAGTAGAATTAGCCTCTTCTGACTGTCCATCAGTTTGTGGATGAAACGAAGACGAGAACTTGAGCGTAGTACCCATGTTCTCAAACAATCCTCTCCAGAACAAACTGGTCATGCGAGGATCACGATCACTGATAATCGATTGTGGCATACCATGGTACTTAAACACATTGTACATGAACAAGCGTGCCATCTGATCAGATTTTATCTTCTTCCTGACAGGGTTAAAATGGGCCTGCTTGCTGAACCTGCAGATAATGGTCCATATACCATCATTCCCTGTTGGCGTTGCCTTTCTGGTCTTCTTTATCCTCTGAGTCAGCTGGCCTTTTCCTTTGTGGACAATTGATAGAAAAGTGACCAGGCTGCTCACATATAAAGCATTTGTTCTCAGCCATTAGGACCTTCTTTTCCTCGAGCGACTTGCGCACAAAAGGCTTCCTTTTCTGTTTCTTTGCCTGCGCTCCAGAAGTCCCAGCTGAATCCTTGTCTTTGGTGGCCTGTTCAGACCCCTGTGACGCATCAGGAGCCGTCTTCACAAAGGGCTTCTTCGCTGAATTTTTCTTTTGCTGCCCTCCTTTATCACTGCTCGGAAATCCACTGTCCTCTCCTTTCAACAGGGCAAGACCAGTGTTCGCAACTTCCATAAGATGAGTAAGGGTAGCCACTCTATTCTTTGTACAGTAATCGCGAAGCCCTTTAGGCAACCCACAACAATACTTCTCTATCTGCTCTGTCAGTGGCACAAATCTGTAGGAGGTCACTGAGAGTAATGCTTTACAAAACCTCCTATTGTACTCCAGCAAGCTCTTGCACGAAGCTGCCGTAAGCTGGTGCCAATCTGTCAAGACATCGGCTTCAAATTCATTTGATAGCCAAGCAGATGCAAACATTTGCTTGAAGTAAACCCAAGTGGCGGGTGCCTGTCCTTGCATTAACAATGTTGTCCACCATGTCAGCGCATTGTCCTTTAAGAAAGTGGCAGCTTTCCTAACCTTCGAGGCCTCTGTAAAATTCCCTCCCGCATAAGCTGTATCAAACTGCTGGAGGAAAGTGAGTGCCTTTGTCTTGTCCTCGAAACCACTGAAGGTCCTTTACTGCTGCACCACCTTCTTTGTAAGCCTTCGGCTTCTCTAGTGCCCCCAAGTTGTCATACGGAATGGTCTGCAACATGGGCACTGTACTAGGCATGATCGGGACGTGTTGGCCATTCACATTTTGCGTCAGAGGTGCAATATCTGGCTGCTGTCTAGAAAAACCAGCCATGCCAAAATGACCCTGTGGCACCCCAAACTGGCCCTGGTTGCCGTGGAAACCTTGCTGCATGCCGATAGTACCATACATGGGGTTTGGCATGATGCCTTGCATACCCCCGAACACTGTTCCTGGCATGTACGGCTGACTTCCAGACGCATAACCAGCCATACTTTGAAACACTGATCCACCCCCGAAATACCCAGGATGTACCGTGGGTGGTGGAAAAACTGAGTGCATAGCCTGGTATCCAGCTGTCACCAGCGTGTGACTACTATCTATCCTTTTTGTTGATTTCTTTCTTATTATCTATTTACTTTCACTTTTTGGAAACACCCCTCGGGAAATCTAACTGCCCTGCATTGCATAGCTAGTGTGGAACTGTCCAGAGGGAGTCCAGGCCTGAGGGCAAGAGAGCACTAAGGTTGGACAAGGACTATGGTTAGCCAAGTGGGGTCATTGACTAGCCAAAGTGGAATCCTTTGCTACAGAGGCTACATTTCAGTTCTGGATGTGGCCGCAGTGTACAAAGAGGGTCGGATGACCTAGAAAGATACAATGGCAGCATCTCCTAAAATTTAGGGAACTGCTATTTTGGGACCTGAAAATGTCTTCGCGTCATTACGTGCAGTTTGACATGGGGATCATTTTGTTACTCTGTGGCCAAGTCAACAGAGGCTGCAGGTGAGATATTTTTAGACCCGAGGGTCTAAAGCGGGAAAATGCACAAATGAGTGACACTTGGCACTCTGAGGCCAGTTTACTACTTATAGAGAAGGCAAAAACGTGATTTATAGCTGGGAGGCTCATTTTGCAAGTCTCTGTCACAGGTTAAGAGCTATGGAGTGCTTGCTTTCCCTCTTATGCACAGTGCGGTGCCAGGAGTGATGCCCTGCACGCTACGCACTGCCCTCTCTCTCCCCTTTGGCAGTATGTTATGCCCCTCTAGTGGGCTCTTCATTTGACCAATGTACAGTTGTGTGGGTTCATGCGCGATTGCCGAGGCAAGAGCCTCTTGCACAGGTACTGGATTAGCTAGCGGCTAATCCCCCCGCAGGTACAGGTGAATTCGGAGAGGTTTCACGCCAGAAATCTCGTCCGATTCAAAGGGCAAGTAGCCCTACAGGTGCGGGAGCTCGAGGACTTGCTAGGGATGCGACCGGCACGCGGAACGGAGCCCGAAACAGTGAATTACAGCCTGCTGTGTATTTTTGCAGGTTTAGGGTTTTGGCCCTAAACGGACCCTAATACCCCCAGGAGGTTCGGGGACGCAAGGGGACCGCTGTACAGGCGATCTGGCGCATTTTCAGGGCTGAAAACAGAGAATTCAGCGTGCTGCAGATTCTCGCCAGGTTTTGCAAAGTGCCCGTATGCGTCGGGAAAGTCATTCAATGCGTGGGAATACTGACCGTGAAGGGTTCTAGTACAGTTATGCTGCCGAAATCAGGCTGGAACAGTGGAAATTCAGCCGAGTTTGTGCGGGGCAGCTTGTAGGGAACCACAACGTTTATTCCCTCTTTTGAACAATAAAGAAATACCGAAAGGGGCGCCTAAGTTAGGGGCCAATCTGGTGTCCGTCTACTCATACAGGTGCAATCTAGCAGCCTGTATCCCTCTCCCCTTTGTTGTGTCTTGAAAGTACAGGTAAAATAGACGACTAATAATGGGTGAAAGCTAAATCAAGGTTTGAAGTAAAGTCTACCGCCCTTTTTGGATTGAACAGGCCGGTTTCATGGTTCCATCGACGGGATTAAATCACTTTTTCCCATAGAAGTGAGCCTTGGTCAGTTTTCGGCTTGAAGACACAGGGGATCATAGACGAGACACAGGGAATTGTAATTATGGCTGACAGACCAGATGATGTGACTGAAGAGGTTTCCTCTTCACAGGGTCAACAGACACATGAAGTGGGTGAGTCCTCAAGACCACCACAGACTGATGATGATATATTCAGGACCCAGTTGGCTACTGCTGTGGCTATGTTCACACAAGTAATGCAGAACCCAAGGTTTTTAGCCTTTCTGCAACCTCCTGTTCCGTCTCAGCAAGTTGGGTCACTGGATCATATTCAAAAGCCTGTTAAGGCTCGAACACAGGTGATTCATACCGCACAGTCAATGGAAACACCTGTACACTTGACGGAGAACATGCAGTCTCCACAACGTATGCCTAAGGTGCAAGAACAGGTGGCTGAGATGCCAGTTTTTCAAGCTGTACCAATTCAGCCCGCCACCTTTCAGCAGCCTATAGCTGGTTCTAATGGGCAGGGAAGCAACTTACAGGCTATGCAACAGGTCTTCCCACCACCTTCAGTACACCCTGGCTATTTTGGAGGTGGATCCGTATTCCAAAGCATGGCTGGTCATGCACCTGGAAATCAGTTTTATACGCCAGGAACAGTGTTTGCGGGTGCTCAAACGATGATGCCTAACCCCATGTACAGTGTCATGGGTATGCAACCAGGGTTTCAAAGCACTCAGGGACAATTTGGGATGCCACAAGCAAATTTTGGCATGGCTGGAATTACAAATCAGCAGCCAAATATGGCATTTCCAGGTCAAGTTAATAGCGGCCAAGGAACACAGATGAACCTTAATAGTGTTCCCATGTTTCAGTCACTTCCATATGACAATTTAACGCCGCTGGAGAGGCCAACTCCGTACAAAGAAGGTGGCAAAGGAGTGTCATTCACGACCTTTACAGGGTTTGATGACAGGAAGAAGGCTCTTTCATTCCTCCAGCAGTTTGACAAGGCCTATGCAGGGGGAAACTTTACAGAGGCTTCAAAGGTCCGCAAGGCAGCCACTTTCTTGACAGGGAATGCGGGACAATGGTGGACAACTTTATTGCTTCAAGGGCAAGCTCCGTCCACATGGATTTACTTCAAGCAGATTTTTGCAGCAGCTTGGTTATCTGATGATTTCGAAGCAGATGTCATGACAGAATGGCACCAGCTTAATGCTGCCACTTGCAGAAATCTGGATGATTACAATCGGAAGTTTTGGAAAGCTCTACTTCCAGTAACTTCCTATAGGTTTGTGCCATTGACAGAACAGATAGAAAAATACTGTTGTGGCCTACCCAAAGGATTGAGAAAATACTGCACAAAGACCAAAGTCACTACTTTGACGCAGCTCATCGAGGTAGCAAACACTGGCAATGGTTTGCTCAAGGGAGAAGATTGTGAATTTAACACTGGCGTCAAGGCAGGATCAGGCAAGAAAAATTCAGCCAAGAAGCACGTTCCCAATGGGGCTCCTAAAGGGACTCAGGAGTCAGCCAACGCAGGGAAAGACAAAGCTACGGCTGAATCAGAAAAAGGACCAGCAAAGAAATGGAAAAGACGTTTTCCTCGCAAGTCAGAAGAGCAAAAGAAGGTCCTGAGGACAGAGAACAAATGCTTTATATGTGAGCAGCCTGGCCACATTGCTTACAACTGTCCTACAAAGAAAACGCCAGCTGATTCTGAAGACAAGGAAGACAAGAAAGGAAAGAAGCCCATGGCTGGTCTAGTGCCAGATATGGTGGGCGACAAGCCAAATTCAGATGCAAGTGAGCTTTGCAGAGCATGGGGAAAGGTCAGGGATCAAACAGTGCTTATCTTCTTTGATCCAGGTGCCAAAGCCAACTTCATTTCCCCAGAATTGGCTTCAAAGTTGGGAATCAGACCTGAAGAGATGGGGTATACAGCAGAGGCAGGTTTGGCATGTCCTGGCCATACAGAGGCTGTGACACCCATCATTGGAAAGTTGCGTCTACATATCCAGTCCTATGTAGATGCTGAAGAATTTTACATCATGCCACTGGACGGATGTGATGTGTTGTTAGGTATTCCTTGGTTGTTTCGTGTACAGGGAATCCTGGATGCCTACAACAAAAAGATCACTGTACAGAGCAGGGGAAAGACTCATATTCTGGATGTAAAGCTTAAAGGGGAGTCTATTCCTACTGTATCAGCTTCTGCTATTACTTCTGTAATGAAAAAGCATCTTTCTGCGTACTTGGTTTTTGCACGTGAAGTGTCAGATTGTGATGAATCAAATTTATCTGTGCTAGATAAAGAAAGGTCAATGTTTTTACAACAGTATAGTGACTGTTTTTCCGATTCATTACCGTCTCAATTACCGCCAGAGAGACCCGAGGACCATGCGATAGATTTGGTGCCAGGCTGTAGCCCACCAAATAAGCCTCCGTACAGGGTTAGTGCGGCTCAGCAGAAAGAGATAATGGGCCAAGTACAGGAGCTGTTAGAAAAAGGGCTGATTCAGCCCAGTTCATCTCCATTCTGTTCTCCAGTATTGTTGGTGCAGAAAAAAGATGGCTCATGGCGTATGTGCATCGACTACCGTGCACTGAACAAGAATACCATCAAGAATAGGTTCCCTATACCTAGAATTGATGATATTATGGACAAATTAGAAGGAGCAGCTATGTTTAGCAGGATAGATCTAAAGAGTGGGTATCATCAGATCCGCATTAGATCAGAGGATGTGCACAAGACTGCTTTTAGAACAACGTTTGGCCTTTACGAATTTTTAGTGATGCCCTTTGGTCTCACAAATGCTCCTGCTACGTTTAATAGGATGATGGACAGAATTTTCCGTCCACACCAGCAGTTTGTTGGTACGTTCTTTGATGACATGATAGTCTACTCAAAGAATGAAGAGGAGCATAGGCATCACTTGGCCATTGTGTTCAAAGAGCTACGCAGTCATAGGTTGCTCATCAATGCAAAGAAAAGTGAGTTTTTTCTGGAAGAGATTCACTTTCTGGGACACATTGTCTCAAAGGATGGTGTCAGAATGGATCCTGCAAAAGTTGAAGCGATCAAGTCATGGCCAAATTTGAAGACGGTGCATGATGTCCGAAGCTTTTTGGGACTATGCTCCTATTACAGAAGGTTTATTCGAAATTTCGCTGAGATTGCTTCACCTTTACATGCTCTTCAAAAGAAGGCAGTCACCTTTAGATGGACACAGAAAGAGATTTCAGCTTTTAATCTCTTAAAGGAAAAGATGACTTCAGATCCAGTCATTGTGTTGCCAGATCTTAGGAAGTCATTTGTGGTCCAGTGTGATGCCTGCGGTAGTAGCATTGGTGCAGTGCTAATGCAAGATGGCAGGGTAGTAGCCTATGAGAGCAGAATTTTGCAAGGGCCAGAGATGACCATGCAGGTCTATGAGAAAGAGTTACTGGCTGTGATTCATGCGCTCTTAAGTTGGAAACACTACCTGCTAGGTGCAGATTTCGTTGTCCAAACGGACCATCAGACCTTGCGATACTTCTTGACACAGACAAAGTTATCTGAGAAGCATATGCGATGGGCAAATATCTTGTCCATGTTCCATTTTCAGATTGTGCATGTGGAAGGCAAGAAGAACGTTGTGGCTGATGCCTTGTCAAGAAAGCCACAAATTTCAGCTGTGTCGATTCCTTATCATCATGAACTTGATGATATGAGAGAACAGTATGCAAATGATGAAGATTTTGCAAGGGTCTTCGAGCAACTAATGGATGGACAACATCATGAACACTATCTTCTTAAAGATGGGTTCATGATGATGCATGGCAGATTGTGTGTCACAAAGCCATTGCGACGCAAAGTTATGGAAGAGAGTCATGTCCCACCGTATGCAGGGCATCGTGGTATCGATGCTACAGTTAAAGCGGTAGAGACATTCTTCTATTGGCCTACATTGAGAAGGGATGTGGATGCCTTTGTGCGAGAATGCCTAATATGCCAAAAGGTCAAGTTTGACAGGCAAAAGGCACCAGGGTTATTGCAACCACTACCTATTCCAGATAAACCATGGGAAAGTATTGCTATGGATTTTATCTTTGATCTTCCAAGAACGCAGACAGGAAATGATGGTATTTGGACCATTATTTGCAGATTCAGCAAACAGGCTCATTTTATTCCTGTCAGGAAGAAGATAAAGCCAGATCAGATGGCACGCTTGTTTATGAGCAATATTTTCAAGTATCATGGCATGCCACAGTCGATTATTAGCGACCGTGATCCACGCATGACTAGTTTGTTCTGGAAAGGCTTGTTTGAGAATATGGGTACCACGCTCAAATTCTCTTCGTCATTTCATCCTCAAACAGATGGACAGTCAGAAGAGGCAAATTCTACTGTCCTAGATCTGCTGAAGTGCTATGTGTCAGAGCATAAAGGAAAGTGGGAGCAGTATTTGCCATTGGTGGAGTATGCATACAATAATACAGTGCATTCATCAACTGGCAAGGCACCTTTTGAGATAGTTGAAGGTGGCAAGAAAGTTCCTCCCATACTGCATACAAAGGACAAGATATTTGAAGCAGATAAGTATGTTCAAGACATGGATGAAATGTACAAGAAGGTCAAAGTGGCCTTAGAAAGGACTCAGGCAAAGCAAAAGAAAGCAGCTGATCGTCACCGTCGTGAAGTGGTATATTCACTTGGTGATTGGGTGCTTTTACGCTTTGAAAAGGCAAGGTTAAAGAAGATGAAGGGCAAGGAAAGAGTGTTTCCAAAGCTCAGCATGCGTTACTATGGGCCTTTTCAAGTGTGCGACATAATCAGTGATGTTGCATATAGGCTGAAATTGCCTGACAGTTGGAAGATTCACAATGCGTTTCATGTGAGTCTTCTCAGACCCTATGTGGGTGATGTGCCAGAAGATATGCCAGCTGAAGATCAGCCGGAAGTCGAGGAACTTGACGAGATCTTGCTCCCTGAACAGATTTTGGCACACAAAGAAAGGAAAGTGAAAAGCAAGGTTGCTAGGCGTTACTTGGTAAAGTTTAAAAACTATCCACCAATGGATGCTAAGTGGATGGAAGAAGGTGAACTTGCAGAGTCACCAACTGTGTTATCACTCTACCTGGAAGCCTTCGATTTGCAACCTACCTTGACCCCTTGAGTTTCAAAGCTAAATGGATTGTCAGTGTGACAATGGCTTTTGAAACAAATGATGTACATGGTATTTAAAGTGAACTCAAATCAAATACCTGTTACATGAATGTTAGAGCTGTACAGATTGTCAGTTTGGCAATTGCTCTTATGGAATGTCCAAAAGTTTGGTTAGTGCTATAGAAGTGAGTATTTCTTGTCAGTCTGTCAAGGATACAGTGATTGCTTCTATTAAAGAGTACATGTGTAACTGCATTCTTAAACTGTCGGTTTGGGTATGCTCGAAAGTGTTACGGGATCCAACGTGTACTATAAGACAGTGGCAAAATGTGCAGCTACCATTTTGTCATTGGAAAGTTAGTGACTCAAAGCAATGGCAGAGTGCGAAGCTACCACTATGTCATTGGGACAGGGTTCACACGCAGGCAATACATGAGTCGACGAGGTGTTGAATACACCAGGGTTGACAATGAGCATGTATGTGTCGTATATGTGTCGACATGTGTTGAATACATCAGTGTTGACAGTAAGCATGGACGACATAGATGCAAACGAGGACGTTTGAGATTTCAAGAGGGGGGTATGTCACCAGCGTGTGACTACTATCTATCCTTTTTGTTGATTTCTTTCTTATTATCTATTTACTTTCACTTTTTGGAAACACCCCTCGGGAAATCTAACTGCCCTGCATTGCATAGCTAGTGTGGAACTGTCCAGAGGGAGTCCAGGCATGAGGGCAAGAGAGCACTAAGGTTGGACAAGGACTATGGTTAGCCAAGTGGGGTCATTGACTAGCCAAAGTGGAATCCTTTGCTACAGAGGCTACATTTCAGTTCTGGATGTGGCCGCAGTGTACAAAGAGGGTCGGATGACCTAGAAAGATACAATGGCAGCATCTCCTAAAATTTAGGGAACTGCTATTTTGGGACCTGAAAATGTCTTCGCGTCATTACGTGCAGTTTGACATGGGGATCATTTTGTTACTCTGTGGCCAAGTCAACAGAGGCTGCAGGTGAGATATTTTTAGACCCGAGGGTCTAAAGCGGGAAAATGCACAAATGAGTGACACTTGGCACTCTGAGGCCAGTTTACTACTTATAGAGAAGGCAAAAACGTGATTTATAGCTGGGAGGCTCATTTTGCAAGTCTCTGTCACAGGTTAAGAGCTATGGAGTGCTTGCTTTCCCTCTTATGCACAGTGCGGTGCCAGGAGTGATGCCCTGCACGCTACGCACTGCCCTCTCTCTCCCCTTTGGCAGTATGTTATGCCCCTCTAGTGGGCTCTTCATTTGACCAATGTACAGTTGTGTGGGTTCATGCGCGATTGCCGAGGCAAGAGCCTCTTGCACAGGTACTGGATTAGCTAGCGGCTAATCCCCCCGCAGGTACAGGTGAATTCGGAGAGGTTTCACGCCAGAAATCTCGTCCGATTCAAAGGGCAAGTAGCCCTACAGGTGCGGGAGCTCGAGGACTTGCTAGGGATGCGACCGGCACGCGGAACGGAGCCCGAAACAGTGAATTACAGCCTGCTGTGTATTTTTGCAGGTTTAGGGTTTTGGCCCTAAACGGACCCTAATACCCCCAGGAGGTTCGGGGACGCAAGGGGACCGCTGTACAGGCGATCTGGCGCATTTTCAGGGCTGAAAACAGAGAATTCAGCGTGCTGCAGATTCTCGCCAGGTTTTGCAAAGTGCCCGTATGCGTCGGGAAAGTCATTCAATGCGTGGGAATACTGACCGTGAAGGGTTCTAGTACAGTTATGCTGCCGAAATCAGGTTGGAACAGTGGAAATTCAGCCGAGTTTGTGCGGGGCAGCTTGTAGGGAACCACAACGTTTATTCCCTCTTTTGAACAATAAAGAAATACCGAAAGGGGCGCCTAAGTTAGGGGCCAATCTGGTGTCCGTCTACTCATACAGGTGCAATCTAGCAGCCTGTATCCCTCTCCCCTTTGTTGTGTCTTGAAAGTACAGGTAAAATAGACGACTAATAATGGGTGAAAGCTAAATCAAGGTTTGAAGTAAAGTCTACCGCCCTTTTTGGATTGAACAGGCCGGTTTCACCAGCTCCATGCCCATTCAAGACAGCATGCTGGCTCTGAAAGGTGGCGGGCTGAACTGGCATAACCTGTGGAATAGGCGTTCTAGCCACCTGTTCAAACACGGGAGGAACCTGCTTTGGAGCCCCCGACTCCGCAACATGCGAGTGTTCCCTTTCCTCCTGCGCCTCATGAAGTACCTGGGCTTGAGCTTCAACAAGCTCCGTACGTGGCGTAGGTTGCCTATTTTGCTGTTGCACTGGTGCGCTTGCAAGAATTCCATAAACCTCGGATTCTGCACCAGCTGCGAAAAGACATTCACCGCGGCAACTAACTGAGTCTTAAACGCATCATCCTCAAGTTGCCCTGTCATAAAGCCGTGTACTACTGGAGGGACATTGACGTTGACAGGAGGTATAGACTGACGTGGCCGTGAGCTCTCGCCAATCTCAAAAACCATAGGAATCTCCTGCCTGTCCTTTGGAGAGGAACCCTCTTCCATAATTCCCTTCCCCTTGTCGGCCATAGTGTAATCCCCGCGTTCTTGCACTGTGTGTCTTTACCCTGAACAATCCAGGCTCACTCTTTGAGGAAAAAGTGATTGATGTCCCGGCAATGGAACCATGTAACCGGCCCGTAGGGCGGTAGGCGTTGGCTTTCACCCGAAATTCTTTACTTTATACACACACACAGAGCACTTTGCAAAGAGAACTTGTAATGGGAATTAACACTTCAACTCACACACGGCTCGGAAGCTAGAATGCTCCGAGTAGACGCCGACAACCTGTAGGCCCCAAAATTGGCGCCCCTTTCGGTATTTCTTTATTCTTTAGGAGGGTAAATTACAAGGTAAGGTCCTGGGAATCCTTCACGTGTATCCACCTAGATACCATTTGATTTGGCCAAATTTCGGCAGCATAACAGCCCCAAAACTTGCGCGAAACCAATTCCCCTGCTGGAACTCGCTTGCACTGGCGTATACCCTCTGATTCCTGTCCAAAAACAGTAAATTCAGCACGCTGTATTTACTGGTTTTTGCCCTGTTTTCAGCCCCAAACAGTCCCCTAACTGTCCTTTGCCAGTGGGGCACGATTCCCAATGATCCTGGCGTCCGTATGGTTGAAAAACAGTGAATTTACAGCGCATACACAGCGCTGATTTTGCACCTGTACGGTGAGGTTATGACCCTCACCAGTGCCTGCTTTGGAGCAGCAGCTAGCTACCCCTGTTCCTGCTCAAGGAGGCTCTTGCCTCAGCACAAAAGCATGAACCCACACAACTGTACATCAGTCAAATGAGTAGCCCTCTTGTGGGGCATCACATAACTGCACGTAGGGGAGAGAGAGAGCAGTGTGTAGTGTGCAGGGCATCACTCCTAGCACCACACTGTACATGAGAGGGAAAGAAAGCACTCCATAGCTCTTAACCTGTGACAGGTTGCAAATGAGGCTTCTCCCAGCTTAAAAATCAGCGCCCATTTTTCTGGAAGAGGCAAGTCCCGAAAAATGTGACACTTGGCGCATTTACAAGCATTTTCCCGTTTCGGGTTCGCCGCTTAAAAATATCCCAACCGACGCGTCAGTTGACTTCGCGGCAGAGTTATAAAGTGTTCCCCTAGTCATACCGCAGGTAATGACGCGAACACATTTCACGGCCCAAAATAGCAGTTCCCTAAATTTTAGGAGATGCTTCCGTTGGGCTCCCACTGGTCTTCTGACCATCTATCCTCATTGGGACCGCATCCAAAAATGCAATGTGGCCCAACTGTGGCATACTTTTTGTTGGAAGTCCCACCTTGACTTTACGCCTTAATTGAGTTCACTTCCTAGCATCCACCAACTTGCTAAGTGCGACGGGGGGACCTATATGATCTTGCTCTGAGCCTAGACATCCTCTTACCATACGAATTCCAGTGCCGACCACTTCCCGTCTGCGGGTGAATCTACCGTTCACATTGGCCATACAATGTCCGACAGTTTGCTACTTCAAAAAGAGGGTCTTAAACAAATAAAATAAACCCCATTGGAAAGAAACCAACAACCAAGGTTAGCAGTTGCCACATCTCTGTGACATGGTTAATAACTGCCACGTCCTCGTGACAGAGAGTCTCCCCATCATGATTGTTGTAGCCCTCTCTAGTAGAGGGGTTTGTAGCCCCATGGGTAGTTTCATTAACTAATAGAAGGATCTTTTTCTCGGAATTTTTTTATTATCACAAACAAAGTGGTAAACATTGTGAATGAAGGTGCTGAGACTGAGAGATAGAGAGAGAAGAGAATACGACTCCAGAATGTTGTCAAACCTTCCTCCGAAGGCCCCACTCTCTATGGCGAGAGCGGTCTACTATTGATTGCACAAATCTCTACAATGCTTTGGACTTGCCGACGATGTCGACGACGATGAGGATGACGACGAGACGGGCTGAAAACTGAAACGCTATTGGCTGATATCTGCAAATCTTTATCTGCTGAATTCTGACTCTATGTTGATGATGGCGATGCGACGACGACATTCGCGTTTTTTGCAAACTTCGGTGGATCTGACAGTGCGGCGAGGATCTGTTGCGGGAAGGTGAGATCTACGAGGTTTGGGACTTATACTGCGGGATCTGAGTGCTGCAAATTGAAAATGCTGATGCTTCTGGGGGTTCTGTCGCAAAGGATCTGCAAACGCTGGGCTGATGTGCTGCTCCAAAAACGCTAGGTTTGATTTGGGGGTCTGCTGTAGAAATGCTAGCTATCTGCTGAGTCTGTTGTTGCCGGGTTGACGTGCAAGTTGCAAAACGCTGGTTGGTCTGCAATTGCTGAAAACGTTGGCTGTTCTTGTGGCTGAAAACGCTATGTCTCCTGCCCGGGGGGGGGGGGGGGGGGGGGGTCTTGCTGAGAAGGTGCACTTGTTGGACACAGGTCCTTGTTGCCTCTTTTGCCAGAGAATGCTAGCGCTAGGGTTTCTTAATACTTGCTTGGCTAAATTGCCCCACCCAGTTTCCCAACAAAAGTCACTTAATAATAATAAGTGAAAAATGGCTAAAATAGGGAAAATTGGTCTGTGCATTGTAAAAATGCTCCTGATGGGTTCTGATTGTAACCAGAAGATCATGCTGTGTGCAACTAGAGGATATGCATCTACTTTAGTGTCCGGACATGCAGGTCTGCGAACAGACTCACAAAAGTGCCAGAACACTTCCTAAGCTAGGCTGACTGAACTGAACTGAACCCTAGTCATGAAGTAGCTTGTCCACGTACACATAGGGTTAAATGTGCACGCGACAAGATTCTACCGCGACACCACAAGAATTCACTTCAAGACAGTTCACAGTTCACAATTGATTCAACACTGGCCCGGCGGAGTCCGTGCGTAGAGATGTGGGCCCCAAAGATTGGCGTCCCTTTCTGAATTTCCTTTTGTATTAATCTGCAACTCAGAGTACAAAGGAGTGGGAGGCTCTCACTCTCAGACTCTGCGTCTAGATGCTCTGAGAAGTGGGAGGCGTGCCCACTTATTTATTCATTACAAGGGATGCCAAAAGCAGAGCCCCTAAAAGCTGAAAATTCAAAAGCTTGCAAAAAATAAAGCAATGTCAATTTTCCTGTCACAAGCCCTCTTAGGGAATCAAAGCAATTCCCAAAAGCTCTAGCGTAGCCAGCCTTGCGAAAAGAAAAGCAGCAGGTTTTCGTACGTTGCCTGCCACGTTATCAACCCGCGATTTGTGCCGCTTTTATTGGGCTATTCCGTACAGCAATGCCACATCATCAGTTCAGCGCCAAACCCGGCGGCTGCTGCCAGGTCATTGCCACGTCAGCCTTTCACGGGACTATATGCCAAAAGGAGTGTGTGTGTGTACTGGGCAACCAGCAGCCACGTCACTAGTTTATGACACGGCATGCCCACCGAAGTGTAATATTAAACATTTGACAAAACTCTTGTTCAAACTATTTATGCAAGAGTGTTCCAAAATTAAAAAACCTAATTTAATGGACTCGTTCGAACATGTAGGTCTTGCGAACATGCTTACAAAATTGGTGATACTAATCCTTTTAGGATTCTAGACACTCTTATCTAGGGATGGGTGCAAAATTGGCTGTGAAAGTCGATGAAGCATGTCCACGTGGCACACAAAGCCATGTGCACGTGACATCCCCTCTTGCTTAAGGTGAGGTACCGGTATCGAGCTACACGGCCTCTTTGTATGAGGCTAGCAAATCTAGATAGTTGTTGAAAGCAGCTTCATGTGCCCCTCGATCCTTGAACGTCACGAGCTTGGGTTTATAGTAGCCATTTGGCTGTGTTCTTTAGCACATGTTTCTCGGCATGTTCAGTAGCTTCAGTTAGTTTGAAAGTAAATGTCAGAAAATGTTATTAGTTGCTGTTTTTCATCTCGTCTGCAGGACAGCCTTTCTCGGCATGCTCAGTAGCTTCAGTTAGTTTCAAAGTAAATGCCAGAAAATGTTATTAGTTGCTGTTTTTCACCTCGTCTGCAGGACAGCCTTTTGTCCATGTGTATTTCCAGTCGCATGTTACTTTTGAATAACTGTAAGTAACCTTTTATGCTTTACCACAACCACCATGTACTATCTCCTTGAAAGTATAATCGGGGCTTTTACTGGATGTATCATGGTATGTAGATAGATAATTAAACTATTGTTGATAAGGAAGGTGGATCTTTTGCAAACTTTTTACTATGTATAGTGACACTTGGTCTTTTCCTGGACAGGTTGCAGTGGATATTGAGTATCATCGATCAATGTTTGAGCTACATCAGCGAGTGAATCCCAAAGAAGTGATAGTTGGCTGGTTAGTGCTTTGGTTTGGTAGCATTTCATATGGCTCAATATGAGATCTGACGTCATTATGTCGACCAGGTATTCAACAAGTGCCGGTGTGAGTGTTAGTGATGCTTTAATTCAAGATTTTTACGCAAGGGAAGCAACAAATCCAGTGTACCTGACTGTGGACACTACATTCCAAGATGAAACTGCCAGTATCAGGGCATTTGTGTCCACGGCACTGAATCTTGGAGACCGACAGCTCGCTGCTCAATTTCATGAAATTCAACTAGATCTTCGGATGATTGAGGCGGAGAGGGTTGGATGTAAATATCATCTTGCCTAAACAGTAGCAGTTTATTCGCTTTGTAGAATCTTTATTACATGTACTCAAGACTTTTTTTTGGCAGTTGATGTCTTGAAGAAAACTATAGTGGAGAAACTTCCTGACGATCTTGAAGCTTTGGAAACCTCTATGCTACGGCTGCAGAGCATGATTGACACGGTGTTTAAATATGTTGAAGATGTGATTGTATGTATTCAATTTCAAGTTTAGATCTTGCCTTGATTTTATCAAAGAATACAAAACTCATCCGTTGGCCTTTTCTCTGTATGTTAGGAGGGCAAATTACCTCCGGACAATGCGGTCGGTAGATATCTGGCAGATACAATAGCATCTATTCCAAAGATTTCTCCAGATGCCTTTGATAGGTTGTTCAATGACAGCATACAGGTAATCTTGGCCTCTTGTTGGTGTCTACTAAAGTATTAATTTTCAACTTTGTTGTCTGACTTTTGTCGGCTGTTGTTCAGGATCTCCTCCTTGTCTTGTATCTGGCCAATTTGACAAGAACACAACTATCTTTGGCGAAGAAATTAAATTCTGCAGCCCAGATTTTCTGAAAGTGGTACTTATGTCCAAGCGTCTACTCTGCCTTTGAGAGCCGGTTTTGGCCGCATTGATTTGTGTGGTCTAATATCCCTTATGATCACATGGTTAAGGTCTAGTGATGCTGTTATGATAAATGTTCTGGGTATTCTGACGTGTTTCGTCTTGTCATGCAGACCATTGCTTGCCAATAGGTCACCAGAGCTGAGTTAGCGTGATACCTTCAGCATGAATCATGCTTTCAGTAGGATCTGCCAAAGAGGTTAAAGTAACATGTGGGTGGACCTTTTTTGCTTGAGATTTGTTACTTGGTCCGGGAACCAATTAGTGTACTAAAGACTCTGAATTTGATGACATTCCCTGAGCATTTTGCCCCAAAGGTTTACAGTTTTCATCAATCAGGTTCGTCAAGTAAGAGTTGACAGAATCCCAGCTAGCTATTATAAATGTAACCCTTTTAAAGTTTCTTCTGAGTGAGCATGTGAGTTCATGAGGCTCCTCTTTGTTTTGATTTTTAAGTGTGTATATTTGCGCTGCTGCTATTTCTGGCATTTGTTGTATGTGTCACACTGAATTGTTGGTGTGACAATGACTCCCGGCTTTTCTACAAGATCATGTGTTCTTTTTTTTCTTTTGGCAAGATTCAACACAGAGTAAGCTCTTATTGTTTAAGTGTACAATGAGTATTTTCAATACATTGCCATCTTCGTGAGTTGCATGAGCATGACATAGTTTAGTCTTGATAAAACTTCAAAATGCGTTTAGTGCATGTAAAGGCCTAGCAGGTCAGAACTTGAGGCTACCTGGTTTTACAGTAATAGTTTCAATGCAATGGAAGGCCCAAAATTTCCTTTTTTGTTCTTTGCTGGCTGTACTGTGGTTTAGCCAGGATTTTGCTATTGCTGTCTGCGGTTGCAATTTTGACTGCCATGCGGGATACAATTTGGCTTCTACTGCACTAATGGCCTGGAATGTCTTCTTCCCTCCACGTCTAGAAGTGTTCTTATCATCTTTTTTAAAGGCTTTTTAAGCTCTGGTGCCCTATTGGTTCTGTGGCTGAGAACTAACTAGCATGAAACGTGCAAAAACACGATTAATTAGAAAATGGTATATTTTAATGAAAATTTTTCAGACCTCTGTTAGGGGGTCTTGACTCCATGGATAATGCATGAAGCATTTTGGTTGCTTTATTCTTCGCCATGAATGAAGTTGCAATTGTGTCTGCATCTGAAAGGTTGAAGGGGACCAAATAGTTGGAAGGATGTTGGTTGGGAGCTTTTTTGTCATCATGAATTTCTTTCGGAGAAGTGCTTTCAAGTATTCGAAAGTCACCCCAGGAAGTTGTTATGTAAGAAGCATGTCGTATGTGCTCCTTACAAAGCTTCCACCATTGCTGTCTGTTTAAAGCAAGAACTCTTAAAATTGTATGGTTCACTTGCTTTTCAACCATGATCTACAAGTGTCAAGGTCAACTAGTTGGGTTGTAAGCTTGATCTTACAAAATGTCTATGCAACATATCTTGTCATGGACGAAACTGATTTCTGAATTTTAAAGTGAATTACTTGTGTTAGTTTGCAAGATTCATATAACAATTGATAGACCAATGACATGTTCAATATGAAAAGAGAAAGCTTGGCACAAATGAGGGTTGGATTCATGGAGCTCTTCTCCCTTCAAAATGAATTGTCAATATTCCTCTTTATGAGAGAGACCAAGTATCAATACACATCTTGCCTATCTGCCATGCAATTCTGTCAATATTCCTCTTCATGAGACACTAAACATCGATACACATCTTTCCTGTTTGCCATGCAATCCTTGGATCAAGGAGATTGGTAACCCCAGGATTCAATAGTATAAAATGTGTTGAGAATCAAGCTTAGCGAGAAGGAGCTCTTGAGTTCAATGCCGTACTCATTGAGCCTAGAGACCATTTGGAGAGGAAGAAGGGTGTAGCGGATAGTATATGGTAACTTGCTTCTTACATAGTAAAGAGTTATATCTATGGAGTCTCGTGTGTGGAGAGGGGAGCTCTGAGAGGAGCATGTGTACATGCCAAAGTGTCCACAGATCAACATTGCACGATGCAAATTGGCCCCCCAACTTTTGTGCATGCTTTTCCTACTTTGGTGGTTATAAAGTGAGGTTACTTATCCTACACGCAACTTTTGTCACTCATTAGAGCCTTTTGCCTGCCAAGTTAAGCACTTGATGCCTACTCCCCTCTCGGTTAACCTTTTAGCGCTTGAGGAGGCATATGGGACCCATTTTAATACCGTATTGATCCCATAAAGCACTGTTGGAATTCTAATGAATTCTTGAGACACTTTTGAAGGTAGTATCATTCTTCTAAAACTACTAAGCCATGAATGCACCTTCCAGTAAAATATGCAACTATTATGATTTTTGCATTCTTTCACTAGAAAGGCTTATTCTAGTGAGATAAGATCATTTAAGCAGACCAAAAAAGAAAATTTCTTGACATTACCTTGCTCTTGAAATCATAGTTGTCCTTGACTACAAGCATATATACGAGAAGGTGAACCATGTTTAGTTACATGCAATTAAGGATTCGTTTTAACAATTGACACCATTTGCAGTAGATGACCAATATACGTGGTTACTATTAGGTTGAAGTATTTTTCGAGTACCTTCAAATTCAAGGGGATCATTTACTTTGTACACCTTAAGCATTACAGATTGGCCAAGGAGATGGAAATTTGAGAATTGGTTTTTGAATTTGAAGTCGACCTTAGTATTGGTATACTAGCTTAGCAAAATACTTTTGATGACCGATTAGCCCACCTTGCCAATTTTTGCCTGTAATGTCAGCTTTGGGAAACTTGATGAGTAACCATTGGAATGAGTTCTTTTATGCTTATCAACAATATTGTTAAGTTTTCGACGGGCAATATTTGATCTTAGTGAAAGCAGTGTGTATGCAACGAGAATAGTCATCAATTTGCAAAGATCTTGTAAGATCCCCAATTTTTGGGTCTTTTTTAAAAATAAGAAAAATAACTTTCAATATCTATTTCGTCGCATTTTGGTTGATAGTATTGGAAAGTCATAATTATGTCGGGATGTTACGGTGTGGCGTAGTTTAGCTACGGTTTTCATTAGTTGGTTAGATATTGTTTGGGTGGTCAAATTTAATGTTAAAAATTAAATGGTAAGTGGGAAAGTTTACAACCAAAAAGCAAAGGCTTGTTTTTAGGAAAGAAAGAGTCTTTTTAGAAAAGAGAGGAAGAGCTTAGTTTAAAACTCTTTTCTTAGAAGCCAAGCTTTTTCTTAGAGTCTCTAAATCGCGCATCGAAATCCGTGTCCTCAAGGATTTTTTAAAAATTTTTTTTCTTTAAAAAAATAAATAAATAGTAAGCCGCAAACGTACGCGAACTTGTCTCTCCTTGCCTCACTCTATTCTTAGCTAGTGCTTTTGGTCTTGAGAGCCTATATAAAGACCTCTCTTCTTTCACTTTGAGGAGGATAGATATACTCTCAGACGCGGAAGCTCTCTTGCCTTTACGTCAGAATTACTTATCTATTATACGGAGTGGTGAAAGCTCTTCATCACCATCTCCATAAACTCTTCTCTCTCGTGAAGAAGAAGAAGAAGAAGAAGAAGAAGGATATTCTCTCTCTATTTGCTTATTATCTTCTCTCTCGTTTCACGGTGTATACATTCTTCGAAAGTTTTCGTGGCGGATACCTCTACGTAGCTCTCATCACCGCTCTCTTGCGAGACAAAGCAAGAAGTCTTTCGATAATTCCAAATCAATCCGAAAGCACGGTGAGAAACCATAAACTTCGTAGTCATCATCTCTCTCTCTCTATGTCCTTTTTTCTGCGTAATCACCCTCTCCGTGATTGTTTTTCATATACGAGTGTCTGTATGGATTTACCAAGTACATACGAGGTTGTCTCATGATTGTTTCATCATGTTTTACATGTTGATTTATGCACATGATGCGCTATAGTTACGCACATGCATAAAGAAGCGCTTTTCGTTTCACATCATAGAAGAGGTAGGAATACTGTTTTGGTCATAAATCACAAGTGTTATGAATCAGTCCGAACCCTTTATACCATAAATAAAACACATCATTTAGAACATTTTTCCTTTTATGTGTCATGTGAAAAACACGCAGGAGTTAAGAGATATGGTCAAAAAACAGATTGCTGTCCAGTACACTTAACCAAAATTTTTGACTCCAGTCTCCTTGGAGAACTACTATATAGATTCACCGGATGGACAAACCCACTTAACTAATTGAAAATCTTGATAAAACTTGATGATAAATGAATTTAGGTTTCCGTTATCACTTCATGAATGCGAGTTATTAATCACTCTAGTATCAATTTTACCTACACGCGTAGGAGTGCTATCAAAGAGGGATACCATATGACATCGTGAGTTAACGGAGCCGTTTCTATGGTTTGTTTTGGTGAGTTGATTTCAATTATTAGATGGCCCTAAACTTACATGAGAGTATATGGTTAAACATTCCGAACCGCATAGGCAGATATGAATAAAGTGACTTTCTTTGGGGGTTATCGTTTGTTGTGTGAGTATCATATGGTCAAAGTGACGTGATGGAGTGATATTCTACATTATAGAGCTGAACTTGATGCATTGGTTTGAGGTCAAATACTTTCATTTGCATGTTTTGCATGCTCTCGAAAATGTCAAAAAGTTATTTTTGTATATGTGTGAAGTTATAGTTTATGGTTGACCTAAAGGTCGGAGTTGTTTTGCATCATGTTTATGGTGTTGGAATGCTTTCATATGATGTGTGGGAACTCATGGATTGATGTGGATGCCTCATATACATGGTTATGATTGCTTTCCACCTTTCTAGGTTAAAACTAGCTCTATGTGTTAGAGTGGTGAAGTGCGGATGTGATGCATCAACTTTATATGGTTGGATGTTGTCAAAAATTGGATTTTTATATCATGATTAGTCGCTATTCGGACTCTTTTTATGCATGAAAGAATCACATCTTAAGGGTCACATGTGTGTAGACTCCAATTGATTACAAGGGATATATCAAACTCCAAGTGTGGGAGTTGGTTGAGTGTGATTATGATTTATGGTTAAGGGATGAGATTCCCTCATGGATTATGGTTGATATTTTATGGTGGAAGCCGGTGTGGCTTATGGTTTTTTTTTCTGGATTGAGTTATGCTGCCGAAATTTTTGCAGCCATGTTATGTTGTAAAGTGGTTATGCAGGATTGGTCGTGCCTCACCCAAGTAGGGTGGATGCGATTGGATTATGGTTTATGGTTTATGGTTTTTGGATTGGATCATGAAGTGATCAAGATGGTTTATGATAGACGTGTAAGGGTAGAGACCTTGTACAGTCTAACTGTTTGGAAAAGGGTTGTTTGTGCATCTGAGAAGTGCTATTGTGATTGGACTCATGCGTTATGATTCTCATGGCAGCGTCGCTACAAGACTAGGATCACCTACATCGCTTAGCCTTAGACTAAAGGGTCACTGACCTGGGGCTTTGGTGGATCGGGGGTGTTGCCTAGGTCTTCTTCTTTTTGTTAGGCTCATCTACACGATTAGTGCATCGGGGGTTGAATAACCTACACGGCTAACGCATCGGGGATCTTGTCTTGGCTTGGCCTAAACACCCGATGCTGGGCATCGAAGAGGCATGGCGCCTAAACTGGTATGGTTGGTGTTGATACCCTACCACCTGCTGGTATTTGGGATCCTTTCAGAGCTCGGGTTCATGGAGGGAGGCGAAGCGGCCTCACCTATGTCTGGCTCAGGTAGGATGGAGGTGTTTTGGCTTGCTCTCAGCGAAGTGAAATTATCTCTGTCCGTAGTAGAGCAGAAGTGGATGGGTGGACCGGTCGATCCCTACACAGGGTCCAGTGCTCTGCTAGTTATTTTGTCATAAACTTTTTGATGTTATGGTATACTCAGATTTTGTTATTGCATTAATACATGGTTGCCTGTTCCATTTAGATGGGCATTTAAAGATTCTCAGTTGTCAATTTCTCATGTCTCTGTGCACTCTATTTCACCCTCCACTATATTCTCTCTCTCTCTCTCTCTCTCTCTCTCTCTCTCTCTCTCTCTCTCTCTCTCTCTCTCTCTCTCTCTTCCCGCAACGCGGTGTACACATATATTCACCCTCCACAATGTTATATTTTTTCTTGAGTACGCTTTCATTCATAATACCCATTCACGGGTAGCACTAGTCGCTAGGTACCTCTGGATGCAGTCCGGCTCATGGCCTAAACTCCATGATTGGTCGGGCGCTGAGAACTCCTCCCCTATGCAAATGCTTCCGCAACTTTGATGTATATTGAAATTGTATAAAAGTGTAAATTGTATATTCTGTGCATAGATCCCTGGGGAGGGGTATTTCTCACCTGGTATCAGAGCCAATGCTTAAGGTTATAGGGATAGCCTAAAGCCTGATACTACTTGGGGTAGTTATGCATCATGCACACATTCATGCATGCTGTTTGAGAAAGGATATTGTATTCATGATGCATCTATAAGTGACATTGGTTGGTGGCACTTGTTTGGCTTGTCTTCTTTAGTGGAAGTGTTTTGCTTGAGTTATGATAAAATGATTGAAGTGTTCAACAAAGACGATGTAATTTTATTTGAATGTTTGTTTTGTATTAACCAATGGCTCGCAGAGTGACGTCTGAATGCTTTAGCCAAGGGGATGAGGTTATGGCCATAGTGTTGAACAACATGGCGACACGATTGTTCAAGGATGAACGAGAACTCTTTTACTTAGAAATTGGGACCAAAGTCTTTGGCATACCAGGAAGCACAACTTGTTGGAAGAGTATTGACCGTAGTTACCTTACTCGACACCAGGAACCTTTCCGTCAATTCTTCATCTATATTGACGATAGTCCAAGAGATTGGTTTGCGAATCTCAGACTACTTCAACTTAGAATATGGCTAGGCCTAGAAGACACGTTCTACTACTTGGCGATGCGCTTCCAAATGTTGAGGATTGCCGAAGTTGCCAAGAAGTTTGAAGCTCTTGCAACTGTCATAGGAAAAGAAAATTTAGAGGATAACTACAGACCACGTTGTCCCGTGAGAGGTCTGAGAGAATACCGTTATGAGAGTTAAAAGAATATTTAGAGAATTAGCTCCAAGACACCCATAATATTGTAATGAAATCATAAAGATCAAATTTTGATGAATAGAAGAAGCATAAACTTAGTTTTGATTCACATGTGTACTAAGTTTTCTCTCATTCTCTTATTATAGATGGATCTTCTTAATTGCCTTGATGAACTCCAGAGTGATTTTGCACAAAGAATCTGTTTCAATTACGCGGGAATTGAAGTGACTTGAGTTTCAAAAGGGACTAGGGATTTCCTTATACCCAACACTCACGTAGCATGGGAGTTATATGTTGAAGCTCATCCCGAACATCGAACAGAAGTACCTGATAGATTCGTGACCAACCCACAGCTTTGGGTGAAAGAAAAGATCCAAGAAGGCGATGTTAAAGTGCAAGGATATGTTCCTTACATTAACTTATGCTCTCTTTTGGACATACCGAGTCGGGAACTCATACTTAGTAAAAAGGTCCTTATGCTAAACCAAAGATACAACTTTTGTGAGAAGGTCATAATCAAAGTATGGAAGAAGTCAAATGGCGGCAACCAATTCTATTATGTACCCAAGGATTGGTTCAATAGAATCTATGGACCCATTCTCAAGTACAACCCTCACAATGTTACCATTATCTTTGATGACTACGAGAAACCAAGGTGCATTAGTGACTTTGCGCGAGCACAACCAATATCAATGAGCTCGAGTAGATATTTCTATAGAAATGATGTAAATGAACGACATGCCCATGTAAACTATTTTAATGGATTACCACCCAAGGATGTGTCACGGGGGGAGGATGGTATAAAGAGAAAGACATGACTTTTAGTGCACAAGTTGAAGTGCTAAAATTTGACACCCGAGATGTGAACAAATATAGGGGTAGACCCTCAGTTGTAGGAACCAAGAATTGGTTCATTGGACCCTTTCGTATCTATGTATCTCCCAAGAAAGCCTATGTATCTTCTTGATCTTCTACGATTAATTTTTTTTTTGGCTTTTATATAACACATTATTTTGAGGATATAATACTTGAGTTTGAATCTTGGTTTTTATCCTTCTAACTGACATGAGTGATGGGGTGTGTGTGTAGATGATTGACATCTTACCTTCAGGGATATGGGCGGATATACTCTCTTGTCTTATGGTGGAAGAGAATTTCCAAACTGGAGTGGAAGTACAAAGACTTGTCACTACCACATATAACGGGGAAGAAAGGAAAAGGTTGATGTCTACGGATTTCATTGTACCAAATACTTTCAGAGCTTGGTATCACTATGCTGTAGGGAATCCCGAGTTTAGACCACCTCAACATAAACCTTCGCCTGTTGGGTGTATCGAGTGGATACCCTCTAAATTGGGAAAGTAAATTGTTGTCACAAACCAAATATTGTATATAAATGCGTATGAGCTTACATTAAGACCAACAAAGGAAACGTGGACAACTAGAAACATATTACCCTTAGTAATGGCTATGGGATGTTCCAGCATTGTTATGTTCAATGTATGGGGGCGACAACGCGAGAACAATGACCGACATTCCTATAGTCCAATACCTTGGAAGTTATTCTTCGACTTATTTGGAAAGTCACTAATCTACAACCCTCGCAATGTAAAGATTTTATACAATGCCTATAGCAGACCTCAGTGCCTTGCGGATTGTGCAAATATTCACAGCTCGGTTGGATGGGACACACCGGATTTTTTCCAAAGGAATCTGCTTTCTTCGATGACTACTTCGGATACAGGAAGGCGATTATCCACACTAAAATGGGGGTATCTGTAACAAACAAATCTCTTACTCAAGAATGATATGACTCACACGCCAACGAAGAGATGTTCCAGCCGAAGATCGTAAAGGACTATTTGAGTCAACCATCAGACATACTGAAGGAATGGGACAACTATGCTCCATTGGTGGAAGGATGTCACAATGGATATGACCGAGTACATTATGTTAGAGCCATTAGGATTTATTAGAGACTTCCAAAATACCTTGTAGACTTTTGGAAACCCAAAGTTTTGTGATATCGAAATTTGATTGATTTATTATTCCTTCTCCTAATTGCTTCTCATCTTATCTTAAACGTCTATTCTAATTGATTTAAGGACTTCGAGTGAAATACAATATTTTGCTAAGTGTGACCTTGGTTGATATGGTGCAGTAAATTACCATGCCTCATAGAAGAAATGTGGCTGCTACTAATGCAAATGCACCTATTGTTCCTCAACACACCATCATCGATAGAGACATTGATGCTATGCTTTGCAAGTCTCAACCTGGAAATTTTAGCGGGGAAGGCAAAGATATAGGCAAGATTCTTGAAGATTGGATTGAGTGCATGGATGACTACTTTGATTTGGCTCACTCATCCGCCGCAGAGAACAAGGCTATCATTGCTAAATTCAAACTGGAAAAAACAACCAAGCGTTGGTGGAGAGACCATTGCACAGAGAACAATGTTGATCGTAATGCTGCAACTTGGGATTATCTTAAGACCCAAATTAAGAAGAACTATCAAAACAAAGTTTATCATTCAGACCGTATGAATGAGTTTCTTGATTGTACTCAAGGGACCAGAGATATGGAATCATACTACCAACATTTCTTAACCCTTGTCAAGTATGCTCTAGCAGGGATGACTCAAGAGGTTAAGGTATGTAATGGAATTGGCCTATTTAAATTGAGAGTAGTGGAAATTAATGAGAGTACTTTTGAGAAATGACTTTGTGAGCATAGTGGGTGAACATAATTGAAGATAGCAACATAATCATAGCAATTAGCTAACTTGGCATGAACAATACTTTTGCAAGAGGGAGAATTTAGAGAACATGACAACAGTTGAGGACCGGATTTATGTGGAGCCGGTCCCCCCTCCAATAGGCATTTGTATTATGATTTCTCCCATTAAGAGAGACTTGTTACAATACAATCTTTGTGTTTCTTGTGACCTTGGTGATGCGATGAAGATGGAAAGCTTCATGCATCACAAACATAACATAAACTTGAAGAAAGATTTAACTATCCCAAGCCTCAGTCCCAAGACCTCAAACACCTTCGAAGGTGGAGAGAGCTAGCAGAGAATGAGGGTAGGGAAGAGGAAGAAGAAACATTTCGTAGGAGAAAGAATTAGTTCCTCACTTATCATAACTCACTTATCATAACTCTTGTTGCTAGCATACATAATAGCATAGTAATGAAGAAGAAGGAGATGGCAAGCTTAAGCATTGAAACATGGCTCTTGGTTGGATTTGCACTCAATATCCGAGAGTGTTGGTGTAGGCTCTCAACCTCTACTTGCTTGGAGAAGGAGAGGGAGCTCTTGCACTTTGCATAGCACACAATGAGAGTGTTTGTGAGTGTGTGTGGGTGAGTATACCCCCTAAGCAACCCCCTAGCTTGCTTGGCCGACCCCCCCTTGTAGCTCATGCTTGAAGCTCATTGGACCCCTCCAGGCCTAGCCAATCACAAGTAGGAGGCATTACAAGCAGCAAGGGTAGCCTTGAGACAAGTGTCCCCCTTTCCCCTTTGAGAGAGAGGGTTAGATAAATGCTAAATCATTTAATTAAATCTCCTAAATTATTATTGGACCCCTTGGGTGGCCAACCAATAGGCTTCAGGCACACTATGAGGGCAACATAAGGAGGAACTTGACAAGTGTCCCTTTTGCTTTCTTTGTACCATGCATGCCTTGTGTGAGTGTGTGGATGTTCTCTCTCATCCCCCCTCATGTAGGGCCCCCTCCTTGTAGGGATTGAATCTTTGACTTTTTGACACCTCAAGCCCCTCATGCATAGGCCCAATTCCCACCACAAGCTTGGCTCATAAGCACTTTAAGCTTGGGCTAGGTTCTCACCTCAAGTGCAACCCTAGCATCTCAAGCATGTCAAGCACGTCAATCATCAAGCACCTCAAGCACCTTAGTCATCAAGCATGACAAGCAGGACAAGCACCTTGAGCTGGGTTGGGTTCCTGCGCCTCAAGCTTAGCCCTAGCTTACCTAAGGTCAAAGGCCTTTTACACACATTATTGGAGGTCTTCAATGAAGCTAACCCTAAGGTCTTATGCTCCATTTGTTAGCCTTGCTCTTTGATAGACCATCTCTCATTTGGGCCCCTTTACTATTGGCCCCGTATTGAGATAGATCTATAAGCACATGCCTATATCTTAACACTTGTTCCCGTTTATTCTTCCACATTAAGTGATCAATTTAATATGAGAAAATCATTTGGGTTGGTTAGATATTAGATATTATATTTTATGACATTACCTCTCTCTTGAAATCATAGTCGTCCTCGACTATGAGGTAGAAGAGATAAAGCCTTAGTCATTAGTCAATTTTACTTAGCGGATAGAGGATCCCTTTTTACCCTACGACATCTTTCCAAGATGGATGACTAATCCATTTGGTGCTTGGGAGACATAGTTGCCGCAAGCATGTCTGCTCTTTAGTCCATTTCATTCTCCCAAAGTAGAGTGACAAATTCTACTTGGTGTTTGAGAGACGTCGTCATCACAAACATGATTCTAAGCATGTATACTAGTTAAATTTGTGCACAATTAAAAAGAGGACTAGCCTTATAAGACAAAAACATGAGTCATTTAAAAGAAATTTGTACATTTGCTTACTCTAATGTAGCATTGTAAGCATTGACAAGGTTCGTACTCTCCTTAAGCTGTATTCCTTGCATCCATCTAGCATCTTCAAAAGGATAATGTTTGAACTTAATAAGATACCGTCGGATAATCTTACCATGTCGTAGTACCTTGTCTTCATGCCAAAGGACAGCTTCGGGTTGTAGCACCTCTTCTTGGTCTTCAACTTTGGGAGGGTCTTCAATAATTGGTTCAGTTGGTGGCTCTCCTTTGTAGGGCTTAAGTAGGCTTACATGAAAGGCATCGTGTATGAGCCAATGGTTGGGCAACTTGAGTTGATAAGCTGTCTCATTGATGGGCTTCAAGATTTGGAAAGGACCATACTATCTTTTTGCTAGTTTAGCATAATACTTTTGATGGCCTGTAGGATTTTTGCTCTTCGTTTGCCTTAATCGAGCCTTAGGAAACTTGAGTAAGACCCAATCATTTTCTTTGAACATTAAGGCTCTTCTGTGCTTATCAGCAGAGCAGCTTTTTGCCTTTGTTGAGAGATGGATATAGCCTCCTTAATCTTTTGAAAAGATTCTTGTAGGTCACGGCTATACTCATCGGCGGCGAAGATCTTCCCATGTACTTTGAGTAGCAAGGGACTTTTAGGTCTTCCCTCAATGATCTCAAAAGGTGCTTTTCCCGTCGAAGTATGTACAGTATTATTGTAGGCATACTCTAGAAGAGGTAAGTACTTTTCCCATTGTGAGCGTTGATCTACTTCGGTGACATAAGTCTTGAGTAGATCGAGTATCGTAAGATTGGCTATCTCACTTTGGCCATCCGTTTGTGGGTGATAGGCCGAAGAGAAATTCAATCTTGTTCCTAGATTTTCAAAGAGACCTTTCCAGAAATTACTGGTCATTGTAGGATCTCTATCTGACATGATGGATGTGGGTAATCCATGGTGCTTGAAAATCTGAGATATGAAGAGAGTTGCCATTTGATGTGCCTTAATAGTCTTTTTGACAGGAATACAATGTGCTTGCTTGCTAAACCTGTCAACTATTGTCCATATTCCTGTATTCCCATGGATAGACTTGGGTAATCCAAAGATGAAATCCATGGATATACTCTCCCATGGTGAATTTGGGATAGGCAATGGCTGGAGTAATCCAGGTTGCTTCCCTCTATCATACTTGGTCTTTTGGCATACTACACATTTTGAAACATACTCTTGTATGTCCACTTTCATGGTAGGCCAATAGAAGTACGTCTCTACTCCTCGGAGAGTAGGTTGAATACCTCTATGCCCCGCATATGGAGGAGCATGGGATTCATACATAACTTTCTCACGAAGGGAATGGGTAACACATAGCCTATTGCCATGGAAGGATAACCATCTTGCAAGGTGAATGGTTCCTCTTTCTTCTCCAAAGCAAGGGTTGACATTATGTCTCTGAAGTAAGGGTCAGTAGCATACTCATCTATCATAGAGGATAGATCATTGTGAGTAGCTATAGACACCGCATTAACTTTGGATCTTCGTGAAAGTGCATCGGCCACTTGATTGTGCTTACCAGCTATGTGAGCAATATGGAAATTAAATTGTGAAACAAAATTTTCCCACCTCATTTGTTTGTCGGAAAGCTTGGTTTGCGTCATGAAATACTTGAGACTTTGGTGGTCGGTTCGTAGGATAAATGGAGTCCCCAATAGGTAGTGCTTCCATGTGTCTAGGACATGTAGAACAGCTAAAAGCTCTTTCTCATAAATGCCCAAGACTCGTTCATCAATATTGAGCCTTCGGCTCTCATATGCTATGGCATGCCCTTCTTGAAGCAAAACTGCTCCAAGGCAATCACCACAAGCATCACATTGGACCTCAAATGGCTTTGAGAGATCCGGAAGCACGAGGACTGGTTGGGAAGTAAGCTTCTCTTTTAGCTTTTCAAAAGCATTTTGCTCCTTAGCAATCCATACAAACTTAACGTTCTTCTTAGTTAAGTCGTGTAGTGGTCCTGCTACTTGAGAGAATTTTTCTATAAAGCGTCTATAGTATGCGCACATACCAACAAAGCTTCTTAGCTCATGTAGATTTCTTGGGTTAGGCCATGGTTTTATTACCTCTAACCTTGATGGATCCATACGGATACCATCGTGAGAGATGATATGACCTAGGTATTGAATCTCTTGAAGGAAGAATTCGCTTTTCTTTTGGTTGAGAAAAAGCTTGTTCTCCCTCAATGCTTGAAAAATCACTTGGAGATGTTGCTTATGTTCCTCCAAAGACTTGGAGTAGATGATGATATCATCAAAGAACACTCCAGTGAATTTGTGATAAGGTCTAAATTTTTTTTCCATCAGGCGATTGAACGTAGCTGGTGCATTAGTCAAGCCAAAAGGCATGACTAGATATTCATAAAGACCAAACGTTGTGCGAAACGCGGTCTTTAAGATATCTTCATCCACTATCCTTATTTGATGATGGCCACTCTTAAGGTCAATCCTACTGAAGTAGGTAGAGCCTTGTAGCGTATCAAACAGATCTTCCACTCGAGGTACGAGAAATTTGTTTTTGATAGTGATATGGTTTAGTGCTCGATAGTCCACACACATACGATATGTACCATATTTCTTTGCACTAAAGGACTGGAGAACAAAAGGGAGAGTAACTAGGCCTCACCATCCCTTTGTCTACCAGCTCTTGTACTTGCCTCATGATCTCCTCTTGTTGAGCTTGTGAGACTCGATAAGGAGGCTTGTTAGGTGGTGAGCTTCCAGGAAGGATCTCAATGCGATGGTCATCATCCCCTCGTTTTGGAGGTAAGTCCATAGGGATATCATCGATGAACACATCTTGGAATCCTTTTAGAAAATTAGACTAACTCTTCTTGATTCCTACCATTTACATTTGATGAAACATTAGTATCTTTTAGAGGCTCTTTGACAAAAATCATGTACGCAGAAACTGAGCTCTTCATTGACTTATCAAAAGCAAGACGATTTACAAGTGGAATAGTGTGACCACGCTCACTAGCATCTATATACATATTCTTTCCCCTGTAGATGAAGTAGATTCTCCTTTCAGGGAACTTCATGTTGGCAGCCATGCGATCAAAACCATGGTGCCCCTAGGATAACATCCTCATGTTGGAGAGGAGAGATGAAGAAGTCTTCTTTGTCGACATAGTTTTGGACATGAAGCCTCAACTTCCCAATCAAGGGAGTAACGGAGGCTTGTTGTCCCTTGAAAGCTGCATCAGCCACTACTATATCTCCCATCTCAAAAGCTTGAATGCCCAACTTGGTGGCCAACTCCATTGATATGAAGTTAAGAGTAGAGCCAGGGTCAAACAAGATGAAGGCATCATGCTCTCTTATCTTTCCCCAAGCATAGGAAAGTGATGATCCTTTGCAATGAGCATCCTCTTTTGGAGCTTCGATGGTGGAAGCCTTAGGAGTCTCATTGCGAGTATTCTTCTTGGGCAAGAACGATAGCCATGTCCTTGCTCCCCACACTTGAAACACTTATGGTCCTTGCGAAAAGCTTCAAGCTCTTCAGGAGAGAGTTTTTTTTTACCTTTGTAAACTCCCTTCTCCTTGGACCGATTGTTGTTGTTGTTGGAATTGACTTGGGAAGTATTTTGAACATTGGTTTTCCCCTTTGCATCATTTTCGTCTTTGTTTTCCATGGGCTTGACATTGCGTCTAGCCCCTTGATGGAAATTGATGCGTGAAGCAACCATGGTGTGACGGATTACTTCGCTAATAGTACCAGGCCGTTGAGTTGATGTATTCCGCCATCTCTTCAGGTAATCCCGCACAGAATTGCTGCCTTTGCTCGGCAAAGTCTATGTTTTGAAAGACAGTAGCCTTGAGATGTAAATCCCAAAACTTGTCTACATATTTGTGGATAGACTCATGAGAGAGGAGCTTCAAGCTACGCCGTTCGATAAGCACTTTGTCCTTTGCATCGCTTGCAAGGAATTGCTTCATGATGGAAACTCGTAGAGTTTTCCATGTCTTTGGGGCTTCACCATTTTCACGAAGGCTAGCCCACCATTGACGAGCTGATTTTTGGAAGTGCATAGCTACATGGTGTAGCTTAGAGGACTCTGTGAAGCCCTCATCTCCAAAGGCCGCATCAAATTGCTGGATGAAGGCCAACACTTTGTCGGTAGCACCGAAGGTGCCATCATAGGTGAGAAAAGAGATACTCTTTCCTCCCTCCTTGAACTTCTTTAGCTTTTGTAACCTTCACTATGCAGGAAATGATTTTCGATGTCCTCCCCTCTTGTATTCTCTAGGAGAATAACCATAACTTTCGTCAGAAGAGGAGGAAGGTGAAGAAGAAGGAGAAGAGGGTGACCTCTTCCTAGCCCTTTTCTTCCTTTTTTTCCTCTTTTGCCTTTCAGAGTGATGAGGAGAAGGACTATGTGTTGATATTTTCCTCTTGGGAGGAGTGGGCGATCGTCTAGACTACCGTCTTCATGGAGCCACATCTTCAGAGGAACTTAAACTTTCATTGATTTCTTGCTCTTTGGATTCCTCCTCTCGAATGGGAGAGAGTCTTCTTTTGGGGGTCTCTTCAAGAGGCCTTCTAAGCTCTCTCTCCTCTTGGAGAGGAAGGCAAATTCCATAAGCACGAAGTTGTTGAGTAACTTCGGCTTGCAAAGCAGGGTTGCCCATAGCTTGCTGCAACCTAGTGACACGAGATAATTCACAAACATGGGAGCATCATCATTAGCACCTTCATGTGCAAAATCAAAGCTATCAATGTTCATTCTACTCTCTTGATTATTGTCAGCCATGTTAACAAAATTTATGTATGTACTTAGTGTATGCTTTGGCAATTCAAAACCTTAGTTGCCACTCCTCTTAGCCTTTGAAAATCGGCTCTTAAGTATCTACACCCACGGCTCGAAGTGGTTAATTATAGAGAGTAGAGGAGTAGGTCTAACATAGCAGAGTTACCGAGGGCTAGCTCCTTTCGGACTTCTTATGGCTCAATAATGGTAAAGCCGTAGGCAATTCTAAAAAGACTCCATTATTAAGTCCAAAGCTCCCGAGGTGTGCACCATCCCCCACATAGTGGGCTCAACAAAACCGATAATAGATCCCAGTTCCACTTACCCTAATATAATTAACAACATCAACCATTTATAGGCTACTTAAGGACCTCTCTTCTTAAGCAAGAAAAGAGAAACCAAATGCTCTGATACCAATGTAATGGAATTGGCCTATTTAATTTGAGAGTAGTGGAAATTAATGAGAGTACTTTTGAGAAATGACTTTGTGAGCATAGCGGGTGAACATAATTGAAGATAGCAACATAATCATAGCAATTAGCTAACTTGGCATGAACAATACTTTTGCAAGAGGGAGAATTTAGAGAACATGACAACAATTGAGGACCGGATTTATGTGGAGCCGGTCCCCCCTCCAATAGGCATTTGTATTATGATTTCTCCCATTAAGAGAGACTTGTTACAATACAATCTTTGTGTTTCTTGTGACCTTGGTGATGCGATGAAGATGGAAAGCTTCATGCATCACAAACATAACATAAACTTGGAAAGCTTTAACTATCCCAAGCCTCAGTCCCAAGACCTCAAACACCTTCGAAGGTGGAGAGAGCTAGCAGGGAATGAGGGTAGGGAAGAGGAAGAAGAAACATTTCGTAGGAGAAAGAATTAGTTCCTCACTTATCATAACTCACTTATCATAACTCTTGTTGCTAGCATACATAATAGCATAGTAATGAAGAAGAAGGAGATGGCAAGCTTAAGCATTGAAGCATGGCTCTTGGTTGGATTTGCACGCCATATCCAAGAGTGTTGGTGTAGGCTCTCAACCTCTACTCGCTTGGAGAAGGAGAGGGAGCTCTTGCACTTTGCATAGCACACAATGAGAGTGTTTGTGAGTGTGTGTGGGTGAGTATACCCCCTAAGCAACCCCCTAGCTTGCTTGGGCCGACCCTCCCTTGTAGCTCATGCTTGAAGCTCATCGGACCCCTCCAGGCCTAGCCAATCACAAGTAGGAGGCATTACAAGCAGCAAGGGTAGCCTTGAGACAAGTGTCCCCCTTTCCCCTTTGAGAGAGAGGGATAGATAAATGCTAAATCATTTAATTAAATCTCCTAACTTATTATTGGACCCCTTGGGTGGCCAACCAATAGGCTTCAGGCACACCATGAGGGCAACATAAAGAGGAACTTGACAAGTGTCCCTTTTGCTTTCTTTGTACCATGCATGCCTTGTGTGAGTGTGTGGATGTTCTCTCTCATCCCCCCTCATGTAGGGCTCGCCCCCTCCTTGTAGGGATTGAATCTTTGACTTTTTGACACCTCAAGCCCCTCATGCATAGGCCCAGTTCCCACCACAAGCTTGGCTCATAAGCACTTTAAGCTTGGGCTGGGTTCTCACCTCAAGTGCAACCCTAGCATCTCAAGCATGTCAATCACCTCAATCATCAAGCACCTCAAGCACCTTAGTCATCAAGCATGACAAGCACCTTGAGCTACGTTGGGTTCCTGCGCCTCAAGCTTAGCCCTAGCTTTACCTAAGGTCAAAGGCCTTTTACACACATTATTGGAGGTCTTCAATGAAGCTAACCCTAAGGTCTTATGCTCCATTTGTTAGCCTTGTTCTTTAATAGACTATCTCTCATTTGGGCCCCTTTATTATTGGCCTCGTGTTGAGATAGATCTATAAGCACATGTCTATATCTTAAGTACACGTCTATATCTTAACACTTGTTCCCGTTTATTCTCCCACATTAAGTGATCAATTTAATATGAGAAAATCATTTGGGTTGGTTAGATATTAGATATTAGATTTTATGACAAGGTAGCTCGATTCGTGTGAGGACTACATAATCCTATGAAGACTAGGCTCCAAAGTCTTCGCCTTACCAATTTTGTAGATGTCCTTGATGCAAGAAAACCCATTGAAATAGAGTTATCTACTACAGGAAAGAGGAAACCAGAACTTGTTTCTGTTTGCGACCAAAAGAAGTCGTCCAGAGGAGGAACAAAGATCTGGAACCCCACAACAAAGAAGAGAGAGTTTATTACGTATGAAAGCTAGACAGGATCATTTATGCTACACTTGTTTTGATCCTGGTCATCAATCCAAGGATTGTCCCTTTAGCAACTCAAGCTTCATAGGATTGGTGGACAATTATGAACATAGAAATTTAAATCCGAATCGGAATTATGAAAACTTTAGACCCAGGCCATCGGCAGTTCAGAGGAACTTCAATTAACAGAACTTTAACCAAAACCAAAGACCGCCTCAAAACTAGGGGAATTTTAGACCAAGCAATCCGCCTTTTGTTCGAAACGGACCACCTGTCAACAATAACAACAATGCAAATGTTAATCGTCAACTTCGTCCAAGAGGAGCGGGAAATCAAAGACCTCAGGGAAGACCTCAAGCTAACATAGCTCAAGGGGCTAGAGGTGAAGAAAATCAGGAAAATGCGTATGTTCATGCTGCAATTGAACATGAGGAGTGAATGAACAATTTTCAGTTATTCAAACCCCAACGGAGTATCAAGGTAGCCATTTTACTCTATTGGTTTATTCAAGAAGTACCCATTCTTTCATATCTCCTAAGTGCATCAGAAACCTCATTCTGACTGAACACCCTGATACAGACCTTACAATAGAACTAGCTAGATTGGCTTAAAGCCAATGATGCTCACATACATTATAAAGACGCTTCATCGACTTTTCAAAATGATCAAAATGCTAGAGTTACAGTTGCTGGGAAAAGGGGAAAGCCTAACTAGTGAGCTTTACCAAACTTATGAAGAGTCATAGGAAGAATGAGAGGATTTACCCAGTAAAACTTAACCCTAAAGAGAAGAAGGTAGATTTACCTGAACCCGAATGGATAACAGAGTTTAATGATGTATTCCCCGAAGAACTTTCTCATCTACCACCCAGGCGTGATGTTGATCATGCAATAGATCTTACTCCAGGAGCTCAACCAGTTACTCGCAAACCTTATAAAATGTCAGTACCTGAATCTGTGGAACTCAAGGAGCAATTAATACAACTTCTTGAACAAGGCTTCATTCAACCTAGTGTTTCTTCATGGAGTACTCCTATTCTCTTAAATAGGAAGAAGAATGGTACTTTACGTCTCTGTATTGATTATCGTGGATTGAACCAGGTAACAATCAAGAATAAGTATGCAATACCAAGGATTGACGAATTTCTTGATCGATTACATAGATCTTCTATCTTAACAAAGATTGATCTTAGGTCTGGGTATTACCAAATCCGAATCAAGGAGGAGACATACCAAAGACCGGATTTAATACTCGTTTTGGACATTATGAATTTACAGTGCACATTTATTGAAGGTTACGCTAAGATTGCATCTCCATTGACTAATACGCTTAAGAAAGCAAAAATGTTTACTTGGAATGAACGTGCTCAAGCTAGTTTTGAGAAACTCAAAGAAGCTTTGGTGAATGCTCCAATACTACAGCTTCAAGACTTCTCAAAGACATTCACTGTGCTCACTGATGCAAGTGGACAAGCAATTGGTGGCGTTCTGTCTCAAGAAGGAAAACCAGTAGCTTATGAATCTTGTAAGTAACGTATATATGAGTTGAATTATCCCACACATGACTTGGAATTATTGGCCGTTGTGCATGCTCTTAAAGTATGACGACATTATCTTCTTGGAAGGAGATTTGAACTACATACCGACCATAGAAACCTAAAGTGGATCTACATCCAACGCGACCTTAGTATGCGGCAGAGAAGATAGATGGAGTTATTATGCGAATATGATTTTGGAATCGAGTATAAACCTGGGAAGGAAAATCTGGTGGCTGATGCCTTGAGCAGGAAGAGTACGGTAACAGCTGTCACAACCTCTACTACTTCTCTAATTGACCTTATTCGAGAAGGTATGACTAATGACCCGTATTACTTAAGAATCCAATACTTGATAAACCTAAATAATCACACAGAGAAGCAGGAAAGACAAATCAAAGGCTTCCATGTTGAAGGTGATGACCTTTACTTTGATAATCATCTTTGTATTCCAGATCAAGCTGAAATCAAACTTCAAATATTACAAGAAGCTCATGATATACCTATAGCAGGACATCCATGATACATTAAGACTTACTCTACTGTAAGAAAGAGTTTCTTTTGGCCAGGACTAAAGCGCGATGTGTTGAACTATGTTACAAGATGTTTAACATGTCAACATATTAAAGCCGAACGAATTCGATATCCTGATAAGATTCATCCTATTGATGCTCCATAAATGAAGTGGGAATGCATATCTATAGATTTTATTACAAGACTTCCTACACCTCTGGGATATGATTTTATTTTTGTGGTTGTTGATATGTTTACAAAAATGACCCATTTATTTCCAATCAAGACAACATTTACGACTAAGGAAATAGCTCAAGTCTTCATGAAAGGCATTTTTATGTATCATGGTCTACCTCGAAGGATAATATCTGATCGTGATGCGAAGTTCACCTCTAATTTTTGGAAAGCGTTATTCTCAGCTACAGGAACCCATTTAGCCTTTAGTACTGCTTATCATCCTCAAACTGATGGGCAGACAGAGAGAACAAATCAAATCATTGAAGACATGTTGAGAGCTTATTGTATGCATGAACATAGTAAATGGACCAGGTATTTGTATTTGGTTGAATTTGCGTATAACTCATCATTCCAACGATCAATTGGAATGTCTCCTTTTCAAGCATTGTATGGACAAGAGTGTCTTACTCCACTCAAATGGAGAGACCCTCTCATACGAGTTCAAGCATCCAAAGAAGTGTTGGATGAAATGCAACTACAAACCGATCTTATACGGCAAGATATTAAGACTGCTCAAGATAGACAAAAGAGTTACGCTGATCCAAAACGATCTACCAGAATTTTTGAAGAAGGCGATATGGTATTCTTGAGGGTGTGAAACCCAAACGTAGTTCTTTATCGAACGTACGTAAGCCGAGAACGTACGCGAACTTGTCTCTCCTTGCCTCACTCTATTCTTAGCTAGTGCTTTTGGTCTTGAGAGCCTATATAAAGACCTCTCTTCTTTCACTTTGAGGAGGATAGATACACTCTCAGACACGTAAGCTCTCTTGCCTTGACGTCAGAATTACTTATCTATTATACGGAGTGGTGAAATCTCTTCATCACCATCTCCATAAACTCTTGTCTCTCGTGAAGAAGAAGAAGAATGATATTCTCTCTCTATTTGCTTATTATCTTCTCTCTCGTTTCACGGTGTACGCGCTCTCCGGAAGTGTTCGTGGCAGATACCTCTATGTAGCTCTCATCACCGCTCTCTTGTGGCAAAGCAAGAAGCCTTTCGACAACCCCAAATTAATCCGAAAGCACGGTGAGAAACCATAAACTTCATAGTCATCATCTCTCTCTCTCTCTATGTTGTTTTTTCTGCGTAGTCAGCCTCTCGGTGATTGTTTTTCGTATACGAGTGCATGTATGGATTAACCAAGTACATACGAGGTTGCCTCATGATTGTTTCATCATGTTTTACATGTTGATTTATGCACATAATGCGTTATAGTCACTCACGTGCATAAAGAAGCGCTTTTCGTTTCACGTCATAGAAGCGGTAGGAATACTGTTTTGGTCATAAATCACAACTATTATAAATCAGCCCGAACCCTTTATACCATAGATAAAAAACATCATTTAGAACATTTTCTCTTTTATGTGTCATGTGAAAAACATGCAGGAGTTCAGAGATATGGTCAAAAAACAGATTGCTGCCCACTACACAACCAAATTTTTTGACTCCAGGCTCCTTGGAGAACTACTATATAGATTCACCGGATGGACAAACCCACTTAACCAATTGAAAAGCTTGATAAAACTTGATGATAAATGAATTTAGGTCTCCGTTATCACTTCAGGAATGCGAGTTATTAATCACTCTAGTATCAATTTTACCTACACGCGTAGGAGTGCTATCAAAGGGGGATACCATATGACGTCGTGAGTTAACCGAGCCGTTTTGATATGTTCTATAGTTTGTTTTGGTGATTTGATTTCAATTATTAGATGGCCCTAAACTTACATGAGAGTATATGGTTAAACATTCCGAACCGCATAGGCAGATATGAATAAAGTGACTTTCTTTGGGGGCTACCGTTTGTTGTGTGAGTATAGTATGGTCAAAGTGACGTGATGGAGTGATAGTTTACATTATAGAGCTGAAATTGATGCATTGTTTTGAGGTCAAATAATTTCATTTTCATGTTTTGCATGCTCTCAAAAATGTCAAAAAGTCGTTTCATATGTGTGTAGTTATAGTTCATGGTTGACCTAAAGGTCGGAGTTGTTTTGCATCATTTTTATGGTGTTGGAATGTTATTTTATGATGTATGGGAACTCATGGATTGATGTGGATGCCGCACATGCATGGTTTTGATTGCTTTCCACCTTCCTAGGTTAAAACTAGCTCTATGTGTTAGAGAGGTGAAGTGCGGATGTGATGCATCAACTTTGCATGGTTGGATGTTGTCAAAAATTGGATTTTTAGATCATGATTAGTCGTTGGTCACGGACTCTTTTTATGCATGAAAGAATCACATCTTAAGAGTCACATGTGTGTAGACTCCATTTGATTACAAGGGATATGTCAAACCTCAAGTGTGGGAGTTGGTTCAGTGTGATTATGATTTATGGTTAAGGGCTGAGATTCCCTCATGGATTATGGTTGATGTTTTATGGTGGAAGCCGGTGTGGCTTATGGTTTTTTTTTTGGATTGAGTTATGTTGCTGAAATTTTTGCAGCCATATGATGTTCTAAAGTGGTCATGCAGGATTGGTCGTGCCTCACCCAAGTAGGGTAGAGAGCTCAACCGTATGATGCGATTGGATTATGGTTTATGGTTTTTGGATTGGATCATGAAGTGATCAAGATGGTTTATGATAGACGTGTAAGGGTAGAGACCCTGTACAGTCTAACTGTTTGGAAAAGGGTTGTTTGTGCATATGGGAAGTGCTATTGTGATTGGACTCATGTGTTATGTTTCTCATGGCAGCGTCGCTACAAGACTAGGATCACCTACATTGCTTAGCCTTAAACTAAAGGGTCACTGACCTGGGGCTTTGCTGGATCGGGGGTGTTGCTTAGGTCTTCTTATTTTTGTTAGGCTCATCTGCACGGTTAGTGCATCGGGGGTTGAATGACCTACACGGCTAACGCGTCAGGGATCTTGCCTTGGCTTGGCCTAAACACCCGATGCTGGGCATCGAAGAGGCGTGGCGCCTAAACTGGTATGGTTGGTGTTCATACCCTACCACCTGCTGGTATTTGGGATCCTTTCAGAGCTCGGGTTCATGGAGGGAAGCGAAGCGGCCTCACCTATGTCTGGCTCAAGTAGGATGGAGGTGTTCTGGCTCGCTCCCGACGAAGTGAAATTCTCTCTGTCCGTAGTAGAGCGGAAGTGGATGGGTGGACCGGTCGATCCCTACACAGGGTCTGGTGCTCTGCTAGTTATTTTGTCATAAACTTTTTGATGTTATGGTATACCTAGATTTTGTTATTGCATTAATACATGGTTGCCTGTTCCATTTAGATGTGCATTTAAAGATTCTATGTTGTCAATTTCTCATGTCTCTGTGCACTCTATTTCACCCTCCACTATATTCTCTCTCTCTCTCTCTCTATTTCTCTCTCTCTCTCTCTCTCTCTTCCCGCAACACAGTGTACACATATATTCACCCTCCACAATGTTATATTTTTTCTTGAGTACGCTTTCATTCATAACACCCATTTAGGGGTAGCACTAGTCGCTAGGTACCTCTGGATGCAGTCCGACTCACGGCCTAAACTCCATGCTTGGTTGGGTGCTGAGAACTCCTCTCCTATGCAAATGCTTTCGCAACTCTGATGTATATTGAAATTGTATAAAAGTGTAAATTGAATATTCTGTGCATAGACCCCTGGGGAGGGGTATCTCTCAGATCTTCTCGTGCATTTTCAAAATCGAAGATATTTCAATCATGTCAAAACGCGTAGAAGTGTAGACAATAGGCAAATACTTTTGCCATTGGTTGTTTTGATCTACTTCCATTACATAGGTTTTTAGTAGATCTAGTATAGGGGAATTCAAAATCACCTTGGCCATTTATTTGAGGATGATAGGTTGATCAGAGATTGAGCTTTGTTCCTAATCCTTGCCAAAACTTAATGGTCATTTTCGGATCTCTATCTGAAATAATAAATGTGGGCAAAACATGATACTTCAAGATTTGTGAGATGAAGAGGATAGCCATACGGTGTGCTTTGATGGGATTTTTTACATGTATGAAGTTAGCTAGCTTACTAAACTTGTCAATTGTTACCATATACATGTGGTAGTGATGTGTGTGAACACACTAGGACCGCCGGGGCATTTTTTCCCTCTTTAGGAGGTTTTTTCCCCCGTGCATTGTATATACGCCCATCACTATAGGGCTATCTATCTTTCCATTGCACACTAAGTAACACACTCTCTATTGTGTGCCTTGAGCTTCCTTCGTCTTCTCCAAGCTGTGTGTGTTTCTCTGCAACCCTAATTCCAACAATTGGTATCAGAGCAGGTCACGTCCTCCCGGGCTTAGTCGCCAGCTGCTCCAGCACACGCCTGCTCACTTTCTCCGATTTCAGTGAGCTTTGGCGAGCGTTCGCAGGTCGACAAATATTTCGGGAAAGCTCGAAGAGCCTGGTCTGCTCAGAATTTTGATTTGGGCTCATTTCGGCCTCCGTTTCCACTACAGGCAGTACTGCACAGGCTATTTCGTCAGTTTGTGCAGATTTTCTGTCAGTGCCGTTTTCTGCATAACAGGTGCCTTATAGTCTTCTACGGTCTGTGCTATATAGCACAAGTTGTTCCCGCTCCATTTCTCCTATTTTCGGGCAGTTTTCACATCAGGTGCAACATTTACCATGGCTGACAACAACAACACAGATGTGTTCAAGATGTTTGCTGCTGAGGACAGGTTGGATGGGGACAACTACCCTATGTGGGCTTATATGATGCAACATGTTCTTGTGTCAAAAGGTGTCTGGAACATTGTGCAGGGCATTGATGTACGTCCTGGTTCTGAAGATGTAGGCGATATTGAGGATGTTGCAGGTCTTGCTGCAAGGATTGCAGCTGTTAGAGTTGTTTTGCCTACGGCAGAACAAGCTCGTTGGGATGTTAAGGATGCGCAGGCTCATGCATTGATTGCGTTGTCTGTGAAGCGCACCATTATTCCTCACATCCGTTCAACAAAATCTGCAAAACAGGCTTGGGATATTCTAGCAGGTCTTTATGCAAGCCGCAATGAGGCTAAAATTGCTTTGCTGCGTAAAGAGCTAGAGTCGAAGATTATGCATGAGGAAGATGATATGGACACTTTCCTTGCTAGTGTCAAGGATATCAATGAGCAACTCATTTCTGCAGGTGAAGTCATTTCGGACAGTTCCCTTGTGCAGACTGTTCTTGATGCCTTACCAGATTCCTACCAGACTTTTGCTAGTACTTGGAGACTGATGACCCAAGGAAATCCTGAAGTTGTCAAGTTTGATGCATTATGCACATTGCTGTTGCAAGAGTCACTTTCTAGAAAAAACAGGACTAGGCAGCGTGCAGTTGAACAGGCTTTTATTGCTTCTCAAAGAAAGGGTGGTAACAGTAATGCAGCCACTTCTTATGGTTCTGCTGCGAGTGGCAAAAATTCTGTTCCTAATGCTTCTGCTGGCAGCACTTCGTCTAGCAATTCTGGTGATAAGGGCAAAAAGAAGATGCGTTGCCATTATTGTAAAGCCAATGATCACTTGATCAAGTCGTGTCCTAAGTTGAAGGCCAAAGAGGCTAAGAAGAAAGAGGGTGGTTCCACTGCAAATGCTGGTTCCACTACAAATGCAGCCATTGTTGAGTCTTCTGTGAAAGGAGATTGTGATGCTGATGTTGATGCAGAATGGGCTTTTAGCGCAGAGTGCACTTACAATCCTGCTGTCCATGATGCATGCTTGTCAGTTGCTGCAGATTCACATGTGTGGTATTTCGACAGTGGTGCTACAAAGCACATTACCTCACATCGTGAATTGTTTACCTCTCTCGAGTCTGTCCCTCATGGGAATTCAGTCACTTGTGCCAACAACGCCTCTTATCCAGTTCAGGGAGTTGGAAAGATTGTGCTCACTGGTGCTAATGGCAGTTCCTTCACACTTGTTGATGCACTTTATGTACCTGGGATCAAGAAGAATCTCTTGTCTGTATCCGCACTTGCTAGACTTGGACTTGTAGTCAAATTTGTGGATGACAGATGTACAGTTCATGATCTCAGTTTTGGTGATGAAATTGTTGCATCTGGGCTTTTGTGTCGTGGGCTGTATAAGCTCACTTTGTATGACAAGTGTGGACAAAATTTTGCAAATGCTGTTGCAGATTCAAGGGCTATTTCAGATGCAAAACTTTGGCATGCACGTTTTGGTCATCTGAATTTTTCCAGTTTGCTGCGTTTGCAGAAAGCTGATATGGTTGCTTCTTTGCCGCCTCTTGAAGCACCTGTCAAACATGTTTGTGAAGGCTGTATTCTGGGTAAAATGCAGCGTTCTAAGTTTCCAAAGGATGGTTCAGTTAGGGCCACATGCAGGTTGCAGCTTGTGCATAGTGATGTTTGTGGGCCCATGCAAACTTTGTCCTTGGGCAATTACCTGTACTTCGTGACTTTCATTGATGATTACTCCAGGCATGCATGGGTATTTCCGCTTAAAGCGAAGTCCGAAGTTTTTATGTGCTTCAAACAATTTTTGGCTATGGCTGAAAATGTCTCAAAATGTATTATGGGCACCCTCCGTTCCGATCGAGGGGGGGAGTATATGTCTCATGAATTTAATGCATTTCTGGCTAGTCGTGGGATAAAACACCAATGTACAGTGCCTTATACACCTCAGCAAAATGGTGTTGCTGAGAGGAAAAACAGGTCACTAACGGAAATGGCACGATGTATGGTCAAAAGTCAAGCTTTGCCGCATTCTTTTTGGCTTGAGGCCATCATGTGTGCCACTTATGTACTTAACAGGTGTCCTACGAAAGCTTTGCAGTCTATTACTCCATATGAAGCATGGCATGATAGAAAGCCTTCTATTGAGCACATGCGTGTTTTTGGCTGTTTGGCATATGCTTTGGTGCCACAAGTGCAGCGCAGAAAATTGGATGATAAGGCTATCAAATGTATTTTTGTTGGTTATAGTGCTGAAAGCAAAGGTTACAGGTTGTATCATCCGCAAACAAAATGTATTCTGGTTTCACGGGATGTAGTGTTTGTGGAAGATTCTGTTCAGCCCTTGCTGTCATGTACTAGAGACAGTAATGTAAGCTCACAGGACATTTATGACACTTTGTTGCCTCTTTTCAGTGGTGGAAATACGAATGTAAGTTCCAATGAGGCAAATGTACAGCCTATGGGGGTTTCTGAAAATGTTTTAGAACAGCCTATTACTGATGCAGATGTACATGATGTACTTGATGAGGAAAGGGTTGAAAATGAGCAGGCTAGAGGTATGCCAAAATGGCTGGTGCACACTTTGCGTGACAGTAAATTGGATGCACCTTTATCTAGTCGTACTCGTTTAGGCTCTCGCCATGCATCTTATGCATCAGATTGTTATGCTTTGGCTGTGTCTAGTTTACATGATGTTGAGGAGCCTCTGTCTTTTGATGAAGCACAGGATTCAGAAAATTGGATTGCTGCCATGAAATCAGAATATGATGCACTTATAGAGAATGACACATGGACTTTATGTGATTTGCCTCCTGGCAAAAAGGCCATTGGTACGAAGTGGGTTTACAAGTTGAAACGCAAGCCGGATGGTGAGATCGATCGCCATAAGGCTCGACTTGTTGCAAAGGGTTATGCACAACAAAAAGGCATAGATTATGAAGAGACTTTTGCTCCCACTTGTCGTATGACTACTGTGCGTTTTCTATGTGCATTGGCAGCTCATTTTGGTTGGGATGTACATCAATCAGACATTGTTACTGCTTTCTTGAATGGTGACATATTTGAGGAAGTTTATGTAACGCAGCCTCGCGGTTTTGTCATAAAAGGACAAGAGGACAAAGTGTGCAAATGTAAGAAGGCTTTGTATGGGTTGAAGCAATCTCCTCGTGCTTGGTATGAGAAAGCTGACACTCATTTGGTTAAACGAGGCTTTCGTAACAGTCCAACAGAAAGCACATTGTATGTAAAGCGTGAGGATGATGTATTTCTCATTGTGGTTCTTTATGTTGATGATTTGCTGATCACTGGACCAAATGAGAGACATATTGCTGAATTTAAGGCTGATTTGAATGCTACTTTCAAGATGAAAGATTTGGGACTGTTGCATCGTTACTTGGGTATACAGTTTAAGCAGTGTGATGGTGGTATTGCCTTGTGTCAGAAAAGTTACATAGAGACATTGCTATGTAAGTTTGGACTTGAGGACTGCAAACCTATTGCCACACCCATGGAAACAGGTTTGAAGTTGAGTCTACATGATGCTGGCGATCCTGCTGATGTCACTCTTTACCAAACTGCTGTTGGCTGCCTCATTTATGTATACAACACGAGGCCAGATATTCAGTTTGCAGTCTCGCAGGTCAGCAGATTTATGCATAGCCTAGGGTCTAAGCATTGGCAGGCTGTCAAGAGGATTTTCCACTACCTTAGTGGCACTTTACATCTTGGCTTGTTTTATCCCAAGGGGGGATCATTGCCGCCAGACTTACATGTTTTTTCGGACTCAGATTGGGCTGGTTGTTTTGACACGCGAGTGTCCACAAGTGGTTTTTGTTTCATGCTTGGCAGTTCATGTATATCATGGTTGAGCAAGAAGCAACCTACTGTGGCCACTTCGAGTTGTGAGGCTGAGTACAGGGCAGTCTTCACAGCTACGGTTGAGTGTGTATGGCTCAGACGCCTTATGGCTGACTTGGGTGTTGGACAGGACACTGCCAACACTATCTACACTGACAGTCAGAGCGCATTGGCAGTTGCGAGGAACCCAGTTTTTCATGCTCGCACAAAGCACATTGAGGTGCATTACCACTATGTCAGGGAGAGGCTCTCAGCAGGAGAGATCAGCTTGGCTTATGTGCCAACACAGGACAACCTTGCAGATCTTTTCACAAAGGCATTGTCTCGTGAGAAGCTTGAAGCTTTCCGCAAAGCTTTGGGCTTACTCCCCTTTGTGGACTGATCCTGTCCTCAGGGCATGGCACTTCCCTTTACTCATGTGCCAGCTCTCGTTCACCGCATCACTCCAGGGGGGATTTGTTACCATATACATGTGGTAGTGATGTGTGTGAACACACTAGGACCGCCGGGGCATTTTTTCCCTCTTTAGGAGGTTTTTTCCCCCGTGCATTGTATATACGCCCATCACTCTAGGGCTATCTATCTTTCCATTGCACACTAAGTAACACACTCTCTATTGTGTGCCTTGAGCTTCCTTCGTCTTCTCCAAGCTGTGTGTGTTTCTCTGCAACCCTAATTCCAACATCAATTACCGACCAATTTTTGACATTCCCATGGATTGTTGACTTTAAATACATTAGGGGAATTTTGAATTCCTTTTTTTTGCCTTTTAGCATAGAGAGAGAGAGAGAGAGAGAGAGAGAGAGAGAGAGAGAGAGAGAGAGAGAGAAGAAATACCCTCCGCCTGCTAGCTCTCTGTATTTCTCCCCTCATCTTCTCCCCCTCTCTCTCTCTCTCTCTCTCTCTCTCTCTCTCTCTCTCTCTCATTGAGCACTCCGCCTTTGCTTTTCCATTCCATCTCGCTTGTCCTGCTACCTCTCTCGTTCCACCTCTCCATCTTTTCTCTCGCTCTCTCGCCCTCACACAACCACGATTGTAGTTGCCACTTGCTCTTCCGTCATTTGCCTTGGCAATGGTTTGACAACCTACACGTGGCTTTCCCACCTCATCTCTTTGTCCATAGAACACTGTCCTCGTGGTGAAACCTCTCTCCATACTTCCACACTACCCTACACCCACCCCTCACTAGCTTCATTGCTTGCCCTACCCATAGCTCTCAACTCGCCTCCCCTCACTCTTGCTCACCAAATCAACCCTTCTCTCTCTCTCTCTCTCTCTCTCTCTCTCTCTCTCTCTCTCTCTCTCTCTCTCTCTCTCTCTCTCTCTCTCTCTCTCTCTCTCTCTCTCTCTCTCTCTCTCTCAGCATGAGCACAACGAGTGTAGCCAGCCAGCCAAAACGAATCCTACAGAGGGGAGAGCCTACATGTGCCTCCCCCTTTTTGGCCGGCAACTAGCTGGCTGGCCGGTGTAGCCCACACCCACCTGTTTCAGCCATAGCCATCGTCTGCCTCCCACCCAATCAGAGCGACGCTCTTCACAAAAAAGCACTTTTGGAGGGCTGGCCGGAGCGGTTGTGCTCAATGGTAGCCATCAGTGGAAGATTCTTGAAATTCCTATTGTGACTGGAGACTAGCCGCCCGGCACGTTGTGCTAGGGCTATCTCTCTACTCTTGCAAGCCGCCTCTCTGTCTCACCTAGCTTGATCGCCCAACCACCCCCCCTCTCCCCTCGCCCTCTCTAGCAACTCTCCTTTGCTCGACAACTCTCTCTCACCTCCCACCCACCTACCATCTCTCAACCTGACCTACTCCCTCGCCCTCTAACCGGCCCTTTCGCCACATTCCCACTCGCAGTCGCCCACCCTCCCACCTACCCCGCTCGCCCACCCTCAGCTACTCGCCCCCTCTACCCTACTACTCGCCCATCCTTGCCCCTGCACTTGCCTTTGCCCTTGCGTACTCCCGCTCGCCTACGTTGCCACTCGCCTGTGCGTCCACTGCCCTTGCTCACCAGCTGCACCCGTCTTGCCTCGCTTGCCGTTCGCTCGACTCGCATGTCAGTGCCGCCTCCTCCCTCTCCCTCACTATCGGCACTGGCCCTTGCCCTTGCATGCTTGCCCAACCCTGCCAACCTGCCTTGCCCTTGCTCACCCCACCATAGCCCCTTCCCCCCCTTCTCTTGACTCTCTCAATCGTCTGCATCCGCACCCCACCTTCTACCTGCCCCGCTCGCTCTCCCTCGCTGCCATATCTCCCTTGCCTCACCCACCCTATCCACCTTATCGCCCACCCCCTCTCTCACCTCTCCCTGGCTATCGCCCACGTGCTCGCCTCGCCACTCCCTTGCTTCCGAACTTGCCCTCCCTGCTCGCCACTGTCGGCATCTGCATCGCCCAGTTCCTCCACTCGCCACACATCCGCCCACCCCTCTCCTCTTCCCCGCCCTCACGTTCGCTGTTGACTGCTTGCTCAACTCGCCCTTGCCTCCCCACTCGGCCTCCTACCCTACCCGCTCGACTCGCCCTTCTCCGTCCCCCTTTCTCATCCTCACCCTCACCCTACCCTCTATTTGACCTACCCCTCTTGTCCCCCCGCCACTGTCCCTCACACCCCATATTTTTTGTGGACCCGGCTTTGGAGCCTTTTCACACACAAATGAGCAGGTTCACTCTGAATTTGAAAGAGAGAATCACACAAAAAATCTCATATTATAACTGAAAATTCAATATTTAAACCGGCTTGAGAACCTTCTTGCCCAAATTTGAGGCGGCCATTTTTCATTTTGAACAGGCTTTGGATAAAGTGAACCTATCTTTTCCCGAGCCTTGCTTGGTCTCTCGCCCTCTCGCCTTGCTATTCGCCTCGCTAATAATTCTCTTACGTTGGTTTGTTAAGAAAAATTGCAAACAGCAGCATTGATTTTCTTTTAAAAAGAAAGGGTCAACCCAAACATAGCCCTCTGGCCCTCTGCCTCGCCGTGGATCTCTCAGCTACTGTGCCTCTCTTTCTCTCTCTCACCTCTCTCATCTTTTGCAAAGCACCATTGAAAATTGTCTGCTCTCTCTCTCTCTCTCTCGGGCTCAACCTCGCCTCTTGCCATCTCTCTTGTGTTGCCTCTCAAGTATTCGCCTTTCGCCTTTGACATTTAATCACCTTACGTCGCCTTCTTATTTAATAATTTGCGTGAGCTAACAATAGTCAAAAAACTTAGCCAAGACAATAGTTCAATGTTCTTTTGTTTCAAAGCTATCAGATATAACCTTAACTGTAAATGCCTCTTTGTCATCACCATTGTTTATGTACATGCACGCTACACAGAGAGGAGACCATTGTGCAAGGACTAGATGGCGTGGGATTCTTGATGAGGCTGTAAATAGTCAATAAGGGCCGGTCTACTTTGCAACAGTTCTTGGCATACCACCCCACTAGAACGGTGAATGGAGTAGTGGCGGGCATCTGTAGCAGCGCTATAGGTCTACACATGGCCACCTTGGTGAACATTGGAAATAGCGAAATGGAACACACCCACCACACAATCTGAACGTTTCTTTATAGCTCAGGGTTTCCACAACACACCCGAATGCTACTACATATACTCACACTCGGGCAACCGAAACTGCCCACACCCAGCCACCCAACATGCAATCAATTATCCCGACCTTTGTCCCCTCGGAGCACCATATATATAAGCAATTCCAACTCCTTCAAACACCTCAAGATCATTGGCAAACTCAAACTTGTCCACTAGCTTTTATCCTCAAGGCATACACCACAACCATATAGGGGGCACCCTCACTTGACATACACCAGAAACACACCTATGTATGAACATAGAATCTGACCCAAAAGCGAGAGGAATTTAACATCGATTTGAGACAAGATTGGACTAGTATCAAAGCAACATGTTTCCGAAAAGGTTGTACAATGATCATACTTCAAACATGTTCATAACCTTCCTCTTTCAATGCTCGTCTGATTCGTCGCCTCTTTTTTATGTAGTTGTATGTATCTTCTTCTTAGGGTGGGGTCGGACTAGGCAGCGAAAGAAAAATGCAAAGGGGCGTTGATCCTCCATGGCAAAATTTGATTGGTTGCAGTTGAGGCACTCTTCCGCAGGGCCCTCCATTTTTCTTCCGACATACCCCCCGGAAGAGTTGATGGCCTCTCCCAACCCCCTTCACTTTTTCATGAAGGGGTAAATGTGACACCGTAACAAGCAAAATCGCCCGGGGGTGCTATAGAAAGCAAAGAAACGAATGACAATGATGAATTCATCGTGATTACTCATGCTAAACCGAGGCCCACTACAGCTGATGAAACACGATGATGACAACCCTCTCCTTAGTTTTGTAAACAAAGTGAAGTTGAAGAGGAAAGGTGGCCTGGAACAGAATCCAGAAGACCCTAAAGAGGATGCTTTTGTTGCCCCAAAGAGCACCCCGGATGACATAATCAACCTTACCAAAGGTGAAAAAAGAAAGCCACTCGCTCACGTGCTTGCAAGAAACGATGCTGAACCTGTTCTCTATTGTGCCTAAATTTTGTAGTGCTAGCAAGATGCACATCTTATGGCATGTATCTCTTTGAATTTTCATAACAGAGAAAATCTTGTTGGCATAACTATACTTCTGTGCAACAATTGAGAAGTTTTTTCTTGTCCTTTATGATGATACTTCTGTGCAACAATTGAGAAGTTTTTTCTTGTCCTTTATGATGTCTGCATTCGATACCTTTGATGTGTCACAGGGAAAGAAAAACTAAAATTAATTGCCTTGCATGATATGAATGTTGCCATTGCATTGGGAAAAAACAAAAAAGGTGTATCACCAAGGTCAAACAGCCAAGAAGAGAAAAATATGAAATTAAGAAGTGCGTGAATGGCTACCTTAAACACCATTATCTTTGAATTTTCTTCACACGTATTGCAAGATACAAATCTACAGGTTTGCAGATTTTTGCATCTACGTTGATAGGGATTTTGCAACAGTTTATGTACTTCGTGGGACTTTATGCATTTGAAGTAGTTTTGACTACTGTGTCCTCTTCTGAGAGCAATATCCCCAAAAGGATTGCATTATCTGGCATCTTTCTGTGCACATTTCTTGCTATCTTTGATATACGTTTCTTGTAGTTACTATCTTATTATACTTTTGTGGAGTCATTATTTGACATTTACAATAGTCCCAACCATTTTTGAGACTTGGTTTAGAAAATGATCATTATTGAGCTTGACCATAGTCCAATCTATTGAGCCTTTGGAGGATCATGGAAACATTTTATTGAGCTTGAGATTTTTGTACGTTGAGATCTCTTTAGTGATACAACTTTTCTAGAGCGCCCCTTTTTTGAGGCTTTGCCATATGCTATGTATAGAGAGGAGAAGGTGCTTTTGATGCCCTATTGGCGCTTTAGTTTGGGTCAATCCAGTGATTAGTTTATACACAAAAATATTCAATTAGACTCTTTATGCGGCAGTCTTTGGTTTTGAGATCATTTTCCTTCAATTTCATTTGAGATTTTGCTCCAATTACAAGGGAGAATCTACCAAAATGTCCCAGGATTCTTGCCATACTTTTGGTCTTCTTGCCATAGTGTTTATCTCTTACATTTATAGCATTTTCTTCAAAGAAAGACATCTATAACATTAGGAAGTTCGATGGCATGAAATTTCCATATGGAAAGAGAAGATTGGGAATACCTTGATCTAGAAAGGTCAATTGAAGCCACTGTTTGAGTGCCAAGAGGGTGATGGCTACACAAATGGATGGTGGAAAGTGCTTGATGCCAAGGCCATATCCGCCATTCGTCTACATCTTGTAGAGTCAGTCTATTTCACTATTATTAGTGAAGCTACTTCTAAAGACTTATGAGATAAATTGTGCAGTATGTATGAGATCAAGAGTGAAAGTAATAATTTTTACTTGATAAAGAATGTATTTGAGCATTGCATGAAAGAAAGCGGCACATTTTTGGGACATTTACATAAATTCAACATAGTCTTCAGTCACTTGATGTCATGGGGACTCAATTTTGACAAAGAGGTGCAGTCTATTCTAATTTTATTCTCTATCCCTTTTTATTAGATACTTAAACCATAAGTAACTCTACATCTAAGGGAAATTTGTTCTAAAATGATGTAGTCAATAGTCTATTCAACGAAAAGACTTGCATGAAATCCATCGAGCCTACCAAGGGTGGTGATGCATACATTGCTAGCTCATAAAAGCAACGAGGTCGCACTTATGATTGTGCCAAGTCTAAGGATTGTAAGAATTCTTGCAGCACATCTCATGGTTTTGTACAAAATGTAGAATGCTATTATTACCATTAAAAAGGGCACGTGAAGAAGGATTGTAGATCATGGGAGAGACACAAAAAGAAATCTCAAGATGAGAAGAAGTTTGACAGTGACACAAAGGGCAAACCTAAGCTTGAAGAGATCAATGTGGTTGGGTCGCCCAATTTTTGTTTTGGTATTATGATATTCACAGCAGCAGAATGTAGCATGGAGGCTCTTGTCTCATACGATTCCACTTTTGCATAGAATTGGGTCATTGATTCTGGTGCAACATCGCATAGAGATTGGTTCTCTATTTATGCAAAGATTCAAAGAATAGTGAATCTTGGAAACTCTTATGTGCTTGATATAGTCGGTGTTGGAGACATCAAGTTGGTGTGGAAACATGACACAGAATTTATGCTACGCAATGTCAAACATGTACCCAAGCTTGCAAAGAGCTTGATATCCAATGGACAATTAAATGATTTGGGGTACACTTCAATTTTTCGGAACAGATCTTGAATGATCAAAAAGGGTAATCTTGTGGTTCTCAAAGGTCATAAGCATGGTACTCTTTACTCCATGCATGCGTCTTATGTAAAATATGATTTTATCTCTCTAGTTGAGGTGTCATCTACTAAGCTGTGGCATAGCCGGCTAGGCAATAGGAGCTAGAAAAGTATGAAGACTCGCACGTTTTGGTTACTTACCATCAGGTAGAAAGTATCTTGAGCCATGAGAGCTTATTCACATCGATGTTTGCGGTCCTATGCCAACCAAGGCTTGAGGAGGGTGGGGGGTAGCTATTTTGGCACAATCATAGATGACTATACCAAGAAGGTGTGGGCACATCCTTTGAAACATAAGGATGAGAGGTCTTCTTTGCATTTCAAAAGTTTCTCATATTAGTCAAAGATCAATGATGCAAGAATCTCAAAAGCGTAAGGATTGACAACGGGGGAGAATATGTCTCCAAAGAATTTGCAGACTTCTATGCTAGAAGAATAATTCAATGGCAGTTTACTATGCCTTACACACCTGGCCAAAATGAAGTAGCTGAAAGGATGAATTAAAAAACTCATGAAAGAATCACAATTATGCTTTCTATGGAAAATTTCTCTCAAGCCTTTTGGGGCAAGGCCATTTTGACAGCAGTTCATGTTGTAAACATATCACCTAATATGCCATTGAACTACCAGTTTCTAGAGGAGTTGTGGTCAGGCAATAAACCACTCTATGATCATATACACATCTTTGATTGAGAGGCATATTTTTATGTGCCAAAAGAGCTTAGACAAAAGCTTGAACCAAAGTTCCACAAATGTATTTTCATTGGTTATGGTGCAAATGGAGAGATGGGCTCTCATTTCCGCACCCAAAATCTCATAAGATCATTCGAAGTGTAGATGTAATATTCAATGATTCCAATATGCACAAGAAAACTATCAAAGAGGTAGAGTACATGATAATCACATTTGAAAATGTTGCCTCAGATTCGATCAAAACTTAGAACTCTAGAGTCTAGTGCATACCTTTCCACTAGCAATGCTCCAAAGAGAGCCGAGAGCAATAGTTAAGAATTGAGATGCTCTAGTCGAGCCTCAATTACATATGAGCGTTTTCAACCAAGTCTAGGTTATCTTATGCTGACTAACTACGGGGAATTTTCTTATTTCTAAGAAGCCCTGCAAATGGTGATAAGGAAAAATGGAAACAAGCGATACAAAAATCATAGAGACTTGATTGAGCAAAATGAGACTTGAGAGAGAGTTATATTTCTTGCAGGCAAGATAGAGTTGCCTTCCAAATGGGTTTACAAGAAGAAGTATACATTAGGATATCCAAAGCTTAAGTACAAAGCTAGACTCATAGTTGTTGGGGTTTTAGGCCAACTAGGCTGGACACCCACTATCCTATCACTAACATTATTTGTTTAGTGGTTTGATGGAACAACAAGGAGTGGATGGACATTCTTCTCATCTTGCACTCCACCACATGATGTGTGTCTTCTCCTTCCCATACTCATAGCACACATGCTTTGCACGCACTCACACATGGTATCAAAGCTATGGTCATGGAAGCTCTTTCCCCTCTCGCATCCACCTGAGCTCCCTCTACCTGACAAACTAAGGCTAAGGTAGATTAAGGTTGTGCGAAGAGAGAATTAGAAATCTAAGTGAGCTTGATAGCACACACAACACATTGCCTCGTGATCTACAAAGAACACAAACTTATTTGCCAATAAGTAATTTTGACTTTGACAGCATAAATCATTCCAAGACCTTCTCTTTCGATCATGGTTTAATTCCTTTCCATTGTGTTCAACTGTTTGCTAGCAAAAGAGGTAGGGAAATCCATGGTTCCCTCTCTTGGTTGTGCTAATATGCTACCAATAGCAAAATAAGAAGCATCAACATGCACATGGAAAATTTTATTTGAATCGGGAGTTTTCAATATTGGAGTTGAAGATAGTGCTATCTTGAGATTTTGAAACGAATCTTCACATTCTTTAGTCCAGAAAAATTGCGTGATTAATCTATACATAGGTTTGACAATTATAGTGTACATGTAGATAAACCTTTGGTGATATCCACAATGTCCCGTGAAAGCTTGAACTTCCTTGGCACTGGTCGGTCGGTCTAGGCATTTCAACAATTACCTCCACTTTCTCCATATCAATAGCAATCCCAAAGTTTTTAAAGTAAACCGACTTAGCGAGCGAAATCTTGCTTCGGCAACATGTTGGAAGAAGAAGAGGAAAAAAAACTATATGAGTTTTGGGGGGGGGGGGGGGGGGGGGGGGGGTGGGTGGGAAAGAAGGGAGAAAGAGACAGGTTTACACCAAACGCGTTTCGCTTTCATTAGCTCATCAGTGGTGGTGCAAACAAAAGGGAGGATATGGAGGGGGTATAAATAGTGAAGTGTGGCGTGGCTCAAAAAACTGTAATGGTACCACATTTGAACAGGGAGAGTATAACTTAAAGACAGGTTATGACTCATCTTAAGTGGGTACTTACAAAAAAGGGAGGGAAAGGTGGAGAGTTATTAGGGCATTTAAAGGAGTGGAAAAATTGTACCAGAAAGAGACTAGTCAACAAATGAATTTGACTTAGCCTAGGGAATGGGTGGAGTTTAGAGGGGTTGCATATATACATGAGGCCGAAGTTAGCTGATGTTAGGTTTTGTCAATTACGGGTGGAATTCCTTGGGGGGGGGGGGGGGGTTGTGTGGAAAAAGAAGAAGGGGGTTTAGAGAGAAGGGAACCGAGATTGGGCCCATTCATCCAACATATCAAGGGTCTAGGCAAATGTGCGAGGTCTGTGTTGGATTTAAGCAGATTAGTGAGGGGTAGGTTAATGGCACGAGATAAGTTGAGCTGGCGGATTTGAGGTGAGAACGGAATCTTGATGATGGTGGGAGAAGGTTTGGTATTGGACAATTTTTGAGGGAGAGAAGGTCTAAGATCGTAGGAAAGGTAGAGAAAGCAAGCTTTCAAAAGGGAGGAGGGATATCTTTTTGCTCTAAGCCTAGTATAGAAGAGGTTACGAATAGAGATAAAGCATGAAAGAGAGCTTTCCCTAACAATGTACCTCCTAAGCTTTGAGAGAATAAAAGCAATGTTTTGGTGAGTAGGGTGCCAAGATTGCCAAGGGATATAGTTGTAGGAGTTTAGTTTTTTTTGGTGACAATGGGTATTAAGGATCCCAAAAGCGGCAAAAAAGGGTCCCTTGAAAAAATGGATGTCCAGAATAAAAGATTCTTGAGAGGAGATTGAAAGGGAAATTTTGATATGTTCTTGGAGAGGGTGTCCATGTTTTTCGAGGAATTTGCTTAAGCTAGAGCGAGGACCATCCCAAATTCCAAAGGCATCATCTACAAATCTCTTGAAGTAGAGAAGGGAAGGGGAAGATCTGAGATTCATTCCTTCTTCTAAAAAGCAAAGGAACAGGCAAGCATACACAACCACAAAGTTTGACCCTATAGCGGTGCCTTTAATTTGGTGCCAAAATTCTCCATTGAAAGAGAGATAATGGTGGTTGAGGATAAGAGAGGATAGGGACAAGATGAAGTTGACCTTAGGGGAAGGAAAGAAACCTTGGATGGAACTTTTAAGAGCAAAGATGCCTTCGTGGATGGGGATACTAGGGTAGAGAGATTTAACATCAAAGGTGAAGAGGATAATATTGGGAGGAAAGGTAGTAGAAGCTAAGTCTAAAACAAGAGAGTGAGAGTCTTTATGGTGCTGTGTTTTGGACAAAAGAATGGGGTATAGTTGTGTATAGAGCCACTTAGAAGCGTTCTCCAAGATGTAACCTTTATAAGAGCAGATAGGACGGCCTACGAGGATGGGTTTGTGGATCTTAGGTAAAAGGAAGTACGGGCAAGGCTTGGGGTTTTCAAGTGAGGAGGAGAGGATAAAAACTCTTTCGTTGTAGGGAAGAAGAGGGTAATTGGTGACGATGGAGGAAAGGAGGGATTGCACAAAGGGTAAAGGAGTTGTGGAAATTTTGGAGTAGGTGAGGGGGTATATAAGGTGACGCAAAGCTTCATTATAGTACCAGGACTTAGAAAGGATAACTGGTTCTAGATTTTTATCTGCCGGTTTGATAATGATGTTACGATCATTTCTTAAAGATGAGATGAAATTTATTAAAAGATGTTTAAAGTGAAAAGGAAGAAGAGAGGATAGAAGAGGTTTTAGGAGAGAAGAGATAAGACTAAAGGTTTGGTTAAGAGTTGTGGAGGGAGAGGGAGGATTCCAAAGAGGATTCGGGATAGAAAAAGGAGAGGGAGGAAGAGAGGGTTCTTTACTAAAAAACATTTTAAGTTGCAAACCCCTTTTTAAATTAGAATAAGCTTGAAGAATAGAAGAGAGGGGGGGTGGGGGAGAGGGGGGGGATATAATTGAGCCCAAGACCTACAAGCCTTTGTTCGGAGGGAGAGAGGGAACGATTAGAAAGGTTATGGAAAGAGAGGTTAGTAACCTTGTTCTCAAGGAAAAACGTGGTAATTTTACTAAGAGTCAAAATCTTAAAGAGGTGGGGGTTAGTGAGGGGTAGCCAAAATTTACAACGCTTTCTACCTATGTAGGGGATGTGGGAAAGAAAAGGGAACAAACAAGGAGGAGGGGTCCAAATATGAGGAAAGAGAGGGGTTTGAGAGAAGAGCAAATGGACCCAAGTGGTAGGGTTCTCCTTCCCTACTTCTCCCTCCTCCATTGCAAGTTTTTTGAAGTTCTAAGTAAGCTACACTTAGGGTGCAGAGGCTTGGGTTGTGTTGTGGAAGAGTTGAGGGGGTAATGGGGAGTTTTGAGTAGAGAGGGTAAGGGGGCGATGTTTGATGAGGAAGGAGAAGAGCAAGATTTTTTTGGAGTGGTTAAAATGGGAGGATTGTAGGAGGGGGAAATAGTGCAAGGGTGGCCTAATGGGGGAGAGGGCTTGGGATTTTTAAAGGGTTGATAGGTGAAATTTACATGGGAAGTTTTATTCAAAGGGGGAGTCTTCTTGAAAGGTTGTCAAGTGCTATGTGAGACAACTTTCTGAGGAGAGGGCTTGTAGGAGGTTAAGTGGGAGTTGTTAGAGGGCTTCTTTTGGGGGGGGGGGGGGGGGGGGGGGGGGGGGGGGGGTGAAAGAAGCTTTTTCATTTGGGTTGTGACTTCATGAAGTACAATTCACCCACCGTTTCTTACTTAGGTAAAGACTCTACTTCTTCCAAGATGGAAGATTGGGACCTCTTCTTAGCATTGTGCACCGCTAAGCTTAAGGAAGAGGCTAAATGAGCTTGGAGTATCTCATTTTGAAGATGTGCATCAAATTCATTGAGGGAGGTTTGCTTCCAAAGAAAGAGTCGATTCTCCCAAGTTGTGGGTAGTACCCTTGGGAAAGAAATGGGTGTTGGGCCACCTGAGGTTGGGACACATCGATGGACTTGTGGAAGCGAAAACTCTTTCGGGCCCAAGAGTGGAGCTCAGCATGAAAGGCGTTGCCTTTCCTACGCCGGTTCAAGAAAACAACTTGGGAGGATGCTGCCTGGTAGCTGGCTCGAGCACCGAACAGAGCAAACTCTCCTGCAAACGACTTGGGGGGTGCTTCCTGACAATCGGCTCGAGCATTGAATAGAGCGAACTCTCGGTGCCAAGGCCTGCTAGGAGTAGCCTACTGAAGCTGCACAGTAGCCCTAATAGGATTCACCACCCGAACTGTGCAGCGAAAACGTGTCCAGCTGGGATGGGATCTCCACCGCTTAAAGCCGCGCTGGGCTTGCCACATGAGCAGCAGCTAGCTAGCTAGCAACGAGCAGCAGCCAAGGGAACTGCAACCCTATAAAGCTGGAGCAAGAGCTGCCACCTGTCCCGTATTGCCGGGTTGCATGCCAGAGAAAGTAGGCTAGGCTAGGCTCATGTGCACAGGCTCGCCATCATTGTGGAGGTGTTGTCCAAGTGAACAAGATTGCAAGTGAATGTACGTGAGACAGCTTGAATGAAGGGGAGCATTAGTAAAAGCCCGCTGCAGTGATGTGCACGTGAAAAACGTTGCAAGTGAATGAGGTGTTGTGCAAGTGAACAAGATTGCAAGTGAATGTACGTGAGACAGCTTGAATGAAGGGGAGCGTTAGTAATAGCCCGCTGCAGTGCTATGCAGGTGAAAAACGTTGCAAGTGAATGTGCGTGAGACAACTTGAATGAAGGGGAGCGCCCGAGTATAAGCCCGCTGCTGCAGTGCAGGTGAAAGATTTTGCAAAGGGTGCAGGTGATGCAGGGTAACGCACGGTGTTGTGAGCGAAAAGTAGTGCGATTGAGACTGTGGCTGTTGTAGAGAGTTAAGTGCAAGTAAGGCTGCTAAAGAGTGCTTAGTGCAGGCGGGCTGTGTCAACACAGGAGGGATGCCAAGGACGTGGGGAAAGAGAGCAAACAGGAGGGAGGGGGTGTACTGTACGTGGCTCGAGTTTAGAGGAAGGGAAGAGAAACGTTGAGGTGATTAGATTAGGGGTAAATCACTAGTCAGGCCGTAGAGGGAAAAAAAGGGTTAAAGCTTTGGGAAAGAGGAACAATAAAGAATGGCATCGGTTCACGCCAGCAAGGAGCAAAATCAATAATGGAAACGGTTCTTCACGCAAGCAAGGAGCAAAATCAATAATGGAAACGGTTCTTCACGCAAGCAAGGAGCAAAATCAAGTGAAGACCGGTGGATGCGGGAAAATCAAGCATGGAACCGGTTCACGCAAGCAAGGAGCAAAGTCAAGTGACGACCGGTGGATGCGGGAAAATCAAGCAAGTGCTACGCTAAAACATCATATGAGCAAGTAGAATACTCAAATTATCTCAAAGTTTTAAAAGTAAACCGACTTAGCGAGCAAAATCTTGCTTTGGCAACATGTTGGAAGAAGAAGAGGAAAAAAAACTATACGAGTTTTGGGGGGGGGGGGGTGGGAAAGAAGGGAGAAAGAGACATGTTTACACCAAACGCGTTTCGCTTTCATTAGCTCATCAGTGGTGGTGCAAACAAAAGGGAGGATATGGAGGGGGTATAAATAGTGAAGTGTGGTGTGGCTCAAAAAACTGTAATGGTACCACATTTGAAGAGGGAGATGGTACCACATTTGAAGAGGGAGAGGCTAACTTAAAGACAGGTTATGGCTCATCTTAAGTGGGTACTTACAAAAAAGGGAGGGAAAGGTGGAGAGTTATTAGGGCATTTAAAGGAGTGGTAAAATTGTACCAGAAAGGGACTAGTCAACAAATTAATTTGACTTAGCTTAGGGAATGGGTGGAGTTTAGAGGGGTTTCATATATACATGAGGCCGAAGTTAGCTGAGGTTAGGTTTTTTCAATTACGGGTGGAATTCCTTTGGGCGGGGGGTTGAGTGGAAAAAGAAGAAGGGGGTTTAGAGAGAAGGGTTCTGAGATTGGGCGCATTCATCCAATGTATCAAGGGTCTAGGCAAATGTGCGAGGTCTGTGTTGGATTTAAGTAGACTAGTGAGGGGTAGGTTAATGGCACGAGATACGTTGAGATGGTGGATTTGAGGTGAGAACGAAATCTTGATGATGGTAGGAGAAGGTTTGGTATTGGACAATTTTTGAAGGAGAGAAAGTCTAAGATCGTAGGAAAGGTAGATAAAGCAAACTTTCAAAAGGGAGGAGGGCACCACCACTGATGAGCTAATGAAAGCGAAACGCGTTTGGTGTAAACCTGTCTCTTTCTCCCTTCTCTCCCCCCCCCCCAAAACTCGTATAGTTTTTTTTTCCTCTTCTTCTTCCAACATGTTGCCGAAGCAAGATTTTGCTCGCTAAGTCGGTTTACTTTTAAAACATTGCGGTCCTATGCCAACCAAGGCTTGAGGAGGGTGGGGGGGTAGCTATTTTGGCACATTCATAGATGACTCTATCAAGAAGGTGTGGGCATATCCTTTGAAACATAAGGATGAGAGGTCTTCTTTGCATTTCAAAATTTTCTCACATTAGTCAAAGATCAATCATGCAAGAATCTCCAAAGCGTAAGGATTGACAACGGGGGAGAATATGTCTCCAAAGAATTTGCAGACTTCTATGCTAGAAGAATAATTTAGTGGCGGTTTACTATGCCTTACACACCTGGTCAAAATGGAGTAGCTGAAAGAATGAATTAAAAAACTCATGAAAGAATCACAATTATGCTTTCTATGGCAAATTTCTCTCAATGATCATATACACATCTTTGATTGACAGGCATATGTTTATGTGCCAAAAGAGCTTAGACAAAAGCTTGAACCAAAGTTCCACAAATGTATTTTCATTGGTTATGGTGCAAATGGAGAGATGGGCTATCATTTCCGCACTCAAAATCTCATAAGATCATTAGAAGTGTAGATGTCATATTCAATGATTCCAATATGCACAAGAAACCTATCAAAGAGGTAGAGTACATGATAATCACATTTGAAAATGTTGCCTCAGATTCGATCAAAACTTAGAACTCTAGAGTCTAGTGCATACCTTTCCACTAGCAATGCTCCAAAGAGAGCCGAGAGCAATAGTTAAGAATTGAGATGCTCTAGTCGAGCCTCAAATCCATCTAAGCGTTTTCAACCAAGTCTAGGTTACCTAATGCTGACTAGCTACGGGGAATTTTCTTATTTCTAAGAAGCCATGCAAATGGATGATAAAGGAAAATGGAAACAAGCGATACAAAAATCATAGAGACTTGATTGAGAAAAATGAGACTTGAGAGAGAGTTATATTTCTTGTAGGCAAGATAGAGTTGCCTTGCAAATGGGTTTACAAGAAGAAGTATACATTAGGATATCCAAAGCTTAAGTACAAAGCTAGACTCATAATTGTTGGGTTTTTAGGCCAACTAGGCTGGACACCCACTATCCTATCACTAACATTATTTGTTTAGTGGTTTGATGGAACAACAAGGAGTGGATGAACATTCTTCTCATCTTGCACTCCTCCACATGATGTGCGTCTTCTCCTTCCCATACTCATAGCACACATGCTTTTCACACACTCACACATGGTATCAAAGCTATGGTGATGGAAGCTCTTTCCCTTTCGCATCCACCTGAGCTCCCTCTACCTGACAAACTAAGGCTAAGGTAGATTAAGGTTGTCCGAAGAGAGAATTAGAAATCTGAGTGAGCTTGATAGCACACACAACACATTGCCTCGTGATCTACAAAGAACACAAACTTAATTTTTGCCAATAAGTAATTTTGACTTTGACAGCATAAATCATTCCAAGACCTTCTCTTTTGATCATGGTTTAATTCCTTTCCATTGTGTTCAATTGTTTGCTAGCAAACGAGATAGGGAAATCCATGGTTCCCTCTGTTGGTTGTGCTAATATGCTACCAATAGCAAAAAAGCATCAACATGCACATGGAAAATTTTATTCCAATCTGGAGTTTTCAATATTGGAGTTGAAGATAGTGCTTGCTCGAGATTTTGAAACGACTCTTCACATTCTTATGAGCAATTTATTTTTGCAGGAAGAGTCATTTATGACAGTTCCCTTGTGTAAACTGTTCTTGATGCTTTTCCATATTCTTACCAGACTATTGCTAGTGCTTAGAGACTCACGACCCAAGGAAATCTAGAAGTTGTCAAGTTTGATGTATTATGCACATTGTTATTGCAAGAGTCACTTTCTAGAAAAAACAAGACTAGATAGCATGCAGTTGAACATGCCTTTATTGCTGCTCAAAGAAAAGGTGGTAACATCAATGTAACCACTTCCCATGGTTCTTTTGCGAGTGGTAAATCACATGTTCTTATGCTTCTGTTGGCAGCAATTCATCTGGGAATTTTAATGATAAGGACAAAAAGAAGATGCATTGCCATTATTGTAAAGCTAACGATCACTTGATCAAGCAATGTCCTAAGTTGAAGGCCAAAGAGGCTAAGAAGAAACAGGCTAGTTCCACTACCCTTGCAAAGATTGTTGAGTCTTCTGTGAAAGGAGACTGTGTGATGCTGATGTTGATGCAGAATGTACTTTCAATGCAGAGCGCACTTATGATCCTTTTGTCCATGATGCATGTTTATGAGTTGCTGCAGATGCTCATGTGTGGTACTTTGACAAAGTCCGAAGTGTTTATGTGCTTCAAATAATTTCTAGCTATGGCTGAAAATGTCTCAAAATGTACTATGGGCACCCTCCTTTCCAATCGGGGGGGGGGGGGGGGGGGGGGGGTATATGTCTCATGAATTTAATGCATTTTTGGCTAGTCGTGCGATAAAACACCAATATACAATGCCATATACACCTTAGCAAAATGGTGTTGAAGAGAAAAAAAAAGGTCACTTTACAAAAATGGCACGATATATTGTCAAAAGTCAAGCTTTGCCGCATTCTTTTTTGCTTGTGGCCATCATGTGTGCCACTTATGTACTTAATAGGTGTCGTAAAAAAGCTTTGCAGTTGATGACTCCATATGAAGCATGGCATGATAGAAAGTCTTCTATTGGGCACATACGTGTTTTTGGATGTTTGGCATATTGTTTGGTGCACAAACACAATGTAGAAAATTGGATGATAAGGCTATCAAACGTATTTTTGTTGGTTATAATGCTTAAATCAAAGGTTACAGGTTGTACCATCCGCAAAAAAAGCGTATCTGGTTTTCTTAGGATGTTGTGTTTGTGGAAGATTCTATTCAGGCCTTGTCGTCATGTACTAGAGACAATAATGTTAGTTGAGAGGACATTTATGACACTTTGTTGCCTCTTTTCAGTGGTGGAAGTTCAAATGTAAATTCCAATGAGGCAAATGTATAGCCTATGGGGGTCTATGAAAATGTTATAGATCAGCCTATTACTAATGCAGATACACATGATGTACTTGATGAGGAAAGGGCTGACAATGGGCAGGCTAGAGGTATGCCTAAATGATTGGTGCATACTTTGTGTGACAGTAAATTGGATGCACCTTTGTCTAGTCGTACTTGTTCAGGTTCTCACCATGCATCTTATGCGTCAGATTGTTATGATGTGGCTGTCCCTAGCTTATGTGATGTTGAGGAACTTCTTTCTTTTGATGAAGCACAAAATTCAAAAAAGTGGATGACTGCGATGCAATCTGAATATGATGCACTTATAGAAAATGACACATGGATTTTATGTGATTTGCCTCCTGGGAAAAAGGCCATTGGTACAAAGTGGGTTTACAAGTTGAAACGCAAGCCAGACGGTGAGATTGATTGCTATAAGGCTCGACTTGTTGCAAAGGGTTATACGCAGTAAAAAAGCATAGATTATGAAGAGACTTTTGCTACCCCTTGTCGAATGACTATTGTGCGTTTTCTATGTGCATTGGCAGCTTGTTTTGGTTGGGATGTACATGAGTCAGACATTGTTACTGCTTGCTTGAATGGTGACATATTTGAGGAAGTTTTTGTATTGCAGCGTCGCGGTTGTGTCATTAAAGGGCAGGAAGATAAAGTGTGAAAATGTAAGAAACCTTTGTATAGGTTAGAGCAATCTCCTCATCTGCACCTCACATACATCTCCATTGCTGCCTCATATGTTTAAAACAACGGCGCTTAATGTGCCCTGTGTGACCACAATGCCAACATCACATGTATCGGCAAGAACGAGACTGTCGGCTCTTACGAGTCACCACTGTAGACTCAAAAATGTCACACATATCTACAAACTAGATTCCAAGAAACCAAACTATGGCAAGAGATACTGAAAGTAATCTGGCAGAGTCTCCCCTGTAAATTGAGTAAAGAAGTCTAGCAAAAAGCTCAACCATAGACCATGCCAAACTGACAACAAAGTGGGAGATTGCTTGACCACCACACAATCATGGAAACCATGATCAAACGCATCAAAACCGATGCTCACATATGCATAGAAAACTGCTATATTTGCAAGCATACAATCTGGGACAAACAACTTAACTAAGCGTAAAGCGCATAAACATATATGCAAGTAGTGAGCAAACTAGCTCAAAACGCATCCCACAAGAGAAGCTTCCTTCAAAAAATATGCAAAAACCTGTGCCTGGTAAAATCTGTAGCCACACGAGCATATGCAACTCTCACTCCTGCGAGAGTGTGTACAAGACTGACAAAATCTATCAAAGTGAGAGTGAACACTCAATCACTGTCAAAGTGGGAGTCAAACTCGACCACTAAACCATCACAGAGTAAAACTGCAGATATGCATAGAACATGGCAAGAATCTGAGAAAAATTTGACAGAATTTCCCTTGAAAACTGAGTGAAAACTCAAAAAAATTCACAAAAACTCATAAAGCATAGATAGACACTTAGTATCCACAGATAGTATACATAAGAGGCCAAAACCCTAGCAAACAAGCTCACTCCTAAACCAACAACTCTATGGACTTGTTCCTGTCCAAAAACGTTGTGAACTTGGAACCTGCATCCTAGCTCAAGCTGTATCCACAAAATGCATACATAGCATAGGCTGCACAAAATCATGCAAAAATCTGCTCTCTAGAATGCCCCACACAATCATACATAGTCTGCATTGCAAGAAAGTGCAAACTGTGAGAAAAACGTATGGAAACAAGCACACTACCTCATAAAGGACAACCAATAGCATGTGGGAGAAATCAACGTTCGATAGCCACGCTTGTGAGAAAAATTGCTCCAAAATGGGCCGTCGGAGCCGCTATGTGCGGGTGTGTACCGGCTGGAAACTGGGGGTCATCAAAGCCCAAAAGGTCAAGTCAAAGCCATCGGAGAAAAACTGCTCCGGATGAACGCATGGAGGGAAGTTGCTTTCCCGAATTCTAGGGAAAGCCATCGGAGAAAAACTGCTCCGGATGAACGCATGGAGGGAAGTTGCTGGCAAAGTGATGTCAAAGGAGAGCTAAAAATGCTCTCACTCACTCTTGCTATGTCGGAGTCAAAAAAAAAAACCTGGTTGATGCCGCCTTTTGCCACCCAATGGAAGTGCTCGCCAAGGTCGTAGCTGTTGATGCTCAAAGTTGATGTTGAGCCGTCTGCGAAAAAGCCGGGTTGAAGCTATCAAAGTCATTGAGAGAATCATCTAGGAGAAGCGCTCTCAGCTGGGAAAGAACTACCGATGTCGAATTGATGCCGGGGGATGCCCGAGCTTACGCGCTGAGGCTCACACACAATGTCTACATATGCATGTGTGCCTGCGTCAAGAATGCACACATCCGCTCTCGTTTCTGCGACCAAGAGAGTCAAAAATCTATCTCTTTCACTTCCTTTCCGCTGAAGAAGAGGAATCCTGTTTTCGTAGCGATGCCAATTGTCCAATCTCTCTTCACACTCTCTCTCCGTTTTGAGAGTCGTGTGTGAGCACCACCTTAAAGAGAAATTAATAAAAAAATTCTTCTATGTTTGTGTCCAGCTCCTAGTTGCCAAGCGCTGCCAAGGTTAAGTCTTGTGTGTGTGTGTGTGTGTGTGTGTGCGCGCGCGCGTGTGTGGACACGTAACCAAATACAATTCCCTGCTCGCAAGCCCTACTCTACCTTCGATCGATGCTCACTACTCGATTGCTTCAAAAACTGCTCATTTGCTGCCAGCACTATAGCAATGCCTACCCGACTTTGCTTGATTTCAAGCTTTTGATTTAATTTTCCCCTGCGCGCTCATGAGGTGCTCGATCCGAGATGCAAGCTCACAATTGCTGCCGATATCTATTGCAAGCCCCAAATTGAACAAACAAACAGTTTTTTCTCGTTCTTTGTCTCTGCTCTTCAAACTTTCTCAAATGTGATTCAGTGAGTGTTGCTCTACAAGTTCTCCTTGATCCCCTTGCTTGATTTTCCTATAGTGCTCTCCTTGCTCATGTCTAATTCTGCTCAAGATTTCACTTGCCTTCAAGCTTTCAAGGCTCTGATTCCTACAGAGATTCTAAGCTTCCCCTTGAGATCAAGAGGGGCTACACATGCCTTGAGAGCTCCGAGCTCCGAGATCCACTCGATCTCCTCCGGGTGCAACCGATCCTTGCCGGATCCATGCCCAACTACTCTAATTGAGTGCTCCCAAGCACCGAGCTCCATTTTTGCAGAGGGACCACCGTCCTCGATTGTTGCGACTCTGATACCAATTGAAGAGTGCATGTCTGCTAAGCACTGAGCTCCATTTTTGCAGGGGGACCACTGTCGTCGATCGTCGCAGCTCTAATACCAATTGAAGATTTCATGTTTGCAGATGCGTACGTGCACGATGTGGATGCAGATGCAGTGTGCATGTGAGAAGGGGAGACTGAGAGAGCACACCGCTGTGTGGGTGAAGTAGAGCTCATAATGAGCTGCTCCTTATTCTTGGTATATGTACAAGAATAAGGTGAGTAGTGGACGAGCACCCATAGCTTGGGTGGTTGCTCAAGGCATAGCCGCCTTTACCCCAACATTTGGCACTCACAAGGGTTCTTCTTCTTCAACAAGGGCCACAACTATTGTAGAAAATGATCCAAAATCTCTTAAGTGTGGTGATAATAACACAACCAGTCAACCAATGACATGGAAAACCATGATCATGGCATACTTGTTGGTATCGTTGCAAGAGACCGTAAACAAACAAGGTGAAGAATTACAAGCAACTTGCAATGGAGAATGGCATGTTAAGGGTTCATGTGGCTGAGAATGAAAATCTCAAGAGGACACTTGAGATGCAAACAACACATTTGATGCAACTTGAAGAGGAAGTCAAGGAATGTAATCGCTCTCTTGTGGACTTGAGTGCTTTGAATAGGAGCATGAGTAAAGTAGAGCATCACCATGTATTGAAAGAGGAGAAATTTGACACCATGAGCCGGGATGTATGCAACATGAAAAATGTATACACAAACAAATCTTGGGCTGATATATGTGGTAACAATGTGGTTCCTAATTCCTCCCTTATGCAAGCTATGACTCAAACAAAAAATGTGGATATAGAGGAGTTGTAGAAACGAGAGCGACGTTCCAAGAACATTGTTATTCGTGGAATTCCCTAAGAGAAGGTAGAGACACCTCCTTCTCTTGCCATTGTTATCAAAAATTTCTTCAAAACACACTCTGGCACGTCAGGAGTTATAGTCTATGGAGCACATAGGGTGGGTAAGCAAGGAGCTCCTCGCTCGAGAGAACAACCAATTGTATGCAACATGCCAGATGAGACCAAACTAACGATTATCCTTGATAATAGTTGGATCAATTTGAGGGATACAAATTGTTTTTTATGTGAAAATTGCACTATTAAGCAACAAAATATGCGTCGCAAGGCATATGAGGAGAGGAATAAGAAAAACAAGGAGACCTCTCATGAAGAAAATGTGTCCAAAGAGGAGGCAAGTCCCTCCAGCAAATAGGAATGTGTGACCTATGAGGTCGAGTTACAATTGAAAGTATGCCTCTGTAATTGCAATGGATCCCCATGGAATGCAAGGATTGGCGTAGATGAACTAAAAAGCAAGGTCAATGTTGTACTTCCTTGTTGAAACTTGGGAGCATCATACACAAAGGATTAGCTAGTTGAAGGATTACAATGTACATTCGTTGATGTGGTCAAAGAATCTCAAGCAACAAAGAGGGCACAAATGGGTAGCATGTATGGTTAAGAAAGGATTTGAAGATTTTGTATCAATTGTGAAAGATGACAAGCACAAACGTTATGTATGGCTCAAAATCATGACACCAAAAAGAGCACCCATTTTTGTAGCCAATTCCTACATTCCTCATCATGATTCTCCCTTCTATGCTTGCATGGATAGAGATCAGCCATTTTTTTTATTTAGAGAGGATGTTGCTTATTTTAAAGGCAAAGACGATGTTATTGTCTTTGGGGATATGAATGCTCACACAAAACATTACAACATGATACTCAACAATTTAATATGCCATACATTTCAAGGGAGCTGGAGGAAGTTCACTTGTATGAATGTACTTCAATGGATGAGAAAGAGCCAGATCACTATGGAAAGTTACTTTTACACATGTGTAATAGCACAGGTATGCGCATTGCCAATGACGTATCTTTGTGGAGTGGAACCGATGGATTTACATGCAAAAAACATAATGAGGATAGTGTGATTGACTATATGCTACTCTCCAAAGCCATCATGTATCATGCAAAGAGGTTTACGCTTGGCCAATGGACTCCAAAAATCAGATCATTGGACCTTATGTATTGACCTTGCATGTGGAGAAGCATCTAAGCATGATAATCTCAACCAAAGGGAAGAGAAGTTATCACTTCTTATGGATTTTAAACGGGCAAAAGATGTGGATGACAAAGATTCAATATGACGCACCATTGGAAACTAAATGGGAAGCTTTCAAGAAAGTTATTTGTTTTTGTGTCGAAGAATGATTTTCCATAAAGCATGTCCATGGTATCACCAAATATAGATAATGCAAAAGGTGGTTTGATAAAGAATGTCAAGATGCTTGAAAGTCCTTGATAAAGCTTGATGCAATTATGGACAAAGACAATTGTCAAAGTAATTTGCATACATACAAGGCATTGATTCAAAAGAAGAGAAGAAGATGGGAAGCAAAGCGTCAATTTTTTCAAGTCCAAGAAAAGGCACGTGCATCTGGAAGATTTTGAAGAAACTTGAGGAGCAAGCGAGTTGAGATTTTTGGTAACTTGAGTCTTGTGGATATGTACACACATTGTAGGCAACTATATGAGCAACCGAATGCAGAAAAAATGCCATTTTATGGTTCACTCCCATGTATGCACTCTTTTTTTTACTATTGAGGATGTGTATAGTGGGCTCAAAAATTTAGCCACTCGCAAAGTGGGATATCTTCAAGGTATCAAGCCGGAAATGATTTAATGGATAGGAGTTTTTACACATGAGTGGATGTGTGATATATTCAACCTTTCACTTCAACATGGTATGGCTTGTGATTGGGGTACTAATTGGACCAAGCCTTTGCATAAAGGAGGGGATGTAAAGAATGTAAATAACTACCGGACTTTTATGATTGGGTCTCTTATGGAAAAGTTGTTTACTGACATGTTTAAGATTTTTTGTGATGCTAATGATTATTGTTTTGGCCATATAAGTGTTGGAAGCTGTATCAAGGAAGACAAAAGGTACATTCAATTTACTAGTTGCTTAAGGTGAACAAAGAGTTGAGGCTATACAACATTTCAAATGTTTTTGGTAGAGCAACCTTTGTGTTTGTCTTGAATGAGTCAGAGCATAAATTACAAGTTGTTATGGATATGGGAGCATCCTGAAATCAATGGACATGCCTTGACACACCATTGCATGTGCTTGTAGAAATGCACAATTTCCCTGCTCCCACAACTCCACTTTCGTGCATTGCTAATTTGTTGACACTTTGATGTGCACGTTGATACACACATATGTTTGATGCCTTCTATCATCAATCAAAACTACCATGTTGATCTTGCAGTGTGATTCCAGCTGGTCACACGTTGGCATCATATGAGTTTAAACTTTTTTGGAAATGTGTTTCCAAGCAATCTGTGGACTAAATCTAAAATTGGGCTTACATTGTGCTTGGAGTTAGGTGCTATACAAAAGGGACATATACATTTTGAGGTTGAAGCTTGCTTATATTGTGTGTACATTGTGTCACACAATGGATAGTTATTGGTTACTTTTTGTAATGACTTGCATCATGTAGTTATTGGTCACAAGTGCACCAATTATTGGTCCCATATGCAACTATGCAAGTCCCTTGTAACTTATGCCATAGTTGGCACAAATAACATATTACTGATAAAATTGGTGTGTGTGACCACAACCTCACATCCATCAAGCATGTATGATTAAAATTTGATGAATGTTGTCGTAACCACAACAAACATATTTGAAATCTTGAAATTTGTTAAAAGATAGAATCTTTTACTTGTGATGGTATTTTAAGCTGGAAGGGAAGTGCTATTGTGAATAATTGAAATCTCTCTCTCTCTCTCTCTCTCTCTCTCTACCAATGTAAGGTGCAGCGGAATGAATGTTGTTCTTTCTCAAGATGAGTGCTCCGTATTGTGCTCAAGGTTCCTTTTTGTTCTTATGGAAGGGAGAGCCTTCCGTTCTTAATGAGAGAGTGCAATGATCACAAACAAGTGGATGGACACTGTGCGTGAAAGTGTATGAGACTAAGAGATAGAGAGAGAAGAGAAATATGACACCATAGATGTTGTAAAACCCTCCTCCAAAGGCACCACTCTCGTTGGCGAGAGTGGTCTACGATTGATTGCACAAACTAGTACAAAGTGGGTGCATTTGATTGATGCAATTCTAGGCTAGATTGATGTCGACAAGGGATGGCGAGACCGATCTAAGGGATGAAATCTGATGCTTTTGTCTTGTTGTCCAAAAACGCTAGGGGCTGAAAAATACTACTGTTGAAAATGCTATGGAAAAACGCTGATTTGCAGGTCTTTATTGCTGAAATTCTGCTACTGTTGTGAGGCTGAATTGGCTATAGAAAGAGGGCGAAAAAGGCCTGCTGAAAACGCCCAAGGGATGAGATCTATGGCAACAAGTGCTTGGTGAAAAACGCTAGGGCTGAGGAGACTTGGTGATGGTGCTGTGGCTGGAAACTATTGGCGATGAAGCCTTGCTAAGGAAATGCTAGATATGGGGGATCGCCTGCTGTGTGAAGGAATTGCCCAAGGGGTGGGAGTTTTGCTGAGAGAGAGGGGGAACCTGCTGCTGCCGAGGGCCTGTGTTCTCCTTGCTCATTTGCCAAATAGTGCTAGACTTGGTTTGCTTATATATTATCTTACCCAATTTGCCATACTTAGTTCCCAACAAAAGTCACTTAAAATAATAAGGGAAAATTATCAAAACTAGGAAAAATAGATAAAATACAATGGAAAATTCCCTTGAAGGATTCTGATGGGAATGCTTATGATCATGCTATGTGCAACCAAAGGATATGCATCTACATTAAGTGCCTGGGCATGCACGGTCTGCGAACAGACTCACAAAGGTGCCAAAACACTTCTAATATAGACTGACTGGACTGACGGAACCCTTGTTATGAAGTAGCTTGTCCATGGATACATAGGGTTGGATGTGTCACGTGACACCCCCTCCTTTTTAAAGTGAGGTACTGGTACCGAGCTGCATGGATTCCTTGTAGTCTGCCAACAACTTTGGATAGTCTTTGAAAAACTCTTCGTCGACCCACACCACTTCATGGGTCCCTCAATCCTTGAACTTCAAAAAGTATTATCTTACTTGCTTCTTTGAACCATGTCGAAACCGATGCAACAACACTTGCTCCAGCTCCATGACTTCAGCTTCATCGATGATCTCCAGTTCTTATTCTTCCGAAATGTCCTTTGGAGGTGTTCCTTGAAACACTTTCAACCAAGAAACATGGAAAACGTTGTGCATTGACCATGAGTTAGGCAACTGCAATTTCATTGAAACCTCATTGATCTTTTTAATGACTGGAAATGAACCATACATACAAAAAGACAACTTGGGACACTTCTTTTCCACTTGCTTAAGACGTTGCTTCATGATTCTATCACTATGTATGGATTTCAAACGGGCACCAATAAACATTGAAATGGTCGAGCAAAAATTATGGATGAAGAAGCTTCAATATGATGCGCCATTGGAAACTAAATGGGAAGCTTTCAAGAAAGTTATTTGTTCTTGTGCCAAAGAATGCTTTGCTATAAAGCATCTCCATGGTATCAACAAAGATACGTCACGCAAAAGGTGGTTTGATAAAGAATGTCAAGATCCTCGAAAGTCCTTGATAAAGCTTGATGCAACTATGGACAAAGACAACTATCAAAGTCATTTGCATACATACAAGGGCATTGATTCAAAAGAAGAGAAGAAGATGGGAAGTAAAGCAACAACTTTTTCAAGTCCAAGAAAAGGCACATGCATGTGGAAGATTTTGGAGACACTTGAGGGGCAAGCGGGTTGAGAATTTTAGTAACTTGAGTCTTGTGGATATGTACACACATTGTAGGCAATTATATGAGCAAGCAAATGTTGGAAAAATGTCATTTTATGGTTCACTCCCATGTATGCCCTCTTTTTTTACTATTGAGGATGTATGTGGTGGGCTTGAAAAGTTGGCCACTTGCAAAGCGGGAGATCTTCAAGGTATCAAGCCGGAGATGATCAAATAGACGGGAGATTTTACCCATCAGTTGATGTATGATATGTTCAACCTTGCACTTCAACATGGTATGCCTTATGATTGGAGTACTAATTGGGTTAAGCCTTTGCATAAAAGAGGGGATGTAAAGAATGTAAATAACTATCGGACTATAATGATTGGGTCTCTTATGGCAAAGTTGTTTGGGTGCATAATGGAGATGAAATTGAGTGATTGGGCTGAAAATAATGACAAACGTAAAAAGGGACAAGCGGGTTTTCATCGATGCCATAGCACCATTGATCATCTTGTCACTTTTGTGTTCTCATGGAGGAAAGTTGATTGAAAGGCAAGCGATTGTATTGTTGTTTTGTGGACTTTAAGAAATCCTTTGATATGATTTCACGTAACAATTTGTGGAGGAAGATGGAAGAACTCCAAGTGCCAAGTGAGTTTATGCTTGTGGTTTCTCGAATCTGTGAGAAGGTGATTCGTCAATTGCGCATGGGAAGAGAAATTTCAAAAATTTTTGTAAGCACTATTGGGGTTAAACAAGGATGTCCGTTGTCACCAACTCTCTTTGGTCTATGCATCAATCAATTGGAATAAATGGTACTTGACTTTATGCAAGAAGAAGGGATTGAAGAGGTCACTATTTGCAATGCGGTAATCATGCTTTTGTTGTATGCGGATAATGTAGTGCTTCTAGCACACACTTTAGAAGATGCACAAAAGCTTATGGTTGTCCTTGAGAACTTTTGCTTGCATAGTGGGTTGATTGTGAATGAATCCAAAACAAAGGTTATGCTTGTGAAAACCAACCATGAGGAGAAGCCATGCATTGTGTACTACAAGGAGACACTTGAAGTTGTTGAGAGATTTAAGTACCTTTGCCTTGAGGTTCCGTCCAATCACAAGTGGCATGAATGTACTATGCATCATTTGGAAGTGGGAAAGAGAGCATATTATGCATTTGAGAACATGTGTAATGCTGGAAAGATCAAGTGTTGGGTTCTCAAGAAGTATCTTTTTGATGCATTGATGACACCAGTTCTTCTTTATGGAGTCGAAATGTGGGGCAGGAGCATCTCAAAGTCTACTTAGAAAGAGTTTGATAATGTCCAAAAGCATTTTCTTACAAACTTTCTCCAAGTGAAGACACAAACACCATATATGCTCCTACTTCTCGAGTCGAGATGTCTTCTAATTGAGGTTATGGACATGGAAAGGGTTGTGGAGTACATGATAAAGATGCATCAAAACCCCTCACATCGACTTCCTACAATTTCATGGGAAGCAAGCAAAAAGTTCAAAAGATGCATAAAAGCAAGATATTGAGCACGGGATGGATGCAAGACATAAAGAAGTGGTTTGGGAGATGGGATGCATTACACTTGCTACATGATGCTTCAATTGACTCCCAAGTGAATGAAGCTTTTCTACAAACGCCAATGTATTACGGCTTGGGAGAAATCCGGTGGTTCACGCTTCATACATTACACCACCCATATTGCCCCCAACTACAAAACCATGTTCTTCGTTGAAAGAGGAAACCGTACTCACACTTACATACTTGAGCCTATCCCCTTGTCAGCGATACACACTATTGCAGCCATTCAGCTTAGCTCCCATTTCCTTTGATGCGAGACAGGGCGTTGGCTCAATGGAGAAGAGTCAAATCAATTGTGCACATTATGCTCACTGCAAGTTTGAGAGTCTGAGTACCACACACTACTAGAGTGGCGAGGGTGCAAATGAGGGCCATGGGGAGAGAGAGAAACGAGGGGGAAGACCACAAAATTGAGTCGAGCAAAGCAGAACTAAGATGTACAAAACCTTCAGTCTCCATAATGTCAACACCCATCGAGTGTAGTGTGACATTGGGGGAACTGTAAAGATCAAACCACATGTATGGAAAGATATGCAAAACAATTTATAAGAAGTGGAAATTACGAGATTAACAATGGGGAAAGCCCGAGGTGCAACGAGAAGACTCTCAAGGAAAACTAGTCAAATCTATTTTGATGAGCAAAGTAGAGATTATTGCAAAGGGAACGAAGGGAATCTGTCTCTTTCTATGGAATATAACAATGTAAGAACCATGGCACTACTAAACAATGGGGATGGCATTGCCATAGCCACCAAAGTAGTATGAGGAGCCTGGAAAAGACCAACAATAAGGTGAATGAGAATGAAATTGCAATTAGCAGATGGTCACACTGAATGACCAATGGGTTATCGGAGAATGTGATAGTTAGTACATGTGGAATTGTCTGCCAAGATACTTTTGTCATTGTAGATTTTGGAAAGAAACAAAATATGAAATTAATTTGGGACGATCTTTCAAGAGGTACGTTCAATTGATCCAAGATTGAGAAAATGACTATCTATATCTAAAACAAGTAGGATCAATTGCAAGAGTAAACATGAAGGATCATTCTTACAAGGATGTCCTAAAAACACTCCAAGATTTTGATTCTAAAAGATCAGCTAAAACTAAATTACTATCATGGTTAAACAAAAACACTCCTATTTGGATGCATGGGGCTTTAAAAAGTGCTAGATTAAAGCGAGAGGATTGTATCATGGATTCATAGGGGAAGGATGCAAATTATGTATGTGAACCTTTTTTGGAACATTTGTTCGAGCCATTTGAGTAGACTCAAATATTGGCTACTTTGGATGTTTGTGTCAACTAGTCCACACCCACATTATTTTGTGATGAAGGCTACGACATTGTTCCTATCCAAATGGTAACGATTGTGCCATTGGACGATCAATAAGTTTCCTCTGACCATTACTCTGATGCAACGAATGAATTAAGAGAGAAAACTCTTACGACAAAAGAATCCAACTTAGAAAAGAGGCACATAAGATCGAAACTACTATTACGAGGGGTAGAGAAAGATTACTTTGATTTTTCCAACCAATGTCGTAGACAACAAGAGAGGTACATGAAAAAACAAGAGAGTATACCACAAAGAAATAAAGTTGTATTGAAAATTAATGAGAAAACACATTTTTTGATGATGGTTAATGTGGAATAATGTATCAAGGACAAAACCATCGGCAGATACACCATCTTATGAATTTTTTATTATCAGATAACAGATTGAAACAAAACAAAAAGCTTAGAAAACAAACAAATCAAAAGAAAAGGAACCTTCCATGACAAAAACCAAAAGAAAATCCAAATATCAAGAGTTGAAACGGACCTCGAAAAAAGTTTATACCATTGAGATGGAGTAAGAAAGTGACCAAGGTGGTGAGTCTATGAGTGTCCCATCATATTATAAGAAGTATACTTTGCAGGAGAGAAGGATCATTGTCGAACAACCCATGAGACAACCTAGGGAACCAAGGAAATCTTATGAAGGACCAGAGAATGCTAAGAATATTGACCTAGCAAAACCTTGGGAGGAACCAAAACCTACATACATAACTATTGATTTGTCTCAAGAAGAAGAAGAAATTATTGTTCAAACCTTAAAGGAATATGGAGATGTCTTTGCTTACTCCTATAAAGATATCAAAGGAAAGGATCCTGACATCTATCAGCATACGATACCCATGAGAAATCATGCTAAAGCAAGCAGATAAAGACCCTACACATATAATGAGACCTTTGCTAAAAAGATCAAGGAATACATTAGAAATTTGAAAGAAGAAAAACTCATCTATGAGATTGAGCACACAGATTTGGTACCTCCAATGGTGATACCAAAGAAAAACAAAAAGCTTAGAGTGTTTTCAACCTTAGAAAGGCAAATATTGTGACCATAAGAAATAACTATCCTCTTCCTCTCATTGATCATGTCCTAAACAGAGTGGCTAGAAAGAAAGCTTACAGCTTCTTAGATGGATTTTTAGGCAAAAGCCAACAAGGCATTGATCCAAAGGATAAGCATAAAACAACTTTTTCCATGGAATGGAGTATATTTGCATATAGAGTCTTGCATTTTGGGTTGACAAATGCTCCAATGATGCTCCAAAGATTTATGAGTCACGCCTTCAAAGAATATCTATGAAAATTCTTAGAAGTTTGCATGGATGACATGTGCATATAGTCATCCAAATGAGTAGATCCCTTTGAGCACCTCAAGAATGTCTTTGAGAAATTCCACCTTTAAAGGATTTGTTTAAATCCTAAAATATGTGTATTTAAGGTCAGGCAAGGCAAAATTCTTGGACACATAGTCTCTGAGAATGGGATTGCTATTGATATGGAGAAAATGGAGGTAATTGTTGAAATGCCTAGACCGATCAGTATCAAGGAAGTTCAATCTTTCACAGACATTGTGGATATTATCAAAGGTTTATCTACATGTACACTATTATTGTCAAACCTATGTATAGATTAATCACGAATTTGTCTGGACTAAAGAATGTGGAGAGTCATTTCAAAAGATCAAGCAAGCACAATCTTCAACTCCAATAATGAAAACTCCTAGTTGGATTAAAACTTTCCATGTGCATGTTGATGCTTTACAACCAATAGAGGGAATCATGGATTTCCCTATCTCTTTTGCTAGTAAACAATTGAACACAATGGAAAGGAACTAAACCATGATCAAAAGAGAAGGTCTTGGAATGATTTATGTTGTCAAAAAGTTTATATATTACTTATTGGCAAATAAGTTTGTGTTCTTTGTAGATCACTAGTCAAAAAAATGTGTGATATAGGGAGAGTAGTGAGATGGTTCATCATCTTAGTGGAGTTTGACTTTATGGTGGTTGTTAAGAGAGCATCACACTTTAAAGAGTTGATCACTTATCAAGGATGACCTAGGGAAAACCTCCCAAAAAAGTTGATGATGATTTTCTAGATCTATTCTTTGTAGAGTTGATACCACGATGGTCAAAGGACCTAGTCACTTTGATGACTATAGCACAAGTAGATTCACACATTCCACTTTCTATAACACCAAAGTTGATTGAGAAATTGATAGTTGTTAACAGGAAGTCTCTAGAAAAAAACAAAGATGGAATTCTATTTTTGTGCATAAGCCGTGAGGAACATGCTAACTACATTAATCAAGTTCATACAAGAATAGTGGGGATCCACTTTGCGGTAGACCAAACCTTGAGAAGACTTTACATAGTCAAATGTTTATTGGCCAACCTTGAAACCGGATGTACATACTCATATAGAGAAATTCTCCCAATGCAAAAAGAGGACAACCATACCTCATGCTACTTTATTCCAAATATCCATTGCACCAAAGTGGAGCAAGTATTTGATAGAGTACTTGACAAATAAAAAATTTCCTGAAGATATGAGTAAACACCACCAGAGAGCAATCAAAATGAAAGCTATGAATTATACCATGACCAGATAGCAGTTGTATTGAAGAGGAAAGGACCAACAACTGAGACTATGTGCCCATGGAGATGAATACATTCCTATCTTAGAACAAGCATAGAACATGCACACATGAATTGCTATGAATCTATCAAAAGGTCATTTCTCTCATGAAGCCATAGCTAGAGTAATACTGATGGTGGCCAACTTTGTTTGCCGATGCTAAAGAATTTGTAAGAAGATGCAATTCTTGCCAAAGGGATAATATGCCAACCCTGATGGATAATATGCCATTACAACCAATGATGGGAGAAAGAGTATTTGCTAAGTGGGAAATAGACTTTGTTAGTCCTACACAACCACCCGCTTACAAATATTCGGCACAATATTTCATTGTAGCCATGGAGTGTTTGACTAAGTGGACCGAAGCAAGAGCCAATGAGAAGGAGGATGCACGAACCAAGATTGCTGTGAGGTCCCCACCCCGTCGTTTCCAATGGCAGATCTGATGGTGAACCCGGTGGCCACTAGATCTATTGCGGAAGCAAACAAAATGGTTCAGGGTTCGACTAGCGGACGATCTCTCATCACAAAGTGAGTCGAGTTCGAGCCTACTAGCAGGGAGATCTAGCTCCACCCCGCAGGGGAAGCGTACTTGAACTATCTAGGGATCCTAAGACCCACCTTCCAAGAGGAGAGAAACCCCAAGCGCCTTTTTCCCCATGTTTCAAAGGCACGTACACTTGAGATTTCACCGCTCTAGGGGCAATGAGTATTACTAATATCGAAGTAAGTACAATGGGGACAGAGAGTTCCCGACCAATCGGGACCACCCATCTCGTAGGCATTGGCAACCTGAGCCAAGCCCCCACTTTCCACCCCCACACTCACACTTCCTTGTGTGACCTAATTACTACCACAAAGGTTGTTCAACATAAAGATTCCTTGTTTAATTCCGAATCACATTGTTTGTTAATATAGCCCTTCAACCAGTATTGCAAACAACACCAAGACAGAATTCTAGTAAAAATTCTACTCAAACTTATTCATAAAAGTTCCAATGTTCTGGAGGTACAACATCCCCCCTCCAGCGAGAGTTCACTCCTCCCGTTGTCGCCTAGCTGCCCATACAACTAGGTATGTCCACCGCATAGAAAGCATGTCATGGACACTCCCACCGCATAGAAAGCAAGACGTGGGTTCCCACCTCATAGAAAGCAAGTCGTGGGTATCCACCGCATAGAAAGCAAGTCGTGGATTCAAGAGCCCTTAACGAGGAACTCTGCCCCCTGTGATCAGTAGGGGGGTCAGGATTGATTCAACATTGGAAATAAAATGAACATGTTGAGCTAAATTTTCCCTAGCAGACATTCTTTCCTAATTGCAACCAGCATACCCATCAATCATTTCCTTCCTACTTTAGAACTTAATGCACAATGAATTCAATGCCAAGGTTTCCGTCGGATTTCTCCAACATGTTTGGGGATATTTTCATTCCTAACTAGACGTGTGCAATGTTAAATTAAACAGCTTGAATGAAATTATGACCTACCTCTTCCATTTCTTCGTCGATGGCCCGTGAGATGGCCGGTATTTGTTCCTCCATGGGAGCTTTTTCCTTTCCGTTCATCTTGCTCATTCCTGCCTCGTGGTCGTGGGCTCCACCAAAGCGAGTCCTCTTAACCTGGGCCATTTTAAACTCATACTTTAAGTAATTAACTTGGGGATAAGAGCTAATGTCCGTAAGCGTCATAACAAGCCAAATGATAGATTAGCAACATCAAACAATGCCTGCTACATGAGAGGTTCAGATTTTTCTATATAGCAATCATTATGGGTGACACATAATCCTATGGGAACCGGCTCTAAAGATAATTACTCGGCTTACATGATTAAGAATAATAGAATTTCACTAATGGAATTACCAGAGACATGAATTAAGCACGATTAATCTCTTTCCTAGCAAATAGAGGGTGCAGAATCACCGCATGCATAGGTGTGAGAAAAACCACCTCTTAGAGACTTAATGACAGATTAATCTTACCTTACTTATATCTTAATGCATAACAGAGATGGATCTAAATCAGCTACAATATTAATGCGTGATAGAAAGAGTGATTCTCATCAATCTACACAATTACCAGCTTACTGATTAATTTCTATGCTACCTAGAGAGAGAAAATTCTAATAGTCGTGCACTAATCATTAATTAAGAGTGATGAATGGCTGATAATTCAGCTATGGGATGATGATTACATAATAGAATATGGTTAAGGAGAATTTAGAGAGTAATTATAGAGAATTACGACTAGGAATAAGCATAATAGACGAGAAATTTAGATGGTAATGAAAAGGATTTGCAGAAAGCATTAATTAAACTGTGGTTACCATGATTAAGGGCTGATAATCCTCTCGATTCTCTAATCTAATCGAGCTTCTTGAGGCGAGAATTCGACAACACCTCCCTCCTTGCTTCTCCTTCAAAAGGTGTGTGTTCCGACAGCACCTTCCCAGAGTGTGTGTAGGTGTGTGTGTGTGTGTGTGTGTGTGCACTGTGTGTGTGTGAGCATGTGTGTGTGTGTGTGTGTGTGTGTGTGTGAAGGTCTTTAAATAGGATCCTACAAGCTGAAAATCGATTTGTGCTGCTATAAGCATCTGAGTGAGCACTCAGTCTCTGCATTGGCAAGTTCAGTTCCCCTACCCACCAAGTGTCAGGTTGGCTTGGTTAACTGACTCTGAGACTTAGTTACTGGCTTGGAAACTCTCCCAGGACTCCCACAAAGCAAGAGGGCGCCCCCTAGCTGCTAAAGCTGATCTGGAGTGGGCTGGAACCTGTCCCCACACAGTCCCGGGCCCCCGGTACCTCCCACGGCAATTTTGAGAAAATTTGATTCTAGGCTAAAACGGGTCATACGAGTCGGATTTTGATGCCGAAAATTGCTATAGCAAGCTCTAACTAAGGCGTAATGGCCCGAGTACCTGCCATATTTAGCAAGCCCCGGGGTCCGAAAATGCTTTTTTTTTGAAATTCGGGATACGGGTGCAGTTTTTCGAGACGATCAAAACTGGACGGGTTGGGTGACCAAAAACTTACTATTTTTGGAATTTTTTACAAAAATTATTTTAATTCACATTTCAGAGCTTTAAAACATTCTAAACATCATGGCACTGACAGAATCTGAAAAACTGCTAAAAATAGTAACTTATTCCATTATTTTCATTTCAAGGTACAATGGTGTTCTTTTTTTGATCGGGGTCAGAGACCTTACAATTGCATTCTTGTATGAATGTGTATTCACAAGATACAGACTTTTGATTGAGCTTGTGAGTGATCAAGGTACACATTCTCAATGAGATGATAGAAAGTGTACTAAATGAGTTTATGGTTATCCATAACAAATGCACGCTATATTATCCTCAAGCGAATGGCCAACAAGAGCATACAAACAAAATCCTTAGCTCAGTGCTTACAAAGATTGTGAGATCTGGACATTGGGAGATGAATTTTCATTCAACTCTTTGGGCTTATAGGGTTTCATACAAGACAACTCTGAATGTTACACCCTTCAACTTGGTATACAAAAAAAAATAGGTCTTTGACTCTCGCCTATTGACTAAAATCTTCAAACAAGGGGATCTCGTATTGGTATATTCTTTGAAACAACATAATCCAAAATTCAAGAAAAAGGACACGGTCTCTTTGTAGTTGAGGGTGTTTCACCAAGCGAGACTATTAAGTTAGCCACCTTAGATGGAGAAATCATGGAGAGTTGGATAAGTGGATTTTGATTATGTAAATATAATGCGCCACTAACCAAAGAACTGCTAGAATGAATGCATGCAACAAAAGAATGAAGGATTAGATGACAATAGATCATTGATGAAGCTCTGCAAGAGGCTTGCATTTGAGTGTTGAAGAGAAAAGCAACAATGCGATCGATCCCAGAACTCGTGCTACTGAAAATGCTACAAGTTTAAACTCTCCACTTTACTCAAGCCTTAGTGAACGATGAGGTTGAAATACATGATGAATGGTTGGATGGTCTCAACATGATGTTACCATATACATGTGGTAGTGATGTGTGCGAACACACTTAGGACCACCGGGGCATTTTTTCCCTCACTAGGAGGTCTTTTCCCCCGTGCATTGTATATACACCCATCACTCTAGGGCTATCTTATCTTTCCATTGCACACTAAGTAATATACTCTTTGTTATATGCCTTGAGCTTCCTTCATCTTCTCCAAGCTGTGTGTGTTTTCCTACAACCCTAATTCCAACAATTGGAATCAAAGCAGGTTGCATCCTCTTGGGCTTAGTTGCCAGTAGCTCCAACACATGCCTGCTCACTTTCTCCAATTTTGTGAGCTTGGCAAGCATCAGTAGTTCAATAAATACTTTGGGAGAACTTGTAGATCTTGGTCTGCTCAGAATTTTTATTCGGGCTTATTTTTGCCTCCGTTTCCACTATAGGGAGTGTACATACAATTTTGTCATTTTGAGCAAAATCTCTATCAGTGCCATTTGTTGCATAACAAGTCCCTTACAATCTTCTACGGTTTGTGCTATATAGCACCTATTGTTCTTGCTTTGTTTCTCCTCTTTTCTGGCAGTTTTCACATCAAGTGCAACATTTTCCATGGGTGACAACAACAGAGATGTGTTCAAGATGTTTGCTGCTGAGGATGGATTGGATGGGGAAAATTGCTTTACGTTGGCTTATATGATGCAATATGTCCTTGTGTCAAAGGGCGTTTGGAATATTGTGCAGGGCATTGATGTATATCCTGGTTCTGAGGATGTAGGCGATGTTGAGGATGTTGCAGGTTTTGGTGGCAAGATTGCTGCTGCCAGAGCTATTTTTCCTACGACAAAGAAAGATCGTTGGGATGTAAAAGATGCATAAATTCATGCATTAATTTGCCTTGTCTATGAAGCACACTATTACTCCTCACATTCATTCGACAAAGTCTGCAAAATAGGCTTGAATGTTTTGGCTATGATGTTTGTGGGCCCATGCAAACTCCGTCCTTGGGCAATTACCTTTACTTTGTGACTTTCATTAATGATTACTCCAGGCACGATTACCCTGTCCTTGAATAATTACCTTTCCTTTGTGAATTTCATTGATGATTACTCCAGGCGTGCATGGGTGTATCTGCTTAAAGCAAAGTCCAAAGTTTTTATGTGCTTCAAACAATTTCTAACTATGGCTAAAAATGTATCAAAATGTACTATGAGCACCCTCCATTTTGATCGAGGGAAGAGTATATGTCTCATGAATTTAATGCATTTCAAGCTAGTCGTGGAATAAAACACCAATGTATAGTGCCGTATATGCCTCATCAAAATGGTATTACTGAGAGGAAAAACAGGTCTCTTATGAAAATGGCACGATGTATGGTCAAAAGTCAAGCGTTACCATATTCATTTTGGCTTGAGGGCATCATGTGTGCCACTTATGTACTTAACAGGTGTCCTACTAAAGCTTTGTATTCTATAACTCCTTATGAAGCATGGCATGATAGAAAGCATTCTATTGAGCACATGCGTGTTTTTGCCTGTTTGGCATATGCTTTGGTGCCACAAACACAACGCAAAAAATTGGATGCTAAAGCTGTCAAATGTATTTTTGTTGGTTATAGTGCTAAAAGCAAAGGTTACAGGTCGTATCATTCACAAACAAAGTATATTATGGTTTCACGAGATGTTGTGTTTGTGGAAGGTTATGTTCAGCCCTTGCTGTAATGTACTAGAGACAATAATGTAAGCTTATATGACATTTATGACACTTTGTTGCCTCTTTTCAGTGGTGGAAGTTCGAATGTAAATTCGAATGAGGCAAATGTACAACCTATGGGGGTTTCTAAAAATGTTACAAGGCAGCCTATTAATGATGTAGATATACAGGATGTATTTGATGAGGAAAGGGCTGACAATGAGTAGGCTAGAGGTATGCCTAAATGGATGGTGCATACTTTGTGTGACAATAAATTGGATGCACCTTTGTCTAGTCGTACTTGTTCAGGTTCTTGCCATGCATCTTATACATCAAATTATTATGATTTGCTTGTCTCTAGCTTATGTGATGTTGAGGAGCCTCTGTCTTTTGATGAAGCACAAAATTAAGAAAATTGGATGGCTACCATGCACGCTAAATATGATGCACTTATAGAAGATGCCACATGGACTTTATGTGATTTGCCTCCTGGAAAAAATTCCATTGGTATGAAGTGGATTTACAAGCTGAAACGCAAGCCGGATGGTGAGATTGAGCACTATAAGGCTCTACTTGTTGCAAAGGGTTATGCACAACAAAAAGGCATCGATTATGAAGAGACTTTTGCTCCCACTTTTTGTATGACTACTATGTGTTTTCTATGTGCATTGGCAACTCATTTTGGTTGGGATGTACATCAATCAGACATTGTTATTGCTTTCTTGAATGGTGACATATTTGGTGAAGTTTATGTAATGTAGGCTCGCAGTTTTGTCATTAAAGGGCATGAAGATAAAGTGTGCAAATGTAAGAAAGCTTTGTATGAGTTGAAGCAATCTCCTCGTGCTTGGTATGAGAAAGCTGATACTCATTTGGTCAAACGAGGCTTTTGTAATATCAATCTAATAGAAAGCACATTGTATGTAAAGCCTGAGGGTGATGTACTTCTCATTGTCGTTCTATGTGGATGATTTGCTGATCACTGGACCAAATGAGAGACATATTGCTGAATTTAAGGCTGATTGAAATGCTACTTTCAAGATGAAAGATTTGGGGATGTTGCATCATTACTGGGGTATATAGTTTAAGCAGTGTAATGGTGGTATTGCCTTGTGTCAGAAAAGTTACATAGAGACATTGCTATGTAAGTTTGGACTTGATGATTCCAAACCTATTGCCACTCCCATGCAAACAGGTTTGAAATTGAGTCTTCATGATGTTGGTGATCCTGTCGATGTCACTCTTTACCAATGGCTACCTTATTTATGTATGCAACACAAGACCGGATATATAGTTTGCAGTCTCACAAGTTAGCAGATTTATGAATAGCCTAGGGTCTAAGAATTGGTAGGCCGTAAGGAGGATTTTTCATTACTTGAGTGGAACTTTATATCTTGGCTTGTTTATCCCAAGGGGGGATCATTGCGGCTAGATTTACATGCTTTTTTGAACTCGGACTGAGCTAGTTGTTTTGACACGCAAGTGTCCATGAGTGGTTTTTATTTCATGCTCAACAGTTCATGCATATCATGGTTGAGCAAGAAGCAACCTATTGTGGCCATTTTAAGTTGTGAGGCTAAGTACAGGGCAATCTTCACAGCTACGATTGAGTGTTTATGGCTCAGACACCTTATGGTTGATTTGGGTGTTGGACAACACACTACCAACACTATCTACACTGACAATCAAAGCACATTGGCAGTTGCAAGGAACCCAGTTTTTCATGCTTGTACAAAGCACATTGAGGTGCATTACCACTACATCAGGGAGAGGTTATCGGTGGTGAACAAGAGTTGGCACATGAGTAAAGGGAAGTGCCATGCTTTGAGGACATGATCAGTCTACAAAGGGGAGTAAGCACAAAGCTTTGCAGAAAGCTTCAAACTTATAATGAGACAATGCCTTTGTGAAAAGATCTGCAAGGTTGTCCTATGTTGGCACATAGGCCAAGCTGATCTCTCCTGCTAAGAGCCTCTCCCTCACATAGGCACCTCAATGTGCTTTGTGCGAGCATGAAAAATTGGGTTCCTCGCAATTGCCAATACACTCCGACTGTCGGTGTAGATAGTGTTGGCAAACTAAATATCCGGCCTCATGTTGCATACATAAATGAGGCAGCCAACAATAGTTTGGTAAAGAGTGACATGAATAGGATCACCAGCATCATGTAGACTTAACTTCAAACCTGTTTCCATGGGAGTGGCAATAGGCAATCCTCAAGTCCAAACTTACATAGCAATGTCTTTATGTAGATTTTCTGACACAAGGCAATACCAACATTACATTGGTTAAGCTGTATGCCCAAGTAATGATGCAACAGCCCCAAATCTTTCATCTTGAAAGTAACATCCAAATCAGCCTTAAATTCAACAATATGTGCCTCATTGGGACCAATGATCAACAAATCATCCACATAAAGAACAACAATGATAAGTACATCGCCCTCATGCTTGACATACAATGTGCTTTCTGTTGGATTGTTACAAAAGCCTCATTTGACCAAATGAGTGTCAGATTTCTCATACCAAGCACGAGGAGATTGCTTCAACCCATACAAAGCCTTCTTACATGTGCACACTTTGTCCTCTTGTCCTTTATTGACAAAACCGTGAGGCTGTGTTACATAAACTTCCTCAAATATGTCACCATTCAAGAAAGCACTAACAATGTATGATTGATGTACGTCCCAACCAAAATGAGCTGCCAATGCACATAGAGAACAAAGAGTAGTCACATGACAAGTGGGAGCAAAAGAGTAGTCACATGACAAGTGGGAGCAAAAGTTTCTTCATAATTTATGCCTTTTTGTTGCTCGTAGCCTTTTGCCACAAGTAGAGCCTTATGGCGATCAACCTCACCATCCGGCTTACGTTTCAACTTGTAAACCCAGTTGTATCAATGGCCTTTTTGCCAAGAGGCAAATCACAGATTGTCCATGTGCTATTTTCTATAAGTGCATCATATTCTGATTCCATGGCAGCCATCCAATTTTTTGAATTCTGTGCTTCATCAAAAGACAGAGGTTCCTCAACATCATGCAAGCTATACACAACCAAAGCATAACAATATGATGCATAAGAGGCATGGCAAGAACTTGAACAAGTACGACTAGACAAAGGTGCATCCAATTTACTGTCACGTGAAGTGTGCACCAGCCATTTTGGCATACCTCTAGCCTGCTCATTTTCAGCCCTTTCCTCATCAAGTATATCATGTACATACATCAGTAATAGGCTGATCTGTAGCATTTTCAGAAACCCCCATAGGCTGTACATTCACCTCATTGGAATTTACATTCGTACTTCCACCCCTGAAAAGAGGCAACAAAGTGTCATAAATGTCTTGTGAGCTTACATTTCGGTCTCTAGTACATGACAACAAAGGCTGAACAACATCTTCCACAAACACAACATCACTTGAGACCAAAATACTCTTTGTTTGTGGAGGGTACAACCTATAACCTTTGCTTTCAACACTATAACCAACAAAAATACATTTGATAGCCTTATCATCCAATTTTTTGCGTTGTGCTTGTGGCATTAAACCATAAGCCAAACAACCAAAAATACGCATGTGCTCAATAGATGGCTTTCTATCATGCCATGTTTCATATGGAGTCATAGATTGCAACGCTTTTGTAGGACACTTGTTGAGTACATAAGTGGCACACATGACAACCTCGAGCCAAAATAAATGTGGTAAAGCTTGACTCTTGACCATACATCTTGCAATTTTAGTAAGAGACGTGTTTTCCTCTCAGCAACACCATTTAACTAAGGCATATAAAGCACTGTACATTGGTGTTTTATCCTGCGACTAGCCAAAAATGCATTAAGTTCATGATACATATACTGCCCCCTCGGTTGGAACGGAGGGTGCCCATAGTACATTTCGAGCCATTTCGGCCATAGCAAGAAATTGCTTGAAGCACATGAACACTTTGGACTTAGCTTTTAACGGATATACCCATGTATGCATGGAGTAGTCATCAATGAAAGTCACAAAGTACAAGTAATTTCCCAAGGACGGAGTTTGCATAGGCCCACAAACATCACTATGCACAAGTTGCAATCTGCATGTAGCACGAATTGACCCATCCTTTGGAAACTTAGCACGCTGTATTTTACCCAAAAATACAGCCTTCACAAACGTGTTTGACGGGTGCTTCAAGAGGCGGCAAAGAAGCTACCATATCAAATTTTTGCAAACGCAGCAAACTGGCAAAATTCAGATGCCCAAAATGTGCATGCCATAGTTTTGCATTTGAAACAACCCTTGAATCCGCAACTGCATTTGCAAAATTTTGTCCACACTTGTCATACAAAGTGAGCTTATACAGCCCACGACACAAAAGGCTAGATGCAACAATTTCATCACCAAAATTGAGATCATGAACTGTACATCTGTCGTCCACAAATTTGACTACAAGTCCAAGTCTAGCAAGTGAAGATACAGACAAAAGATTCTTCTTGATCCTAGGTGCATAAAGTGCATCAACAAGTGTGAAAGAAATGCCATTTGCAACAATAAGCACGATCTTTCCAACTCCTTGAACCGGATAAGAGGCACTGTTGGCAGAAGTGTCCGAATTCCCATGAGGGGCAGACTTGAGAGAGGCGAACAAATCACGATGTGAGGTAATGTGCTTTGTAGCGCCACTGTCAAAATACCACACATGTGAATCTGCAGCAACTAACATGTATGCATCATGGACAACAGGATTATAGGTACACTCTACACTAAAAGCCCATTCTGCATCAACATCAGCATCGCAGTCTCCTTCCATAGAAGACTCGGCAATAGCTGCATTTATAGTGGAACCAGCATTTGCAGGGGAACCACCCTCTTTCTTCTTTGCCTCTTTGGCCTTCAACTTAGGATAGTGTTTGATCAAGTGATCATTAGATTTACAATGATGGAAATGCATCTTCTTTTTGCCTGTGCGCATATGTCGCACGTGTCAATGCAAGGAACTTGCCGATACACTGTGTGCGAGCCACAAATGGCTCCAAGCACACAACAAGCCTAAACTAGTAAGCTCAAAGATGGCGTTGGTGTCTCACTCACCGCTCTACGCTTCCTGTCGTGGAGGATTCCTCGCTGAGAAGAAGAGGGAGACGCCGCTACGCCGCGCTCAAACGCCTCGCCGCCGTCGTGCCGCCGCAATGCTCGATCACTCTCTCTCTCTCTCTCTCTCTCTCTCTCTCACACACACACACACACACACACACACACACACACACACACACACAAGGAGATGAAGAAGAAGAAGATGGAGATGGAGCAAGAGAACTCTTCAATTGCACAAATGAGAGAATGAGTGAATTTTAGGTTTAGTTGACTTTTATATGAGCTCGCCCCATTCACACTTGGGCACCCATGCTTAGCCAACTAATCCCTTGAATGTTCCACTTAGAGTGCGCCTCTCATCGATGATCACTCTTACCCTTTTCCTATTGGACCAACAAGCCCGGTACCTGACTCTACCAAGTAAATAATACAACGTCCGTCGTAGGTTACAACGTCCGTCTCGTAGGTGATAGGGTGTCCGTGAGTTGTGAGGGTTAACATGCCCCCCTTCCTGATGTAGATTCCTTCCTCGAAAGCTATTGAGTTGAAGCGCGTTCGTCGATGTGGAGGAGCTTCTGAGATAAATGTCCTTAGCCTCGATCACTGCAAAATCAAACAACATTGGCACAGTAATTGCATTCTCATAAGCAATTAAAAAGCATATGCAGTTGTAGACAGACAATTTGATTGGTAACAAAATTTTAAACCATTTGTCAGCAAATAAACATTAAATTGCAATATAATCAAACACATAAACAGTTGTAAACGTAAAAAATTAAACAAATCTGGGGTCGTTAATTTAACGGTCGAAAGGCACTAAAGATCGAATATTAATACCATGGGTAAGCTTCTCAATTTTCTCTGGCCAATTAAGTTGTTTAATCGCGAGAGCCAAGTATTTCATGTTCGAGGACTGACTAGAGGCTATACCTAGAAGACCTTGTAGTTAAGCTACGATAAAAGGAATTTCTCACGAAATCATCGCCTGACTGATTACTTTTTCTTTGACCCCCCAAAGTCTTTTCACAGTGATTCAATTTTGATGTGTGTGCTTATTTTGTATGCCTTGGGTTTTTTTCTTTTCAAGGAAAAGCGCCCAAACTGGGAACCTCTAGGGCTCTAGTACCATAGGCGATACATGTGAGTGAAGTACCAAATCAAGTTGAGATTTCTCTTTTCGATTTAGATTTGACATTGTGGCACTTTGATTTTTTATTTTATTTGTTCGTTTTCAGCATTTTAATTTTGTAACTTTTAGGGGGTCATATAGCACTGTTACCCTCCCCAGGCTCATCACACTAGTAAACTCCCTTTATAATACTTAAGCTAAAGGTCAATAAGGACTAAGCCCACTAGAAAGCCCTAGTACATTTCACACAATTTTGCCTGAATTGGATTAAGAACCTAAGTAACCATTAATTATTAGTAAGGCATTCCCCATGGTATTAAGAGAAGATCTCTAACACCTAGCTTGGTCAAACTAGCTTAGTCGGCAGACTGCTTGATTTTTAAACCTAGACAAGTGATTATGACAAAAAATTACATTGAATTAAATGTTTGGTACTAAGCAAATGTGTTGAATATTATGCTACCAATCATAATTAAAGTAGACAAACATGGATGCAAAAAGATAAGGGGTAATGCTAATGGACAAGAAACATCTGTTTGTGTTGATGATCACGCTTGATTTGAAAAGTGGATGAGAGAAAGATTCCATGAAGGTCCAAATCCTAACCACAGCAACACGTTCCTGTACACACGAGGAAACACAAAGAATACCTCTAGGAGGCACATCAGTGGGAAGAAAGAACTTTGCTAATCACTAAACTCTAAAACAGAAACAATCCTATCGTACTAATCCTACCTGCCCTCCATCACTCAAGTGATGAGGATCAAAGGTGTTTTATGACATAGGTTTCTGTTTCAGTGTACCGGATGTGGATGTGTAGGTTTGGGTCAATGTTTTGACTTTTATTGTGCATACTCGTTGCTAATTGCTCTTGCTCTTTATTATTTTTGTTTGTTTTTTGTGAGTATAAGGCTTTATATATACATTCTCTAAGATTGGGAGATTGAGAGGTCAGGGAGGAAGGTTGAGAGGGGAGTGAGTGAGTGATGACTGTCAGAAAACACTCCCCCCTTCCTTGGGTAGATCATACCGTTTGAAATGTGCTTGTCACCCTTTGAAACCAATTGTTCCAGTTGGTAATAGGTGGGGATTTTTGCCAGTAGTTTTCTCTTACCTTAGGTGCCTCATCGAGTTGCAAGGGTGGTAAGGTACTCTCCCAGGATCGAACTTGAAGTGGTTCATCAGGTGATTCTTGAACACTGGGAGGTGTGGATTCCTTTGTAGCTTTATGGAGGTCCACTATTGTAGGTGGAGGCTGTGGAGAAGTTTTTACCTCTATGGATGCATTACATGAGGAGCTAGAAGCTTCATGGGACTCCCCCCTTCCTGAGCTAGGTGAAACAAATCGTTCTTTCTTTGGTACCCAAACTAGCTATGGAGCGGGTGTGTAGCATTCTGTGATTTTTTTCTTTCCACGATTGTCAATTTGTTTTGGAGCTACAAGATTGGGCTCACATGGGTCAAGTGACAGGTAAGAACACAATCTACGTTTTGGCACCCAGATTTGATCATTTCCTTGATAGTAGCCTTGGGCTTCCAATAGTCGTTTAGGAATCCAACACAACATTTCTTTACATTTCTTGGGGCGAGTGGGACATTTCTTACAAGGCTTCTGTTTTTGGGCACTAGCTATGGTCGCTAAAGAAGCTTTAGGGACCCACTTGTATGTTTTCTTCGTTATATTAGGATGAGTGTTGTCAGAAGCTATATGCATTTCTTGTAGCATATTTAAGGGTACGGGCATTTCATCTCCCTCAGGTGTTCCCCAGGTCGTCCCCCTATTCCCCCAAGTGTCTATGGTTGCTGCTAGGTGGACCCAATCCACATTGTCCGACTCGGTCATCCATATAAGGAGAATCTTCCCCAACGTCACTGTTCGCTTTACACGTGTAACAATACTGCAATGGGGCCGAGTGAACTCTTGTGTCGGATCTATGATCAATTATAAACCTGTTTCCTAAAAGATGTGCTCGACCAGTCACAAGATCCACTCGAATGAAAGAATCTTGGAACTGCAAGTAGACATGGTTTTTAGACCAGTCATGTACCATTTTTGCTTCCCTCATGAAAGGACGTCCTAAGATCATCTCCGATGGCATAGTGTGCTTGGAGAAATCCATAACAATGAAGGTAATCCTTATTTTATGTCCAAAGACCTTGATCTTGAGATCTTCTAGAATCCCAATAGGTTTAACAATAGACCCATTGGCCATCTTCACTACAATGGTTGTGGTTGCAAGGGTAGGTCTTCCCATAGTTTCCTAGCAATTTTTAGTCACAATGCTAACCCCAACGCCACCATCAAGGATTTCGTTCACAGTTAATCCCTTGCTAGTGATTTGTATGGTCGCATTGGATTCATCACCCTCAAAGTATTGTCCCAACTTATTAACATGTATTTCTATAACAAGGTTCTCATATAGGTTGGGTTGTGGATCTAAGTGTTCCTCCTCTATTGGCCTCTCCCCAGCTCCATCCATCTGTGGAAATTGTGGTAGCCCAAACTTCAGTTCTCCATTGAGCAAGGCTCGAAGAGCTGAGACTAGCTCAGGGTCTTTATATAGTTTGGACATGATGGTGGTTCTAACTTCTGAAGACATGAAATCCATCAATTTGGCCATGTTTAACGGCACCTTTTGGCCTTGAGTCCTTTGACGTGGGGAAGATGGGATCTCCATTTCTTCGATAGGATCAATTAGTCCCTCTGTAAACATTCTTTCCATCAAGAAGTGAGTACACCCACTTTCCCATGACTTTAAGTCACTTTCTTCTTGGATGACACTAGGTATGTCTAAGGGTGTATGGACTTGGTGAGCTTGTTGTTGCGTAGGGAACACTGTGTCTATAATCTGGATCTCCCTAGGTGTTGGTTCTAGATCCCTTTGGGTATCTTCTACCAAACTCCTTAATTGCTTGACTCGCTCGATCTCCTCGGTAGGGTTTGGATAGTTCCTATCTTCTTCTTGGATCCTAGCCATTGTGGATCATGAAGGTCTTCCTTGTTGGTTTCTATCTTAGTGGACGTTTTGATCTCCATAGTTTCACCTGAATCAGAATCCTCTTCAACGTCGTTCATATATACGGGGTCGTAACCAGTCCCTATGTTGGTATTTGAACTGGGGTCTGGTGGTCTGACTTCGCTGCTTTTTGCGATCTCTTCCTTCGTGTTTTTTTCTTTTTCTGAGATTAGGAAATTGATGCCGTGTCACTTTCCTCAAGAATATAAGTTTTTTTTGGAGCATCGATCGTGTGAGTACTTTTACTGGTACCATAGGTGTACTTTCTGATGGCTCCTCGGTAACTTCAATCAAGTTTAATGGGGTTGGTGCAACCAAAGTTGGTATGCGCGAGGAAGAGCTCTATGTCGAGCTATGGGTACTAGCAGGCGCATGGCAAAGGGCTAAAGCAAGAATGAAGACCCTGGGTAGGAGAGTGGATGTGGAAATGTATGCTTAAAGTGGTTTTTTAGGCCAGGGGGACCTCCAAATTGGGATAATTGAGATGGAAGGTCAAGGTGTCCAAAGTGCGCGAATGTGTCCTAGAATGAAATGTTGGAGGTGCTCTAGAAGCCCGTCCAAATGGCTCGTCAAACGGGGCCACGATGTGAAAGATATACCAATCCGAAGGTGCAAGGCCTTGCAGATCCCCGACGGACAGGGCGGGTACAGACATGCGGCCAGAAGTGGGATCAGTGGATACATGTGAAGTGCTTGAGTTGTGGAGCATGCCGGTCTTTTCGGTTTGCCGTTCGGAGCTCAAACGGGCAAGTTATGGCCTCTGGAATATTTGCCGGGGGTCGGGTATGTGCTCATCGGGCCACGTCGGATAGGCATGCTGAGAAATATATTTTTGAGCTCGCTCATGTCCTGGAAAATGGCATGCAACATGGGGGGTTCAGCCAAAATTTGCGGATGGCCAATCGGAGTCAGGGGCATTGAGATGCGCCCACTTCAAGTTGACAGCCAATCGTTGCAGGGGAGCAGACTCAATTTTTTTCCACTTTGGCGACTTGCCAGTCGAAGGGTGTGAAGTGTTCGGAATGCCACAAAGCTCTCGAGGTTTAAAGCTGGCAGGGGGTAGCTTGATGAGAGAAGTGTTGGGCAAACCTGAGCACACGGAGCATCGACGGCGTGAGAATCCATTTATTAAAAGCCTCCTAGATTATAAATGGAAAAGAAAGGGAGGGCTGGAGGTTTTTGCTTGACCTTTTATCTTGGGGAGAGGGAGAGGAGAACTTCCTCGACTGTTTTTTTGAGAGCTTTGGAGCTGCTTGTTCGTTTGGAGCCATGGAGAGCTCACGAAGAGCAGTGGCCATGGAAACCTTTAGGCCGGGCTTGAGCGGGGCTCGCCCCTTTGATCTTTAGTGTGCCCCGGTTGCAGCGATGATGGTTGTACAGTGTTTGGTGCCAATGAATGAAAGAAGGCCCCCATTGCAGTGAGTTTTGTGCATCGTCTGGCCCCCCTTCCCCCCTTCTCTTCTGCTCTCGTGTGTGTGCGTGCGGCGTATCGGCAGGTGTGTGCCGCCCCGACGGAGTGTTGCACACACACACACACACACACACACACACACACACACACACACACACACACACACACACACACACACACACACACACACACACACACACAGAGTGAGTGAGTGAGAGAGAGAGAGAGAGAGAGAGAGAGAGAGAGAGAGAGAGAGAGAGAGTGGTGTCTTTTGAGCGTGTGGGAGATCGCAAAGCTGGTGCATTTAGGTGTGTGGGTTGTGTGAGTTCGTGTGCGTCTGTGTGAGCGCATGTGTGTGCGTGGTCTGGTGAGAAGAGCGAGTCGAAGGTGCTCGCAAAGTGGATTGGGGTGCAGTGTGTGCCCTGTGCTATAGGAGGCATTCCGTGTTGGCGCGCTGGGCGTGCTCCCCATTCCCCCTCTGCATCTTCTGGTGCCCCCACTGAGGAGCGCACTGATAGTTGCTCAGTGATGTGATTGGAAGCAAGGATGTGGCAAAGCAGTGGCCCGATCTTCAGTGGAAGCGAGGATGCGGACGACTGGCTGGCAGATTTCGAGTTGTTCCTGTTGTCATTGCAGAGGACAGGTGATGATGACAAAGTGTGTACGGTGCCGTTGGTATTGCGAGGAAAAGCGAAGGCTTGGTTTAATGGTCTGCAGGCAGCAGACAAACAGATTTGGACAGGTTTTAAAGAGCGGTTTCTGCTGTAGTTTCGCAAGGTCGTGTCGGTGAATGAAGTGGAAGCGCAGATTAAAGGCACGCGGAAAGATATAAGTGCCAATTTTGAGGTTTTTGTGGCTGAGTTTGAAGCTTGTTGGAGGCAGTTTGTGGCTATTACGCATGTGGTTAATGGCGACTGCTTCAAGATGGAAAAGTTTCTTGCTTGTCTGCATCCGGTGGTTCGTGAGAAGGTTGATAATGAAGAGCCGCGAAGTTATGGTGAAGCGGTCCAAGTGGCCAAGGTCAAGAGCAAGAAAATGAAAAGAAAGATGGAGCTCAGCTTGCTTAAGCCGGCAGAGTATGCGCCTATTGTGGTAGCAGGGTGTTCTTTGGGCCCGTCGAGGATGGTGCCAATGATGCGAAGTGCGCAGCCTATTGAGGTAAGGCCAATGGTGAATTTTTCTTGTTCGGAGGTGCCTGTTTGCAGGATGATAGTGCCAATGGTGGATAGGCTTGCCAACGAGGGCAAGCCATGTGTTCAAGAGAGTCTGTGTGCAGCGAAAGAGGTAGATGCGAAGTGCCAAGTGAAGCTTGAAGAGGCAGTAGAGCCTATTCTTGTGGAGTCTTTGCTCGAGAAGATGGCAGGTTATGTCCAGGTTGTAGGTACCAAGATCTTGGATTTGGAAGATGAGAGTGTGCAGAGCCAAGTTGGCAGTAGCAAAGCTTGTTTGGAGCTGCTAAAGGATGTGAATACAGGTGCTGAGTCGGCCTATGGCAGTGATGGTGGTGGGAGTTTAAGCTTGAGTTTGTGGGATACAAGTGAAGAGGACGGGTCCACATCCTATGGCGAAGAGACGATGAGCCTGAGATGGTACAGGTAGAGCTGCCTGGTTTGGTATATAAAGATGTGATGGTTGCCAATGTGGCTGAAGAGCAGGTGGAAGTGCCCAAGCTTGGGGCTGAGGATATGCATGCAAAGGTTTTGTGCGGCACCATGCTTATGGTGATGTTGGTTAAAGTGGTCGTGCAGTGGGCTTTGATAGTGAATCAAGTACGAAGCTTGGCCAAAGAGGAAGCTACCATGGAGGTGGAGAGTGAACAGGTTGAAAAGGATGGTCTGCAAGAGGCATTGATGGATCCATGTGGCTCTCTTGGTTCAGATGAGCATGAGGATACGGTGTTTGAGGATGCCATAGGCATGGACTGTGATGGTATGATGCCGTTAGAGAGGCCTTTGGCTGATGAACAGGTGCATTTGGCCATGGGTGAAGAGGAAGAGCAGGCTATGGGTGCTATGAAGCCGTCAAGGGAGATGTGCCATTGGGTCGTGAAAGCCATGCTTATGAGTGCAACATTGCAGTGGGCATGTCGCCAGTTATAGGAGTCTGTGGAGGAGTCCTCCACTTTACATGGTTGGGTGGAAGGGTCAGGTTTGTCCATCGATGCAGGTATGTCTGTTGGTTTGGCTGCTGGGCCAAGTGATGAGCACGGTGGTACTCTTTTGGATGCTTGGATGCCAGTGACTGCATGGAACAATGAAGAGATGTTGGGTGCATTCTATATGCACTATTGGGTTTGTGTTTGGGAGCAGTTCTACGAGGAGCTGCTGCTTGTGGATGGTGATGGCCAGTGCCAGGTGTTTGACCCACGCGGTTGATGACAGGTAAAGTAGGGGGTTGGGCAACCCGCATGAACAAAGGAAGCGGGTAGCAGATGCCAAGTTTTGTACATATGATAGGTGGTTTTGTGACGTGCAGAGAGTTTGTTTGGGTGTGGTAGTTTTTTTAGTGCAATAAGCATGTTTGTGGTTGAACATAAATGCTCAACAAGGGGGTGGGCAATGATGGTGCAACCACAATTGGTATGCGCGAGGAAGAGCTCTATGCCGAGCTATGGGTACTAGCAGGCGCATGGCAAAGGGCTAAAGCAGGAATAAAGACCCTGGGCAGGAGAGTGGATGTGGAAATGTATGCTTAAAGCGGTTTTTTAGGCTAGGGGGACCTCCAAATTGGGATAATTGAGATGGAAGGTCAAGGTGTCCAAAGTGCGCGAATGTGTCCTAGAATGAAGTGTTGGAGGTGCTCTAGAAGCCCGTCCAGACGGCTCGTCAAACGGGGCCACGGTGTGAAAGATATACCAGTCCGAAGTTGCAAGGCCTTGCAGATCCCCGACGGATAGGGCAGGTACAGACATGTGGCCAGAACTGGGATCAATGGATACATGTGAAGTGCTTGAGTTGTGGAGCATGCCGGTCTTTTTGGTTTGCCGTTCGGAGCTCAAACAGGCAAGTTATGGCCTGTGGAATATTTGTCCGGGGTCGGGTACGTGCTCATCAGGCCACGTCGATAGGCGTGCTGAGAAAGATATTTTTGAGCTCGCTCAGGTCCTGGAAAATGGCATGCAACATGGGGGTTCAGCCAAAATTTGTGGATGGCCGATCGAAGTCAAGGGCATCGAGATGCGCCCACTTCAAGTTGACAGCCAATCGTTGCAGGGGAGCAGACTCGATTTTTTTCCACTTTGGCGACTTGCCAGTCGAAGGGCGTGAAGTGTTCGGAATGCGACAAAGCTCTCGAGGTTTAAAGCTGGCAGGGGGTAGCTTGATGAGAGAAGTGTTGGGCAAACCTGAGCACACGGAGCATCGACGACGTGCGAATCCATTTATTAAAAGCCTCCTAGATTATAAATGGAAAAGAAAGGAAGGGCTGGAGGTTTTTGCTTGACCTTTTATCTTGGGGAGAGGGAGAGGAGAACTTCCTCGATGGTTTTTTTGAGAGCTTTGGAGCTGCTTGTTCGTTTGGAGCCATGGAGAGCTCACGAAGAGCAGTGGCCATGGAAACCTTCAGGCCGGGCTTGAGCGAGGCTCGCCCCTTTGATCTTTAGTGTGCCCCGGTTGCAGCGATGATAGTTGTACAGTGTTTGGTGCCAATGAATGAAAGAAGGCCCCCATTGCAGTGAGTTTTGTGCGTTGTCTCGCCCCCCTTCCCCCCTTCTCTTCTTCTCTCGTGTGTGTGCGCGCGGGCGTATCGGCAGGTGTGTGCCGCCCCGACGGAGTGTTGCAGAAAAAGAGAGAGAGAGAGAGAGAGAGAGAGAGAGAGAGAGAGAGAGAGAGAGAGAGAGAGAGAGAGAGAGAGAGAGAGAGAGAGAGTGGTGTGTTTTGAGCGTGTGGGAGATCGCAAAGCTGGTGGATTGAGGTGTGCGGGTTGTGTGAGTTCGTGTGCGTCTGTGTGAGCGCGTGTGCGTGCGTGGTCTGGTGAAAAGAGCGAGTCGAAGGTGCTCGCAAAGTGGATTGGGGTGCAGTGTGTGCCCTGGGCTATAGGAGGCATTCCGTGTTGGCGCGCTGGGCGTGCTCCCCATTCCCCCTCTCTAGCGTGATCTTCCGTGCATTTGGATTATTTGGACATTGGGCAATCAAATTATCTATGCCACATCGATTACACATGAGTATTGGCATTGTAGATATGCTCGCTTGATTGGTTTGCATTAGTGTGGCGCTATTTTGTAGCCTAATAGGACACTCGGCTACACGATGTGGACCTCCACACTCATAGCATTGAAGAGGTGGTCTCTTAGCAGTGTAATTGATATTTTGGCCTCTTGCAGTAAGAGCAGCTACTTGATATACAGGTTTGACTTGTCCCCAATAGTCCTCCATGTAGTATTGTGGACTTTCTACAAGCACATCCATCCCATAGGCAATATTAGGGTCTATATCTTCCTCACAGCCTTCCAAACAAGCAATAGATGACTCACAACCCACTTGATTCACAGAAGTGATTCTCGGATGTGGTGGTTGTGGTCCTAGCACTGGAGGTGGTAAGGGTGTTGTTTGAACAACATTTTGGGCCCTAGGGACCATGTGTTGTGTTGTGCGTTCAAGAGGTGGGGCCAGCATCAATGCAGGCACTCGCGGTGTGTCTATCCATGCTAAGGTTGGTCTATTGGCCATCACCCGCTTAAATACTATGCAATCCTTAGCTTGATGACCATACCTCCCACATGCATTACAGTTCCCATTGAATTTTACTCTAAAAGTAGGGCATTCACTGGTACTATGCGGTCCATAGCATACTAAGCACCATTTTTGCTCCCTTCTTGGATACATATGATTGTTTTGCAGAGCACGATTGTCTCTAAGACTCTCTTGAATAGCCTTGGTGAGATCTGCTAAAGTCATCTCAGATATCTTTGGCTCCTTAGCAATAGGCTTTAGGGTCATTGGCTAATGCCCTGATGCTTGCGAGCTAATAGATTTAGGCTCAACAGACACTCTTTCTCCTTGAATGATTAAATTATCCTCCAATTGGATCGCATTGGTGGTGACTGCTTCCCAAGTGGTGATACCTTTAATGACTAGGCCATTGTAAATATCCTCATGTCGTAATCCCCTAATGAATCTATCAAGCATTTGGTTATTGTTGAAGCGCTCATTTGGATTACAATGAGAATTCAAATGCTTCAAGCGACTTATAAAGTCTCTCACCGACTCTCCTTCCTCTCGTTGGGCTTTCTGGAGTTGAGAGGCTACACCCCAAAGCACTCCCTCTCATATGTATTCTTTCAAGAACAGTCTCCTAAGAGTAGGGTAAATCGTTTTTTCTTCCACCCTTAGGGTTCTATACCAATCCCCTGCCTTCCCACTTAAGGTTAGGCTTAAAGAATTACTCTTATGTAGATCATTGTGTTCTCCTAGAGAATCGCATATTTGTTCAAACAATTCGATATGCTTTCTCACATCCCCGTCTCCACTAAGTTTTTGTGTGAGCTTGGCTATTTGTACTGCCTTACTTCTAGGCTCTCTATCAGGCATGTTACGCATATTCTTAGCAATAGATCGACCAATAGCTTGAGCAAATGTTGCCAAGTCACCTAAGTGAGCAGGCACCGTGGGTGGAGGTGCTCCAGAGACTACATGTGGAGTAGGTATTGGCATCGGGCTTGGCGCATAAAAAGCCCTTGGGTTCCACATTGGGTACGATGTTGTGCCATGTGGTGGCCCAAAGTTCATATATGTGGCCCTAGGCATAGCAGACGTCGGATGTGACATGCTAATGCTAGCTGGTATGGTCCCAAGGAAATAAGAACTTGGGTGTTGTGATTGTGGAGCACATGTTGTTGAAACAAATGGGAGGGGTAGGGACTACATGAGTGCGATGACCCATAGGTGCATACGATTGGTACACACTTGTAGGTACTATTGCAGGCATTGAGATACCATGTAGTGGTGCTTTACTAACAAATGAGGTCCATGGCGTGTTTCTTGGCATGCCCATCATTGGGGTAGGCATGGTAGTCGTGGTGTCATCAAGGGAAAGATGAGCTAGACTTGGAAAGGTAAAGCTATCACTTGTGGGCTCAGATTTCACTAAGACCCCTGGAGAAACAACATATGGAGGATCCATCTGACTTACCGAGGGAATCTCTATTTGTGATAAGGTCGGTTGTTTAGCATTTCTTGTATTCAAGAATTTCATGAGACCCGTTGAAGGCATGTTGATCCCCTTGTTCTGTCTCTCTAAATCAATGACCCTATGGATGACCTCACAAACTCTTTGTTGTTGATCCTCCACACTAGTAGCACCCATTGTGGATTGTAGGACATCTAACCAACCCACGTGATAGGTGTGACCTATGTATAAGTCGATCAGAGTTTCCGTTTGTAGTTCGTACTCCCAATTCTCATTTAAGAACACTCCATCTAGGATTGAGGTGCTACGGGTGTCCTTTGAGCTAGATGCAATGTTGCTTTCTAGGGGTTGTCCCTTAGCGGTTGCTAAGTCAGGAGCACTCGATTTCTCTCTTAACAAGGATATTGACATAGAGGCTTTCGCTTTTAACTCTCTTCGTTGCTCTGCCTTGCGTAAGCTCTCGATTTCCTTTTCCCTTGTTGCAAGGATATATCGCTCAACCTCTTGCACTTCGGCAAGGCTTCTACCATCGGGTAATATGACCTTGGAGGAAAATAACTCTGAAGAGTGAGGAGGTACGTTGAATGAATTATTCACATGCACATTCTCTAAGGTTATAGGGTCTATGTTGGTCATGAATGGAGAATTTACTTCCCCACCCCCCTCATTTACATCATTAGCTCCATGTTTGGAGCGAGTGGCTCTTCAGGCCGCTAAGCACGCTCGGACCGGATCGTGGACCCATGGCATACATATCTTGGCTTGAGCTATCGGGATTAGGCATTGGGAAATCCTCCATGACGTCGTAGTCAGAGGAAGAGTCACTAGCCGCTATGTTTGGGTCTTGGTTTGTACTACCTTGGGTCCCCGTCGAGGGCCCGGAACCTAAGGTAGGTGGATAATGAGAACTGGCGTAAGTCCAAATTCTCTCTATTTCTCCGTCTCTAGCACACGACCAGAGCGCAGATGCATGTGCCTTTGGCACCCTTCAAGCGTCGGCGAATAACCTCGAAGATTAACCACTTACCTTTTTTAGACGTCCGTTTTCACTCGTTTTCTTATGTTTTTTAATATTTTTGAATGATCGATTTTTTTATTAAAGTGTGTGATAGCTCAAAATGACCGTATCACTTAGAGGGTTGCAGTGTGCTTTACAGCACAACGTTCGGTCACCTAAAGCTCCGTCGGTCCTTTTAAAAAACCGATTTTTAGCTACGTGTGAAACTAAAATACGTAATTTTACAGGACGACTGAGGCCTAAGCCTGAGCGTAAGCTTGGGCTTGGGTCTGGGAGATATTCCCGATCTTGGTCCTACCTTTAAATTATTATTTTTAATTATATAAAAAAAAAAGATAAGGTCGCCGCGGCCTGCGCGAGAGCACACACAGACTCTACCTACCTACTTCCAACTAATACACCTACTGTTACACACTGACACACTCTATTAGCTCTCATAGATCTACTTCCTACTTACTGTACATTACATGACAAAGAACTAACAACCTTAATACTAACACCTTACACAGAGAAAAAACACAGTACCTTTGAAAACTCCATTAACAAAAAAATACACAGTAGTAACACAAAATCCTTCTTCTCAACATAAACACCCTCCTTCCTTACCTTTCCTACAATTGAAATTGCACCACAAAAGAATCACGAAGTGCCATTCAAGCTTAGTGTATGGAATTCCCCGGCAACGGTGCCAAAAATGTGCGCCTATGTCGCACGTGTCAATGCAAGGAACTTGCCGATACACTGTGTGTGAGCTACAAATGGATCTAAGCACACAACAAACCTAAACTAGTAAGCTCAAAGATGGCGTTGGTGTGTCACTGACCGCTCTACGCTTCCTGTCGTGGAGGATTTCTCGCCGCGAAGAAGAGGGAGACGCCGCTATGCCGCGCTCAACCGCCTTGCCGTTGTCGTGCCGCCACAATGCTCGATCGCACTCTCTCTCTCTCTCTCTCTCTCTCTCTCTCTCTCTCTCTCTCTCTCTCTCTCTCTCTCTTTTTCACGCATACACACACACACAAGGAGATGAAGAAGAAGAAGATGGAGATGGAGCAAGAGCACTCTTCAATTGCACAAATGAGAGAATGAGTGAATTTTAGGTTTAGTTGACTTTTATATGAGCTGGCCCCATTCACACTTGGGTGCCCGTGCTTAGCCAACTAATCCCTTGAATGTTCCAATTAGAGTGCGCCTCTCATGGACGATCACTCTTACCCTTTTCCTATTGGACCGACCAGCCCGGTTCCTGGCTCTACCAAGTAAATAATACAACGTCCGTCATAGGTGATAGGGTGTTCGTGAGCTGTGAGGGTTAACATTGCCCTTATTACTAGAATTTCTAGATGAATTGATGCCATCAAAAACATTAGGAACATGTGATTTTCCACTCGCATAGAAGAACCATAAGAAGTGGCTGCATTGTTGTTACCACCCTTTCTTTGAGAAGCAATAAAAGCCTGTTCAATTGCACGCTGTTTAGTCTTGTTTTTTTTGGAAAGTGACTCATGCAACAACAATGTGCACAATGCATCAAACTTGACAAATTCAAGATTTCCTTGGATCATAAGTCTCCAAGTACTAGCAAAAGTCCGGTAAGAGTCTGGCAAGGCATCAAGAATAGTCTGCACAAGGGAACTGTCTGAAATGACTTCACCTGCAAAAATAAGCTTCTCATTGATATCCTTGACACAGCACAAGGAAAGTGTCCATATCATCTTCCTCATGCATAATCTCTGTGCGCTCCTTGCCGCACTGTCGAAGCAAGGGACTTGCCAATACACCGTGTGCGAGCCACAAATGGCTTCAAGCACACAACAAGACTAATCTAGCAAGCTCAAAAGAGGGCATGGTGTGTCACTCACCGCTCTATGCTCCTGCCGTGGAGGATTCCTCGCCGCGATGAAGAAGAAGCTGCAGTCGTGCCGCGCTCAACCGCTTCGCCGCCGTCGTGCCTTCGTAATGCTCGATCGCACACACACTCTCCCTCTCTCTCTCTCTCGCACATACACACACACACGAGGAGGTGAAGAAGAAGAAGATGGAGATGGAGATGGAGCAAGAGCACTCTTCTATTGCACAAATCAGAGAATGAGTGAATTTTAGATTTAGTTGGTTTTTATATGAGCTCACCCCATTCACACTTGGACGCCCATGCTTAGCCAACTAATCCCTTGAATGTCCCAGTTAGAGTGCGCCTCTCATCGGCGATCACTCTTACCCTTCTCCTATTGGTCCGACAAGCCCGGTACCTAACTCTACCAAATACATAATACACGTCCGTCGTAGGTGATGGGGTGTCCGTTAGCCGTGAGGGTTAACATGCCCCCCTTCCTGATGTAGATTCCATCCTCGGAAGCTATTGAGTTGAAGCTCGTTCGTCGAGGTGGAAGAGCATTTGAGATGAATGTCCTTAGCCTTCTTCAGTCACTGCAAAATCAAACAACATTGGCACAGTAATTGCATTCTCATAAGTGATTAAAAAGCATATGCAGTTTTATGTAAACAATTTGATTGGTAAAAGAATTTCAAACAATTTGTCAGCAATGAACATTAAATTGCAATGTAATCAAATGCATAAACAGATGTAAAGGTAAAAAATTAAACAAGTCAGGGGTCGCTAATTTGACGGTCGAAAGGCACTAGAGATCGAATATTAATACCATGGGTAAGCTTCTTAATTTTCTGTGGTCAATTAAGTTGTTTAATCGCGAGAGCCAAGTATTCATGTTCGAGGGCTGATTAGAGGCTATATCTAGAAGACCTTGTAGTTAAGCTACCATAAAAGGAATTTCTCATGAAATCATCGCCTGACTGATTACTTTTTCTTTGACCCCCCAAAGTCTTTTCACAGTGATTCAATTTTGATGTGTGTGCTTATTTTGTATGCCTTGGGTTTTTTGCTTTTCAAGGAAAAGCGCCCACACTGGGAACCTCTAGGGCTCTAGTACCATAGGCAATACATGTGAGTGAAGTACCAAATCAAGCTGAGATTTCTCTTCCAGCTTAAGATTTTACAGTGTGGCACTTTGATTTTTTGTTTGTTCATTTTCAGCATTTTAATTTTGTAACTTTGGGGGGTCATATAACACTGATACACCTCCCCAGGCTCATCACATTAGTAAACTCCCTTTATAATACTTAAGCGAAAGGTCAATAGGGTCAAGCCCACTAGAAAGCCCTAGTACATTTCACACAATGCTGCCTAAATCGGATTAAGAACCTAAGTAACCATTGATTGTTAGGAAGGCATTCCCCATGGTATTAAGAGAAGATTTCTGACACCTAACTTGGTCAAACTAGTTTGTCGGACTGCTTGATTCTTAAACCTAGACAAGTGATTATGACAAAAAATTACATTGAATTAAATTTTTGATACTAAGCAAATGCGGTGAATATTAGGCTACCAATCACAATTAAAGCTGACAATCATAGATGCAAAAAAGATAAGGGGCAATGCTAATGGACAAGAAACACCTGTTTGTGTCGATGGTCGCGCTTGATTTGAAGAGTGAGTCGAGATAAAGATTCCATAAAGGTCCAAATCCTACCAATAGCAGCACGCTCTTGTACACACTAGGAAACAAAAGGAATACCTCCAGGAGGCACATTAGTGGAAAAAGATACCAACACTTATTGAACACAACAAAAAACATAAGGAACAACACAACAAAAAGGTACCAACACTTATTGAACACAACAAAAAACATAAGGAACCCTAACCTAATTATTTGCACTCCTCCTAGAGAGTCAAGGGAATAGGATATTGTAGAGGTTGGGGGGAAACCCTAAGGCTAAACCCCTATCCTCGTCGTCGAGATAAACAAAGTCATCATCCATGAGACCATATGTGCCATCCGTGTAGTCTTGTAAATTTTCTTCTTCATCATAGGTGCCCATGTTGACTAAGAAGGTCACTAGACGCCTATAGTCATCTTGGTCAAAAGGGTAGGCTTGTGCAATGGGAGAAACGCTCTCTACTAAGTATGGATCAGACGTGGTCAAGAGACATATCAGCCCTTCTAACTCCTCAAAATTCCTCTCACATGCTAGCGTACCTATCAAATCCCATTCACATGCAAGCACTGGAAAGACCATGTGAAATATTTGTGAAAAGTAACGAGGGTACCTCTCACCCAAGGCAGGAGTGGATGACTCTAGCGTACTAGCCATATCTATACACGCAAATAGATGATGGTTAGAGTGCAAATATTACAAGGGTCCTGTTCTTGTGCATAATTTGTTTTTATGATTTGTGTTATGGCTCTTTTACTTTTACTTTTTTATCTTGTTTTTGTGAGTATAAGGCGTTATATATACATTCCCTAAGATTGGAGATTAAGAGGTCAGGGAGAAAGGTTGAGAGGGAAGAAAGTGAATAATGGATGTCCATAAACACTCCCCCCTTCCTTGGGTAGATCATACCGTTTGAAATGATGTCGTCACCGTTTGAAACCAATTGTTCCAGTTGGTAATAGGTGAGGATTTTTGCCAGTAGTTTTCTATTACCCTAGGTGCCTCGTCAAGTTGCAAGGGTGGCAAGGTACTCTCCCAGGATAGAACTTGAAGTGGTTCATCAGGTGATTCTTGAACACTGGGAGGTGTGGATTCTTTTGTAGCTTCATGGAGGTCCACTACTATAGATGGAGGCTGTGTAGAAGCTTTTACCTCTATGGATGTATTACATGAGGAGCTAGAAGCTTCATGGAACTCCCCCCTTCCTGAGCTAGGTGGAATAAATTGGTTTTGCTTTGGAGCCCAAACTAGCTCTGGACTAGGTGTGTAGCATTCTGTGATCTTTCCCTTGCCACGGTCTGCCATTGGCTTTAGCGTTACACTGTTTGACTCATATGGGTTTGTTGTCGATAGGGAAGGAAACATTTTACGTTTAGGTACCCAAATTTGCTCATTTCCATCATAGTAGCCTTGGGCTTCTAATAGTTGTTTTGGAATCCATCGTGATTTGGTCTTGACTCTCCTAGGGCATGCTCTTGGTTTTCCCAGGAAACTTTTTCTTGGAATGGATGGGAGGGTTGAGGTAGTTGGAAGTAAGGCCTTGGGGACCCATTGATATGTACTCTTAGGTCGTGGATGAGTACTTGCAATATTACTGCTTGCTGCAACTACAAGTGTTGAAGTGCTAGGTTCATGGGTAGCTGGCAAAGACGAGTTAACCACCTTGGCTTGTGAATGTTGGCTATCCTTCAACTTTGCTAGAGTTTGCAACGTAGGTGACTTTGCTTGAATGATAGGGGTAAGAGTCGGTGGTCACGTCGTGACACTAACAGTATCCCAATCAATAGTGCATTTGGTTGCCAACATCCACGTGCGTCCCAGGTTTACGTTGCCTTCCATAGCTCCTGTGGGCATGACTAGAAACCTCTGCACTATGCTTCCATTGTCATAGACAACAGGGGTCCGAAGGACTCCAAGAATAGCAGTTTTCTTTTTATTAATGCCCTTGGCTTGCATTGTACTCGGGGATAGGGTCAGTTTCCCTAATTGACACCAAACTCCATAGGATAACAAATTGTGTTTAGCTCCCGTATCTAATAAGGCATTGTATAGTACTTTCCCATAGGGGCTATTTAGCTCAATTGGGTATCGTAGGGGTGGCTCAGATTCTAATGAGTCATCATCTGTGTCCTCGAAAAATGTTTGCGTGATTCCCAGATTAGCCTCTCGTTGGCGTCTAAGACGTTGTTGTCGTTCTCGAGCCTCAACTCTTGCTTGGATTTTTTAAAGCTCTGCTTGTTCCTTGGCAGCCTTCTTTTGATGGATGGCTTGCAACTCTTCTTGGCCTAGAGGATCATAATATCTTTTGAATTTACTCCCATTAAGGAATCCAATGGTTTCAACTCCATCTAGAGTCTCCACACGAATGATACCTTGCGGGGTAATTTCACACACTCGATATGGCCCCTTACCAGCGTATTTCAATTTCTTCTTTTCATTACGTACCCCGTACATAAGAACTTTATCACCAACCTTGATGTCTTTATCCTTTAAATGGCTATCAAACCACTTCTTTCTCCTATCCTTCTCCACTAGAGCATTTTGCACAGCTAATTGCCTCTCTTCATCTAGCCTTTCCAGGATATATAATCGCTCCACTAAGGGGTTACCATCCCAACCTTCTTGAGAAGCTACTCGAAGACTAGGAATGACAAAGTCCCATGGCATAACTGCTTCTTGGCCATACACCATCTTAAACGGTGTGCAATTAATAGCAACTTTATACGCAGTACGATAAGCCCATAAAGCTGATGTAAGCTTTAGGTCCCAATCAGTGCGATGAGCCTCAACTGTCTTTGTCAAAATGGAGATGAGAGTTTTGTTGGTACTCTCAGCTTGGCCATTTGCTTGGGGATAATAGGGTGTAGACTTGTGGTGAGATATCATGAAGTTTGATGTGAGTTCTTTTATTACTTCATTTATAAAATGAATTCAATTGTCACTCACAAGTTCAAAGGGACATCCAAAACGTGTGATAATGTTCTCAAAGAGGAAGTTAGCTGTTGTTTTTGCATCCGCCTTTCGTGTTGCTTTTGCTTCGGCCCATTTGGTTACATAGTCGGTAGCCACAATGATATATCGTGATTGCCTGTTACATGCAGCAGGACTAATCGGTCCTACAAAGTCTAAGCCCCACTTTTCAAATGGTTGGGTTACCTTGATGGGATGTAGAGGCATCCTATCCCTTCTTTGTGGCTTGTTGAAGCGTTGGCATTCATCACATCCCTTTGCAAAAAGTGATGCATCCTTAAACAGAGTGGGCCACCAATAGCCTGACTGTAAGATCTTTCGGGCAGTCAAGTTTCCTGAAAAGTGACCACCAGCTACACCCATCTGTGTCTCTTGTAGAATATATAAATACTCATGCTCGCGGGCACAGCGTCTAAGAACATCATCTTTTCCTCTCTTATAGAGAGTTCCAACCAGTAAGCAATAGGGTTCGCATTCCTTGATTAATTTTCGAGCTATATCTTTTCGCAATTCTTTGGGTGGAAAACCATTAACTAAGAAGTTAACAATCTTTTCACTCCATTCAGGCATTGTCTCAACAATGAACAAAGGAGTATCAGGCAATTCATCATCAACCCCCGTAGGAGCTTCGCCATTAGGGATACGAGATAAATGATCCGCCATGACATGTTTCCTCCCAGGCCTCACAACAACGGTGAAGTAAAACTCAAGAAGAATTAACAACCATCGTGTAATTCGACCTGTGGAACATGGCTTGTTTACCAAATATAGCAATGCTTGATGATCAACATAAAACACAAACTTGGTAGCAAGAAGGTAATAGCGAAATTTCTTTACTGCGTAAATCATATCTAGACCTTCGCGCTCTGTAGTAGTGTAGTTCATCTCGGCATCATTTAATTGGCGACTTGCAAAGCTAATAGGGTAGTCCAATTTATGTTCTCCTGGTTGAGTTAGAACACACCCAATAGCAAAATTTGATGCATCAATATGCACATGAAAAGGTACATTCCAATCGGGTGTTCGCAGGATTGGAGCACTTGTTAGGGCCTTCTTTAATAACTCATAAGATTGATGACATTCTTCCGTCCAGTGAAACTCAATAAGAAGCTTGTACAATGGACGCGCTATCTCGGCAAAGTTTAAAATAAATCTTCGATAATAACCAACATGGCCCATAAATCTTTGAACTCCTTTATAGTTCGTAGGTGGTGGCAAATCGGCAATGGCTTTAATCTTACTCTCATCTGTGGATATCCCGTTCTTGGACACTATATGCCCTAGAATGACTCCATGCTTAACCCAAAATTGGCATTTGAAAGGGTTCAATGAGATGCGATAAAATCTGCACCTTTCAAATATTTTTCGTAGATATAACAAATGCTTCTCCCAAGAAGAATAAACACAAAGGTCGTCTAGGAAAGCTTCACAAAGGTCATTTATTAATCGTTGGAATGTAGCAGGGGCATTCGTTAAGCCAAAAGCCATAACACGAAATGCAAACACTCCAAACTCTGTGATAAAAGCAGTTTTAGCTTGGTCCTCTAATGCAATTGTGATTTGATTGTAACCAGAGTACCCATCTAAAAAGCTATAAGCTTCCTTGCCCGCAACTCTTTCAAGCACATGTTCTGAATATGGCAAGGGATAATGATCTCTCCTAGTGGCTGCATTAACTTTCTTGAGGTCCACGCACACTCTTAGTTTTCCATTCTTTTTTGGCACAATGACTATTGGAGAAACCCATTCTGAGTGCTCAATAGGGTATATGAATCCACATTGGATAAGTTTTTCAATCTCCTCTTGTAAAATTTTGGCGTGCTTAGGATTCATTGGATAGGGTTGTTGTTGGACGGGTTTAGCAGTGTTGAACATGGGAATTGTATGTTGCACCACAGAAGGTGGAATGTCCTTCATGTCATGATATGTCCAAGCAAAGATATCCTTGTATTCCTTGAGGAGCTCCTTAAGTACAACCTCTTCAGTTTCGGTAAGGTCTTGAGCAATAAAGACTAGTTTAGACTCCTCACCTGGTTCTGCTAATTCTATCTCTTTAACTACCGCTGGACCATCATAGACTCCACTGCTTCCATTGGTAGGTATTCGTTGGGCTTTGGCATACACAACCTTTCGCTCCCCCGTGGTATAAGATTTAAAATGTTCAGGAGCCGTATGTAAGTCAGAAGCCTCTTGTCCTGACGGAGACCTTTCTTTTAGTTCTGCCTCATTTTGTTGTTGTGCTAACTCTCGGTTTTGACGTCTTCTTATAGTTCGACTCAATTTCGGCTCTGTAACTCCAATTGAGCGAGGTCAATGGGTCGCGGGCTGCAGCATATGACACTCTGGAGATGTTCACCCCAATTGTCTACTAGCTTTCGATGAGCATCACATGCCCCTAGATAGCTAAGCCATTCTGCAGTAGATCTTTCCTTGTTTATCCTAGCTCTCACATTTGCTCGATATCGTCGTCTCTTATATGACCTTTGTTTCTTGTTAAGGTTTTGATTTTGGTAAATGTTTGAACTCGACTCGCTTGATAGGTCTTTGCTTGTATCTTCTTCACTCTTATATAAATTACCATAGATGGTCGTACTAGACCTTAAGTGTTCAGTTTCTATACTTAGCTCACTCGATGTTTCCTTAGGTTCTGAATCCATTTCTCCCTGAGATTCCGTTTCTGATGTGTATTGGCCTGAAGCCTTTGAGGAATCATCGGTTTCACTCTCAAGTAGGTGTGCCTCTTTCTTATCATCGGATGTTACATGCGCTACACCTAACATGTTTACTGGTGCAATGTGTGGTATCTCTTCCCCATCTGGTGTTACCCAGGTTGTTCCTCTAGCTCCCCATGTATCTATAGTTGCCACTAGGTGTACCCAATCGACATTGTCTGACTCAGCCATTCCGGGTAGGATATCCATATAAGGAGAGTTCTCCCCAATATCCGTGTCTTCGTTACATGTGTAACAATACTGTAATGGATCTGAGTGAATGGTTGTGTCTGATCAATTATCAATGATGAATTTATTTCCTAGAGGATGCGTTCGACCACTTAAAAGATCAACTCGAATGACAGAGTCTTGGAACTGTAAGTAGACGTGGTTTTTGGACCAGTCATGCACCATTTTTGCTTCCCTCATGAATGGACGCCCTAAGATCATCTCAAATGACATAGGATGCTTGGAAAAATACATAACAATGAAAGTTTGCCTTACCTTGTGTCCCAAGACCTTGATTCTGAGATCCTTTAGCATTCCAATAGGCGTAACAATAGATCCATTAGCCATTTTTACCACTACGCTTGTGGCTTCAAGGTGAGGTCGCCCCATAGACTCCCAACAACTCTTTGTCACCATGCTGACTCCCGCACCACCGTCAAGGACTCCCTTTACAGTTAATCCTTTAGTAGTGATTGGCAGAGTAGCATTAGATTCATCACCTTCAAAGTATTGCCCCAACTTGTTAACGGGTACTTCAATTACAGATTCATGTCCCGCTAGGTCAGATGGTGGTGCTAAATGTTCCTCCTCATTCATTACCGAGTCAGGTTTGTTCATATGTGCAAACTGTGGTAATCCGGCCTGTAATTCTCCATTGAGGAAGGCTCGAAGAGCTGAGACTAGCTCGGGGTCTTTATATAGTTTGGACATGATAGTGGTTCTAACTTCTGAAGACATGAAATCCATCAATTTGGCAACATTTAATGGCATCTTGTGGGACGTAGGACCCTGACAAGAGAATGGTGAAGATGGAATCTCCACTTCCTCAAGGGGGTCGGGCATTCCCTCACCAAACATTCTCTCTAGAAGGAAAGGTATGTGTCCACTTTCAGATGTCCTACCCTCACTCTCTTCCCGAATGATACTGGCTATAGCTAACAGCCTATAGTTCTTGTGAGTTTGAACTTGTGTGGGAAACACTGTGTCCGACATCTGGATATGTTTGGGTTCAGGTTCTAATGTTCGTTGAGTTTCTTCCACCAAACCCCTCAGTTGTTGGACTCGTTCAATTTCCACTGTTGGGTTTGGATAGGTTCCAATCTTTCTCTTGCAATCCTCATTTTTCGTCTCTCGTGGCTTATCTTGGGGGTTCGCAACTGGGTGGTTTAACTTTGAATACTCTTTTGGTGCTCGTCGTAATTTCCTCTCGTGATCCTCCTCACTGGCTTTTTCCTTTGTAGTAACAGTTTTGGTCTCCGTGGTCTCTATCGAATCTGAGTCATCCTCAGGGTCATTCATATACACGGGATCCTCTCCTATCCCTATGTTAGTCTTTGAACTAGGTTTTGAGCTAGAAGCATTAAGGGATTTCTTTCTTCGTGTTTTCTTCTTTCTCGCTCGGCCAATGGATGCAGCATCTCTCTCTTCGAGGATGTAATTTTGCTTTTGGAGCATCGATCGTGTGAGTGCATTCACTGGTGCTATGTTTATAGTTGGTGGTGTCCCTTCAACAATCTCTATTATGTTCAATGGTGTGATTTTTGGTGCATTTGGATTGTTAGGACACTGTGCGATCAAATGATCTATGCCACAACGATTACAAGTGAGTATTGGCATTGCCAATGCACTCCCTTGACTTGTTTGCATTAGTGCGGCATTCTTTTGCATTCTAATGGGGAACTCAGCTACTCGATGTGGTCCACCACATTCGTAGCACTGAAGAGGTGGTCTCTTGGTAAAACTATTAATGTTTTGGTCTCTTGCTGCTAGCGCAGTAGCTTGATATACCGGTTTGATTTGTCCCCAATGGTCTTCCATATAGTACATGGGACACTCCTCAAGCATGTCGACTCCATAGGTGATACTAGAGTCTATGTCCTCTTCGCAATCTACATAAGTACTAGATGACTCGCAACCTATTTGGTTCATAGGTGTAACTCTTGGATGAGGGGGTTGCGGTCCTAGCACTGGAGGTGGTAACGGTGTGGTTTGGACCACATTTTGGGTTCTAGGGACCATGTGCTGTAATGGCAACTGTTGCTCCATGGGTGGGGTAGGCATCAATGCAGGAACTCGAGGTGAGTCTGCCCAAGTTATAGGCGGTCTATTTTCCATGATGCGTTTAAGCATTAGGCAATCCTTCACTTGATGGCCATACCTACCACACGCATTACAAGTCCCGTTAAACTTTACTCTGAAAGTAGGGCATTCACTCGTAGTATGTGGGCCCAAGCAAATTGAGCACCATTGTTGCTCCCTTCTTGGATACATATGAGTGTTTTGTGGAGCACGATTACCCCTAAGGCTTTCTTGGATGGCCTTGGTGAGATCTGCCAAAGTCATCTCAGATATCGTTTGCTCTTTCACGATTGGCTTTATCTTCATTGGCTCATGCCCTGACGCTTGCGAGCTACTAGACTTCGGCTCGGCGGACACTCTTTCTCCTGCAATCATTAAATTATCCTCCAATTGGATTGCATTCATGGTGACTACTTCCCAAGTAGTGATACCTCTAATGACTAGGCCATTATAGATACTTTCATGTCGTAGTCCCCTAATGAATCTATCGAACAATTGGTTGTTGTTGAATCGCTCGTTTGGATTGCATCGAGAAATCAAATTCTTTAGGCGACTAATGAAGTCTCTCACGGATTCACCTTCTTCTCGTTGGGCTTTCTGGAGCTGAGAGGCTACACCCCAAAGTACTCCCTCTCGTATGTATTCTTTTAAGAACAGTCTCCTAAGAGTAGAGTAGATCGTTTTCTCTTCTACTCTTAAGGTTCTATACCAATCTCCAGCCTTTCCGCTTAGGGTCAAACTCAAAGCCTTACACTTATGTAGCTCATTGTGCTCTTCCAAGGAATCGTACACATGTTCAAAGACTTCCATATGCTTTCTAGCATCTCCGTCTCCATTAAATTTCTGTGTGAGCTTAGCTACTTGAACTGCCTTGCTCCTAGGCTCTCTATCAGGTGCACTACGCATGTTTTCCGCAATAGAGCGACTGATAGTTTGAGCAAATGCTGCCAAATCTCCTATTTGAGCAGGTATAATGGGTGTATGTGCTCCTGGAACCACATGTGAGATGGGAGTTGGCCTTGGCGTTGGCATACGTGCGGCTCTTGGGTCCCAAATTTTGTATGGTGGTGTACCAGACGGTGGTCCAAAGTTTACAGGCGTGGCCCTAGGCATAGGGGCTGCCTGATATGGCATGTTATTATTAAATGGCATGGCTCCACTTGTATAAGAGCTTGAATAATTCCATTGTGGATTGTAAGCTCTTGGAATAATCGGAGGTGTAGGAGCTACATAAGGCTGAGGTACGACAGGTGCACATGATTGATACATACATGTAGGTATAGTTGGGGGCACTGTGCTACTAGGCATCAGCGCAGTATTAACAAATGAACTCCATGGTGTACTTCTTGTCATGCTCACCACTGGGATATGCATGGTAGCCGTAGTGTCATTAAGAGAAAGATGGGCTAGATCTGGGAAGGTAAAGCTGCCACTTGTGGGCTCAGATTGTACTGAGGCTCCTGGCGAAACAACATATGGAGGATCAATGGGGCTCACTGAGGGAGTTTCCATTTGTGACAGGGTTGGTTGGTTGGCCTTTCCTGTATCCAAGAATCTCATTAGGCCTGTTGAAGGCATGTTGATCCCTGTGTTCTGTCCTTCTAACTCGACAATCCTATGGAGGACATCACAAACTTTCTGTTGTTGCTCATCTATGCTAGTAGCACCCGATGTGGATTGTACAACATCTAACCAACCCACATGATAGGTGTGTCTTGTGTACCGATCAGTTAAAGCTTCTGCCTGTACGTCATACTCCCAATTTTCGTTTAGGAATATCCCATCTAGGCCTGGCGTGCTGGAGGTTTCCCTTGAAGTGGAAGCATTATTGCTCCCCATAGCTTGCCCCTCCGTGACTGCTACCTTGGGAGCACTCGGTTGCTCGGCTGGCATGATTGTTGTCATAGGAGCCTTTGCTTTTAGGGCTCGACTTTGTTCTAGCCTTCGTAGGTTCTCAATTTCCCTCTCCCTTGTTGCTTGCATATAGCGTTCGATCTCTTGTACTTCGGCAAGACTTCTACCATTGGGTAGTAAAACCTCAGAGGGAGATAGTCCTAAAGGATCAGGGGGTGCAGTGGATGGAACATTCACATGCACACTCTCAAGAAGCATAGGGTCCATTTTAGGCATGAATGAAGAATTTACTTCCCCACTCCCTTCATTTATTTCATTAACCGCATGTTCGGAGCGAGTAGCTCTACTAAGGGTCTCTTTTAAGCGGCTAAACACGCTGGACCCGGGCCGTGGACCCATGGCATGCATGTCTTGACTTGAACTATGAGGGTTTGGTGTAGGATACCCCTCCATGACTTCGTAGTCAGAGGAAGAATCACTAGACGCGATATGAGGATCTTGGGTCGCGCTACCTTGAGTCCCGGCCGAAGGTCCAGAACCTAGGGTGGAGGAATAATGGGTGCCTGCGTAAATGGAGGCACTACCAATATGCTCGTGCTCTAACACTCGTCCAGAGCGTAGGTTCATATGACTTGGATCCCCTAGAAGTGTCAGTGAGGGCCCGTGAAGGCTGCTCACCTAGTAATTTTGGGTGTTTTGCAACCCAAGTCTTTTCTTATTTTTTGATTTTTTGGTCCTTTTTTTCTGACCCAGCTATAGAATAGAACGTATGATAGCTCAAAACGAGCGTCTCGGTCAGAGGGACGTGCCGTGCTTTACAGCCCTCCGTTTGGTCACTTTATGCCCTCGGAATCTCTAAAACCGTCAATTTCTAGTGGGGAACTAGGCCCAAATTAGAAAGTCTAAGGGTGCAAGTGGGAAGAGAAGGGAGGAGAGTGGAGGACTTGCCCCACATGCTCTCATTCCCTCTTGAGGGGGTAGGGTATATATATAAGAGTGAGTATAGTATATATCATAAGACTGAGGACTACGGTTTGGGCTTGGGCTTGGGGAAATGATCCCGATCCAAATCAAAATTTTAGTTTAGCCCCCCAGTCACTCACGCTTAAATATTTTCGGTTTTTTTTTTATTTTTTAAATTTTAATTAATTAATTTATTTATTTATTTATTTTATTATTATTTATTTATTTTTTGGGGGGAGGGGACGATCGCGCGCGGTTTTGGTGACCCTTACCTACCTACCCTCCCAGTCAACAGCTCACTACCTTATCTACTTACTAACAGTGCTGCTAACCACTAACTAATCTGTTAACTGCTTACTGACAGTGAGCTAACTGTCCACCTACTTCCTCTCTCACTACCTTACTGTGCAAAGACTGTGTGCAAGCAAACCTTGACAGAAAACTGTGTGCAAGCAGAAATTGCTAACTGCCTTCCTACTTATTCATTCACTGCAAACAAGCTAACGACTACTAATTGTGCAAAGACTGTGTGCAAACAGAAAACACAACATTATGCAGAAATCACAGAACTTGCAAACAACACAGAAATTAACAACTTGCACAAAAACAACTCATTCCTCTTCCTCTTCCTCTTCTTTCCTACTACAAACAACTCATAGGAGAAGCACAAAGTGCCTCTTGGGCTTAGTGCAGGGCGATTCCTTGGCAGCGTCGCCAAGAATGTGCACTCCTTGCCGCACTGTCGAAGCAAGGGACTTGCCGATACACCGTGTGCGAGCCACAAATGGCTCCAAGCACACAACAAGACTAATCTAGCAAGCTCAAAAGAGGGCAATGGTGTGTCACTCACCGCTCTATGCTCCTGCCGTGGAGGATTCCTCGCCGCGATGAAGAAGAAGCTATAGTCGTGCCGCGCTCAACCGCTTCGCCGTCGTCGTGCCTTCGTAATGCTCGATCGCACACACACTCTCCCTCTCTCTCTCTCACATACACACACACACGAGGAGGTGAAGAAGAAGAAGATGGAGATGGAGATGGAGCAAGAGCACTCTTCTATTGCACAAATGAGAGAATGAGTGAATTTTAGGTTTAGTTGGCTTTTATATGAGCTCACCCCATTCACACTTGGGCGCCCATGCTTAGCCAACTAATCCCTTGAATGTCCCAGTTAGAGTGCGCCTCTCATCGGCGATCACTCTTACCCTTTTCCTATTGGTCCGACAAGCCCGGTACCTGACTCTACCAAATACATAATACACGTCCGTCGTAGGTGATGGGGTGTTCGTGAGCCGTGAGGGTTAACAATCTTCGACTCCAACTCTTTACGCAGCAATGCAATTTTTGCCTCATTACGACTTGCATAAAGACCAGCCAGAATATCCCAAGCCTGTTTTGTAATTTTTGTTGAACAAATGTGAGAAGTAATGGTGCGCTTTACAAACAATGCAATCATCACATGAGCCTACGCATCCTTTACATCCCAATGAGCTTGTTTTGTCGTAGGCAAAACAACTCTAACAGCAGCAATCCTTGCAGTAAGACCTGCAACATCCTCAACATCGCCTAAATCCTCAACATCCCCTACATCCTCAGAACCAGGACGTACATCAATGCCCTGCACAATATTCCAGACACCGTTTGACACAAGAACATGTTGCATCATGTAAGCCCACATAGGGTAATTGTCCCCATCCAATCTGTCCTCAACAGCAAACATCTTGAACACATCTGTGTTGTTGTCAGCCATGATATATGTTGCACCTGATGTGAAAACTACCCAAAAAGAGGAGAAATAAAGTGGGAAAAACACGTGCTATATAGCACAAACCGTAGAAGACTGTAAGGGACCTGTTATGCAAAAAATGGCACTATAAAAAATTTTGCACAAAATAACAAAATAGCCTGTGTAGTACTACCTGTAGTGGAAACGAAGGCCGAAATGAGCCCGAATCAGAAAAATAAAATCTCATTAGACCAAGCTCTACGAGCACTCCCAAAATTTTTGTCGACCTACGAACGCTAACCAAAGCTCATTGAAATTGGAGAAAGTGAGTAGGCATGTGTTGGACTTGCTGGCGACTAAGCCCAGGAGGACACAACCTGCTCTGATACCAATTGTTGGAATTAGGGTTGCATGAAAACACACACAACTTGGAGAAGATGAAGGAACCTCAAGGCACACAATGGAGATTATATTACTTAGTGTGCAATGGAAAGATAGATAGCCCTAGAGTGATGGGCGTATATACTATGTAGGGGGGAAAAACCCTCCTAAAGCGGGGAAAAATGCCCCAATGGTCCTAAGTGTGTTCACACACATCACTACCACATGTATATGGTAACAAAATGCTACCTCATAAACTTTTTGCTAGACTGACATTGTGATTTTTTAGAAAACATGAATCAACTACCTTAATTAATTTTAGTTACTTAAATTTCTAAACAAAATAAATTAAAAATGGTGGCTCTTGTTGGATGGTTTGGAAAGTAAGGCTCACTGATGGAAAAAAAATTCTAAAGTGTCTTGTGACAGTCCCAATAATCCTACTTTAAGAAGTCTACTATACAAGAACACTTTAATGTCTGAGCTGAGTAACTGAGATCAAACTCAATGTCATGTCTCGCACATGACGCACATGTCTAAGCACATATGATGCACCACTCGGTAATGAAAATGTCACCTCTCTTGCACCAACTATGTCATACACTAAACCATCAGTCAAGCGTACACTTCCAAGCACCCCGCTAGAATAGCGACAAAACCAGTCACGATGTGGAGTGGCATGAAACGTAGCATCCGCATCTAGCAACCACTACGAAGGAAGTGCACAATCCGCAAACGTAAGAATATCAAGAGAAAAAGATGAAGCAAATGTGACATCACCATCACTGGCATATGAAGCCACTGCTCTAGCATGTGTCAAAACCTCATATGCACCACACATAGATCTCCGTTGTTGTCTCATACATCTGAAACAACGGTGCCTAATGTGACCTGTGTGACCACAATGCTAAGAACGCAAGTATCGGCAACTACAAGACCGTCGTCTCTCATGAGTCAACACTATAGACTCTAAACTACCACACATATCTGCAACCATAAGTGAATGTCAAGAAACCAAACTATGGCAAGAAATCTTGGGGGAAATCTGGTAGAGTTTCCCCTGTAAACCGAGCAAAAACTCAAGTACAATCTCTACCATAAGCCATGCCAAACTGGCAACAAAGTGGGAGATAACTTGACCACTACACAATCATCAAACCATGATCAAACCATGATCAAACTGCATCAAACCCAATGCTCACATATGCATAAAATCAGCTTCACAATCTACAAACTGCAAGCATATAATCCGGGACAAATAGCTCAACTGACTAAGCCTTCCAAGTCTTACTAATGTAGTCCAACTATGTCTAATACACTCCAAAACCTAATATGCGTTCTCAAATCTACTAAAACCAAGTGCAAAAGACACAAGAATGCTATGGAAACTCTACTTTTACAAGATTTTCTTTCTCACATACACATCACACCAGCAAAAATCACATGTATATACAATATCTCAATGCCTCATTTCCCAAAACACTTATTTATCATAACAACCATAGACACTAGATTGCACTTTCAAACTGACATATGAACTCAACAATCAATAAAATGATATATTTTTTTGCACAATCACAATTCACTCTCAATTGCCCATACACTAGCTCTTGACACAATAAATTGATCAATTTTGAAATGTTTGTATTCAAATGATTTATTTTTGGTAAATTTTCACTTCTCCCAATCCCAATGCTTCTATTATGCATTATTTTCTCAATTTAAATCTCTTGCAAACACTCATACTAATCCAAAATCATAAACACATAAGCAAGTTACTTTTACATTTGGCTATATTCCAAATTGTTATGCTCAAATTTCAAATTTATTGTTTATTGTGTAATTTTATGTTTGTAATTATATTTCAAACTATCGACCAACCTTTCATTGCATTTTCTTCACAATTTGTTTTGGATCGTTTTTGTGATCTCACTACTCCATAGCTTGGCTTCTTTGCACTTTGCTTGTCTATGCCAGCTCTTGTTCAATCATCCGCTCTAACTATCAATTTTGCACTCACTTATGGCTTCACAGGCTCATACACTTCCCTCTCTTCACCAACTCTCTCTCTTTCTTGCCTCAAAGATTCTATCTCTCCTAAATATACCCATAACCACAGTTTCTCTCTCTAATTCTTGAGTAACGCCATGAATGCAATAGGCATAGACACACACATGGAGTACACTAAATATACTCAGCCTCAAGCAATCCATCTCACATACATAGGCACACAATCTTTGCAATCTCTCTCTCTCTCTCTCTCTCTCTCTCTCTCTCTCTCTCTCTCTCTCTCTCTCTCTCTATCTATCAATACTCCTGCACACAGGGCATCGCCATACTCCTCATGGGAGGATGCACTCCCATCTCTCAGCGCCTTCCTGGATCTCACGCTTCTCTCTTAACTACTGTGCGACTCCTTCTTTCTCTCCTTGTAACCCCATGCTCTCTCTCTCTCTCTCTCTCTCTCTCTCTCTCTCTCTCTCTCTCTCTCTCTCTCTCTCTCTCTCTCTCTCTCTCTCTCTCTCTCTCTCTCTCTCTCTCTCTCTCTCTCTCTCTCTCGGCACTTTAGAGCTGTCGGCAACAAAAACAAAACATTGCTTTTATTAATTTTTAGGGAAAATTACCAAAATACCCCTCTAATTTGTGGAAATTCCCAAAATACCCTTGTAACTATTTTGGTTCAAATGTTCAAGATTTTCTTATCTTTATTCCTTTTTTAAAATTGATATCCGTTTTTTAGTGCTTAGCATGTAGTTTGTCACAAATTACCTCGCAAAAAAAGGCAATTACATCTAAAAATAATGAAGCAATCCATCTCCAAAGCCACATAACCAACTCAAATTCTAGTTTTAGCGTCTTTTATGATAGACAATTAGTCTTCTTATGAAAAGCTACAAAAAAATTGTTTTTGGAGAAATTTACTCTCACAAGTAGGGGTGTTTTGGGAATTTCGGAAAATTTGAAGGGCATTTTGGGAATTTTATGACAAAATACTGGAGTATTTTGGGAATTTTTGAATTTGAGGGGTATTTTGGAAATTTCCACAAATTAGAGGGGTATATTGGTAATTTTCCCTAATTTTTATTTTCCCTTTTAAAAGAATTATGAAGCCATGGTCTTTTAAGACCCTGCTCCCACCTTTAAAAAGGTTTTAATGTCGCACGAACAATCCTCGAGACTTCAAAGATCTAATGTAGCTCATTCCAAACTTTATTTTTTTTAACGACTCCCCTAGATCTCCCTTCATAACGACTTTGGCCTCAAACTAACCTAGTAGCTCCCAACATTCTTTTTCAGTATACAGCTATAGTCTAGTCCCATCTAGTATATGGTCATAAGTAGACGGACTAAAGCATACTTAGGCTAAAACAATTATAATTTCAAATTAAATTACTAATCCACAACATAATAAAATCACACAGTGCACAAATTTAAAGCATGCCAACATGCATTTGTGCAATCATCATACAATTAGGACAAACATACATACTAATGCAGCTATATGCATGCAAATGAAGCTAAAATGCCCATGCAGCTCCCAAAATAACCCCAATTTTGATACAAAATGCCAAAATATTTAGGGGTCTACATCAAATAAGAGTAAAGCGCAATACCATATACTCAAGTAGTTACCAAACAAGCTCAAAACGCATACCACAAGAGAAAATGCCTGCAAAAATCTGCAAAAACCTGTGAAACATGTGACTGTCTGTCTGTAGCCACACAAGCATATACAATCCTCACTCTTGCGAGAGTGGATACAAGAACACTAAATTGTGTCCAAGCTGACAAAACGTGTCAAAGTGAGAGTGAACACTCGATCACTGTCAAAGTGAGAGTCAAACTCGACCACTAAACCGTGAAAAAAATAGCTCTCTGGAATGCCCCACACAATCATACATAGTGTGCACTGCAAGAAAGCACAAATTGCGAGAAAAACTGCCTGGAAACCGGCACAATATGTCATCAATCAATAAGCACATCGATCGAAAACCAAGTGCAAAGCACAACCAACTGCCTGTGGTCAAAATCGTCATCGGAGAGCGGCGCTCACGAGAAACGTGCTCCAGAATGGATCATCGAAGCTGCTATGCGATGGTGTGTGTCGATGAAGCTAAAAATTGGGAGTCGTCGAAGCCAAAATCGCTAAATTGAGGTCGAGTTGCCGAGGATGCTCGTCGGAGAAAATTTGCTTCGAAATGGGCGTGGGAGGAAAGTCCTCAATTCCTTCAAGATTTCCCTTAATTCAAGCTCTGTCTGTCGGCTACCCAAGAGCTTTAATGCTCTTTGACTTTGCTCTTCCTCAAGCTTTTCACACTTTCCCTCTATGCTTGATTCAAGCTCACTGAGCTTTCCCGTCTGTTGATTTTCCAATCTATGGTAGTGTGCAAAATTTGCCCCTTTCTCTGCAGATTCTGTTTCCTACTGAGATTCTCCAAGCTCAAGAGGGATTGTGCACGTCGACGAAGTTGAGATCTGAGATCTCATCGATCCACTCTGATCAAGCCCCAATCCGTGATGGATCTGCTGTCGTTAAGCTCAAGATGCCATAGCCGAGCTATGTGCTTCAGCCATTGTGCACGTGCTGATCGACATCATCGCCACAAAAGCTTTGATACTAGTTGAAGATTGTGTGTGCACGGATGTGTGCATGCACAGTGTAGTGTGCATACGGGAAGGGGAGAAGGAGAGAGTAGACAGTGTGTGGGTGGAGTAGGGCTCAATTGGTCTACTCCTTATTGTTGTGTATATGTACAACAAATAAGGTGGTCAGTGGGAGGGCGCCCATGGCTTGGGTTGCATGGAAAGGCATAGACGTCTGTACCCCAAAACATTGTTGTTATAAGAGTCATTTTCAAGAAATAATTGGGCTAGCTATTTAGTTGAATATGCTTTTGTTGATGCTCAAAGAGGAGGTGGTAATAGCAATGTAACCACTTCTTGTGGTTATTGTATGAGTAGTAGATCACCTTTGTCTAGTTCTTTTGCTGGTAGAAACTCTTCTAGGAATTGTGGTGAAAAAAGAAAGAAGAAGATGTGTTGCCATTATTGCAAGGCTAATGATCACTTGATAAAGCAATGTCCTAAGTTGAAGGCAAAAGAAGCCAAGAAGAAAGAGGCTCAATCTTCTACCAATGCAGCTATTGTAAGATCTTCTATAAATGGAAATTGTGATGATGATGTAGATGTAAAATGGGCATTTAGTGCAGAGCGTACTCATGATCCTTCTATCCATGACGCATGTATGTTAGTTGTTGTAGAGGCACATGTTTGGTACTTTGATAGTGGTGCTACAAAGCACATTATTTTGCATCGTGACTTATTTACCTCACTCAAGGCTATACCTCATGGGAATATGGTCACTTGCGCCAACAATGCCTCTTATCCGATCAAAAGAGTTCAATAGATTCTGTTAACTATTATGAATTGTAGTTCTCTCACACTTGTTGATGCACTTTATGTACTAGGGATAAAAATAGCCTTTTGTCTCTGTATCTACACTTGCAAGAATTGATCTTCTTATCAAATTTGTGGATGACATATGTACACTTCATGATCTTTGTTCTAGTGATGCAATTGTTGCATCTAAGATTTTATGCGGTGGGCTGTATAAGCTCACTTTGTATGATGAGTGTGGGCATAATTTTTCAAGTGAAGTTGTGAATTCAAAGGCTATTTCAGATGCAAAACTTTGGCATGCACATTTTGGGCATCTGAATTTTGCTCGTTTACTACGTTTAGATAAATCTAAATGGTTGTTTCTTTGCCATCTCTTGAAGCACCTTCTAAGCAAATTTCTGAAGATTGTAATTAGGGTAAGATGTAGCCTTTAAAGTCTCCAAAAGATGGTTTAGTAAGGGCTACATCCTTGGGTTATTACTTGTACTTTGTGACTTTCATTGATGATTACTCCAGACATGTATGGGTGTATCTGCTTAAAGCTAAGTCCAAAGTGTTCATATGCTTCAAGAAATTTCTTGTTATGGCTAAAAAAGTCTCTGAATCTACTACAGGAACCCTATATTCAGATCGAGTGGGGAATATATGTCAAGTGAGTTTAATGAATTTCTAGTCAGTCGTGGGATAAAACACCAATGTACAATGTCGTATATACCTCAACAAAATGAATCGGGACTCAAACACACACATATAGGCACAAGTTTCAAATTTGACATGTCAAAATAGAACAGAGAGTTTGACAAATACAATTAATTATTAGAAGTTTAGGTTAGTTGTTTGACCCATATCTATAATAAGGGTAGCAACTCATAGTCATAATATCTTAGGATTGACTAGTTTCAAGGAAGTAAATACTACTCTCTCTTTTGTTTCTCAAGCTCCTTACAATGGCAAGTACACTACCACAATGTGGACCATTAGTGATCCAGAAAAAATGGTTGCTATTTTTGAAAAACTGAGAATGGCTTTCACCAAATTTAACAAGCGACACCTTAAAAAATCCCCTTTTTACTCATTAAAATGTAGACCCTTTCACTCTCTCTCTCTCTCTCTCTCTCTCTCTCTCTCTCTCTCTCTCTCTCCTTCAACAAAAAATGCAGCCGTTTTTTGACCTAGTAGACAACAGTTCACTATTTTGATCATAACTTCTTCATCCGAACTCCGATTTGGGTGATCTATAGCCTCAATCTAAGACAACAACGCCCTCTACACACTGATGTAAAGACAAAAAATTTCAGAATTATGGAAGATGTTTTTGTAGCAACATTTCCAAAGTGAATAGGTTCAAGAAATTTGAATCTCATCTCTTATTTTACATACAATGTCTTCCGGCACTCGCAAGGGTTCTTCTTCTTCAACAAGGTCCACAACCATTGTGGAAAATGATCCAAAATATCCTAAGTGTGGAGATAGCAACACAACCACCCAGCCAACGACATCAAAAACCATGATCATGGCATACTTGGTATCGTTGCAAGAGACCGTAAACAAACAAGGCAAAGACTTACGAGCACTTGCAATGGAGAATGGCATACTAAGGGTACTTGTGGTTGAGAATGAGAATCTTAAGAGGACACTTGAGATGCAAACAACACATTTGATGCAACTTGAAGAGGAAGTCAAGGAATGTAAACGCTCTCTTGTGGACTTGAATGCTTTGAAGGAGCGCATGAGCAAAGTAGAGCATGACCATGTATTGAAAGAGGAGAAATTTGACACCATGAGCCGGGATGTATGGGACATAAAAAATGCATGCACTAACAAGTCTTGGGCTGATTTATGTGGTAACAATGCGGTTCCTAATTCCTCTTTGATGCAAGCTATGGTTCAAACAAAGAATGTTGAGAATGTGGATGTGCAGGAGTTGAAGAAATGGGATCGACGTTCCAAGAACATTGTTATTCGTGGAATTCTCAAAAAGAAGTTAGAGACACCTCCTTCACTTGCCATTGTTATCAAAGATTTCTTCAAAACCCACTTTGGCATGTCCGGAGTTATGGTCTATGGAGCACATAGAGTGGGGAAGCAAGGAGCTTCTCGCTTGGGAGAACGGCCAATTGTATGCACCATGCGGGATGAGACCAAACGAAAGATTATCCTTGATAATAGTTGGATCTATTTGAGAGATACAAAACATTTTGTATGTGAAGATCACACTATTAAGCAACAAAATATGCGTTGCAAGGCATATGATGAAAATAATAAGAAAAACAAGGAGATCCCTCGCGAAGAAAATGTGCCCAAGGAGGAGGCAAGTCCCTCGAGCAAATACGGATGCGTAACCTATGAGACCAAGTTACAATTGAAAATATGATTTTGGAATTGTAATGGATTCCCATGGAATGCAGGGGTTGGCATTGATGAACTAACAAGCAAAGCCAATGTTGTACTTCTTGTTGAAAATTGGGAGAATAATACACAAAGGAATAACGGCGTGGAGGATTACAATGTACATTAATCTCAAGCAATGAAGAGGGCAAGGAGGGGTATCATGTATGTTTAAGAAATGATTGAAAGATTTTGTATCAATTGTAAAAGATGACAAGTACAAACATTATGTATGGCTGAAAATTATGACACCAAAAATAGAACCCATTTTTATAGCCGGTTGCTACATTCGTCATCATGATTCCCCTTTTATTTAGAAGAGGACATTTCTTATTTCAAAGGCGAAGGTGATGTTATTGTATTTGGGGATATGAATGCTCGCACAAAAACATTGCAACATGATACTCAACAATTTGATATGCCATACATTTCAAGGGAGTTGGAGGAAGTTCACTTGTATGATCATACTTCAATGGATGAGAAAGAGCCGGATCACTATGGAAAATTACTTTTACACATGTGTAATAGCACAGGTATGCTCATTGCCAATGGTGTATCTTTGTGGAGTGGAATCAGTGGATTTACATGTAGGAAACATATTGGGCACAGTGTGATTGACTATGTACTACTCTCCGAAGCCATCATGTATCGCATAAAGAGTTTTATATTTGGCCCATGGACCCCGGAATCCGACCATCGGACCTTATGTATTGACATTTCATATGGAGAAGCAATTAAGTATGATAATCTTAGCCAAAGGAAAGAAAAATTATCACTATGTATGGATTTCAAACGGGCACCAATGTACATTGAAATGGTTGAGCAAAAGTTATGGATGACAAAGCTTCAATATGACGCACCATTGGAAACTAAATGGAAAGCTTTCAAGAAAGTTATTTGTTCTTGTGCTGAAGAATTCTTTGCCATAAAGCATCTCCATGGTATCAAGAAAGATAGATCACGTAAAAGGTGGTTTATTAAAGAATGTCAAGATGCTCGGAAGTCCTTGATAAATTTTGATGCAACTATGGACAAAGAAAACTATCAAAGTCATTTGCATACATACAAGGCATTGATTCAAAACAAGAGAAGAAGATGGGAAGTAAAGAAACAACTTTTTCAAGTCCAAGAGAAGGCACGTGCATGTGGAGATTTTGAAGAAACTTGAGGGGCAAGTGGGTTGAGAATTTTGGTAACTTGAGTCTTGTGGATATCTACACACATTGTAGGCAGTTATATAAGCAAGCAAATACTGAAAAAATACCATTTTATGGTTCACTCCCATCCATGGGTCTCTTTTTTTACTATTGAGGATGTATGCGGTGGGCTTGAAAAGTTGGCCACACTTGCAAAGGGGGAGATCTTCAAGGTATCAAGTCGGAGATGATCAAATGGACGGTAGATTTTATCCATGAGTGGATGTGTGATATGTTCAACCGTGCACTTCAACATGGTATGCCTTATGATTGGAGTACTAATTGGGTTAAGCCTTTGCATAAAGGAGGGTATGTAAAGAATGTAAACAACTACCGGATTATAATGATTGGGTCTCTTATGGAAAAGTTGTTTGGGTGCATAATGGAGATGAAATTGAGTGATTGGGCTGAAGATAATGACAAGCATGCAAAAGGAAAAGTGGGTTTTAATCAATGCCATAGTACCATTGATCATCTTGTCACTCTTTGTGTTCTCATGGAGGAAAGTCGGTTGAAAGGTAAACGATTGTATTGTTGTTTTGTGGACTTTAAGAAGCCTTTGATATGATTCCATGTAACAAATTTATGAAGAAGGATGGAAGAACTTCAAGTGCCAAGTGAGTTTATGCTTACGGTTTCTCGAATCTATGAGAAGGTGATTTGTCAATTGCGCATGGGAAGAGAAATTTCAAAAAAATTTGTAAGTACTATTGGGGTTAAACAAGGATGTCCGTTGTCACCAACTCTCTTTGGTCTATGCATCAATCAATTGGAACAAATGGTACTTGACTTTAGGCAAGAAGAAGGCATTGAAGAGGTCACTATTTGCAATGTGGTAATCATGCTTTTGTTGTATGCGGATGATGTAGTGCTTCTAGCACACACTTTAGAAGATGCACAAAAGCTTATGGTTGTCCTTGAGAACTTTTGCTTGCATAGTGGACTGATTGTGAATGAATCCAAAACAAAGGTTATGCTTGTGAAAACCAACCATAAGGAGAAGCCATGCATTGTGTATAACAATGAGACACTTGAAGTTGTTGAGAGCTTTAAGTACCTTGGCCTTGAGGTTCCGTCCAATCACAAGTGGCATGAATGTGCTATGCATCGTTTGGAAGCGGGAAAGAGAGCATATTATGCATTTGAGAACATATGTAATGCGGGAAACATCAAGTGCTGAGTTCTCAAGACGTATCTTTTGATGCATTGGTGACACCGATTCTTCTTTACGGAGTTGAAGTGTGGGGCTGGAGCATCTCAAAGTCTACTTGGAAAGAGTTTGAGAATGTCCGAAAGCGTTTTCTTACAAACTTTCTCCAAGTTAAGACACAAACACCATATACGCTCCTACTTCTTGAGTCGGGATCTCTTCCAATTGAGGTTATGGGCATGGAAGATTTGTGGAGTACATGATAAAGATGCATCAAGACCCCCACATGACTTGCATGGAAAGCAAGAAAAAAAGTTCAAAAGATGCATAAATGAAAGATCTTGAGCAGGGGTTGGATGCAAGACATAAAGAACTGGTTTGGGAGATGGGATGTATTATACTTGCTACATGATGCTTCAATTGACTCCCAAGTGAATGAAGCTTTCTACAACACCAATGTAGTACGGTTTGGGAGAAATCCGGTGGGTCACGCTTCATACATTACACCACCCATATTGCCCCCAACTACAAAACCATGTTCTTCACTGAAAGAGGAAACCGTACTCACACTTACATGGTTGAGCCTATCCCCTTATCGGCAATAGACACTATCACAGCATTCGGCTTAGCTCCCATTTCCTTAGATGCAAGACAGGGTGTTGGGAAAATGGAGAAGAGTCAAATCGATTGTGCACATTATGCTCACTGCAAGTTCAAGAATTTGAGTACCACACACTACTAGATTTGGTCACATCCGAACTTCCTTCTCTTACATTTTCAGCCATGACTTAGACCTACACACTTTTCTCTCCCAGCCACAGTGTGGTCTCTCCATGGCGACTCTCATCACCATAATTTTGGAGCATTGAGAGTCATTCATCAACCATACACATACTACATCACATGTAGATTTGGTCCCATAGGTCATATTTGACCTCCAAGGACGATAATAAAATCTATATCTCTCTCACACACACAAATACACAAAAATGCACACTCGATCATGCATGCATGCATGTGCGCGCGCGCGCACACACACACACACACACTCCCCACCTACTCGTTCACTCCCAATGCTCCCCAAACCCCTTACTCTCATGCTCTACCTACCCGCCCTAGCCTCTTGCTCCCCAAACCCACCACTCCCATGCTCTACCTATCACCCCTAACCTATTGTTCCCACCACTTGCCCCTCCCTACCCTACCTCAAGCCCCCTAGCCCATTTCTCCCACCACCACTTGCCCCTCCCCATGCCCTACTAAACCCTGAACCCAACCCATCTCACCCTCTTCCTAACACACACTCTCTTTGACTTCCACTATAATTATCTCTCTCTCTCTCTCTCTCTCTCTCTCTCTCTCTCTCTCTCTCTCTCTCTCTCTCTCTGTTGTCTATATATAGATAGAGAGAGAGAGAGAGAGAGAGATTGTCTATGTGTGTGTGTGTGTGTGTGTGTGTGTGCGCACGCCACACCATTGACCATGGAGCTATCTGTTACTGCATTTTCACACTATCAAGCATGTACACAAGGAGACTACCATGGCACCAACCGCACATACATGAATGAAAGTACACTAGAGTAAGAGCATTGAGAAGATTCAATTAGTGTAGGATCAACCAAAATCGCAAGCAATATGTGAAAGAGAGGTCTAAGACATGCTCAAAATTAAGGCCCCAGTGAATGCTAGTGAATGAGCACCTTCCGCTTGCACAAGAGAAGGCACACTGCTATGGAGAATGTAACTGGGTCACCACAACAAACGTATGTAGCATAGCTGTCTGGCACAAACATAATGTCAATACTCAGGGAAGCAACTTGAATGGGACATAGAGACTATTTGAAGTTGTTAGTCCTCAAGAAGTGAACCTAACAAGCAAACACATCAACTCAACAAGCAAATCACCACTAAATGATCAAAAAGTTTGCATATGTCTTTTCTCACCACTCTAGGTCATCATGCCATTTTGATGACTAAACAAACTTCGATAGTCATGAACCTTTAAGAGAAGATTCATTAGACCTAAAAGGACAAGTCTACAAACTATGGTCGCATTCTGACAAGGTACATGGATCGCGATCCATCATGACCCGTCACAGAATTTGCAACAAAACTATTCAAAAAGGGCATCCTATAGTCTAGGAACACTCTCCTATAGTCAAAACATAAAAAAACAATGATTTAGGCACTCAAATTTGAAGATTAGACTCGTAAATACGTAGATGCAAACCATAACAAAATTTGAAATGCTTACACTCAAATGAAAGAGCAAGAGAAGAGGAGCACAATGCGCTTTTTGGATTTGAAAAAGGATCACCCAATCATTAGATACATTGAGTACAAATCTTAGCTGAGAAGCCGCTTGAGCGTACGTACAGTAGAGTTCTTTTCTCTTATAAGCCTCCTTTCACATTAAAGTTATTGACTTTTATTCTTCGGGCTTTTTAAATAATCAATGGCTGGATCACATGGGCCTTTACAAATATCATGACAGAATTACAACTCAAGGAATCAACCTGCTACTCTGAAATCAAGATTTACATACAGTGTAGCTACACTAGCTCGGAAAAATAACAGAGTACAAATGTTGTGTCTGGCTAGCTGGGTGCGCGTATACTAAATTCGTCAACATTTGGCATCCACATACCAAAACAATGAAAGAGGCCTAAATCTCAAGAACCTATGGAATTGGGTTTTTGGCCTTGAATAGGTATGTCCAAGTTGAAAGGGATGGTGGTTATGGCAAAAATGTAAACGAGCCGTTCATGATGTGATTAGAGATTTAATTACAAGAGAGATTAGAGAGAGAAGTTGACACTAATACAATTGGAAAATCATGATATCAAACTAATATGCAAAGATGGATACAAAGTAGGTAATGATGGCATTGTGTGAGTTGATACTAATACAATTGGCAAATCATGATATCAAACTAATATGCAAAGATGGATACAAAGTAGCTAATGATGGCAGTGAGTGAGTTGATACAAAGTGTGTAACTTGGATTCTTTTATAGGCGAAAGGGAGAGCATCTGATGACCTAATCAATGATGTCAAATGGGTAGGCTTCCAAAGTAGAGGGTGTTCTCACTTGTGGTGTTGCGGATGTATCACACACCCCAAGAAGCCTCCCCGTGTGTGATGTAGTAGCACCCACAAGTACAAAAGGTGTCCTCCCAAAGAATTGTCAATTGGGTGTAAGATCAAAGTCACAACATCCTTCCCTTGAGAGAATTGTCAACTTGGGTGTAGGATCAAAGTGTGCACCTCCCCTAGAGATTTGTAGGCAACTAGGTGGTAGGTCGATACAAATGGGGCTTTGTCAAAAGGTGAAGTCCTACTACAATTTTTTCAAAGTATGTTGTGTCGGGGTTTGTTGCTGATGTCAGCTGCAAAATTGTCTTTGTCGTTGTTGTTGATGCTCCCCTTCAAATGTGTCCTCAGAATCAAAGTGGATGCTGATATCGCCATGGCATACAAAATAGAGATTGTGCAAATGTGTGTAAGGATGGTCTTACCTGATGTCGAGCAGTGTCTAATCCTTGTACAAAGTTGCTTGTTATGAAGCCAAATGTGATCCAATGCAAAAAAGTGTGAATGCAAAGGGTTTGGTGCAAAATGCTAGGACATGTGTGTGCAAATGCATGGTGTGGGGCTTGTGGGCCTTTGTAAATCTGAGAATCAAATTCTTTCATACACGTCATTGTGTTTTGGGAAAAATCTTCCCCTACAAAATCTTCTTGAAGTTGTTTGGTGTCCGAAAGAAAGCATGGACTGCTTTGTTCGGCCATAACAAAGGGCTTTTGTAGATTGAGACAGTCCGAGAATGTCGAGATGAAGCTTCTGTTGTGCGGAAGGCCGCCGAGTGGAGGGAGCCCAATGTCAAGGCTCGTGATGTGGATTGGGTGTCAACCGGCTCAAAACGGCGTCGTGCAGGACTGTCCCCTAATGGACCTGAAAAGCTTTAATACGACAAAATGAAGGCACAAAATCACATTCGGGTGTTGTCATCGATGCGGGGAATCCCAAGCTTGCGGACCCGAACCTTCAAATAAGTTGAATTTGAGCGCCGGCTCACGCCCACGCTCCTCACTCCTAAAAACAGGTTACTTAAACCCTCGACCATGCACTGGTAATGCCTATCTTTAATGAGCTAGCCAAGACCACCTCATGGCTTTCTTATGAGAGAAGCCAATATAAGATATTATATGCACAACTCTACAGGCCTTCACACACAAGAATCTCATATACACACCCACAAATAGAAAAAATTGGATGGTGGAGTTGAGAGTCTTCGGCCTCAAAATGCAGAGTTTGATAGCTCTATGGAGAGCTGTTGGTAAGCACTTGTTGCACACATTCCACAATGCAGTGAGTTGAAACAAAAATAGAGGCTGATAATGAAGCAAAACTTACACAAAATTAATCACTAAAATTAAATGCAAAAGCAAATTAATTGATGATCAATGGAAGATAACTAATGGTGCTCCTAATCGAGCATTCCCTCCTTTCTAAGCACTTGTAGCAAGGGTAGCGGCTCGAGGTTTTTCACCACGAACATGCCCAATGACTAGAGAAATTAGCATAGAGGACAATGCTAATCTAAATTCGTATGCATGATAAATTGATTCAATCTTGTGAGGGAGAGGAGAGCTCGCAAGATCTAGCATAGAAAATAATGCCTAGGAGTGAACCATCGGCTTTGATACCACATGAAAGGGATGGTGGTTATGGAAAAAACATAAACAAATCGTCCATGATGTGATTAGAGATTTAATTACAAGAGAGATTAGAGAGAGAAGTTGACACTAATACAGTCGGAAATCATGATATCAAATTAATATGCAAGGATGGATACAAAATAGCTAATGATGGCAGTGAATGAGTTGATACAAAGTGTGTAACTTGGCTTCTTTTATAGGCTAGAGGGAGAGCATTTGATGACCTGATCACTGATGTCAAATGTGTAGGCTTCCAAAGTAGAGGGTGTTCTCACTTGTGGTGGTGCGGATGTATCACACACCCCAACACAAGTCGCCATTAAAAACATGGCATAAGAGTTAGAGTCAGGCAGCTAAGCCACTAATGAGTGAGGCTAGTCCCAAAGCTTCATGTAATATTCTCTGTGGTCTAAGAGTCTTACCTATTCTAGGTAGTGCTCAAGCTAGAAGAGTTGAGCATATTTATATTGTGTCCCTCATGTTGTATAGGTGAGCATAAGAGTCAAAGTGTATGTAATTTAAGTATGATGAAGTGAAGGAGGAGGTCCAAAAGACACTCACACATTGAGCACAGTAAGGTGTGAGTGGAGAAGCTTCTACATCAAAAACCCTTCTTGGAAACATGGAATCTATTGCGACATCCTTTGATGTCGCATGTGCCTTGAAGCACCCAGCAACTCCATCTTTCACCCAGCAACTCCATCTTTCACGCTGCATGCTTTTGTTTGATAAATTTTCTCTTATGCAAATAGAGTGTCTTATAATTGACACTTTCATTAGACACTATTCCTTTGTTTCTCCCAAGCACTCACCTTGCATGAACAAGTACTTCAAATCCAATTTCTCAACTCCAATAAGAGTGTATACCAAAGGCAGTTTTTTCCCATTGGGCTTTTTCCCTTTGGTCATCTAGGTTTAGACCCTAATCTAGCAACACTCATCACTATCTTCTTGCATATATTCCTTCTACATCATCAATAAGGACATAATACTCATATCATTCATTGAACAAATTGAGCAACAGTTGTAGGTCTTCACATGCTTATCAAGAGAAACTCTTAGCTTCAAGGTCAACAACAAAGCTCCATCAAACAGTGGCAAGTCAAAGAATGAGCACATGAGAACAACTGACAAGCAATGACAAATTCAGCAAGAGATCTATCAACAACAATCATAAATTGGTCACACAATGCTTCAAAGCTGGTGAAATATTATAGAGGACTCACATTGCAGTGGAACCCAAGGACAAGATCCATCTTCGTGTGTGTGTGTGTGTGTGTGTGTGTGTGTGTGTGTGTGTGTGTGTGTGTGTGTGTGTGTGTGTGTGTGTGTGTGTGTGTGAGAGAGAGAGAGAGAGAGAGAGAGAGTCCTTTATTCTCGAGGAATCACAATATTTGATCGAGTTTTGTTGGTGGATAAACTATTTCTCGATGTAAATCGTGATATTTGAAAGAGTGTATGCATAGTGATTCAGGTGTGTTTTTGTCCTTGAGTACGAGTGTACACGAGAGAGTAGGAAAAAGAGTGATATTTTCAAATAATTACTATTTGCACTCAATGGCTCCCAATGTTTGATCAAGGTGGGTTTGCCAAGGAAAGACTTCTATATGAGAGAGAGAGAGAGAGAGAGAGAGAGAGAGAGAGAGAGAGAGAGAGAGAGGAGAGAGAAAAAAGAGTAGATCCTCAACTTTCAAGGACTGAGAGAGAGAGAAAGAATCTTTTTGGAATCAGCTTGCCCGATTCCAAGAAGAACTCGTCAAAAAATGCTTGCCATAAAAATATGTCCCGTACCTTGCAAGTCTAATTGCATGTAATTGATATTGCAACATAATCCAAGGTGTAGTGGATCAATCTCCTTGTTTGTACCATCTATAATAAAAAATAACCACATAACTATATCGCAATCAAATTTACTAATTTGTGCATGATACTTGCACAATAACAAATAGTGTGAGCGAAAGATATTATGCATTTCTCCTCAATGTTATCATCTGGCAATGGACTACAAACATGCTGACCATCGTGCTCAAACTAGCAGTGGGTACTATGATCTAGCTATGAGGCATGTGATTGAGATTTCTCTCCGGTATTGGTATGCTATGTCATATGAGTACCACCCCCCCTCACCATGTGACTCCGCTCTCCAATCATCATCGGATACTCTCTTTGTTACCTCCTCCATGGCCCATTGCCAAATCCTTGTCAATGTCCCCATTTTGTTCCCATCTTGCCTTCTTCTGGAGCTTCCCACTAGACGGTCCTTCTTCCTAGCTATCCTCACACTGCGTTGTAAATTTTTGTTAGGGGTGGGTCTTTTTAAAAGTTATAATTCATGAACATTGCAAAGATTTCTTTTTTGTGAAGTGAGAAAATTGAATCAAGAAAATGAAGACAACTAACTCTTGGTGTGTTTCCTAATCATTGTACTCGGTGGCTTCTCTGCTAGAGGAGGGAGGGAGATGGAGTGGGGGGGGGGGGGGGGGGGGGGGGGGGGGGGGGGGGGGGGGGGGGGGGAAGAGAGCAAGAAGGGGTGAGAGGCGGGATAGTAGATTAGTGAGGAAATGGAGAGAGAGAGAGAGAGAGAGAGAGAGAGAGTTGAAGGGGTTGAGAGAGAAGAAGGGATTTGGGATGGAGAGAGATAGAGGGGATACACACACACACACACACACACACACACATATATATATATATATATATATATATATATATATATATATATATATATATATATATATATATATATACACACACACACACACATATATATATGTATGTGTGTGTGTGTATGTGTGTATATACATATATATATATGTGTGTGTGTGTGTGTGTGTGTGTGTGTGTGTGTGTGTGTGTGTGTGTGTGTGTGTGTGTAAATTTGGAGATATGACTATTCTTGATATTGATGGTCTTACTCAAGAACGGGTATGGAAATTTTTTGAGTTCATATACAATTTTGCTCATTACGGAATCCACTATAAAGATTTTACACGAAGACAATCAGTTTCAATGATAATAGCTGGATTTCAAGGAATGTTGTGAGCCTGGTGGGATGACCTAAGCACAGACAGTAAAACTTACATTATGCAAGGAGGACCAGAGGGCCGTGAAATTTTTGATAATGTAATTTCATTATTCTTTTCAACACTGGTCATGCAATTTTTGGGGTCAACCAACAAAATACAAGAAAGGAATAAAGAAGCATTATTTTGAAGCAAACTCTGTGATCTGACTCAGATTATTAAGAAATACCAACAACACGTGACACACTTGATATATCAATTTCCAGGTGGGTATTTCAAAGCTTAATACAAACAGTACTACATTAATTCATTCCCTGAGTCATTTGCAAATTTAGTGAAAGAAAGGATCAAAGCAGCAGGTTTGCATCTTGATGAGAATATTTCTCTCGCACAAATCAATTCTTTTGTGGATGAGGTTACTGACCTTGAATACACTAGGATAAGAATGAAGAAAGAAATCAAGCAGGCCAGAGAATTCAACTCCAGTTTTTGTGCTAAAGCGACGGAGGCTAAATCCTTTGGATGCAGAGATAACAAAATGTAATTGCAAGTTTAAACATCACAAAAACAAATATGGTAAAAAATTCAAGGTAGCACGAAGAAAGAGAAAACTCAACAAAGAAGAAAGAAAACAGTTACGGTGCTACATCTGTAACAAACCAAGGCATTTTGCTCCTGAATGTCCACAACGCAAGAAAAAATTTGGAAATACAGTACTTCGGGATAACTATGAATATGAGGTAATTTACTGCAATGTTTTGCAAAAGAAAGATATCCCGATTGAAGAATATACTGAGTATGATTCTGATGAAGAACAATCAGCCTGACAGCGACACAGGTGAATCTATGGCTACTGATCAGTTTGAAGAACCAAATTTTTTTTATGATAGTCAACCAAGGGTTAACAACATGGTGAGAAAACCTTTTTCATTTCCTAAGAAAAAAAAAGTATGTTTCTCCTAACTCTGAGTCTAGCCAAGGTTCTTCTGACAAAACAGAATCGTGGGAAAGCCAACAACCACCGCTAAATCTAAGTCTCTCAAGGAAAGAACAGCAAAGGTACACACCTTTGCCCTTGTTCAGGAACATGGTAGAACATGCCACTTCTATTGCCCAACAAGATGACTGGAAGCGATTCATGCATGTAGGGCTACGGCCTTCTTAGACATCACAGCCTTCACATCCTACGCAACCTTGCATAGAGCTGAAGGTAGTTTTTTAAAACCAAATGAGCAGTAGAATCAAGCTTCAACTTTACACCATCACCCCATGAATGAGGCTTTTGATTATATTCAAATATGCAGCAAGAATGATAAGGCCATTCTTGAAGCCCTCCATCAAGTAAATACCAAATGTGATCAATTATATCAATGGTTTCAATCTATGGAGTCTCAACTAGCATCCGTTGAAGCCAAACTTGACCATGTATTTGGAATTGCTAACCATTTATCAGATATGGATTTCCTAGCACAGGTTGCCATTGAACCTACTTCTGAATGGGTCCCTGAACGAACTTTAAAATGGTTGCAGCATTCTCAAATTCAATCCAAAATATAATTGAGCCTTTTATTTTGAAGGTTGGGTCAAGTTCCCTCAGCAACAATCATTTCATCTGGATGCTCTCTAGGACTCAGGATCAGTTATATCCTATATCAATCACACCTTAGTCCCTCAACAACTGATTCAAATACTTCCTTATGCAATCACAGTCTCCTATGCAGGTAATTCTTGCGGCCGCATTAATAAGATTTTCACATGCAAACTTGCTTTGGGGCATGCGAAAATGCAGGTTACTCTATACTTGCACCCGCATCCTAACATTGACCTTACGGTTAGAACCTAAACGGTTTCCTCTACCGTTAAAGGATGAGTTGTTAAGGAGGATTAAAGATTGTAAGGTATTCTCCAAATTTGATCTAAGGCATTGGTATGGCAGTTTGAGGTGGACTCCAAAGGTTGAAGACGTGTATTGGGTGCTGGTAGATTATAGGGAAGGCTATAAGAAAGCTCATTTTCTTCTATAGTTGTCTTTGTCAAAAGATCAATTCCATTAGCAACAAACTCAGATGCAATAATTTTATTGTAGAGTTTGCATCTGAACATCTCTTCATAATCTTTGTAGTTCTCTGGATGTATGCAAGGCAGAGGTGAAGGATTCTATCGCCGATGAGAGGTTGAGGCAGAAGAATAACTGGAGGCCCAAGAATCAAGTTCACTGAATTGCATCTGGTAGACAGGTTTTTCCAAGACAAAAGCAATTTCTTTCTTAGATCTAGATCGACTTAAGACCTTGTATTGATCAGTGGATCCAAGCCACTGAATGTTCACCGGCACTGGTTTGCTGAACTTCATTTAACAGAGTTTTAGAACTATCTAGTTTCAATTCTGAGGGAAACTATACTTCTTGCCAATTCACCATTTCAGGTAATGTTCCCTGAGTTGTATCATCCACTTTCATAACAATATTCTGTCCTTTAGTGTGAGATGCATCTTCTCTCAGATAGCCAGAGTTATACACTGAGGGAAGACAGGTGTTAACTGTTCTAATGATCATTCTATAAGCTATTTGCAGATGATCTGAACTATGTTTGAGATCTAGGCCATGAGTCTTTATTAACAGAGAAATAACCATCAAAATATTTATCAGTAAGGCTACAAGGGAATTTTGGAAAACATTCAATGTATATAGGACCATTGGATAGGCTACCCTGCAGAATGCTGATAGTTTGAACAAGAAGATTTATGTGCCTAGTATCTAGCAAGGCTCCAACGCATGAAACATTAAGACATTTGCAAAACAAAGGTATTATACCAACAGCTATATATATGCACAAATTCAATGCCTTGTTTCTAAACTCGAACTATTCCTCAAAGAGATGGATTATGTGATTATCGGAACCACTTTCCCTAATTGTTAACTTTCCATGGGTTTCATGATATATTGTATTAGAAGAGAGGGAAAATACCTTGTTATGCGTCAACACTTAGAAGTAGAAACCTTCGGTAAACTCCATTTTCCATAGGGATTTGTTTCTTCTAATTCCAAATTGTTAGATAACAGCTTCTTGAAGGAAGATATGCTCATTGCCATAATGAGTGTTGAATTATGCCTAAGAGATGACTAGCTCTCTAGGGTGTCAATGGATTGTGGATATGCAAAGCACTAGATAGTGGAGTCTAAAAGAGCTGATGATGTCTGTGTCTAAGCGGCACCAAGCCTAGCGACAATGACTTAACAGTGAAAGAAGCTCCAACCACAAAGTCTAGGCAGTCCTCACGAGCACTCAGAGTTTACTAGTAATACCTCACATGGTTAATCATAATCAACAAGCACCAAAGGCTCTGATACCCATTTAGGGCGGAAGCAAGAAGAACAAAGTATGAGTACTAATAGACGCACAAAGTAATGACAATGGACACTGATAGAACTGAAGATGAAGAAACATATATTGCCAGAGGTTACAAAAGGTTAAAAACTTAGAGCTATCGGGTTGGTATGTACCAAAAGAAATCCCTTACAAAGACTGCAAGGCCTCCTTTTATACAAGATTGAGCACTTTCATAACTTACAAGCTGGGCTACGTGTCAGGTGAGTGTGCATCATAAAAGTGAGTGGGTATCTTAAAAGTGAGTGGGTATTGCATCATAGCTGAAATCACTTTTAATCTTCACTGTGAGGTCACTGCTTAGGTCATTTTGACATGGGAAAGAAGATAGGCCACATTGTTCCTATTTCCTGGAACAAACTCGTAAGTGATGTCAAAGTGACTTAACTTGTAGGCCCATCGGTAAATTTGAGCGTTGCCTACTTTTCTAGCAATTTTCTCTTTTAGAAATTTGTCGAAATTATTTAGATCACTTCTTAGAGTAAAAGGAATTCCCATAAAAAAAGTCAAAAGGATAAGACTGCATTTGCTCCTGCCAGGAGTTCACGTTGGATAGAATGATAGCGCATTTCTGCATCTTTGAAGAGCCCAGAAGCCCATTTGCATATGATAGGGGTATCATCATTTAATTCACGTAAAATGCCTCCCCAAGCTTCTTCAGAAGCATCAGAATAAACAATAAGTGGCTTATTGGTATGAATTTGAAGAGGAGGGCGGTTGTTGTAGATATGCTTGATCTGCCTTACTGTTTCGAAAAGTTTGTCGGACCAAAAGAATATTTTACTTCTTTCCAAATCCTTGAAAGGAACTAAATCTTTGGCCAGATGAGGATATTGTTGGGCAATCCACTGCACGCATCCAATAAATGATTGAACTTCTTTTCGATCATTAAGTTGGTCTGAAAAACCTTGAAGTTTCTTCAATACATGTTCCTGCATTTTAATACATCCAGAAGATATTTCTACTCCCAAAAAAGCAACCTGAGGTTGGCATAGCTCAATCTTTTTGAGACTAAGAACCAATCGTGTCTTTTGTAGTTTCTATATGAATAGGTGTAGGTGCTTTATATGAATTGCAATATCCTTGGATAGACTAAGATGTCGTTGATGTAGAGCAGCAAAAATTCTTTACAGTCAGCGAATAGGATTTCTATTCGTTCTTGACAAAGAGATGGTGCTGGCTTTAATCCCATGGGAAGAACATTCCATTCATACATACCTTGTGGTACAACAAAGCTAGTTTTGTACCTGTCTTGACGTTGAATTTTGAATTGCTAAAACCCACTTTTTAGATCAAATTTGGACAATACCTTACAATCTTTAATCCTCCTTAACAACTCATCCTTTAATGGTAGAGGAAACCGTTTAGGTTATAACCAATCATTGATTGGTTTATAGTTGATTACTATCCTCGCTTTTGTTCTGAATCATTATTGACATAGAATGCTTGACATGCAAAAGCATTGTTAGAGGGAGAAATCAAACCATCTTTGAGAAGTTGATTTATCTCCTCATTGCACATTCTTGTATCCTCTAAAGACATTGCAAGATGTGTAGCTTTCAATCCTTTAGGTTGAGGTTCTCCAAGTAGAGAAATTCAATATTCCTCTTTATCCCAAAATGCTAAGGGATTGTCACTGGTCTATTCTACTAGTTGGGCTGCTATCAACTCAAGCTCAGATGAATTCCTCATTTTCTCTGATTTAAATCAGACTAAAAATCTTTCATCTTTATGTGGATTAGGTAGTGTAGGTAGAGTGAGAGAGAGAGAGAGAGAGAGAGAGAGAGAGAGAGAGAGAGAGAGAGAGAGAGAGAGGGGTGGGATAGTAGATTGAAGTGTGAGTGGAATAGGAAAGAGGGAGAGAATGGGTTGGAGAAAGAGAGAGAGAGAGAGAGAGAGAGAGAGAGAGAGACGGGGGGTGGGGGTGGATCCAAGGTGGTAAAGAGAGTACACTAGCGAGAGATAGAGAGAAAGGGGGTGGTAGGAGGGTAGAGAGAGTGAGAGCAATGGAGGGAGGGGAGTGAGAGATGAAGTGGAGAGAGAGAGAGAGAGAGAGAGAGAGAGAGAGAGAGAGAGTATTGGATTGAAGTGTAGAGAGGAACGTGCTGATTAGAGAGAGAGTTGATTTTTAAAAATAAATAAAAAGTTTTTTATTTAAAAAATAATAAATTATTTTCAAAAATATTATTTAATTGATCTTAAAACGGCTACTTATTTGTACTTGTTATATAAGCTTAATCTTTTCTAATTTTAAGAGGATTGCAGTTTATAGTACTCTTTATCTACCAAGCAACTTCTTACTAAACATTATCTCTCTTATAGTTTGTACTCTTAACTTCCCTGGTTTCATTCAATCTTTTCTGTTTTCTGATGGAAAATTTAATAAGAAAACGAAAAAGTTAATATACTTGAAATTTTCTTGATTGATCAAGCTTCTCCTTTCATGTATTCTATTATCAATATTGGAACAGAGCAAGTTATGTGCCTTGGAGTGTACTATCAATCATCTTGGGTGCATAAGTTTTGGAGAAGTGCTTGTCTAGTGTTCACAAAGTTAATGTCGCAAACCCATCATGACATCATCCCCTAAGTGCCTTGTTGCAACTCCTTTAGTATTTGAACCAAACACAACAAAATTCATTAATTTGAGCACCCTCGATGGGAAACATGTGTCGGCTCACGATTGTTTGCAAGCTTCACCATTCACAACAAATGGAAATAGTTTTGTGGATATTTTGAAGTCCGCATTAAAGAAGAACACCTTAACAAAGATCATAATTGACATTGATCTTATTGTAAAGGTGACAAAGATTTCCAAGAGTTACAATGGAGATGCCATTTTTGAGTTCCCATCGACCAAGGGAAAAGTGCACGCATGGACTCAATGGAACATCGATATGACCCTTATCTCTGAACAAAGCCACAAACCTCCAACATAGTCTTCTCCAAGGTTTCACAATGAATCCAACACGTTGGTTCTTGGAAGTGCATCAATAAGGTTTGCCCCAAACTACTAAAGTATGGCTATTCTAATTGTGCACACTTTTGATGTAGTTTGTTGATGTTACAGACACTCGACGAGGTATGTGACACTTCATCAATGATGCACTATGCGTCTGAACTTGTGAATGTTTTGTGTACTATGTGATGCTGTCTGATGAGACATGCAGTAGGTTGTTAATTCATCAAGGCATGCTCTCCCATGAAATTTGTGGATGACACATCAAAATCTCTCATGGAGAAAACCAAAAAAATGGTGAAAAGGGTACTTACTATTGATCATCGGGTACTTAGAAAGTCTAGATGTGTGTGGAAAAAGAAATAATGTCAAGGACGATTCTTTGAGTCAATGACAAAAAATTGACGAAACAACTATACGTCGTTGTAGAGAACATGGGTTGCTTGATGCAAGGCAACTAGTAACAATTCCTTTTCATATAGTATAGTATTTTTTTTCAAAATGTAATTTATTTAAGTAGAAGTAATATGTTTGTAATGCTCCCTTCATTGAATTTATCCATTAAATTTCAACGATCTGTATCTTTGAGGTGAAGTGGGCAGACCAAAGAATCATTTGGTATTGACGCACTTCTCAAGTTGAAACAAGATTGTACCTATGACTTCTTCCAAGGTGGCCAATTTTCGGGGCAAGGTAAGGAAGGGACGAAGCAATTTGTTTTCAAAATGTCCACCATAGGTCCATCATCAGGCGTCGACCTAGTGAACCGCATGAAGCAAAATGGAATAGGAGAGTCTGCAATGTTTGGGTGCAATTTGATCACACTAACGGACCATGAATTGGGTAACAAAAGCAGAGAGTGCACCTAACCTGCCATGGATTTGTAGCTAATTTTTGATCTGATTTTCCCTACAACGGCCTTTGTTATCTTTCCTCAATGTATTTGCCTTGTTAGAATTCCATCAATGAAGGTTTTTTGAATATATGTTTTTTGTTTAGCTCAATTTGTATAGAGAATTTTCTAGAAATATTTATTTTGCATAGTGTTGTAAGGAAAGAGACTATTTAGGTGTCAAATCAATCATCTATTCAATTTAATATGAATTTGATAGCCTCTCAAATCTTATAAAATAGCTTTGTGTTCATATCTTCTTTTGTTCACCACTCAACAACTAATGTTGTGCACTACTCTCTCTAACCACAATGACTGACGCACTGTAAGATGTTGATCTTTGACCAAATGGATTTACGCCATCCATAGCCAGGCCTAAGCGCAAATTTCGAGCTTCCCTGGCAAAATCCGACCATGTTCCATCTATATGTTTCCACGCTACGCAATCTGCAGGAATTCGTAGCACACCATCCGAAGATTTATTCTCCTCATGCCATGATGCTAGGGCGGCCATGGACTTACATTCGAAGAAATGCTTGATGCGAGGAAGCAGAGGAAAATGTCGCAAAACCTTTTGTGGAATTTTTGTCCCGTGGAGATCTACTCGATATCTTTCGGAATCACATTTCGGACACTTCTCCATGTCTATGTATTCCCCTCTGAAAAGAATGCAGTCATTAGGACAAGCGTGGATAGAATTGTAATCCATCCCCAAGTTTCGCAAAATCTTTCTTGCTTCATCTCGGGAATCTGGCATCACATTGTCAGCTGGTAGTATGTGCTCTTTCAGCAATCTACACAACATAAAAATATGATACAGTCGTGTAAAAATCTATCAGATCATTATACATTTAGAGTTCTATTAAAGTAAACTAATTGTAATAGATCACCTGAAAAGCGCTGTGACGCTAGTGTCACTCCATCCAAACTTTGCCTGCATGTTGAGAAGAACCAGGAGTGCTTTCAATCTAGACATACGTGCTCCATTATACAATGGCGTATCGGCTTCAATTTTCATATCATCATAGATAAGCCTTTCTGAATCCATGATCGTCTCGATCATTTCATCAATCTCGGGCTCAAACATTGCCTCGTTGGGAATGTGCTCTGCATGATCATCCCCCGAGCTGTCAGAGGCTACATCTTGTGGCCTCACATATGCTGCTTGACCAAAGCGCCTGCGAACACGTCTATTGGGTTGCAAGATTGCTGCTTGTTGGCTAGCGTCGGAGTCCGACAAGTTATAATTGGCAACAACTCGATCTATAATAGATGGATCGAACTCGCCAAATTCGCGAACGTGCTGCAAAGAAACACGTCTTGTCCGTCGCACAGCATGCTTGCATTGATTACAAGGACATAAGACCCTCGTTGAGAGATAGGTGTTTCGGTTGGACGGTCCCACATCCTCGTCGCTACTCATAATGAGGATAAAAAACTTATAACCTGGACAACAAATTTAATATTCTATTGGCATTCTTCGTCTTATCTCTCTCTCTCTCTCTCTCTCTCTCTCTCTCTCTCTCTCTCTCTCTCTCTCTTTACCTCACATTCTCTAGTCATGTCCAATCCCCGCACACCTCGGTCTAGAGGTGCACGGAGATCAGAACCACCGGGTTATAATCTCGTCTTTATTGGTCAATACCTATATTTGTGGGTACAAGAAATCTACACACCCACGTCTACATGATACTGCATGTAGTGGACAAAACCCCTTTGCCTCTTCTCTAGCTGTAGCACTTCACTTCATCTTAACATCTTTTCACAGTAGATCTTTTCACTGTTCGTCTAACTCTAAACCCTAAACCGTAAGTAATTCTTGCGTGGACTCGATCTAACGTAAATAAGCGTAAAATCTAAATAAACGTAAATCTAACTAAAAATAAAGCTAAATCTAATTTAACGTAAGTCTAATGACTAGAGGTTGTCTAGATGGTCATTGTGTCGGGGATGTAGTGACTCTTGCCGCCCTGAAGATCCACCTTCTTCCCTATCTTCTGAAGACATTTCACCAGTACTTTTGGATCGACGGAGCCCACCATGAGTGAAGGCAGCAATACCCTATATTCCATTGAGGGCTTTCTTCACCCGCTTCATGCAGGCATCGCAGTCTATGGAGACCTAAATCTAATCTAATATAACGTAAATCTAAATCTAGCTTAAATAAACGTAAATCTAGTTAAAAATAAACCTAAATCTAATTTAATGTAAGTCTACATATAACCTAATCTTTAACGTCTTTTAAGATAGTTTCCTACGACGTTATAACTCTCTTCTTCTTGTGTGTGTGCGCGTGTGTGGATGTGTGTGCCAATAAAAAGAGATAAATGGTATAACCTTTCTATCACCCATGCCAAGTATGATAGATTGATTATGCCATTTCCCTCTTGAATAATAGGTCTTGAGTTCAACTCCTCGTCGGCTAGATCTTTAGGTCTTTTAATTTTAATTAGTTTCCTACGACGTTAAATTAGTTTCTCTCTCTTTCTCTCTCAATGTGTGTGCGTTTTTTTGGATCGTATGCATGTTTTCTCTCTCTTTTCCTCTCTCAATGTGTGCGTTTTTTGTCTATGCATGTTCTCTCTCTCTTTTCCTCTTTCAATGCGTGCGTTTTTTGTTTATGCATGCTCTCTCTCTCTTTTTCTCTCTCAATGTGTGTGTGCATTCTTTGTTTATGTATGTGTGTGTGCGTTTTTGTTTTTGTTTGTACTCTCTCTCTCTCTCTCTCTCTCTCTCTCTCTCTCTCTCTCTCAAAAACACTATGTGTGTGTGTATGTGTGTGTGTGTGAGAGAGAGAGAGAGGGAGAGAGAAAGAGGGGAAGGGAACATGAGAATGAGGAGAGGGAAGGAGCATACCTGGCTCTCCTTCCTCTCCTCGTGTATGTGTGTGTGTGTGTGTGGAGAAGAAAAAGAGAGAGAGAGAGAGAGAGAGAGGGAGAGCGTTACCTGCTCCTTGCTTGAGGGCGCCGAAAAACTCAGATCTGAGATCTGAGTTTTTGGGCGCGCTCGGTTATTTTTTTACCCCAGCCGGCGTCGCTATGAGCGTCGCAAATTTACAAAGAAATTTGCGACGCTCATAGCGACGTTTATAACGACGTTCATAGCGACGCCGGGATTTTTTTTTTTGAGCGTCGCTGTGTGAGCGTCGCTAATATGAAGAGCCTCTTGTAGTGAAATAGGGCAATTGATGCCGCAATATCTGGATAGTTTTTTGGGTCCTTGCTCAAGTAAAGGTCTCCTTCTCAAAGTGTCACGGGGTGGCTCCCCTATTAACCGGTGTATCTACGGGTGCTGGGAGACGTCATGGATGGCCCGAGCATGATTAGAATTTGTAATTTTTTGGTTAAGCTAATATAATACACTCACCATTTTTTTTTCCAAAAACAAGAAAACAATTTCCTTACATGGGGAGTTTGCATTATCAACCCCCCCCCCCCCCCCCCCCCCCCCCAAAAAAAATTAAAAAAATAAAAAAAATTATAGTACGGGTGCCACTCCCATGATAACAGAAAAATCTTAGTGGGTTCATTTACTGCATTCTCATTTTAAGTATAGGATTAAATATGCTTGCTTACCCTCTTGTTCCAATGTTATTGGCTGAAAACTTTGATGAAGCTTTCTGGGAACTATCATTTTCTGTGTGATCCACTCTGTTTCTGAACATAGGATTTTATGTTACTTTTTTAGGAGTTAGCTTAAGCAAGTCCATTATTAGTAACAACTAAGAATGGACAAATTGGTCTCGTATTTTCAATAACTTGCTTTGCTCTTTGCACCATATCGTAAATAGATATGTTTTTTGCAAGCAAAACATTGAGCATACTGATAAGTTCTAATAACATATGGCAAGTTCCATATTTTATTCTATACAAAATCTTCCCAGATTTATTTCCTAACTCTTTTGGCGGAGAGCGAAAAAATAGTTTTGAACTCATATAACTTGACTCCAAAGTCGTATGTTGTAACCGGCATGTTCGATTGGTTTTGTTGGTATCATCCCACACCCTTTACTGTATTAAAAAAATTGTCTACAACGTGCAACTAGCTCGGTGACCGCCCTTTTGCTCTTCATAGGCACATACTTGTATGCATGTTATGATAATGCTTTATTTTTGAGGTGCAAAAAATACTAGCACACACTTTAATCAAGTTTAGGTTCCATCTATCATTACAAACAAAGGCATGACCCAAAAATTGGCTCTCTTGGTTTTCTTTTTTTGTGCAAAACTCACAATGGTGAGTTAATTATATCAACAAAAATAAGAAATTACAGACAAACGGGCAAGCAGAATCGAGGTCGGTGGTGAAGTATATCTAATGCTTGAGATGAAAGTCTTTGGAAGGTTATGTGGGGAGCCCTACCTACTATAGTAAAGGTCCTTGGCAGAGGGTGTGGTGGATATGAGCCGACACACAGGACGACGAAATGCTTTGATCAGAGGCATTCTAATGTGGACCATGCATGACTATCCCGGGCTAACAGAATGCTCAGGTGATCTATTGACACTCCTCACTCAGACACTGTAAATCTTGTTTTTTCCCATAGTTGATCTATTATCATGTGTATACATGCAGGGCTTCAAACAAGCAGATACAGAGCATGTGTCACATGTGGACCTAGACTGAATGCACGTAGGGCACCCTCACTGAAGAAGCAAATCTACGAAGGTCATCAAGCGTATCTTCCAGAGAATCATGTGTTACGCGACGGCTTTTTGGGAAGAGAGCCACCAAGGATGTCTGCACAAGCATGGTTAGAGCAGAAGGAGATGTGCGATGACGGATTGCCTCCAGGGATGAAGAGACTATCTCTATGGTACGAGTTACCATACTGGCCCCGACTCATGATCAATCACTTGCTCGATCCAATGCACATATTCAAGAATGTGGGTAATCTACTATGGGACCATTTGACCGGCAAGAAAGATACTTTGGGAGGCAGAGTTGACCTTAGAAATGTGGATCGTATGGAGCAATATTGGCCGCAAACAGCGTCTGATGGATCGATAAAACTTCCTAAAGCACCATGGATTTTCACAGGAGCCCAAGAACGCAAAGTAAAAGAGACCATTCGATCTTTGCGAACCCCCACTGGCGTAATGCACTCGCTCCGAACGTGTTTTACTAAAGAAGGAAAGCTTACCGGTTTGAAGTCACACGATTGGCATAAAATGTGTCAGGTACGTTCATAGTGGACTTTAATATCATTGCATAAAATGTGGACTTTAATATCATTGTTGCACATACTTTACAGTTTATTTTACCGGTTGCCATTGAGGGATGTTTGTCTCTCAACATCCGTAACACAATCTACAAACTTGCAAAGCTGGTGCAATGGATCTCACAAAAGGAGATCAACGTAGACTCCATACCATTCGCCAAACTAAATGTTGCGGAGCTTGTGTGCATGTTTGAGAAACATTTTCCTACTACAATGCTAACCATTCAGGTGCATCTTCTTGTTCACATAGTTGATGAGGTGGAAATAGCTGGCACAGTTCATTCCAGATGGATGTTCTTCTTAGAGCGTTTCATGAAAACGCTTAAGGGATATGTGCGTCAAAAGGCACGTCCGGAGGGTAGCATGGCAGAAGGTTGGTTGGTATCAAAGTCCCTAGTGTACATTGGAGAGTGGCTAGACGGATTTGATAAATCCCGGGACACGCTATGGCGAACCATAGATGATGAGCGCATATCTGGGATTGTCATGTGCAATCTTGGTGTTGAGAAGAAGATGACGGAAGATCTCGAGGCTAAAATCAACCGATTTTGCATGCTTCACAATCCAGTGATGCAAAAGTGGATTTCACAATATGAGGATGCAAAGCAAGAGCGACAAAGGGCACGAATCGAGTGGAGACGGGGAAGACGACCACCGATGCACTATCCAGCGGTTCTGGAGAGCCTACCAACCTTCATGAGCTTAAGATGGTTGCACAACCAATTGAAAATCGCACAACAATGCGGTGATGAAGTGACTAAAGAAGAGTGGGAGTACTCTCGGGGTTGCGCGACCAAGGTAAGTTTGCAATGTACGACTAGCAAGTGACTTTATTTATAAACGTTTGAACGGCCACTCATAACCTTTGTTCGTTGTAGTATAAGTCATACACAGCAGCATGGTGTAAAGGTCGACATTTTAGGGTGGAACGAATCGACAAAAAGCGTTTTACTCAAGATTGTGGAATCATGGCAAAATTTGAACAGTCTAGTCGACGACGTTCCTCTGATGCAGATCCTGTGGTGGCGGAACTCACTTACTTCGGCACGCTGCAAGAGATTTTGAGGATCGATTACAGAGGATTTTTTGTCGACTTGTTCGACGTGCAATGGTTCAAGATAATCATGGAGGGTCGCAACGCTACTGTGCGTAGAGGAGAGTCTGGTTTTCTTGAGGTGGATTCTACTAAGAAATGGACTGACCTAAGAGACACTTTCGTACTACCCGAGCATTGTGAACAAGTAAGTATGTAAATAGTTAACATCCCCCTTTTACAAGTTATGTGCCTGAAAGCTCTCATGTAAGTTATGTGGCTCTGGCAGGTAATATTTCATCCTACAAAGTCCATCAAACTGGTGGTACGTCATAGAGGTAGCCCCTCGTAGTGCAAGGACGTATGAAGGCTACCATGTGCCAATCACAACGACATCAATGGAGGAGATCAGAGAAGATGCTCAATCAGAAGCCGCTGCGGCGGTGCCAGACGAGCATCAAGATGCTACTACTCTATATGGGGTGCATGCAGAGGAGCTACAAAATGAAACAGAGGATATGTGTTTAAACGGAGAGCTCTATATAGATATAGGAAGTTATGATGAGTTATGCGAGGATGAGAGAGAGATCTCTTAAAGCCACAAATATTGTATTTGAACAATTTTGCTCCGTGTTGTAAAAGCTCTGGCTCTCTAAGTACCTTCCATGGTGTATAACGCTCTTTTCTACTCGCGCTCACATCTTTTGATTGAAAATTCTGAGTTTTCGACTTGCCTCTTCTATCACTCGATTCATTGCGTCATTGTATTTATATGCGTCATTACGTCATTGTATTTAATGGTCTTTGCGTCATTGTCTACTCTATTCATTCAATATTAAGTTTAAATATTCGTGTGTTTAATGCAGGTATGGATGATGAGGAGTTTCTTTCTTCTTTGTCACCGCAGCAGAGACAGTGGTACGTGGAGCGTCATGGCTCTGGCGCATCATCGCGCGTTCCTACTCCATCCGCATCTCCCTCTCTTTCGGAGCATTCGGCGCGCTCCGAAGCTTCGGCGTCGACGAGACGAGCTTCACACTCGTCTAGACACCGGCGCTCTAGTGGTGGCGGTGGCGGTTGTTGTGGGGATTCCGCCACCGATGCCTCCACACCGCCTCGTGTTCGACGAGGCTCTTTACCCTCCCCTTCTTTGCCCGCCCCCACACCAGCCACAGCATCGCCATCTACGCCAGGTTTTGCACGGCTGACTGTTCCTAGAAGCTACACACCTCTACCTACTCCGCCAGGAGCCACCCCACTCGACACTCCTCGCTTCGGGGCCCAGACGCCGATGGAGACACCTGACGTCCGTACCCCCATCGACACGCCGCTAGAGACCCCTGCCGGGACACCCAGGTTCACGCGTCACCAGCCAGAGGGCTTGCCTTACTCCGTCGACATCAGCGGCGGCATCATCATGGATGATGACGGCAAGAAGGTGATCTCGCGCATGCGTGGTCTTTGCTCTCAGCTGTTTAGACACTACATACTAAACAAATGGAGTGAAGTACCAAGTGATTTAAAAAACAGAGTCATCACCATACTTCATGATGAGTTTCCCGTTCCAACACGGGATCAGCGCTTCAATGAAGACCTGATGAAGATTCGAATGCGCGAATACTGCAAACACAAGCGTTCCGAAGTGCAAAAAGCAATCAAGAATGGGTGGAACATGCCAGATTGGCTGGCCAAAGAAGATTGGAAGAATGCGAAGAAAGCAGCGCGCGAGAATCCCGACAAGTGGAAGCAACAAAAGGATGCAGCCAGAGCGCGAGTAGAGGCAGGGAGCTCGCACCACTTGGGGAGCGGTGGATGGGTATCATTTGAGGCCGATTTTGTAAGTGTTTTCACATTGCTCTTTATGCATGTTCGATAGTTTAGGGTTTATGAGTTTTTTAGTTCTAACATAATGAAATCTTTGTATGTTTTGACAGTGGTCGATGACAGGACGTGATCCCACACCGTACGAGCGCGAGTACGCAGGCAAGAAGGGCTTAAACGCCCTGATGGACATTCTCAGTTCTCGCGGCGGCATGGTTAGTATTATGGTTTACTCTTTTTTATTTTTTGTATTGTTTTATAAATGTCGTTATATGTTTATACTTACTGAAAGCTGTCTTATTGTCTTTTTTTGCAGAATCCGACAGATACGCCGCTTGGACGCGATGAGACGTCTGACTAGACGACGTTAGTTTAGCCGTAGCTAGATAGCATTAGTTTAGGGTTTCTCATAGCTTATGTATCATGAGACGGATTTTATACGTCTTTTTGAACCATGTATATTATTACATTTGTCACCGCAGTTCCTTTTGCCAATCAATTCTTTATGCCTATGATGTTGTACAATTGTCATTATTACATTTGCCAATCAATTCATTTTGCCTATGATGTGTACAATTGTCAATTTTGCAAACAATGCGTCTTGTGGGTGACTATTTTGGGTCTATTATCTACCTTTGCACTTTTTTTAAAAAGTGAATCAAGTACAATATGGTTGATGGGTGGCAGGGCATTCAATGCCCTGCCACCAAAAAAAAATTCTCTCAGGCGTCGCTATAAGCGTCGCTATTTATGGCTCTGTAGCGTCGCTATGAGCGTCGCTATAGTCTTCTGTGTAAACGTCGCTATAGGCATCGCTATATGCGTCGCTATATAGCGACGCATATAGCGACGCCTATAGCGACGTTCGTAGCGACGCCGGGGGTTATAAAAACCCAGTGTATTTTCGTCGCTAACAGCGTCACAAGAGCACACAACCTCTTGTAGTGTTTCACTCATCAGAGTTCATTTGTTTCCCTATGGCGACAAATGCTTCCTTGCTTTCTTGTGAGATCTTTGTGAACCTAGTTGTTTCCAGGGTGTTCTTGAATACCCAATAGTTCCTAGACTTCCATACATGTTTGAAACAAAAGAATCTAACAATTTGCATGCCAATAAGAAGAACTTGGCTCTTGAAAACTATCCCGCCCCCAAAAGAGGTCTTCCTTGAAGAACCCTATCTTCCAGGTCTTTTAAACCCACTGTAAGCTTTTCCTGCCAAGCCATGTATTGCCAAGTACTCCTTGAAAAGGTGAGGGAGATCCTCACTAGCGATTCTGCATTACGAACATCTATCAAGACCAATACCTCTGGCTAGTATCTTCACACCAGTAGGTAAGGCCCCCCATAGAACCTTCCAAAGAAAAACCTTCATCCCAAGAGGCAAACGAGGGGACCAAATGTTCTTTGGCGATTATCACTCATCTTGATTCCGGCCGTTGCTTGTGCCACTTCTTGTTTAGGGGGAAAACCAATCCGTCAAGCCGTTCTAGAGCTCTACTGGCCATCAAAATTTTAGTCCTGCAGAGATGGAACTGGGAGGCCAATTAATGTGTTCCTTTCCATCTTCTATTGTTGCTATCCCAAATTGGCTCAGATGTTGAAGTCCTTTGTTACTGAGCTTTTTGGCAATTTCCCTCCAGAATGGGTTCAACAACATGCTTCCCGCCTTAGAAAGCCAAGGACCAATGAGATATAGAGTTGTGGAAGTACCTTATTATCTCTCCCCATTCCAAGGCCTTTGTTTCTTTGTTGCATTTCCAAATTAGCTCTCCGGTTGTGCCACCAAGTTTTAGCCCACCGAGGGGCAAGCATCATTGGTTTGCTATCTTTTTCTGGTTATGGGATGGCCTCCTATGTCTCTCATGTTTGGGTCGGGGCTATCTCAAGGGCGAAGGTTTGATGAGTGGTAGTTGTCACGTCTTCAATGGCACCCTTGTGGGCTCAGTGGTTATAATGGGTTATGATTTGTTATTGGAGTTTGTTGTCGGTTTGTCTGGATGCCCTGGCTTGGGATGTGAGCATCGTTATATCATGCAATTTTTGGGTTTGATTCATACATTATCACTCACTATTGTGAGTTCTAGAAAAAATTGATTCATAATAAAATTCATTACTTTCTAAGATTCCATTCATATCCCCCCCTCCTCTTCCTCTGCACTCACCTCCCTAGATGCATGCTTCCATCCCTGCACTCAACCCTCTCTCCCACAAGACCTATCAGCTAAAGACTAAAAAGTACTGAAATATTTGCATAAAGGATAAAGGCTATGCTGCTACAAGGCTTCTCTAGTAAAAGAATCACTCTCCAGTGAAGAGAATGTCATTTGGGTTCTGTAGGTGTGCAAGCTTTACGAGGATATGGATACACAATGAGTGGTGAGTGCCATGAGTGGCAATGTAAGCACTGTCAAGAGCTACCTATAAAAAAGGATGCAACCATCTTTGCCTCATTTTCTCACAAAGCCCTTCGCCAATTATTTCCTTGCATGTCCTATTTGCACATGCACGCGCGTGTGTGCGCGCGCACACACACACACACACACACACACACACAGAGTAACCAGTGCAACAAATTGAGATCCGTTCCTGTGTGAGAGGATCAAAACTCAAGCTTGATGCCAAAAACACCACTCGGGACAAACCTAGTATGGGCAAAGACAATGGTTGCATGTGATGAAAATTAAAAGTGTGAGTGCGTGTGTGTGTGCGCGGTGCGGTGCCTGCATGTAAATCCCCCAAACAACTCTATATGGTCTACAAAGCTCCACGAAGGGTCATGCTAGTGTCAGTCATCGTACGGCTGACAATCCCTGCTACAAATGCTCCCACTGCAGCTGCTAGGTCGGGCCTCGACACTAACAAGTCAAACATGAGACGCCCGAACGCTGATGAAATATGTGCAAACCTGGTTGTACTCGCCTCCCCTATGCTATCTACAATCACCACATCATCAGGATTACCCATTGCATATGCATTTGTAAACACCGACAATGGGATGGCTATGTCTCTCTCACCCATAGGCGAAAATGTACGTCCTGGCACCAACTCATTAGCTTCTAACATGAGCATATCAAAGAACTCCATGTCTATCATCTCTCTATGTAGCTCTAGAGAGTACACATGCTCTACCTCTGCCTGCACAAACCCTAACAACACCTTTTGTGTCTCACTAGAGCACTAGTGCTCTATCTCTGTCTCTACAAATTCTACTCGCACATCTTGCACAGCTAAATGCTCTGTCTCGTGAGCATGGTGGAGCTCACCCGCAAAGGAGACACGTCTCGTCTCTCGCTCAAAGCATTCAACCACGCGTAAAGTGCATAACCATATATGCAAGTAGAGAGCAAACTAACTCAAAACGCATCCCACAAGATAAACTCCCTACAAAAATATGCAAAATCCTGTGAAACATGTGACTATCTATCTGTAGCCACACAAGCATATGCTAACCTCACTCCTGCAAGAGTGCATGCGTGGTGCGATGCGATGCGTGCGGGGAAGGGGAGACGGGGGTCGGGGTGTCAAGGGGTTTGGTGGGAATAAACTATTGCACACACTATAGTGTGTAGGCTCAAGTTTAAAGAAAATTAACTCAATTTCTCTGTAAACTGACGAAATGGCAGTCTTTGTTGAACTTGCAGACTCTGACGAGCACTCTGTTGATTGCTTCCGCAATCCCCCCCCCCCAAGCTCCTGTGTGTGTTTTTGTGTGTGTGTGTGTGTGTGTGTGTGCGTGTGTGAGAGAGAGAGAGAGAGAGAGTGTGTTCAACACCCACAACTTTCCCCTACTACTTGCAATCTCTCTCTTCCAAGCTCCTTGCTTCAAAGGCTGGAATCTACCCGCTTCACCTGCTCACTGTCGACTGCCCCAACTTGCCTTTATGTCCTGCTCGGTGCTCATTGCAAGCCTTAATGGCTCACGAACTTGCTTTCAATGCTCAATGGTATCTCTACATAGAAGGCCCACACAGTGCACACCTCCTACGACTGCTGCTTGACTTCCTGTTTTTTGCTCCAAGCCTTTGCACACGAGCCTCAAGGCTGATTTCCTACAGAAGCTTCTTGCTCTCGGTACTCTCCTGCTCAATTGTGCCCTACTGCAGAATCTGATGCAATGCTGAGAGCTGATTCAAATTCCCCCTCCTCACAAGCTTGACTTGCTCTGTTCGGTGCTTCTCACCAAGTTGCCCCAAGCTTTGGAGTGCCGAGTCTGTTGCCTCTGATGCTGACTGTCCAATTCTCCAGAGCTTCCTTTCCCTATTTATTGCAGAGATGCCCTAAATTCCTTCAAGATTTTCCACATGTACAAGAGGGGCTACGCACGCTGGGGTGTCGAGATCCATGATCTCACCTGATCCGTGTTGGATCCGCCCCAAACCACTCCGATATGGTGCCGTGAAGTGTCCGACCTGCGTTGTCGTTGAGAAACCATCACCGTCACCAAGCCATAGCTCTGATACCACTTGTGAGTGCACATGTGCGTGGTGTGATGTGGTGCGTGAAGAAAAGGGGAGAAGCACAAGAGTATGTGGGTAGAGCAACCTAAGGAAGTGTTGTGTGAGGAGCTCCTTATTCATATGTATATAATGAATAAGGAAGTACACACGGTGGGTGGACGGTCAAACAGACACCGGACATCCAACCCCGGGCAAAGGTGCAGCACCTTCACCTCAACAAAAGGCTAGTAAGGGGAAATTAAACGCAATCAACCCTTGCATGGGCAAAGATATTGAAGGAGGAAGTATTTGGGTTGTGTTCAATAGAGGTCCAAAAAAAGTTAGTGGGCCAGTCTATGAATGTTAGTAGAGTGTTGGTAGACTTTAAAAAATGTTAGTGGGCTTGTGTATGAGGTTTGTTAGTAGAGTGTTGGTAGACTTTAAAGGTGTATCTACCTAAAATCCTTATAGAATGAGCACCTCCTCACGAGCTGTGGATGAGAGCGTGTTATTCTATAGATAACTCTAGTTGTAGTAGGTATTGTTGCCAATCATCTGACTATTGAATACTCAAAGGGCACTCGTCCCTCTTATGTGTGTGCATGCGTGCACATGCAGGATCACGTGTGTGTGGAACCGAGGCAAGAAAATGCATAGTTGATCTTGATTATCAAGCAAGCAAAGGATCCTCACATGGTCTACAAGCATGTGATTTGAGAGGTGTGTGAAAAAAATACACTATCTTATGAATATTATGAGCCAGAGCAAGCAAAGAAAAGCCATGTAAATGCTCGAAGGATGCCATGACTGCATGCAAAAGAGCAATAGCCTTTGTGTGTGTGTGTGTGTGTGTGTGTGTGTGTGTGTGTGTGTGTGTGTGTGTGAGAGAGAGAGAGAGAGAGAGAGAGAGAGAGAGATAATCGGCCGTGTGCCTTGCTTTAAAGAGAGCTTGTGTGGGTGGGCCAGATCAAAGCTATATGTACGTATGGGGGTGTGTGTGACTGTGTGACACTTTAAAGGAAGCGTGTGTATAGAGGTATTATTATATTGCATAGCCTTTTTAAAAGCCCGACATAAAAGCTCTAGGGCTACAAAATGGTATGTTAACATCAGTGTATCTATTTGTTATATATGGATAATGTGTGTGTACACACACACACGCATGTCTGTGTCCCTCCTCCATCACTCAAAGAGTCCATATGTTGGGGGGTAGGGCCATGTAATTATCTGCCATATGGATATATTGTGTGTGTGTGTGTGTGTGTGTGTATTAGGTAGTCGTGTCATGGCGAGAATGAAGCATCTCGCATGAGCCATAGAAGCCGCTCCCTCCATTTCAAGGAGAGGCAGAGGGAGACGAAGGCTCTCAAAGAAAGAGAGGGCTCAAATAGAATCTAATGAGCACAAAAAATTCTAGAATTGAGTTTGACAGTGTAGTTCGATATAGACACGACTTTGTTTTAGAGGCTGAAATATGTCCTTAAGGAGGAGGCAGTTGTTGATATGTGCTTGATTGAGCGCGGTAGCATTGTTTTTCACCTTTACTTTTAGATGGTTGTATGGATCATGGCTACATCCATCATAGCTGTCTTTTTAAAAAAAAAACATTACCTCAGTTGGGATATTGATAACCCTATTGGTGCAAATATTACGTGCCATATCTTGAAGCAGAAAAATATGTATGCCTTCCATGGAATACTCGGGTACTGCATGAAGGATATGGACCAATGTTAGCACATTGCTAACATCAGAGTCTATAAATATAGCATATGAAGTAATCTCTCATTTTTTTTATCAATTTGGACATATATAGCCTTAAACCCTTGTGATTCTGTGATTTTTGGACTTCATTTGTAAACAATTATGCGATTATGAGCCAGATAGAGTGGGGCTAAATGCTTCCAGATTGTATCAGTGAAAACTTAGGTTGCAATAGGGTTAGAGAGTTTCTCATTTTTGAATCCAAAACCTTTGGCTAAGGTATAAAAGACAATGTTTGTAAAACCTAAGGGGGTTCTTTTTGGATTATAAGCGTTACAATTGTTCTCAATCTCATAACTCCCTCGTGAAGTGTCTGTTTGAAGTGCCTTTTGCTTCATCGCGTTCACAGGTGAAAGCTCTTTGCAACATTGTGCTTTTCTCATGGTAAAATTGTGTTTTTGTTATAGGTCACCTTCTCCTTAATCTGCTCTCATAACTTAGGATTTACATAATAAAAGTGTATTTTATGCATGGGATTTGGGGCATGGGTATGTGTCCTTAGATGTTGCCTACCCATCCTATAAGTTTTGTCTCATTTTTGTTTTCTTGGTGAACCATTGAGATTTGTTTGCAATGTCGTATTTGGCAATTATTGCTTGACATGCAATTGAGTGTAGCTTTGAATAGATAGGGATTGAGTGTGTTTTCAGAGAAACTGACGACCTCTCATAGCCTCCATGCACTAGTTGAGTCAACTTCGTCTCACGATATGACATTTATGTTCGTGGTTCTCACTACCACGACAAAAAGATAGCAATGTTTGGCATTCGGGAGCCCCACATTTTGGCGTCGTTGTCGGGCACAATGTGACCTAAAATAGGGAAAAACCTCAATGCTCAATAGTGTTATCCAAAACTTCCTCTAGGTTTTCTTGGAGTCAAAAACCAACTTTTAGAAATCGCACGGTTGAGGTGTGTCTACTTCGACTGTGTAGAGGTGTCTTGGGAATAGTCGTACTCACGAAGAACCTTTAGGCTTAAATTAGGTTGTTTCTAAGTGGTTGATAGCTTAGACTATGTCAGAGTCTGGGGATTGATGCACTATTCAAGAAAAAAACAAAGAAAACTAGTGCAGATGGACACTTTCCACTACCTTTTGCTGATGTGATTAGGAGTAGGGTAAGTAGGCAATCGAGGAAGGTTTTTGACCTTTCTCACCCTCTGAATTGTCATCAGTGACGTTGTTTGGTACAAAAATCTAAGGTGAGTTCAGAGCTTCAAACAACATTTTGGTCATCATTGATCTTGGAAAGGCTGTAGCAGCCTGCCGGCGGGGCGGGTAAGTCAAAAATCAGCTTTCAAGAAAATTTTCAAAGTTTGAAAGAAAATAGGTTTATTATCTCCCCAGTGATAAATGCATACAAAAGTGAGTTTTGTTGGCCAAAAATACTTGCATTATCTTGTAAAAGACCTAAATGCCATCAAACTCCCAAAAAGGTACAGATTCTGTCTAGTAGGGCGTTTCCTTTAAGAGGCATAAAGTTGAACTTTTTTCATATGGACATCTTGCTTGGGTGAGATGTTAACACTGGTGAAGACTTAAAAGATTGTAACTCCATTTGGGGACCAAATTGGGCCAAAACACCCTTTACTCTAAGTAGACAGACAACTGGGGCTAAAAACCTATGAAACTGAACAGAACTTTATGAAACTCCTTGACAGGCTTAAAACACCTTACAACTGTGAAAAGTGGAAAAAGGTAGCAAAAAACTTGGTACCTAGATAATAAGCGCACTTAATAACTTGGGATTTTAAAAAACAAGATATCGACCATTTTTCAAACCCATAGGCATTAGCATAGTATAAGGAGGCTCTGATTCAAGTTTGGTAGCATTTGGAAATGTAAGTTGTCAATTAGAAACTACAAACACACCCTAAAAACTTCAAAACTAAACCAAACTTCATGAAACTTGACTTGTGATTTGTTTAGGGTGTGAATATCTAGCACAAACCAGAAAAGTTGAAAAATCTTTGTTTTGATCATGAAGATAATAAGCGTGCTTAATATCTCTTGTCCTAAAAATTCAACTTTTGCAAATTTTTTCGAAGGGGATTGGGTCTAGAGTAATAGAGTGCTTGGGAGAAGAGTTTCAAGTAATTTGGAGATTATTTGACTTGTATGACCACTTGATTTTCAATTGAAACTACTAGATACATAAACTACTAGGGAACTGGACCAAATTGATTAAAATTTTTGAATAAACTCATTCTTGAATACATGTTGAACCAATGTGGACCAACAAAAGTGGAAAATGATCCAACTTTGACTCAATAGATAATAAGCGTGCTTATTATCTCCTTCTAGCCAGAGAGTCCATTTTTTACATTTTTGGTTCACAAGGGTGATAAACACCTTATACAAATATCCTAGCAGGTTTGAAGTCATTTGGATATTGTTTGCTACTTGAAATTGAGTTTTTTGGATTTGAAGGTGCAAAATGACCTTGTGGCTACTTTGGCAGGATTGAAGCAAATTTTTGACCAAGAGTCCTTGTATATGCTTGTTGATCAATACACTAACTTTATTACCCTTGATTGTACAAGAGTGATCGAGATTAAAACTTAAGAAATAGCCATATTGGATTTATGATTACTAAAGCAGGTTGATATTGGTATTGAAGGCCAGATATTTATTTCTATTGAGTATTTCAAGTCTTTATGGACCTTAGGTCACGCAATGTCATAGCAAATCAAGGCTATATAGATTGAGAGTAGAGTATCTACGGAGGAGAGCATAAACCAAGGTGGGCTTTTAGAGACGATAGTTGAAAAAGTGTCTAACACTTACTCCGACTCAAGTTTCGAGATGTCTTCCTTTTCACCTCAATCAAAGATTGGAACCTCTCTCAAGTTCAAACTCGTTTTGACTTTCTATAAGACTAACAAGCATGGGGCTTGGATCTATCTAGATCCCAATGAGGACTACGTAGTGAGAGTCAATGACCATACAATTGGAGGTTAGAGGTAACAAGAAAGATACCTTCTACATGGACCGAGACAGAGTGCAATATCTGAAGATAGGGATCCCGATACTATGGACCGATGGGGTTTGGAAGTTGATGCACTTATTCCAAACATGACCACTAAGGAGGAACCACCAGTGTTAGAATTAGATGGATACAACCATATATATGCCAAACCTCTGAAATGCATACCTACGGATAACCCATGACTTGGAGTGTATAATTGGGAGGACAACAAAATTACGGATTTGATATAGAGAGACCATGCCCAACCGGGGCAGTTGACACTCTTGAAAATCATGTCAATTTTCATGATAAGGGAGAAAGTCCTTGAGGACCTTCCTGCCCATCTCTTTAGGAATTGTTATAGCAACAACTTTGTTATGATGACTCCCAAGAAGGTTGAATAGATGAAGCACCAGGGCTACTCGATCCAAGAAATCATCATGGGTATGAGAATTGAAACAAAACAAAACTTAGACCAACCAAAAGAGCATTTGGTAGTATGGCCAAGCAACCGAACAATACGACCCGAGGCGGCCTCAATGAATGAGAATTGGGATAGGAATGTAGAAACCACCATTAACCGAAGAAGAACGGGTGGCACCAAGACAAGAAGAGGTCCACATGAGTCACACCTACCAAGAAACTAGTTTGAAGGCTTAGTTGGAGAAATATCGATTAGGCGAACATGTATAGAACACAATTGTAGTGTTATACCAGCTTACCTCCAAAAATGGATCAAAAAATACAATGGATCTAGGGATCCTTATGACCATTTAGAGCTTTAGGTGGGTCATAAGGATCTAGGGATCCTTATGACCATTTAGAGCTTTAGGTGGGTACTAAGGGGAGAGTGTATAATGGACTTCCATACTCAATTCGAAGGGTTTGGAATGATTTTGGAAGATAAGGCCTTAACTTGGCTCCAGACTATACCTCGTTATGGAGAGACCACAACCATTACTAAGTCAACAACCACCTCTGCTAGGAAATAATGTTGTGCCAGTTAAGTACATGCTTCTTGAAGGACGCATGGAAGAGATGGCTTTAGCAACAGTTAAACCATACAAGGAAACTAGCTTATTAATTGCGTCATAGAAGATGAGTGGTACACTCAACCTACTCCTGCCATGGTAGAACAAGTTTATCAGACTCCTCTAGAGGCAACATCGGTTTACTTTATTGCAAACCAAGGAACAAGGCCACCAATGATAAAACAAATGCTTAAATTGAGAATAGGAAATTATATGACCTTTGGAAAAATGATTGTCTAGGGCCAAATAAGAATGTTAGACTAGTTGAGGCTTATTGCATGCAATGTGGCAAAAAAGGTGGGTATTTTCTTGAAGGATTGTCCTAGAAATCCTACGAACAAAGGAAAAACAACCATAAATGTAGTACAAGTCATGCCAAATAGCTCCTCAGACAGTGAACCCACAGTTCTCGTCCAGGTAGTTACCAAGGGACAGGCTAAGAAGAATAGAAAACGGTGCGAGCAAGTCCAATACAAACAAAAATCCTTTCAGAGACTCCAAGAAATGGAGACATAGATGTTATGGCCTTAGAAGGCAAAAAACAAACAGAAGTAGAAGAGAAAGCTCAAAAACTGGCTGAGAAAATAGCTCAATCAATGTCATCAAAGTTCAAGGAATTGAAATCAAGATTGGGAGGATACGTGTTGGTGGATAAAATATATGAACCCATCAATGCACCATTGGAAGCCTTTCAAGCAAGACTCAAAGTGGGTCAAACATGAGAAATAAGATGGAAAAAACACCCAACACCTGACATGGAAGCCGCAAAGCTTGAATCTTATAAGAACTTGGTACAAATCACGCAGTGAATGTTGGAAACACAAAAACCAAAACTAGAAATCATTGGATTACCAACTAAAAGAGAAACGAAACTAGAACCTATAGAAACAAGGGACGTTAAAGAATCAAGTAAATCTTTAGTCAGAACTAACAAACCTGAATTGATAGTTCTAGATAGTGAGGATGGGCTAGATGGAATTCTTGTAGTGGAGGAAGATTGGCCAAATCATCTATGGGAATTGATTAGAGAGGTGAATGATGGAAGCCTAACTATGATATCGACTCCAATTGAGGAAGTTTGGCTAGATCAACCACCCATGGAGTTGGATGAACAATCTTTGTATAGAGATTGGGGATCAGAGTGATCAAGCATATCAAAAGCCTAAACCCTCAGGACATTACCCTCATACTTGGGAGAAAACGCAGATAAATCATTGATATGTAAGACCACAAAATTGAACATACCAAAGTAGACTTTGGATGTGGAAAACTTGCAGTTTATCATAACACATATTCAATGTACCATCACATTGGGTGAGTTGTTGAAAATAAGACCACATCTATGAAAAGATTTTCAAGGCAGCCTAGAAAAAATGGGCATAACGGAACCAAAGAGAACAGTTGTATAAAGAATAATCTCGGGGAAAAATCGCCAAATTTGTACCTACGAACAAGATAGGAGATTATTGCAAAGGGAACGAGTGAAACACAACCCTTCCAATACAATACAATGATGTAACAACCATGGTAGTTCTAGACAATGGAGCAGGCATTGCCATCACAAGGAAAGCACTCTGGGAAGCCTGGGAAAAGCTGACAACTAGGCAAACATGCAATTGGCAAATGGTTGAAAAGCCCATATGATTACTAGAAAATGTGATAGTAAGATCTTGCAAAATTGACTATTAACACACTTTTTCCATTCTAGATTTCAAAAAAAATTGAACTATGAAATCATTTTGGGATGACCTTTTATGAGGCAAATATAGTTGATCCAAGACTATGAGAACGACTATCTCTACTTAAAACAAGTTGGATCAATAATGCGGGTAAACCCGAAAGACCATTTATATAAGGCTGTTTTGAGGCACCAATCCAAGAATTGGATTCTTAAAAAATCAGCCGAAGCTAAACTGTCATCATGGTTGAAAAAAGACACACCAATTTGGATGGGCACAACTTCTAAGAGTGGTAGTTTACGACAAGAAGATTGTATCTTAGATTGAGATGTAAATGATGCTGAATATATGACAAAACCCTTTCCAAAACATTTGTTCGAGCCGTTTGAGTGGACTCAAATTTTGGCAATTGTGGATATATGTGTCAACTAGTCCACACCCACACAATTTTCCAACTAAGAGGGCTACGACATTGTTCCCATCCAAATGATGATGATTGAACTTTTGGATGAACAACAAATTTTTTTGATCACTACTATGACATCGCTGATGAGCTAGAGGAGAACACACTCGCGAATGAGGAATCTGACTCTAAAAAGGAACACGTCGGAGCAAAGCTATTGCTACGGGGAGGGAAAGATTTTTTTTTTAGTTTTCAAATCAGCATCACAGATGCCAACAAAGATATCGTAAGAAACGAGAGAACAAATTAGAATGTGCCAAAAATAGGGGACAAAACCCAATTCTTGATGATGGTAGATGCAAAATATTGTGTCAAGGATAAGATCATACATGTCATTAAATCTAATATCTAACCAACCCAAATGATTTTCTCATATTAAACTAATCATTTAATGTGGGATAATAAACGGGAACAAGGGTTAGAATATAGACATGTGCTTACGGATCTATCTCAACACGAGGCCAATGGTAAAGGGGCCCAAATGAGAGATGGTATGTCAAAGAGCAAGGTTAACTAATGGAGCTTAAAAGACCTTAGGGTTAGCTTCATTAAAGACCTCCAATGGTTAGTGTTAAAAGTCTTTTGACCTTAGGCAAGCTAGGGTTGAGCTTGAGGTAGGAACCGACCTAAACTTACCTTTGACCTTAGGCAAGCTAGGGCTGATCTTGAGGTGGGAACCCGACCTAAACTTGCCTTTCACCTTAGGCAAAAGCTAGGGCTGATGAGCTTGAGATGGGAACTCCACCTAAGGTGCTTGTCATGCTTGATGACTAAGGTACTTGAGGTACTTGACAAACTTATTGAGGAAGTTGAAGCTTCCTATACATGGGGGGTAAGGTGCTTGAGTCAAAAAGAGACCCTACAAACTTAATGAGGAAGTTTCTTGAGAAGCTTCCTATACATGGAGGGTAAGGTGCTTGCATCAAAAAAGAGACCCTACAAAGTTAATGAGGAAGTTGCTTGAGAAGCTTCCTATGCATGAAAGTCCCAAAGTTAGGGGAATCTTTGACCTAACCTTCCACTCACCCAAAGGGCACCCCTTTTCTAAAAGGGCACATGGGACACATGTCACACTCTCATTAAGCTTAACCACATGGTGGGATTGAATGCTATTGGTTGGGCTAAAGAGGGGTCCAATGAGCTTCTAGTTCCATCCAACAAATATCTATATATTTTCAAGCTCTCTCTCTCTCTAAGGGGTAAGGAGGACACTTGTCAAAACAATACCCATGTACTTAACTGCATGTTGTATGTGATTGGCTAGGGGGAGAAGGGTCCAATGAGCTTGTAGCAACTTCACCTACAGGGAAAATAATATGTATATAGATGTCAATGAGTCTGGTCGTACTATACCACTTGTAAATCCTCTAACCCTTGATAAATTATGTTTCTGCGTATATGATTTATGTCAAAGAATCCCTAAAAGGTCCTAATGATTCATCAAAGGTGAATGGTAGGAATCAAGAAGAGTTAGACTTGTCTAACTTTCTAAAAGGATTTCAAGATGTGTTCATTGATGATATCCCTATGGACTTACCTCCAAAACGAGGGGATGATGACCATCGAATTGAGCTCCTATCAGGAAGCTCACCACCTAACAAACCTCCCTATAGAGTTTCACAAGCTCAACAAGAGGAGATCATGAGGCAAGTACAAGAATTGGTAGACAAAGGGATGGTGAGGCCTAGCTCCTCTCCCTTTTGTTCTCCAGTCCTTTTAGTGCAAAAGAAAGATGGTACATACCGCATGTGTGTGGACTATCGCGCACTAAATCATATCACTATCAAAAACAGATTTTCCGTATCTCAGGTAGAAGATCTGTTTGATAAGCTACAAGGCTCTCCCTACTTCAGTAGGATTGACCTTAAAAGTGGCTACCATCAAATAAGGATAGTGAATGAAGATATCCTAAAGACCGCATTTCGTACAATGTTTGGCCTTTATGAATATCTAGTCATGCCTTCTGGCTTGACTAATGCATCAGCTACATTCAATCGATTAATGGAGAAAGTTTTTAGACCCTACCGCAAATTCACTAGAGTGTTCTTTAATGATATCATCATCTACTCCAATTCCTTGGAGGAACACAAGCAACATCTCCAAGTGATTTTTCAAGCATTAAGGGAGAATAAGCTTTTTCTCAATCAAAAGAAAAGCAAATTTTTCCTTCAAGAGATTCAATACTTAGGTCATATTATCTCTCGAGATGGTATCCATATGGATCCATCAAAGTTGGAGGTAATAAAAGCATGGCCTAATCCAAGGAATCTACATGAGCTAAGAAGCTTTACTTGTATGTTGACTTAACAAAGAAAAACATTAAGTATTCATGGACTGCTAAGGAGCAAAGTTCTTTTGACAAGCTCAAAGAGAAGCTTACCTCCCAACCAGTCCTTATGCTTCCGGATCTCTCAAAGCCATTTGAGGTCCAATGTGATGTTTGTGGTGATTGCCTTGGAGCAGTCTTGCTTCAAGAAGGGCATGCCATAGCATATGAGAGCCGAAGGCTCAACACGGATGAGCGGATCTTAGGCATTTATGACAAAGAACTATTAGCTATTCTACATGCCCTAGACACATGGAAGCACTATCTATTGGGGACTCCGTTCATTTTACAAATAGACCATCAAAATCTCAAGTACTTCATGACACAAACAAAGCTTTCCAACAAAAAAATGAGGTGGGCAAATTTTCTTTCGTAATTTAATTTCCACATTGCTGGCAAGCACAATCAAGTGGCCGATGCACTTTCACGACGACCAAAAGTTAATGCTATGTCAATAGCAACTCACATTGATCTATCTTCTATGATAAATGAGTATGCTACTGACCCTGACTTTAAATACATAATGTCAGCCCTTGCTTTGGGGAAGAAAGAGGAACCAATCACCTTGCAAGATGGTTATCTTCTCCATGGCAATAGGCTATGTGTTACCCACTCCCTTCGTGAGAAATTCATGTATTCGGCCTATCACCCACAAACAGATGGCCAAAGTGAGATAGTCAATCTTAGATTCTTGATCTACTAAAGACCTATTTTACAGAAGTAGATCAACGCTCACAATGGGAAAAGTACTTACCTCTTGTAGAGTATGCGTATAATAATACTATCCATACTTCTACGGGAAAAGCACCTTTTGAAATCATAGAGGGAAGACCTAAAAGTCCCTTGCTACTTAAAGTACATGGGAAGATCTTCGCTACCGATGAGTATAGTCGTGACCTGCAAGCATCTTTTCAAAAGATTAAGGAGGCTATATCCATCTCCCAACTAAGGAAAAAAGCTTCTGCTGACAAGCACAGAAGGGCCTTAACGTTCAAAGAAAATGATTGGGTCTTACTTAAGTTTCCTAAGGCTCGATTGAGGCAAACGACTGGCAAAAATCCTACGGGCCATCAAAAGTATTATGATAAACTAGCAAAAAGATACTATGGTCCTTTTCAAATTTTGAAGCCAATCAATGAGGTGGCTTATCAACTCAAGTTGCCTAACCATTGGCTCATACACAATGCTTTTCATGTGAGCCTACTTAAGCCCTACAAAGGAGAGCCTCCAAATGAACCAATTATTGAAGACCCTCCCGAAATTGAAGACCAAGAAGAGGTGCTACAACCCGAAGCTATCCTTCGGCATAAAGACAAGGTACTACGACGTGGTAAGATTATCCGACGGTATCTTATTAAGTTCAACAATTATCCTTTTGAAGATGCTAGATGGATGCAAGGAATCCAGCTTAAGGATAGTATGAACCTTGTCAACGCTTACAATGCTACATTAGAGTAAGCAAATGTAGATGTTTCTTTTAGATGATCAATGTTTTTGTTTTATAAGACTAATTCTCTCTTTATTGTGCACAAATTTAAGTAGTATGCATACTAAGAATCATGTTTGGGATGACGACATCTCTCAAACACCATGTAGAATTTGTCAGTCTACTTGGGACGATGAAATGGACTAAAGAGCAGACATGCTTGTTGCAGCTATGTCTCCCAAGCACCAAATGGATTAGTCATCCATCTTGGAATGATGTCATAGGGTAAAAAGGGGATCCTCTACGGGCTAAGAAAAATTGACTAATGACTATGGCTTTATCTCTTTTACCTCATAGTCGAGGACGACTATGATTTCAAGAGAGAGGTAATGTCATTAAATCTAATAGCTAACCAACCCAAATGATTTTCTCATATTAAACTGATCATTTAATGTGGGATAATAAACGAAAACAAGGGTTAGAATATAGACATGTGCTTACGGATCTATCTCAACACGGGGCCAATGATAAAGGGGCCCAAATGAGAGATGGTCTATCAAAGAGCAAGGTTAACTAATGCAGCTTAAAAGACCTTAGGGTTAGCTTCATTAAAAACCTCCAATGGTTAGTGTTAAAATTCCTTTGACCTTAGGCAAGCTAGGACTAAGCTTGAGGTAGGAACCCGACCTAAACTTACCTTTGACCTTAGGCAAGCTAGGGTTGAGCTTGAGGTGGGAAACCGACCTAAACTTGCCTTTCACCTTAGGCAAAAGCTAGGGCTGAGCTTGAGGTGGAAACTCCACCTAAGGTGCTTGTCATGCTTGATGACTAAGGTACTTGAGGTACTTGGCAAACTTAATGAGGAAGTTGCTTGAGAAGCTTCCTATACATGGAGAGTAAGGTGCTTGAGTCAAAAAGAGACTCTACAAACTTAATGAGGAAGTTTCTTGAGAAGCTTCCTATACATGGGGGGTAAGGTGCTTGAGTCAAAAAGAGATCCTAAAAACTTAATGAGAAAGTTGCTTGAGAAGCTTCCTATGCATGAAAGTCCCAAAGTTAGGGGAATCTTTGACCTAACCTTCCACTCACCTAAAGGGCACCCCTTTTCTAAAAGGGCACATGGGACACATGTCAGACTCTCACTAAGCTTAACCATATGGTGTGCTTGAATGCTATTAGTTGGGCTAAAGAGGGGTACAATGAGCTTCTAGTTCCATCCAACAAATATCTAGATATTTTCAAGCTCTCTCTCTCTAAGGGGTAAGGAGGACACTTGTCAAAAGACTACCCATGTACTTGACTACATGCTGCATGTGATTGGCTAAGGGGAGAAGGGTCCAATGAGCTTGCAACATGTGGAAAAGTTGCAACTCGCCCCCAGCAAGCAATGGGGGTGCTAGGGGGATATACACCACAAACACACTCGTTTTGTGGATCCATTCTCACTTGGTGAAAGTTGAGGAACTCCACCTCCTTCTCCAAGCTTGTGAGAAGTGAGAGCATACACCAACACTCTTGGCTATGGAATGCAAATCCAACCAAGAGCCATGCTTCAATGCTTAAGCTTACCATCTTCTCCATCTTCATTACTATGCTATTATGTATGCTAGCAAGAAGAGTGATGATAAGTGAGGAGCTATTTATTTCTCCTATGGAATGTTTCTTCTTCCTCTTCCCTACCCTCATTCCCCGCTAGCTCTCTCCATCTTCGAAGGTGTTTGAGGCCTTGGGATTGAGGCTTGGGATAGTTAATGCTTTATACAAAGTTTATGTTATGTTTGTGATACATGAAGCTTTCCATCTTCATTGCATCACCTAGGTCACAAGGAACACAAAGATTGTATTGTACCAAGTCTCTCGTGATGAGAGAAACTATAATACAAATGCCTATTGGAGGGGAGACCGGCTCCGTATGAATCCGGTCCTCAACTATTGTCATGTTCTCTAAACTCTCTCTCTTGCAAAAGTATTGTTCATGCCAAGTTAACTAAGTACCATGTTTATGTTGCTACCATCAATTAAGTTCACCCGCTATGCTCACAAAGTAATCTCACAAAAGTGCTTCATCTAATTTCCTAATTCCGCTACTCTCAAAATTCATAGGCCATTTCCATTACAACACGTAGGTACCCTATCTCACAGAAAGGAAAAGACATGAACGGAAAACACAAAACAAAACAAAAACTAAGAAAACATGATGAAACCAAAGAAAAGGAACCTCCAAAGACAAAAACGAAGCAGAAATTTAAGTATAAAGAGTTGAAGAGAACCTTGAAGGAGGTTTAGACCACTGAAATGAAATCCAAGAGCAATAAACCAGAGGCTATCACTGTTCCCTCACATTACATGAAGTATACTTTGCAAGACCTTTGGATCATAGTGGAGCAACCAATTAGACAATCAAAGGAACCTAGAAAATCCTATAAAGGTCCCGAGAACGCCAAGAGTATTGACCTAGCAAAGCCTAGAGAAGACTCAAGACCCAACATACATAGCTACAAACTTGTCTCTAAAGAGGAAGAAGTCCTCATCAAAACTCTAAAAAAGTATAGGGACATCTTCGCTTGGTCATACAAAGACGTCAAGGGAATGGATCTTGAAAACTATCAGCAAACTATTCCTATGAGAGATAATGCTAAACCGAGTAGACAAAGACCTTATACCTAATGGAGTTTGATTTTATAGTGGTAGTCAAGAAGGGCACCACACATCAACGAGCAAATCACCACACATCTTCGCTTGGTCATACAAAGACGTCAAGGGAGTGGATCTTGAAATCTGTCAGCAAAATATTCCTATGAGAGCTAATGCTAAACCGAGTAGACAAAGACCCTATACCTAATGGAGTTTGATTTTATAGTGGTAGTCAAGAAGGGCACCACAAATCAACGAGCAAATCACCTTTCAAGAATCACTTTAGAGGAACCTCCAAAAGGAGTGGATGATGATTTGCTAGATGCTTATTTGTTCTCTATTGAAATGATTATCAGATGGTCAGAAGATCTTGTTTCTTTGATGACCATAGCTCAAGTAGATTCACAGATCCCACTTCCAATCACACCATGATGATCGAGCAATCGGCTATGTATCTGTTTGGCAGGAAGGCTGTATCAAAAAAACAAGGATGGGATTCTACTTGTGTGCTCATACCACGATAGTGGTAATCCATTTTGCAGAAGATCAAACTTTGTGACGACTAACATATTTAGGTGTTTACTGGCCTAGTATGAAAAGAGATGTTCATGCATATGTGAACAATTATTCCTAGTGCAAGGAAAGAGCAACCATTCCATATGCAACGTTATTCCAAATATTGGTTACACCCTAAGTGGAGTAGATATCTGGTAGAGTACTTGAAGAATAGGAAATTTGCAAAAAACATAAGCAAATGAAGACAAAGAGCGATTGAGACCGCAACATCCAATTGTGCCATGATTGGTCAGCAGCTATATTGACGAGGAAAAGACCAACAGCTTAGATTGTATGCCAATGAAAAGGAGTACATTCTTATCTTTGAACAAGCACACGCATGGCTAGCAGGGGGTCATTTATTTCATGAAGCTATGGCTAGAGCTATACTAATGGCTGGTATATGATCGCCAAATTTGTTTACTGATGCAAAGGAATTTGTTAAATGTTGTGACTCTTTCAGAGAGCAAAGATGCCGACTAGAATCGACAGCATTCCATTGCGACCTATGATGGGAGCAAGAGCATTCGCTAAGTGGGGTATAGACTTTGTTGGTCCAATACAACCACCTGCTTACAAAACTTAGGCACAATACATTATTGTGGCCACATATTAATTAACTAAGTGGGAAAAAACTAGAGCCACTAGAAAAAACGATGCTCGAATCACAACTGCATTCTTGTATGAGTGCATATTCACACGAGACGAGCTTCCTATTGAGCTTGTGAGTGATGGAGGGACGCGTTTTCTCAACAAGGTGATAAAAAATGTGCTTAACGATTTATGGTCATCCATAAAAAGTCTGCGCCATATCATCCTTGGGTAAACGGCCAAGTAAAACATACAAACAAGATCTAAGCTCGGTGCTTACTAAGATTGTAAGCTTGAGAAGAACATACTGGGAGATGAATCTTTAATCAACTTTATCAGCTTACAGGGTTTCAATCAAAACAGGTTTGAATTCTACTCCATTTAACTTGGTCTATGGACTTAATGCTATATTGCCACTAGAGTTTTTGTTGCCAACTCTCAGAGTTGCACACGAATTAGAGTGGAAAGATCATGAACTGTTGGAACGACTTCGAGAATCTAGAACAAGTAGATGAGTAGAGACTAGCCGCTATTGCACATATATACGCTAGAAAAAGGAAACAAAGATAGTTCTTTGATTCACATCTATTGACAAAAATCTTCAAGCAAGGAGATCTGGTCTTGGTCTACTCCCTGAAACATCACATACCTAAATTCAAGGAAAAAAGGACACGATCTCTTTATAATTGAAAGTGTTTCACCAAGCGAGGCAATTAAACTAGCCACCATAGATGGGAAATAATGAAAAACTGGATTAGTGGACGTCGCTTAAGAAAGTATCATCTGTCATTGACTAATGATCTCTTCCAAAGAATGCACACAGCTAAGGAACAAAAGCTCAAACGACAACAGGTGATCGAAGAAGCTCAAGAGGATGCGTGCATTCGCATCTTGAACCGAAAAACTGCAATGCGACCAATCCCATAAATTTTGCTAGTCAATACACTTCAAATTCAACCTCTCCACTTTTATCGATCTTTAGTAGAAGATGAAGTAGAGATCGATGGTGAATGGATGGACGAATTGGACATGAGAACAACAATAACACTAAAAGATGGATCCAAAGTCAAAGCACTCGCATACACAGGTGCTCAACTCAATGCAATAAACTAGTTAACCTACAAGAAGGCGACCACCCAACCATTAGAGCATTTCAAAGCTAAAGTCAAAGGCTACCAGGAGTTCACTCCAACATTGGATTTGCTAAATCTCAATATCTTTGTGTACAGATTGTGCCCTCACATGTTTATCTGCATTTTTTATGAACATATGAATGAAGACATAGTGTTGGGATTTCCATGGATGAGAACATACAAAGCTGTCCAGGATTGGGATGACAAAGTTCTCGAGTTAACACTTAAGGGGTGACTGTTGCGAGTACCATTTTCTCCTAGCAAAGAAGAGTGGATAGCCGCTCTTCAAACTTCTTAGTTGATAGAAAGCACAGTCAACTGATCACCAATGTCAACTATTCGACATCGAATCCATCCTCATAGCACATGCATGCAAAGAACCATGTAAATCTAGTTAACAAAAGCTTAATTGCAACACAACACTAAGAAATTTTGGGTTGCAGATAGACCATGCTTCATATGTGCTCAATACTTTGAAAAGCACCAAGAAGTCAAAAGGCATCAAGTACTTGGGAGCACCATAAGTCCTGACGTGCATTGCCTACCATGCTCTGGGAATGGCAGAAAATCTACCACCTGCCCTAGATCAAAACGCTTGGTTGGAAGCCGGTTTGAAGAATGAGGAAGATGATGAATTGCCACCACTCAATCGGGGATCAAAGAGGAAACTGGATCAACAAGCTCCGGTCAAGAGTAACGAGGAAAGTGATGAGGGTTCCATGGAGGAACTTGAGTAGCAAGTCTCTAAAGCAAGTTATCCAGACCCAGAACTAAAAGAAGAAAAGAAAATAACATCTAAGGGAAAATATAAAGTATATGAAAGGCCAGCAAAGAGAGTCCGAAAGCGACTTGTAATCATTGAACAGCTGGCATAGAGAGCAACAAGACTAGAGAGAGCTATATGAAGATATTGTGGAGGATGCTGCCCCACTTTGAAAATTCATCAATAGCTCCATAGAGAGCATTAAGAGAATGAAAAGTGACTACGAAATAAATGTGACAGATGTTCAAGTCTCCCAATTAGAGGAGCAAGTGCAATGTTTCTGTAGGGAAGTTGCATCTCTTAAAGTGCAACTAAATAGGCTAAACGTTATTGTGACTCGATTAAACAACATGAATAATAGAATTTGTGCTTGATATACAATATAATTTTTAAGCTTTCAATCTTCCTCGTGTTATTTGCTATCTTCCATAAGTGCTATGGTTATGTTCTACTCCAATTGCATCGTTAACCGAGGAGCTAGTATGTGATATAGTTTTTGGGAAAAGAAAGCTAAGGAGAATCTTTGCAATATACTGTTTGTTGAAGCTAAGGAGATTTTTGCACTTTCTCCGTATGTGTGTGTTGAACTTGCCGCGGGAAGCGTGTGCGAGTGCTACAAGTGTGAGAGGAGGGAGAGGAGAGAGAGAGAGAGAGAGAGAGAGAGAGAGAGAGAGAGAGAGAGAGAGAGAGAGAGAGAGACCTGCTTGGGGTGGAGCGCACAGCAACGTTATCCTGTTGCAGCTCCTTATTCTCTTGTATTAAAGAATAAGTGTATAATGGTTAAGTTAGTAGATGGGTTAGTAGTAAGTGGGATGTCTGGCAAGTTGGCCTGAATCCCAACAAACTCCCACTTGAAGGCCAACGCAGCCCAAGTGACCTGGTATGTACAACCGTGAAGCAATCTAGTGGCTTCAACCTATACCCATCAACTCACTGCAATGTGTAAACCGCTCCAAAGCTAAGCCTTTTGTGAAAGCATCTGTCGGGTTGTCGTCAGTGTGTACCTTGACCAAATCAATGAGCTTTTTGGCCAAGAAATCTCTCACGAGATGATACCTGACTTCAATGTGTTTTGATTTGGAGTGAAACACGCAATTCCTTGCCAATGCAAGAGCACTCTGACTATCACAATGTATCACTGGAGTCTCATCAATGCCAAGATTTCTTACCAAGCGAGATAACCATAGAGCCTCTTTACTTGCATCCGACAATGCAACGTACTCTACTTCCATAGTGGAAGACGATGTACAATCTTGAAGACATGATCTCCAAGATACTACTGCTCCAGCAAATATGAAGACATAGCCAGATGTCGATCTCCTATTGTCAACACAACCCGCATAGTCTGCATCCGCATAACCCACGATGGATGCATCACTATTCCTGAAGCGTAAACACCTGTCGACCGTACCTTTGAGGTACCTAAGAATGTGCTTCACTGCTTCCCAATGCTTGCTGCCATGATTTTCCATATATCGGCTCACTACTCCCAGTACAAAAGCAATGTCTGGTCTTGTGGCCACCATAGCATACATGAGACTGCCCACTGCCAAAGAATATGGTACCTTAGCCATTTCAGCTCCCTCGAAATCAGATTTGGGTACATCTTCCTTGCTGAGTTTCAAGAATGCCTACATTGGGGTACTCAATGCTTTCCCCCCTGCATATTGAAACGCTGCAAAACTTTCTCAATGTATGTTTCTTGAGATAACTCAAGAATACGACGTTTGCGATCTCTTTTGATTCGCATGCCAAGAAAGTGTGTAGCATCCCCAAAATCTTTCATTGCAAAACTATTGCTAAGTATTTTCTTCAAGTTGGCAATTTCCGCAATGGATTTCCCAGCTATAAGCATGTCATCAACATACAAAACTAGAATGATCATCGAGCCATCATCTAGCTTTCTTATGTACAAGCAATGATCCTCTTCGCTCCTTTTATATTCTTGAGACCTCATACATGCATCAAATTTATGATACCACCTGCCTTAAACCCTGCTTTAAGCCATAAAGTGCCTTTTTTAGCTTACATACTAGCTCCTCATGAGATGCATTCTCCTGAACAAACCCTTCAAGTTGCTGCATGTAAACATCCTCATTGAGATCCCCATGAAGAAATGTTGTCTTCACATCCATTTGGACAAGTTCCATGTCTTCAATCGCTACAAGACCAAGTACGGTTCTAAGCGTGTCATCTTGACCACAGGCGAGAAGATTTCATCAAAATCGATTCCCTTTTGCTGTTTGAACCCTTTGGCTACAAGTCTAGCCTTGTACTTTGGATTTGGATCACCTGAGGTAAATTTCTTCTTATAAACCCATTTGCAAGGTAAAGCTTTCGCATCATTTGGTAGTTCTACCAAGTCCCAAGTGTCATTAGCCAGAATTGAGTTATACTATGATTCCATAGCTTGCTCCCACTTCACCACATCATCCACAATCGTGGCTTCTTGGTAGCAGTTTGGCTCACCGCAATCGGTCAACATGATGTAATCAAGACCTGGCTTGAAAGACGCAGGTGGACGAGAGACTCTAGTAGACCGTCTCACTCCTTGACCATTGCTATCCGCTCCCTCTGGAGCATTGCTAGTGGAAGGTACATCACTAGCCCGTTGAGTTGATTTCACTGTCTCTGAGGCAACATCCTCAAAAGTGACTCTCCGTTGTTTATGCATCTTCGACTCATTGAAGATCACATTTGAACTACGGATGACTCGACGAGATTTCGGGTGCCAGAAACGATATCCCATCCCTCCATTTGCACCATATCCAATGAAAATGCATTTGTGTGACTTTGGCTCTAACTTCTGTCGAAGTTGTTTAGGCATGTGAGCATAAGCTTCACAACCAAAAACACGTAGATGGTCATAGTGGGGCTTATGTTTAGACCATAACTCTTCTAGAATCTCATAATTCAATGGCGTACTAGGCGAACGATTTATAATGTGCACTGCGGTCAAGACGGCTTCTGCCCAAAAGCCTTGTGTGAGATTTTCCTTAGAAAGCATGGCTGTGACTCTTTCCTGAATCGTACGATTCATGCGCTTAGAAACTCCATTCTGAGCTAGTGTGTATGGTGCAGTAAACTGCCTTTTAATCCCCCTTTTAGCAGAGAAATTGTCAAACTCCTTGGAGACATACTCTCCACCGTTGTCAGTCTGTAACCTCTTGAGTTTCTTGCCAGACTGATTCTCAACGAGTGCTAAAAAAAATTGGAACACAGGAAGAACTTGATCCTTATGTTTCAAAGGATATGCCCACACCTTTCGAGAAGACTCATCTATGAATGTCACAAAATAGCTGCCCCCCCCCCCCTAGAGATTTGGTTGACATAGGACCACAAACATCACTATGTACTAAATCTAGAGGTTCAGCTCGCTTTTGACCCAATGGTAAGTGCATGGACCTAGTCTGTTTGCCATAGATACATTGCTCACAAACATGAAAGTCAACATAAGACAAGACAGGTAAGTAGCCAAAACGAGTTAAGAGTTCTCATTTCTTTTTGGCTAATATGACCTAGCCGGCAATGCCACAACTCAGTAGACGGCAGCTCGGCTATAGATATGTAATCATGACCAACATCTGACACATGCATGGAATACAAGGTACCATGCTTTTGACCTCTGAGCACAACAAGATTACCTTTGCGTACTATCCACGAACCATTGCCAAATGTGGTTTTGTAGCCCAAGTCATTAAGCTAACCAACAGAAATCAAGCTTTTAGTCAACTTGGGCACATGTTTGACATTACATAAAGTAAAGTGCGTGCCATTCCTTAGATGCAATTTGACGTTTCCGACATCCTCAATGTCTAGCTCATAAGCATCACCAAGTCTCACTTTCCCACAAGAGTGAGAATAAGTAGAGAACCACTCTCTATGTGGTGTCACATGGAAACTCACACCAGAATCTACTATCCAATTTTGTGCATACTGCGCATCTTTTGTAACAAGAGCCTCAACAGGTAGATCTGTTGTGAAGACCAATACGTCAGAGGTAAGTGGCATAACAACCGTTGGAAGAGTCTCTACAATAGGAGCATTTGAAGACTCTAGCACATTGATCTCCTCTAACTTTGCTTTGCCCTTGTTTGAATTATCAGACTTAGAAGTTTTACCGGATTGTTTATCCTTCTTGCTTTGCTGCCATTTCCTGTAATCCTTCTTCACATGCCCTTTTTTATGGCAGTGATAGCACTCGACATTATGCATAGAACCCCGAGACTTACTGCGTGAGCCCCCACGTTCCTTGCTTTTGGCACGACTTTGAGTGCGACCCCTCTGTCTATCACTAGCAACATATGCATCACCATCCTTCTTGCCTTCGAGAGATTTCCTGCGAATCTCCTCGGTGAACAGACTTGAGGACCCGAGACAATGTCGATGCCAAAAAGTGCTCATAATCAGCCCATAAACACCATCTCAATAGCACATAATATCCATAAAATGGCTATATACAATCCCAAGATAGTCTCTGAACAACCTGCACATGTGTCCCGTACCTGTAGCTGTAGCAAAAGTGGAGTTGAAAAATACAACTCCTGAAGCGTAGCTCGGATGATGAAGCTTTCGACTGCACGAACAGCTTCGAAAGGGCGGTAAAACTCCGGGACGCCTACTGGAAACGCTCTCGGAACGCTGAATTTATCGATGCCGAAATCGAAAACCTGTTTGCACTTTTGAAAGTGCGCGCACGCGGACGCGAGAACGGCAAGCACAAACCCTACTCTGATACCAGTTGAAGGTGCCGCGGGAAGCGTGTGCGAGTGAGAGAGAGAGAGAGAGAGAGAGAGAGAGAGAGAGAGAGAGACCTGCTTTGGGTGGAGCGCACAGCAACGTTATCCTGTTGCATCTTCTTATTCTCTTGTATTAATAAATAATGGTTAAATTAGTAGATGGGTTAGTAGTAAGTGGGATGTCCGGCCAGTTGGCCTGAATCCCAACATGTGTGTGTGTGTGTGTGTGTGTGTGTGTGTGTGTGTGTGTGTGTGTGTGTGTTCGTGCATGCATGCAACTCTCTCTCGAGAACGTCTGTGTGTGTGTGTATGTGTGTGTGTGTTTCTGTGTCTCCCTTGCATTCTTTTGCAGAGAGGAGTGCCACCCTCCCTCCCTCCCTCCCTCCCTCTCTCTCTCTCTCTCTCTTTCTTTGTGCGAGGACCATTTTATTGCCCGTTTCCCTGCGATGAAAGCAAGAGACCATGCCCTCCGCTTTCCTGTAACTAAGCCTAAGGGCATAAGTGCTGTCCATTTTGATTTTATCCAGTGAGAAGAAACAATGCACCAGAGGACGATGTGTGGGAAGTGGGGAGGAGACAATGCGGGGACGAAGATTGGGGCAGGTGGAGGGAGAGGAGAGGAGTTTGAGGTGAAGAGGAATATTCTTAGGTAATGAATTTTATTTACATTGGGCCAATAGGGGCAGTAGGAATATTCTTTATCTACTAACATAATATGGTGGAGGGAGTGACCCTTTACACGTCACGTTCTGCGAGATGAAGACTATAAGCCAAAAGTGGGGGAGTGAGAGAGCTCAGAGGGGGGGCGAAGGAGAGAGGCCGCGATATTCGTTTACATAATTGCAAGCTAAGCCACTACTATGAAAAAAAAAAATAGAAGATTCTCTTTCTTTTGATCTTTTATCTTTGCATGCCAACAATGACTAGGTGTGGCGCTCTCTCTCTATCACCCAAGTGTGGTAGATTGGTTATGCCATTTCCCTCTTGAATAACAGGTCTTGAGTTCCACTCCTCGTCGGCTAGATCTTTAACGTCTCTTGGGATAGTTTCCTTCGTCTTCTTCTCTCTCTCTCTCACGCACTCCCGAGAGCTCTCCACCGTCAATACGTAACGTTCAAGCGTAAGGATTTGGCAACAAGTCGAGAGAGTATTGATTTGAAAAACCAGCTCTGCCTTTTGGGTAAAACATCACACGTCGCACTAGCAGTTAGCAAGTGCCCCCCACTCAACTGCTCCCTCTCTCTCCACCTCTGTCACACACACAGCCGCCCACCCCAGCTCTCTCTCTCTCTCTCTCTCTCTCTCTCTCTCTCTCACTCACACACACACACACACACAATCTCCCCTGCACATGCGGCCATGGCCGCTTGTGCGCATCTCTTCCTCCTCCTTGCACTTGGATTCCCACTTCAGGAAACCCTCGTTGGAGTGTCTGCACTTGGGTTCAACTGGGGCACCATCACTTCCCATCCGGTGCCTCCTCGCGTTGTGGTGCAGATGCTGAAGGCAAACAACATCTCCAAGGTGAAGCTCTTTGATGCAAACCCTGCTGCCCTCTCTGCGCTTGCAGGCTCGGGCATTGAGGTCATGGTTGGGATTCCAAATGAGCTTCTTCACACCTTAGCCAGCTCCTCTGCAGCTGCTGATGCTTGGGTCAGCACCAATCTCACCTCCTTTATGGGCAAACGAGGTGCAAACATCAGGTACTTTTGTGATGAGCTCCAGATGTGCTTGCTCTTCTTCTCCTGTGAGAGAGAGAGAGAGAGAGAGAAGGAGAGAGAGGGATGGACCAACAGACAGATGTGACGGAAGAAGAGAGAAACAAAAGAATCTTTTAATTGCATCGATCAAATTGATCTATCTGACAGGTATTGAGCTCAAGATACTTGTAAACTTGATGGGGGGCTTGTTAACTTGCAAAGGACTATGACGATCTGGGTCATTCTTTTTGTGAAGATCTGCAAACTAAATACAACAAAATATAAAAAACATGAAATGCGTGCTCTTGCTCGCACCAAGCCTTTGGGAGTATGTGCGACACAAACTGGGCTTTTCACATTTTCACAATTGAAGTTCTTTCAGAAGTTTGGAATCTTGTCGCCACTCTCTAGTGGTACTTAAAGGACATGTAATGACTCTTTGGTATTTATTCTACTGGATTGTATTGAAAGGTTGTTGACTAGAATCACTAATAGATCGAATAACTCAGGGGTAGAGATCTCAAGACTACTGGAATTGTTCTATCGACTTCTATTGAACTGCATGTGAACTTTTTAGTAGATAACGTGTATAGGTTGCGCTGTTGGACCATGTGTAAAAAGGTCATTGTATTGTCTAAGTGAGCTTTGTGTGTGTGGATGTGGCGATCGATGGAGTTGCCTTTTAGAGTCAACTTACTGGATTTTCCTGTATAGAAAGCTGCCAAAAATGTTCCTTGTTGATTGAAAATTAAAACGAACCATTATTTTAAATGTTAAAAAGAATGTGGTAGTAATTAGAAATTAAAAAAGAAGCATAATGTGTGTGCGGGGTGGTAAGTGGGGATCGACTAAGGTTGTCAATTATGGACGGGTGGACCCAATTATTTGTGTAACTATCCATTCCTATGCATTAACATTTAGTAAACTTCTTTATAGGAAGAGGAGTCCACCAACGGTTGTGCCCTCACTTCCATAGAGGGCAAAAAGCATTGGAAGAGGACTCCTTAGTCCATGTGCAAAGGTTAGTTTGAAAAGTTTTAGGTCTTTTAGATTTTGTCCGTTTCTGCTTGCGAGACAGGACTATGTCTTTTTCTAGGGCAATGGCATCTATTGGTTGACACAAGTGAAAGAAGTGAGCATCAGATGGTTTCAATGTGTGAAAAGTGGGATTTACCGTGTGGAATCTTGAATGTCAAGGCTAAAGTGGGTCATCAACTGTTGTGACAACCTCCGCTTTTCTAAGGTAGGTGTCGTAGCCTCTCATTGTGACCTCTCCAACAAGAGCTCTCTAACATAGGACCACTTAGAATGCAGTGTCCACCCTTCCGTAGGAGTCCCATGTATATAAAATGCTCTTGGCCTTATGGCTCTAGCTATGGACTGCAACTCCAAGCTCTATGCACCCTATTTACATATGCCATATGCCATACGTGCTTTGTGCTCCCACCACGTTGGCGTTACAACTTTGCTTCAATAGCATTTGCAGCTTAACGACTAGCTTAAAGTGGCTATCCTCCTAAGTTTTCTTGGTTGTCTATTATGACAAACAGTTTTCGGTTGTAGGGCTTCTATAAAATTGTTTAGATCCCAGATCTTAGTTGCTCCTTGATTGTAGTTCTAACATCTACACTCAATTCAAGCTATGGAAGTGAAGGAATTCAGTGCTTAAGGTTTTCTTTAGCTTGCACACCATGTGACCCTATTAATAATAGTAGCCCAACGGGCTCTTTAAACATGAAAGCTCCACTGTTAAAGAGGCAGTGCTTTCCTTGGCTAGTTCTACATATCATCGGCTTTTGTTCCTTGGAGTGTCAAACAAGCTGTATTTAGTGTTGGAAGCTACGATAAGCAGTGGCTAATGTATATTCTTTTGGTGGAAGCTGTAACAGACTTGGACACCCTAAGTCAAGAATCTGGCACGACAAACAAGAGAATCACTTAAAACGACTTTACTTGAGTTGACACAGCCGGCATAGTTCCGTGCCCAGAGATATTGGCTCCAAAGATTGGCGCCCCTTTCTTTATTTATTTTTATATTAATGCTTGAGCAAAGTTACAAGGCCCGAGGGTCCTCTCTGCTCTGTTACTCGTCAACAAGACTAAGCCAGAGAGTGGCCCTGGGTTCGAAGCTAGTGCTAATTGTTGCCATCACAAATCATAGAATTCTGTAGGGCTGCCACGTCATCAGTCAACACAAAACGCGGAGCGTCCATACAGCTGCCACGTCAACTCTTTTTCCATCTCTCTCTCTCTCTCTCTCTCTCTCTCTCTCTCTCTCTCTCTCTCTCTCTCTCTTCTAGTGTCCCTAGGGCCCCATCGAACGGGACCCTATACCCTTAACTTATAACTTTAAATCGCGTCAATTTGGACATGCCACTTCATCAATTTGTGACAGAAGTGCATGGTCCTGACAAAGCGTTATCGTTAGATCACCAGTTTTGTCATGTCTTTGTGTATTATCAGGTCGTTGCAGCATGAGTCTTAGCTCTCAGTGCGAGTGTCTCATGAAAATGTGTTCCGTCGAAATGGAACAAACAAAACTTGAAACAGGAAGACGAAATGCTTTTCTAAGGTTCAAAAATAAAAATGGTCTAATCTTTGAAATTCAGAATTAGCCATGTAGCGTTTGATATGCAACGTAATTCACCACTTGTGTGACCATGTATATAGGATGTATCGATTTACTAGACTCCTAAAATATTAGATTTTCTATAGCCATTAGAAATATGTGTTTTGTCTTGGCATTTTCGAGACAAAACGCCTTGGAATGACGAAACACAAGAAACATTCACTGGCTTTCACACTGCTCGAAGGCTTGCTTTACTAGGAATTATCATTTAGCTAGACAATTCAATTTTACAATAACAATGATTAAATGTGTGATCTGATCTTGTGCTAACACACTGGTTTATCAGTATAGTTGATTTTAAACTCGCTTGAAAAAATGTCAAATGTTTGTAAATTTTGCAAACTTTGGGAATTTGAAACAGGTTTTCAAGCTTGGCTGGAATTGATGTTTTGTTTTGCGTAGATGATTGATCCCAAAAGCTAAGAGTTTTCTTTCTTAATGGTCAAGGGCTCATTTTATTCTCGAACACTGCTCGAAGGCTTGCTTTACTAGGAATTATCATTTAGCTAGACAATTCAATTTTACAATAACAATGATTAAATGTGTGATCCGATCTTGTGCTAACACACTGGTTTATCAGTATTGTTGATTTTAAACTCGCTTGAAAAAATGTCAAATGTTTGTAAATTTTGCAAACTTTGGGAATTTGAAACAGGTTTTCAAGCTTGGCTGGAATTGATGTTTTGTTTTGCGTAGATGATTGATCCCAAAAGCTAAGAGTTTTCTTTCTTAATGGTCAAGGGCTCATTTTATTCTCGAATGTGATGACCTTATTGGTCATTCTAGAGTTGAATGCTACAGAATGCTTTAAAGTCGTCTGAAAAAACCATGATTATCAGGCGTATGATATCCAGAATGACGTGCAAATTTTTCGGAAGTCAGCTAATACAAGGTTTTTTACTCTGCATTTGCAATGTTGTTTGCAGGTATGTTGCGGTAGGGAATGAGCCCTTTTTGTCTGCCTACGGAGTGCAATTTCAGAATTCAACCTACCCTGCCATGAAAAACATTTATGAGTCACTTGCCAAAGTGGGCCTTGGCGATCAGGTGAAGGTGACGGTGCCATGTAATGCAGATGTGCTACTCAATACCCCGCCCTCAAAGGGACAGTTTCGATCCGATGTGAAAGAGACTATGCGGCAGATTGCTGCACTTCTGTCTCAAATAAATGCTCCTTTACTGGTGAATATCTATCCGTTTCTAGATCTTACTCTGCAAACAGATTTTCCTGAAGATTTCGCCTTCTTTGATGGGACTACTCATGCATTGGTTGATGGAGCCGTCACATATACAAATGCACTTGATGCAAGTCTTGACATGATTATAGTAGCATTAGCAGGTGTTGGTTATCCCAATGTACAAGTGTTTGTTGGCGAAATAGGATGGCCGACAGATGGTGCAATTTATGCGAATGTTAGCACAGCGCAAAGGTTCAATCAAGGTCTAGTAAAGCATATTTTGAGTAAGCAAGGGACGCCACAACGACCAGGTGTGCAAATAGAGGCATACATATTCGGTCTTCTCGACGAGAATCAAAAGAGCTTGCTTCCAGGGAATTTTGAAAGGCATTGGGGTGTCTTTACATTTGATGGGCAAGCAAAGTACACCTTGGACTTCTCCGGGCAGGGGCTAGACACCAATTTGGTCAATGCAGATAGCGTCCCATACCTACCATCACGGTGGTGTGTTGCAAATCCAAAGAGCAACGAGTCAGACTTGGTAAGAGGTGCGCAATATGCTTGCGCAAATGCAGATTGTACTGCACTTGCATATGGCGGCTCATGCAGTAATGTAGGCATGCCTGACAATGCCTCTTATGCATTCAATAGCTATTATCAGCTGAATCAGCAGGATGATAATACCTGCTCTTTTAATGGGCTTGGTGTCATCACTTTTGTGGATCCCTCAATTGGAGATTGCAGATTTTTGATAGGTGTTTCAAGAGCAGTGCAAACAATTTCATGTAATGTGTGTGGTCTATTGCTCTTGGTGGCATCCTCATTATATTTTTTAAAGTCAATTTGATGCTTAATTCTTTGACTGCTGCACTCGTGGCATTCTTCACATCATATCATGGCTTTTGCCATGGCTATTTTTTTATGCTTTTCGATTCTTTTTATGATTGCAAACTTTGGATGCTCCCGGGTATGTCGAAATTGGGGATGGTACTGCACATCCTATTGTGTATACAGGAAATGCAGTTCTTGAGATTATATGCAAAAATTGGGAGAATGCGTCAATATGGATCTAGGCTACATCAGCCACTGCAGAAAGGTCAGTTGAATGATATCTCATTGATGCAGTTCAGGCTTTTCAACAAGCAAGGAAGCTGTGGATGTTCCTATCATCGGAAATTTCCATCTGCTACCCAGTGAACTGACGGTGACCAGATAAAGCTTTCCTGCGCTGTTTGGAGCAACAAACATAAATAAGTGTGAACATTTCACGAGCCTGGCAAAAGTTCTGTTAGCAGGGCTGACGTGACAAGTTGGATATCTTTGCAAGGCTTTATGGTAGCCTAAAGCGCTTCATCTCTCGCTGCTTTGCTGCCTATCACCCTTGTTTATTCGAGGTTTGCAGTAACTCTTCTTGAGACAGGTATATACTATGGTTTATTGTGATGAGGGTTGTTTTTTTGACATGGAGTAAAGAAGTATCACCATTTCCTTCAGAAGAAAGTAGTATGCAATTGCATCAGAGTTGACATCATTACGATGCACGAGCAACCAGCGAGAAGGTGATGACAGCACTAGTCAGCTGGATGAGTCGTAGCTTTGGTAGAACTGGACTCTTAGAAAATAATGCTGTGAAGATGAGTGTTTCCTCTTGGTTGCAGATGGAAGCAAATGCTTGCACGGTGAGAACGGCGACTTTGGGATGTGATCATAGGGGGGCCCATGCAAGGTCTACAGCACATAACAAAGGTGGGTAAAGTTGAGAGGTACTTTATACTAACACTTCTACAATCCTTGGATTGCTTGCCGTTTGAGTAGGAAATCAACCCATTGGCCTACATCCTGAGCCGGAGGCGTTCTACCGGGAAAAAAAGAGTCACCGCGTTAAAGAGCATATTGATCTCTTGATTCTTTCCAAAAGCTTCTGTGGGGATATTTCCACACACATCCTCAGTTGAGAGACATTGGAGCTTGACAATCAGTTCTTGCACATGATGGTTCGTGAATCTTGATGTGTTTTGTATCTGAATTGAATTTCAGGCATTGTTGCAGCAATGGTCAGGCAAAAATGTATAAACTAATGATGCCTATTTATACTATTTACAAAGGTTTAATATAGTCTAATTGCTGTTAGTCTTTGGAGGAATGGTCCAACTTTTTGACAAGAACTACAGAAGGGAAATGTTTTACCAATGTTGATCTTCTTAAATTGTGATTGCCTTAAATATTCTTTAATGACAGATTTTCAAAGCACCGAATATAAATGAAGGCTCATATGCCAAGATCACAATCTTGATAGATTGTCTTTGTAAGGGCAAAGAACATGAGCCGCTTTTGAAATGGGACATTTGGATTGGTGTTGAGCTTTGAAACTATTAAGCGCTTGCAAACTAGGGCCAACAATTTCCCAATGGGCCTTGTAGATCTTCATTGTCTACTGCTATTTTGGGTCCCAAGCATAACTACCTGTATGATCCGTCTGTTGTAGTTGACACTACCAAGTATCAAAAACTGGTGGGCTCTCACACAAGAAGTTCTGGACAAATTCTCACAATAATTCCCACATTGTGACTTACCTCAACATCACGAGCTTCTGTGAGGGAGGCACCGCATACCAAGCTAGGTACGATTGGGGGCAGGGGACCGTTGGCCTGTTGGGGGGGCCGGTGGTCCCTTGCCACCAATCGTACCTAGCTAGGTATGCGGCGCCTCTCGAGCAGAAGCTCATGATGTTATTCATTGTATGAAAAACACTGGAAAAGACTCCGTTTTCTTACATAAGAAAATTTCTAAATCTTCTTGTGTCATTTGGCGGTGGTTTAACCGTTTTTGTGTTAAAACAATTCATGTTGTGTGCCCTCTTCCAAAAATGGGTATGATATAGTGGTTTGGTTTGGGTTTCTTTCTAAATTGAATGTTGGGAGTAGGTTCCTATACAAAATGAGGAAAGGATGCAGAAGGGAGCTGCAAAGTCATAGTAGGGCTTATTTTACATATACATGATGAAAAGAATCTCTTATGAGAAAGGGACCCTTATGTACGCAGCTATACGAAGGTTTACCATATATCTACGCATGAAAGGGGGGGGAAAAACACCCTATGGTTGTTGCCCGGGATACTTTAGCTTGTTTATATTACACGGTAGGTGATTGTAGGTGAGCTCTCTCTCTCTCTCTCAACTACAATAGGAATTAGCTCAAGTTGTGGAAAAAAATTATTATAGTTTGGAGGTAAGAGATGGAAACAAAAACTAGCTTTGAAAATGAAGTTCTTTTTCATTGGTCTTTCTTTTCTCTTTTTCTTGTTTGATTTAGTGTATGCACAATTATGCTGAATTTCCTTTTTTGTGACAATTAACCAAAGCAACTTTTTTGTTTCCAAACTATGCCTTGTAGTTCACCTTGCAAAGTTTCATATTTTAATTTGACAAACTAACTATTGCTTGAATTATGAATCTCATGTAAATATATCAAGTTCCGAGCTATCAAAAAAGATCTCTAGATTGCAACATACAAAAGAAATTTCTTGATTAATCAGCTCTGTCTAAATAATCATTATTGTTGGCATGCTACAAAAATGCTGACTATTACCTTTTTGTAAAATGTTAATCACAAATTATGGTAAAGCAATCTAAAGTTGTATCAGACACATGTTGCAAAAGAGGGATGTGTGTCCCAATTCTCAATAGAAAAGTTGCATCCAAAAACCAACAAGCATTGCAGTAACGAAGTCATCATTTAACTTAAGCGCAAGTAGCATAGATTCAACAAGCTACTCCATTACACAAGTCTAGATCTTGATAAAGGGGCTTAGAGTTAAAGAAGCTTGATCAACTTGCATCTATTGCTTGTGATGTAATCTAGGTTAATTGCATCATATTATATAGGGTTGATTTGCATGATCTACAATTGGAGTTGCAACCCCGTTCTCAATGGTCTACCATGTTTACTTGGTTAGCTTAACATCCCTTTTTTGGCCTAACCCTTTGTGACGCCTTGGGTTTTTCCCTTGGCTAAAATCCATAATTTTATTTACTATCTTGACAAAATTCTCCTATTGGTAGAGAGGAAGAGGTAATGCTTCTATGATGAGCAAATCCTTGATTTGCGGAAATAATTGTATTGTAGACACTATCGTGATCCCAAAAGCTCATGGGTTCAATCCCCCCATTTGAGTCGTGCTACATGCAAAGCTAAATCTTGCACCTTCAATGAAGCAACACTATCAACAATGCAATATGCCATTTTGCATTGATGAATACAGTAGCAATACGGCATACAACAAGCAATGTGAGCATAGCCTGCATGGAAAAAGGTGAATCAGATGGGTTGAAGGGTCAAGACTAGAGGCAACCTCGAACTATTACAATCACACTTGGTGACTTAATGTGGGCATTGTAGCAAGGGCAAAGATTGCAAACTTGCTAGGTCTAGGAGAGGATCCCCTCTCGTTGCTTTTCTACATGCAATTTCCTTCTAGCAATCAAAGCATTTTCTCTAACTACTTCCCCACATGCACACCACCACCACTAATTCCCCCACTCTTAAAGGCATCCCATCCATATTGAGTTTCAATACCACCAAGCATTTTAGCAATTCAACATATGGTGCCTTCTCGCCATTAGCATCACTAAAGTCCACGTCTCGTTGCATTGAAATATATCTGACCTCATTTTCGGTGACGACAATGGGGACGCACTTTGCAATTCTAGACATCAGACACAGTAAAAGTGGAGGAAACAAAGCCTTGCAATAATATTGTGAAGGAGACAAGTGCATTGCATCGAGCCAACCAAAACTAGTCTCATCTTTAATGAGGGAGGATATACACCAAACTTGAGGTGCACCAAACACCAACTTGATAGAAAGAAGTTCCATCAATCCCTTTGCTTCCCTACTAACATGTTGAAACCAATGTAGTCGACACCCATGTTATGTACCCATGGCTGTTTAACTATGAACTCTACTTGCCCACACAGAAGAGTTGAATCTTAAAAGCATTGTTACCATGCAACACAAAGCATTTCCTATGTTATCTAGCAATTCAACCTCCTGCACAAGCAAGAAGCTCATCATCGCAAATTATGGTTTTTGTTTTTTTTAACAAACAATCGGAATGAGCATTACAATTTGAAGTTGTGAACTAAAGTGCAAACTTTTTTGGGAAAACCATTGTCTATTTGAAACATTATTAATATCAATGATCAACATCATGACACCTTCAAAACATTTGCCAAAGTGTTTCCATTTAGTGCCATCCCCGGAGCCGTCACAAAATGCCTCTTGGAAGCCCTTCTTGATGAAAAGTTGAGCGGCTTGGATTGAGCTTGAGCCCACTCCAAATATTGATTTATGTACAAAAGCAATATGCACAACACGTTTAGCCTATCAATGCACTTGCCACAAGGCTATGCATCAATGTACATAATTACAGTTGCTAGCCCTATGATGCCTTGCAACAAAATAGCCTAGAAACTATGAGTAGACTCAATTTGACTAATAAGTAGAAGATGAGAGAATTTTGAATCTATTCACTAGATTTTGACTACCTACATCTAGAAGTTGAAGCTCAAGATTACAACCATGCCCTGGTATTTAATACACAATGTACGATTGTACATCCACATTCCTACTAAGGGGTCCACTTTATAATCATGTTAATATAGCATGTGAGTTCAATAGGAGTATTTTTATTTTTAAAAATTTAGACAATTTAGCAGAGATACATTACCAACAGGGGTTCTTTAAATGTATTTTGGAAAAAAAACATGTTCGTTCATAAAAAAAAAGGGGTCGATCTATTTGTGTCAACATTTTAACACAGGGGCTCACGAACACACATTATATTCTTAATGGTGGACCCCAGAGCTACTACCACGAAACAAAGGAAGATACCATCAAATCTTGCAAGTAACTAATTACTCTTTTTAATGCCTCTTATATGCATTTCAAGACCCTTTCTTTACAAGACTATCTCATTCAAGAGCTAACCCATATTATTGTATTTCTTTCACAATTCCACAAACCTCTTGGAAACCTTGAAGGATGTCACACTAGGGTTGGGGGGGGGGGGGGGGCGGGGGGGGGCGGGGGGGATATCAAAAGGGTAAATGAACTTCATGTGAGCCTTTCTCATGAAAGAACCTATAAGTATGCATAGCACTTGCATATTAAATAGGTATCCATACTATCATTGAGAAATTGAGACATGACAATGATGAATTCCACTCAACAAAATTGTACAGAAAACAAGGCTACTAGTTCTTTGAACAAAACACATACAAATTTAGCACTCAAGAGCACTGTTCAATTTCCAATGTAGAATTCGAACCACTAAACTACTCTAGACTATTATATAGAGGAAAAAGTGACCCTAGGACACATGCAACACAAAAATACGTACCTCACATTCATGGGAGTGATCTTGTGCACATCAAGTATGTAAAACTCAACATGTAATGCAATGCTAAAGGATGCATAGAAAGTGGAAAATAGAGTAGATGGAATATTGAATCTGATATATGATTCATGCCTATTAGCATCAATTCCTAAACAAGATACCATGACTAGTAGACTATTGGACATCACTTTCAAATCTTGAATCGCATCATTGAGCGCGAAGCCTACTAAATACATCAACGAACATTGATACATTGCAATATTGGTACACCACAACTCTATTCCTAAACAATAAGTTATCCAAGAAGCATTCAACATAGATGATATGAACTAAAAGCCCATTTTTAAAATGAGTTTGATATCCTTTGGCCAAATTGTCCTAAGCTCATCTTGCAAGGCTTGTTCTCTAGTTACAACAATGATGTGTATGAGCAAACCCGATAGTACAATTCCATAAGTTTAGTTCGATGCTGTACTTACAATCCAATAAAACAAGTGGACCTCTTTGTGTAAATACATGTAGTCAGTCTTGTGACTAAATGGAGGCACTTGTTGAAATTGAAATAGCTCTTAATTAGCTTCACATATCGTGTGCTTATGTCCATCCTCTTCAAGCTTACCTTCCCCTTCAGGCTTACCTTCACATGACCTTTAATAGCATAAGGGAAATCCTTAGGTTTTGCTATGTACTTTTGATTTTAAGGTAATATAGAGGAGAAGCTCAAGTGTATCTTGTCACAATGGTTTTAAAATTGTCTTCCTTTTTTATGATTGACAATATACTAGTACTGGATTAGTGCAGAAAATACCTATTCATACTAATTCTGCGCATTTGTATGCGTCAACCTTGGATAACTCTTAGGAGCACTAAGGTATGTTTTGGCACCAGTAGGAGACTAACGAGTCATGATAGAGAAAGTGAGGGGCACATTACATGCAAACCTTCAAGAAGTTAATGACGCTTTGACCAGCATTGCACTCTTCGCAAATATGAAACCATACCAAGAAGCTATCTTAATGAAACACTCTACACTCTGATAATAGGTTTTCACAAAGCTTCTAAGACAAAAGCTAAGAAACATCATCCAGCTCTGCATGAATTTTAAGATGCAGAAATTTGGCAGTGGATGTCAAGGCACGCACACTAGTGGAACAAGTGGCGGCCCAGCCATTTCCTGCCTGCTCATGCCATTAGTAATACAAAAGTATCAATTCCAGAACATTTCCATACCAATTCAAAAAGTGCGAGATTCCATTGAGAGCATTAGTGCTTTATAAACAAGGAACACACTCGAGAGAAAAATGTGAAGCATTGATATTGAAACTAGTTTCGGACAGAGAAAGCTGAAATGCTCCATAGCATCTTTAAAATTAGGTCTATTTCTCTACAAAATTTGCATGGTATAACGATGATTACGAGTAAAATTTGCAAACGCTTTTCTTGAAACAGCATAATCAGCAAGACATCCTCATAACCACTATGATCAGTACTATGTACACACAGAGTTAAGAGCGCCTCTCAGAAGCCATTCCTTTGACTTTGCACTTGGTTTGGCCCTATGTCATCATGCAAATCCCCCAGCCGCACTAATGAGCTCTTCTTGTACATAAGGGAAAGAAGCCTTACACTAACACCCTCTATGTATGTGGGTTTTACAAAAAACAATCCCCTGGCCTTTTCCTTGGCCTCTCATACAATGGGTAATCTCAGTGTGTATGGTGGAATGCTAATCAGCTTTTTCACACGAAGATTCCCTTGGGTAAACCAGGCAAGGCCAATTCAGCAAGTAGGAAAAGCCTTGAGGATCACCCCCTGTTTAAAAGTCCTCACAAATAGTCCATGTTACAAAGAGCCATAAATAACAAGGGAGCAAGCCTGTCATAGCAGGCTTCCACCCAAAAGAATGATTTTACCTATGCTTTCCCCCTCTCAATATACACGTGGCCCGGAATTTTAAAAAAAGCACCCAGCCAGCCTGTACAGAGACAAGGCCTGGTTCTTCACTGTAGAGCTCACCGTTTTGTAGATTTGCTCAAACAGCCGAATATGCTTGGGGTATTGCAGCTTGCTTTCTGCTTACAAGAGTTTACTGGTTTGTCTCCTTGAAGAACCACCTGGGAAAATCCGCATAATCCATCCAAGAACCCGCTCCACCACCTAAATTTCAAGTACCGCTAAGAAGTGTAAATATCATTGGTATTCAGCACAGAACATATTGTGCAAGTCTATCATGTTAGGGGGAGCAAGGAAACCAGAACAAAAATAGAGACGGCAACTGAAACAGAAACAGGAAAAATTTGAAGTTTTGGAGACCGAAGCAAAATGGAAACGGTGACAATATTAGTATGGGGAAACAGGAGAAAAGTTCGAAACGAAAGTACCTCATCTCCTTCATCCACATAATCATTGCCCTGTGATTCTATCTCAATAGAGTTCGCAGTAACCGCATTTCCCCCATACGCCATATTTTGAGAAACAGCTAATTCCAAGCGCTGTGTCTGTGTTTCTAGCTTCTTTGACAGTTCATTGCTCAATGCCTGAAAGAGATTTACAATTATAATCGCAAGGATCAATTCTCGATTCCAAAAAATCCACGACACTTTACATACAGAGTACCTCAAATTCAGTAGCTCTTGCAGCTTCTCTTCTAAGGGATTCTAGCAAAGCCTCCTTTTCTGAAAACATCTGGATACATACATTCAAACAGTGAGTGGCAGCATTCTCGGATTATTGAGCTCAAAGAAAAGATTGAACATTTATTAAACAGAAAATGAAAGCATACCTCTGTAATCAACTTATCAATGCTATCAACAGCTCTCAAGTCTTCTGTCGACAAGGTAGCGAAAGTAGATGGCACACCGACACCTATGAAATCAGGTACAGAGACTGCCATTGATGAAGACGTGGCTTCATCTGCATCATCCCTAGTCTTATCCGCTGAATGCAATGTCCGAGCGTTTTGGATCTGCGGTACTGTACACGTGACCACCAAAAAGTACGCTTAACACCAGACTTTATGCAGATTCCTTGCAAAATAATCATCACAGCAATAGCCAAAACTCTCTTATTCTCACACAAACTTTAGGACAGAGAGTTACCAAGATCTTCTGTAGAGGTTGAGGCATCCCTAGAATCCCTTTGAGAACTTTCTCTGGCACTCACTGTGGTATGGCTGTCACCACCCATGAATGCTTTTTGTACTTGGCTTTGCAGCATCTTCTTATCTACAGAAAGGTATGTTCTTTTTTTTTCCCTCTTGTAATTCTATAAGTTATAAAAAGTTATGTACATGGCCAAACAACCAACGAGACAACAATGTACAATTCTTATATGCGAAAGTTGCGCCCACAACCCTGCCGCGCCCCCCCTCCCTCCCTCCCTTGTCTCTCTCTCGCTTTTTCGGCATAAAAAGTGGCTGTATACTGTGTACAAAGAGATCTCTGGAGATGCTCAAAGGCCAAGACGGCGAATGAATGTGAGACCACTTTGTGCAGGTGTGTAATCCCATGTGATGTGTCCATGGTGGAGACTGAAAAAGGACTAAAGATCTCGCCCATCTCCAAAGGAAAGAGTATATCGACGCCTCTCCGCTGCCCCAGAGGAGCCCGCTGAAGTATCCCACTGGCTGCGAAGGGTATGCAGCAGCTTAGTCCAAATAGTTGTCAAAGTGGTGGATGTAGGGGAAGACTGTGAGCACAAGAAGCCTTCCACATGGTCCATAGAGTGATGCTACAGATCGTAGTAAAAACTCCATCCCTCTTGAGAGAGAGGTCCAACTGATGACCTGTATCTGGTATCATCTGTAGAGAGCCCGGTCTATATCGCACTTAAGCAAGCATGAAGACCGGATCTATCGGAGAGCCATGAAAAAAGGGGTGTGGCCTCTGAAGAAAAAGCATTGCAAATGCCCCCCCATGCCATAGACCCATCATGAAACCCCACTCTCATCAGCAAAAAACAAACCGCCCACCACACTGGCGGACATATCCAGAAACAGTGCCTCAATGACTCATGCTGCACAACCTCCTCTGCAATGAAAACAAGGTCAAGCGGTCGTCCCTGCCATATCCAGGCCCATTGATTTAGGGGAGATTTCTCGCGAGAAATCTCTCTAAATTGTCCTGTTAGCGTGTGTACCTGCTGTGAATCAGTGATTAGGTACTTGTACACGAGGATCTTGCCTATGCAATCGAGCATAGAATCCCCATAATTGTACATAACACATGAAAAGCCCTTGAGCTGGGCATCACGAATATGTATCCAAAGAGATGCACGAGAGCAGAATCATCATGCTACATAAGACAGAGGAGAAGGCAAGCTTTCCAGTAAAGTTGTGATCACCTGCACCCACTACTCACAAACACAGTAGTCACATAATGAGACCCCTCTCTCAAATCGATTTTGGGCGCTGGCGACCCTTGTCTGCTGAAGTGTCTCTTGAAGCCTCTGTAACTGACAAGGGTCCAGTTTGCCCATTTAGTTTAATTTCCTAGTATCCACCGACTTATGAAATCTCGTTGAGGGGCCTAAATGACTTTACTAGTCAGATTTCAATGCCAATCGGCCCAACCATCTCATGGCTCCCTAGCCTTGACTCCTACATGTGAAACTCTCAGCCATTTGCCCTTTCACACTGGCCATACAATGTCTCGGCATTTGCGATTTCAAAAAGAGGGTCCCAAAAATTAAATAAAAATCAAGGGAATGGAAGGAAACCAACAAATAAAGTTAGTGTTTGTCACAGTCTTACCCCCCTCTTGAAATCGCAAACGTCCTCGATTGCTGTCACAAACTGCTAGCGTGTCAAGCCTATGAAGATCCGAACAGGTTAGGGCTCCCCGAGCCTAGCCCTAGCCAGCCTACAAATCCTGGCCAAGGGTCCACCATTGCTTTCAGTGCCACCTCATCCTTTGGGCAATCTGCTTTGCTAAGCTTAGTGTATGGAGGTAAAGGTACTCCAAGAGGCTTAGCGTCAGCCATATTAAACCTGTCAAGTACTTTTGCAATGTACCTTTCTTGAGATAAAACAGCAATTTCAGCTTTCTATCTCTTTTAATACGCATGCCCAAAATATGCTCTGCATCACCCAAATCCTTCATAGCAAATGTTGAATTTAGCTTACGTTTCAGAGCATCAAGACTGGTCTTATGTTTCCCGGCAAGCAGCATGTCATCAACATAGAGAACAAGTATGATAGGACTACCATCTTCATCCCTTTTCGTATACAAACAATGATCTGCATGGCTGTGTTTAGAGCCTTGAGACAGCATAAAAGTGTCAAACTTCTTATACCACTGCCGTGATGATTGTCTCAAACTATACAGAGCCCTTTTCAATTTGCATACAAGTTCCTCACGTGTAGGAACTATAAAACCTTCAAGTTGTTTCATGTATATGTCCTCTTCAATGTCACCATGCAAAAACGATGTCTTTACATCCATTTGATTTAATTCCAAATCAAGCACCGCAACGAGAGCAAAAAGGACACGTAAAGTTGTAAGCTTTACAACAGGAGAAAAGATTTCTTGAAAATCAATTCCTTCTTTCTGTGCATATCCTTTTGCAACCAATCTTGCCTTGTACTTGGGTTTTTCATCCACAATCTTAATCTTGTATACCCATTTGTTAGGAAGAGCCTTTCTCCCTTTAGGCAATGGCACAAGATCCCAAGTATCATTTGCATACAAGGATTTCATTTCCTCTTGCATTGCAAGCTCCCACTTACTGCTTGACTCACATGTCTTAGCCTCTTTATAAGTGAGAGGCTCCCCTTCATCTGTCAGCCTAATATAATGCAAAGAGGGATCATATCTACTTACATTCCGCCTTGGACGAGTAGAACGCCTCACCCAATGATCCACATTATCTAGAAATGAGTCTACATCAGGTGGAACGATGATATCATCAACAAAGGGCTGTTGTACATCATTTTCAGCCCTGTTTTCAGCATTGTTATGTGGCTGCACATGCTCTTCAGGAGCCTCATTTTGTTGTCCAACATCATCTGGCTCAAACACCACTGGTTCATCAACATTTTTAGCCATATGTGGTGCATCCCGAGGGTCAAAATTAGGCCTAATAGGTGGCTGTACATGCTGAAATTTGACCTTCTTATGGTCACCATTAGAGGCACAATTGTTTTTAAGCAGCCTTGCCTCATTAAAAACAACATCCCGGCTGCGTACAACCTTTTTGAGCTGAGGTAACCAAATTCTGTAGCCCATTTCACCTTCTTCACTATATCCCATGAAGAGGCCTTTAATGGACTTTGCATCCAGCTTACTCCTCAACTCAGGTCTTACATGCACAAACGCTTCGCAACCAAAGACGCGTAAGTGATCATATGAAGCGGGTTCACCAGACCAAACCTCTTCAGGGATGTCACCTTTCAAAGACATGTGAGGGGATCGATTAGATATATGCACTGCAGTTTTTAGAGCTTCTCCCTAAAATCCATGAGGGAGATTAGCTATGGACAGCATGCATCTCACTCTCACATAAAGTCCTATTGTATCTTTCAGCCACACCATTAGAAGAGGGGCTGTATGGAACAGTAAGCTCCCTCTTAATGCCCAAATTTTCACAAAATTTGTTAAATTCACCACTTGTGAACTCACCCCCATTATCCGTACGTAAGCATTTCAGCTTTTTACATATATGGGTGGTCACAAATGTATGAAATTTCTTAAACGCAACAAAGGCTTCATCCTTAGATTTGAGCAAATGAACCCAGATTTTTCTAGAACGATCATTAACGAAAGAGATAAAATAATGTGTACCCCCCATAGATTTAGTGGGCATGCTACAAACATCAGAATATACAAGATCAAGCACATTAGATTTGCGAGAGACACGGAAGTAATAAGAACTTTTCACTTGCTTGCCATATTGACATTCATTACAAAAATCAAGCTTTGTGCCTTTAGCATCAAGCTTGTTCAAATAACAAAGCTTAGTAAGGCCTTTTTGGCTCATATGGCCAAGCCTCTTATACCACAACTCCATATGTGAGTTAATTTCAGCCAAAGCAATAAATTTGCCCAACAAGGCCTTTCTATGCAAGCAGTAAAGTGTCCCTTTCTTTGTACCTTTTACAATCAGCCTTGAGCCTTTTGTCATCTTCCATGATCCTCTCTCAAACAAAATGCTGTAACCATGCATATCAACAGAAAGCAGACTCTTCTTGATTCCTGGCACATATCCAACATCATGCAAGACAAGCTCATTTGTGCCATCTATAGAAAGATGCACGGTGCCAATATCCTCAATGGAACATGCATGATTGTTTCCAAGGTAAACATGGCCATGGCTGCCTACAACAAAAGTAGAAAAGCACTCCTTGATAGGAGTCACATGAAATGAAGCACTGGAATCAACTATCCAAGTATGGGATAATGCATCATTAACAGTCAATAAAGTATCAATTAGATCACTCTTGGTGATCTGCATATCCTGTGTATGAACATTGAGAGAGGCATCAGACTTATGAGCATCATCAGCTGACAAAGTGGCATATAAGATGTCTTCAACATCTGACAGCTCCTCAATAATAACACTAGAGACCACATTGACCTTCTCTTTGTCCTTTGGACTGTCCTGTGCATCTGTCTTGATCTCCTTCTTCTCTTTCTTTTTGTCTCCACCGTTCTTCTTCCTTTCCAATTCTGCCTTATAGTACCTACAGTCGGGTTTCTTGTGACTTTTCTGTCACATTAATAGCATGTGACATCACCCTTGCCTTTGCTGGCATTTCCCCTTTCTCTACTCTTACTCTTACTTCTCTGTGCATAGGCATTCTTCTTCTCTGTCCTGCCTCTAACCATGTTGGCTGAGTCACCTCCTTCTCCACTTGCTTTCCTCCTGATTTCTTCATTCAATATTGAACCCCTAACTCCATCAAAAGTCAAGTTGGGATTATTTGACAGTGAGACCACCAATGTTTCCCAAGAATCAGGTAGAGCCATCAGCAAGAAGATAGCTTTGAGCTTATCATCAAAAGGGGGCAAACCTGAGTCCTGTGATTGAGATAGAGTGCCTGTAAACAATGACAAATGCTCTGCATTGCTCTTGGACTCATCTAACTGCATGCCAACAAGTTTCCGCATCAAATGCACCTGATTTACTGGGGTCGTATTCTCATGCGTTGCCTTCAATTTCTCCCACAACTCAAATGCATTGACAAGACCCTTGAGATCTACGAAGATCTCGTCAGAGACGGCCATTTTAATGTAGGTAATGGCCTTCTTGTTCAATGTAAGCCATGCTGCATCTGACATATCTTCTGGCTTCTCTGCTTCAAGTGCCCTGTCACAATCTTTAAGAAAGAGCATTCATTGGATCCTATCCTTCCAAAGATCAAAACCTGTTCCCTCAAACCGCTTGATCTCGAAGAGATTCTTAACGTCAGAGGAAGTCGATGCCATAGTTGCACAAACAAGAGGGCCTAAATGCTGAAATTTTTGGGCAAAATGCACCAAAAACAATATATAACCTCACCGCAATGTGCACAACAGCTCCAAAGTGTCACAGATGCAATTTGAGCCAAAAATATGCAAGTTTAGGCAAGAATAGCAATTTCTCAAATTTTTTGTGCAGAAAATTCAGCAAGCAAATTTTTGCCCGAAAACAACAAATGTTGTTGTTTTTAACCTCAAAGAGTGTACATAAAGCAAAAACACAACCTTTGAGAGCATGTATGGACAAAAGCCACAATTTTTAGCATAAAAGTGCAAAAAATTGACTCGAAAAGTGCATTTTGCATCCAAAACTTGCTTAATGCTCGGGAATTATAGCATTTAATACTTTCCCCATTCCAAATGCATACATTTGCAATAAAAACCTGTTTTTAAACAAATTTGGTTGATTTAGGGTAGTAGGGACCAAGTACAAGTGTTTCCACAACTTAATACATCATGACAGAACCTATACTTTGCTGTGATAACCTGTTTTTGACCTAAAAACAGCCTGTTTTGGGCTGCTTTGGCACTCTAGGTATCCCCGGTGACCGGAAGCAAGGGGATTCGCGATAGAAGTGGAGATTGTCGCACGAAAACACCTTTTGCTTGCTGTCCAGCCACCTGCGCAGGTCCTTGTGAAACCTACGACTCTGATACCGATTGAAAGCGCGAAGCAGAGGGTACCGGTAGGTGCACGTCGCGATGTAGTGCAGGATTGGGGCAAGAAGCAGGAGCAGCAGAGAGGAAGCGCTAGGGATCGAAGCAGAGAGAGAGAGAGAGAGAGAGAGAGAGAGAGAGAGAGAGAGCTCACATTTTTTGGGAAAGCTCAATGGGTTTTCCCACTTTTATTATAAGTGACTTTTTAAAAAATGTATCCAAGTTCAATGTGTTCAATGTGAACCTGGACAAAGTATAAAAATGTACAAAACAAGGTTGTTTAAGCCTTTAACCCAACAACTGAAGACTAAACAACCCCGTTTTGTACATTTTTATACTTTGACACATTATTTTTAAAGTCACTTATAATAAAAGTAGGAAAACCCATTGAGTTTTCCCCAAAAACGTTAGCTCTCTGTAACAAACTTGGACACTCCAAGTCAAGAATCAATCATGACAGCACCAAATAACCACTTCAAAACAATTCAAGATCACAATAGATTTGCACTGGCCCGGCGGAGTTCCGTGCCTAGAGATATTGGCCCCAAAGACTAGCGCCCCTTTCGGTATTTCTTTATGTATTAATCAGTTCAAAGCACAAGAGAGTGGTTAGGGTTTCACTCTCAGACCCAAATGCCCTGCAGAGTGAGCCCAGGCCCCAAACCGCTTAAAAATTGTTTACAAGGGATGCCAAAAGCAGAGCCCCAAAAGCTTTAGAAATAAAGCAAACTCTCTTTTTCTCTCACAAACTCACTTGAGTTTTTAAAAATAAAGCAAGGGAATTCTCTCTCTCTCACACACAAATTGCGTAGCCAAAAGCTGAAAATCAGCGCCGCAATTTCCGAAGATATCCGTACGATGCCACGTCATCATGCCAACGCATTTTATGGAAATATCAGCTGCTGCTTTTTAGGGTTAGGGTTAGGGTTTTGAACAGGTTTTAGGGCTAGGGTTAGGGTTAGGGTTTTTGGCAGATTTTAGGGTTTGCAAGTTTTAGGGTTAGGTTTGCAGAATTAGGATTTTTAGCAGCTCGGCTCCCGGGAAGACACGTCATCACTTTGTGACTCTCTCTCTCTCTCTCTCTCTCTCTCTCTCTCTCTCTCTCTCTCTCTCTCTCTGCTTCGATCCCTAACGCTTCCTCTCTGCTGCACTCCGCCTCCTGCTTCTTACCCCAATCCTGCACTACATCGGGACGCGCACCTACTGATACCCTCTGCTTCACGCTTTCAACCGGTATCAGAGCCCTAGGGTTTCACAAGGACCTACGTAGGTGGCTGGACAGCAAGCAAAAGGTGTTTTCTTGCAACAATCTCCACTTCTATCGCGAACCCCCTTGCTTTCGGGGTCACCGGGGATACCTGGAGTGCCAAAGCAGCCCAAAACAGGCTGTTTTTAGGTCAAAAACGGGTTATTACAGCAAAGTACAGGTTCTCTCATGATGTATTATGTTGTGGGAACACCCAACACAGAGTGCCTACCTTGGAGGACATTGAATCTCTAGCCTTTTGGATACTGATGTATATGTATATGATGCCTCGACTGTCAGAGAGCTCCATTGTATCAGCTCATCCCCCCCCCCCCCCCCCCCCCCCCCCCTTCCCTTTTGTATTCCCAACTTTCACCCCACCCCTACCCACTACTTTCTTTTCAGTTCTTTGTACTTTTTGTACCCAGACTTAGATTCACCACATGTAACCTTTTGGTCTCACAGGTCATTTTGGCCTTTTAAAGACCTTAATATTACATTTCATCCCCCCCCCCCCCCCCCCCCCCTCTCTCTCTCAAAAAAAAAAATCACAAGTCATAATGATCTCCCGCATCGTCAGCAGTAAGCCCTCTACCGCCCATGGTAGTGGAGACTCTTGCAGACAAGTATGTTTCATCCAAAGATAGACTTTTATACAAAGCTCGGCTGCAGAGGCAGGTGAGTAGCTCATGGTAGGCACCGATGACACATTGATTCCACACACAGGGTCTAGATATAGGGTGGCTCCCACCCTTTAAACGCCTCTCTCATAGTGAGAGGAACCTGATCCTCAGACAGGATCTCAGATAGTAATACATTTGAGAGACATGGATTACACAAACACTCTCCTTCATCGAAGATGTATACACAGACCACTTCATGACTACTCTATAAGTTGGCTTCATCCTGCAGCCAAAATATACACACATATATGCCACATAATGCTAAGAGTGGCGATCAAATAACTCACAAAACTAGAGATTGAGGTGGGCAGGCAGCACAGATTGGTAAAGACCAGAGGACATGCAGGGTATGTGGAGGTGGGGTGGAGAGCAAGGAGTACTATGTATGCAGATGTCCAGCATATGAGAGGATACGTGTAACAGGAGGGCACCATGCGCCAACTGAAAAACAGACTTTTAGCACTTCAACTAGAAGAAGGCTTCATCCAGCAGTCAAGATATACAGACATAATGCTACACATACATACACATAATGCTAGAGTGGCGATCAAATAGCTCACAAACTAGAGATTGAGGTGGGCAGGCAGCATAGACTAGAGGACATGTAGGGTATGTGGAGGTGGGGTGGAGAGTGAGGAGTACTATGTATGCAGATTCCCAGCATATGAGAGGATATGTGTAACAGGAGGGCACCATGCGCCAACTGAAAAGAACAGACTGGAACAGACTTTTAGCACTTCAACAACTGAATGAAAAGAGAGGGAGAGAATCCATGGAAGAGACACGGAGTGGTGGAGTTCCACTCCCAGACTGCACTGGCCCCAATTCCTAGTGCCCCTTTCTGTATTTCTCTATATTGCTTCCACTGGTTAACAACTTCAAAGGGTTAGGATTCTAGAGTCCTAACCCCCATCGTCTTCAATGGTCGCCACGTCAGCAGTTTGTGACAGTACGGGGCTGATACACAGCCCTTTTCACAGGACAGCCGATGCTTAAAGTGCTATTAAGAGTCCAGATACCAAAGATAGCTAGATTGCTTCTTACTAGAGATCCAGAGACATAGGGAGACTATCCTCCACTTACCCCTACACACCCAGGGAGGCAAAGATAGTCACAAACCACGGACTTCTTTCACCCCAGCTCCACCCATCGACATTACGAGAGGGGTCACACTTCAGCATTCCTATAGAGAAAGAAACAGTTCTCTAGCTCTCTATCAAAAGTCAACACCAGCAGCACCGTCCAAATAATATGCAATAATCCAGAGATTCACTAGGACCACAACAAGGCCCCCTATGAGAGCAAGGGAATATCTGGTAACAATGCTCCTGGGTCCTGAAGTACTCTAACTCTAAAACTCCATCTCAACCATCCTTTAAAAAAACACTTAAAAGAACTAAAGCCAACAGCTAACACACAGCTTTTACAAGCTTAGAGGATGAATGACCTGCCAAAATTACAATAGATATTCAGATACTCCACATTTGTTTCGAATGATAGAAGTTGCAGAAAAGTGCGAGCTACTGCCAGAGAGTGACGGAATTGGATGATGTCATTCTATGAGCCAAATTTATATTTTGAAAAAGAAAAATTGCACCTTCAGCAAAAGCATATATACATTATTTCACTCGTCTCCCCAACTTTACTCAAGCATGCAAGACCCCTAAAATGAGCATTCATCTAATGTTATGGCTGCAGCTTAGGCAGGCTAGTCATCAAGAGCATAGAGATACCTTCTTGCAATGCTTCTAGCATGGTTCGTAAATTCTGTCTGTCCTTATCCAAGGTAGTCAACTGCACCCTGGAACAAGGCATAGATGGTTGTCAAATAAAAACAAACTCTGAGTTTCCTTTCTTGCTTTTTTCTGGGTTAAACTAAGATATTCTTATGGCGCAAAGTAATTGAAAACGCTTCTATGATAGATACTGACTTCAACTGCAAAGTTCTTATGGATCATTGCAATTTAAAATGTTTCTGTGGTAGAAACTTGAGCATTCAATCACAGCAGTGGTGGAAGAAGTCTATGCAGGCTTTCTACCAAGAAGAGGCCCATGTATCAGCTGCCTCATAATCACTTTGTGAAAGTAATTTCTTATTATTTTGAATGGAAGAAGAAACAGATAAAGGACTCTGAAGCAGTCAATGAAAAAGAAGAATGCATAACTAAGTGTGCCATCTTTTAAAATATGGTGCATTCATGTGAAGACTCAAAAACTGCAATATGTAAGATGTATCAGATGGTTGTGGCTAATGGCAAATTTGTGCAAACATGAACTTCAACAGAAACGACACTCTGCTAAAGGCCCTGCATTCCTTAGTCAAATAAATTGTTAAGCCATCAAGCAAGACCTTTAAGTATCCTTACTATACAGCCCAATTATTCTACCTTCAAACTTCTGTCAAACACACGAGACTTGGTAAACCCAAACCTGAGTATCCAAAACAGCTCCCCATTGACAAGCACTCCATCTCAATAATACAGCGTGACAAGTAGACAATCCTAGTTTTCCAAAGTGAAGCCTACCCTATGATAAAGTGGAATCAATTTTGCCGCAGTTTCTTTGCGACCCTACCTGAAAGAATCATTGTCCGCTTTCAAGGTCTCAAGCTCTTTTTGCAGCTTCAACTCACTTGAGCGCAACCTCAGTACCTGTTGAAGAAGTGAGAAGACTGTGACAAAGATAGTGTGCACGTAAACATGAGAGTAAGATGTAAAGATGCAGTGATCTGTTGAGAATAAACATATGAGCAAGTGGGAGAAATCAACCGAGTGATGTGAAAAAAAAGGGGGAAAGAGAAGTAGAAACAAACAGAGGGTCAACAAGACGACACTTGGAACACTTGCAAGAAACGCTAAAATCCCTTTAAAATTATGCACCTTGTAGTGTTACCTAGGTCAATGTGTGCTTCATGCCAAGAGATAAACAATGCTCTCAAAAATGCTAACCTTTTCCTCTAAACCAATGACCTCCCCAGCAAGAATTTGTGAGCGCTCCACTGCAGAGTTGTTCTCTTGTTGAGCTCTTTCCCTCTCCATCATAAGGCTACTTAGAACTAACTGCTTTGGAGAACGGTAACAAAAACAATAGTTTAGAATCCAGGTCAACAGCATGAAAAGCTTTAATTGTTAGCTACACCACAATGTGTTTCCCTGCCAAGTGGTTGCTTAACACAGTTGAGGTTTAGGTTGCATGCGAACCATTTCAAGCATTTCCATATGAGCGATGCTCCCTCACAATACATAAATTGATACAAAACCAGTAAAAAGGCAAGATAGTGCGACTGCAGAAGAAGATTTGAAAGTCTTCAACAAGCAGAAAAGGCATAGATTTAACAGTCAAAAAGCGAGTATAAACCGTACACAGAGTATATGATATAAGCAAGTTATTGCTGAAACAAAATCTTCCTCCTCACCACATGCCAAAGGTACTATGGTTATGACAACGTGATATTACCATATGCCATATGTACTATGTTCATAATGCAGGTACTAGGGAGTGTCCCCAGCACAGTTCCACAATCTGAAAAGGCTTTCAAATTCTTGGACGGTGACTTAGTAGTCCTCAATTAAAGAGCTCCAAAGACAAAAATTTAAGCTACCAGCTTTAAAAGTTGAAAACAAAGAGTTCAGTGGAGCTCACCGACTGTGATGTGACTTCTTCATTCTTTTTTTCCAGGTCCACCTGCAGCTGATTGATCATAGCTCCCTGTTAGAAGAAAAAGTAATGAGATAAAGATTTTTCTGCATGGTATGCAATCAACCACATGTACAGTGAAATTCCAGATAAATTTCTTGCAGTAATCAATTGGCTATTTTCTAACAACTGTTATATTAACAAAGCTCGCGATTTGTGGACAATGCAAAATTGATCCAACAATTTTAGATCAGGGTTCCTGGTGCGTGATATTTGACCAAAACATAGAAAGGGGGGGATGCCGTTTGACTGTATAGAACAGTAATAGACTAGATTCTTGTACTCTTGGTAAATTACAAGAGGCACATGAATGAAGAGGAGATCCTTATACAACAAAGTTACAAACACAGTTGATATTTAACATTTGCACGAAACTGCATATAGGAATGCCTGAAATAGACTGCTAAGCAGGTGTGGAGCATCTATCACGACAGAAAAGGTCCAAGTGACTGAGTAATAAGTAAAGTATTCGCTCCAAGGTTTTTGGCCTGCAGTGGCAAAGGCCTTAGTGTTCAGTTGGTTTTTTTAGCTTTGGAGATAAGGTAATGTTTGCTTTAAGTGGTGGGTGATGATCTCTTGTTTTCTTTTAGAAAAGATTCAACATAAGGTATTCTTCAAGACTGTATGGTTATTCTTTCGACTCAAATACTTCTATTTCTTCTTCGTCAATGAGAGTACAATCTCCAGACATTGCTACAAAGGGGAGAGCATGTGGAAAAGGGGACCTAAACCCTCCCATTTCAGGCCCAGATGCCCAGTGATAGCCCACAACAGGTGCTGGCCCATTCAGCCGAACTTCCAGGTCCCAGTGCCACCTCTGTTACCACACACAATTCCTCCTGGACATAGCACAGTAGAAGCCACTACCCACGGCTACATAGGGCAGATTTGAAGATGAAAATTCTCCATATACAGAAAAGGAGCAGAGACGAATGAAGAGTGAGGTCATGATGGTGACTAAATGGAAGCTTCGTAGTACGGCTCATCATCAGACTTCATGCCAGATGGGATGATGCTCTTTGCGCTCTAAAGATCGCGGCCCACCTCCATGCACATCTGTTCTCTCATTGACACCACCCTCTCTGCTGGCGAACCTGAAAACAAGATTTCAAAGACTTCATTTTCTTCAGACTTCGGAGGGTCTTGCTTGCATGATGGCTCCTTGCATACGGGAGGGCAATGTAAGCCCTTGCATGTTGGCTCCTTGCATAATGGAGGGCTTTCATTGCGTAGCATGCAATCAGAGAGTTGCAGGCGCTTCCTTCGGAGCACTTTCATGCAGGGCAGCAAGATACTTCTCAATAACATAGCTCTTGCTTTACAGGAGAAGCTTCTTTGGCTTGCCTGTGTCTCACTTACACATCTGTTTGTACATGTAAGAGAGGTACCAGCAGGTGTGATGGAGCTGGAGCAGCACATCAATGGATCAGATCTCTGTTTCCCTCAAGGATGGCACTAAGGTGCAGGTGCCAGATGTTCCCGGATAAGGAATAGCCTTGAGACCAGAAAACTTGATTCTGGAGTTCAGTGTCAGATTCAGAACGGAAATTTGTTATGCATTCACACTAACACAGGCACTAAACTTCAAAGAAAAGTTGAATGTTCCCAGTCAGCACAATTCCTTCAAAGCGCATGTAACCAAAAAATTGTCACGCCCCTCATACAGTCGATCCATGGTAAGGTTTTAATCTGCCTACCATAGTTTTCAACCAAAAACCATTCACACAAAGAGAATTTATCATTGTAGTCATCCAGACCTGAGAATTGAAATCTTCAGTAAGAGCAGAATTTTGTTGCGACAAAGAATCTGCTAAAGATCTAGCTGCCTCTAGAGCCCGCTGCAGAGCATACTTTTCTTGAGTCAAATCATCAATGTGCTGCATCATATTTAAGAAATAAAAGCCCTGTCAAGTTAATGGGACGTAAACCCTCTGGCTTTCACAAATAAACTACTGATGCTAGCAAACCTGTTCCAGTGCAGCAAAGTCATCATTCCCTGCATGTTTTTGCTTTTCCTCTTGTTGGCTGAGAGTCTTTGATTCTTTCTCCTTGTCTAAAGGTGAATCTGCTTTTGAATGATCAGAAGCGGACAATGGCAATGAAGGGCCTTCTTGATGACCAGTTGAAGATGGAGCGATAGGTGAAGCTGTTCGGTTTGCAGATAATGGTTGAAACGGTGACTTGTCAAGAAGCCTTGAAGGGAAGAGGGGCTCTCTCTCTACACGTTCAGAAAAGGGCAACTTCTTTGGCTGCAAAAATGAAAAATCAGTCTCCTTCAGGTCCCATGATCTTCTACCATTGGATATCCCTGAGAACATATGCTGGCCATGCAATTCCTCTCTCTTGCTGTCGACTAATTCATCCTTGGTAGATGATGACAGACTGATGACTGAAGCATCTGAATCTGCAAGCTCACATGAAAGCCGAAGCACCCTTACTAAAGACAGGGGAGAGAAACTTTGATACAAATTTCAATGCATCACTTGGTAAGATAGCATGGATAAGCAAAACACCACAGAGCAAGCAAAAGCTACTTCTGTGGCAAACCATTACCATTCTCTTGAAGCTTGACAGCCAAGTCACCGACCGACTTACTCGGAACTATGGCAGCAGTATAAGGCATGTATCCTGAGAAGGAAGAAACTCCCTGGACAGAATCGTTTGTTATGCTTGTTGTCTCATGAGACTCGCCGCCACTTGTTTGCTCCAACTGTGAATCTTGAAACAAACTCTCCTTTCTCTCGTCTTTGAGAACACTAACAGGTTGAGCATCCTGACCATTAACACCACTTTTCCCACCATTCCCTTCAGTAATGGGACCAAAACTAGGACCATTGGCAAGGCCCTCTGAATGCACATCACTTGAAACTGCCCTTTCTGCTGCTTTATTTTTTCGTTTCTTTCTAAACTCATCAAGCTGCAACAGAGTCAAAAAGAAACCCAACACCTAAAACATTCTTCAAAGGGCGAGTAATTTGAACAATTTAAGGAGCAGAAAACATGAACAAATTGAAGATAGAATGCACACTCTTAGGAAAAAACCCCTAAGAAAAGCCCAGGTTCACCTACAAAGGAGCATGCACATTCAATAATCATGGTGGTCATCCGCAAGACAATAAAACAATCAGCTCCATCATGCATAGTATGAAAAATACTACAACATCCACCCACACCATCATTGCCCAGCTTTTGGTGTAGAAATAAGTATCTACATATGTTCCCAATACATCGCGCACCTCTAGAGACACACAGATACATGAGCATAAGTAAGAAAGAGGTCTGCGCATAGCTAAACAAAACCGTTCAATGTAAGAATTCGAACATAATTGATAGGGCAGACACAACACCACAAGATAAAAAGAATATCCACAGATGGCAACTCAGACAAAAACAGCTATCAACAAACCATCGACACAATTCATACAAACCAGAATATGTATCAATAAGCAAGAAGAATAACAGCATAAGCATTCAGCATTGGATTTAGAGCACGCTCAGGTAAAAACATGGATATGAACCTAATCCACTCATTCCACTAGGCTTAGAGAGTTTATCACACTCATAATTTCTTGCATTCACACCATGATCTCATAAACATGTGACCTTAAATATCTTCAAGAACTGTTGATGCTGGACAATGCGTCTACCCTGTGTCACAAAATGATGATGCAGCATTGAACCTGAAGAGGGAAGCAAGCCACGCTGGAGCTGCCTGAACAGAGGACCCGCCGTCTCTGACCCGGTGGGCAGGAATCCCAGCGGTTATTTGCCACATGAATCACGGTGCTGCTCACGTAGCTACACAGATGCAGCCTGACATGGTTGAGGCACTACAGACGCAGCCTGACATTGTGGAACAGATGCAGGCTGCTTGGCAGTGGACGTGGGGGTCACAATTGAAAGCAAACACTTTTGCATAGCTTTTGAACGATAGCAGTTGCTTTTGTACTTCAATGCCATTAAATGTGATGCACTCAGCAGATCAGAGCATGGTTGCACCTTGCACAAAGACTCCCTGGCTGTAACCGACTTGGACACTCCAAGTCAAGAAACTACCGCGACACCACAATTAATCACTTCAAAACAGTTCACAGTTCACAATTGATTCGACACTGGCCCAGCGGAGTTCCGTGCCTAGAGATATTGGCCCCAAAGATTGGCGCCCCTTTCGGTATTTCTTTTTGTATTAATCTGCAACTCAAAGTACAAGCGAGTGGGAGGCTCTCACTCTCAGACTCTGCGTCCAGATGGGAGGCCTGCCCACGTATTCAAAGAGTTTACAAGGGATGCAAAAAGCAGAGCCCCAAAAGCTTTTAAAACTCAAAAAGCTGTAAATTTTTAAAAACTAGCCTCTCACAAGGCTTGGTAAATTAAGGCAAAGGTGTCTCGGATTATTTCTACTTGAGATACAGAGACATAGAGACGCTCTATTGAGAGGGCAAAGACAGAGACAGTCCCAAAGACGCATCTCAGATTTCTTCAGTCTGAGTACCATAGAGGCAGAGGGGACACCACCATCACAGAGCTCGGTTCCCACCCACACACACCAGTGGTACTCTCATTGACCGAGCTATAGAGTTGGGGAGATCGAGACGACCGCGACTGAGGAGGGGAGCCACGCAGCACCGGCGGAGATTGCGGCAGAGGATCCACAGGATTCTAGCACGACACCCTGAGTGTCGACCAGGATAGGCTCCATGCCATTGCTTTATTATATCATGGTGACACTTATCCCCACTTTGTACCTTTGTGGCATGATACCATTGCTCAGCCTACCAGCCACCCATAGGAGTCGGTAGCACTCCTATCTCGGTTCTTTGTTTGTAGTTTTCTTTGTTTGTACCCAGACTTGGTACTAGACTCATCATTGTAATCAGTTGGTCTCATAGGTCATTTTGGCCTTTTGTAGACGTTAATATATCATTTCATTTCATTCCCAAAAAAAACGACGGCTACTTTCAAACGGAGAAACAGAGATACTGTACTATCACCAGGATCCTTACGAGTCGGGAAAACCTCCAGGATACATGATGAGCTACTAATGGAGAAGGTCCAGGTGATGCTCAAATCAGAGCTAAACTATATGAGGGATGACATCAGGAAGGAAATGCACGGGAACGCTGAGAGCTACAGGAACTCCATGTATGGAGACATGAAGAGAACTAAGGAGAGAGATCCGGGGGATACAGAATGAGGAAATTCAGACCGTGAAAACGGAATTACGATACCTGATCAAGGCCGAAGTAAATGTAGCAGAATGCGTTATGCAAAAGAAACTCGATGAGGCAGTAGCAAGTTTTGAAGCATGGAAAACAAATATGGAAAAGCACATGGGGGAAAAAGATGCAATAATCGAAGAGCTAAAAGGAGAACTTGCGGCTTGCAAATCTGCAACTAAGGAGAAAGGAGCTCGAGAACATGAAGGATCAGATGAAAGCTCTACGGAAAGGAGATGAACAGAAATCGAAAACGGCATCTTCATGGGCGGAACGTCTTGTTAAGACACAAGAAAAGGTTAATGAAGCAGAGAAATGGATTGAGGATGCGAAGAAAGGGAAGGCCTAGATGCCTGAGACCACACCTACCTCCACCATTATTAATATGACCATTGAGGAAGAGCAGAAAAGGAAGAATCGGGCTCTGCATGTGCGAGTCACAGGAGTCAAAGACAAAGAGAATGTAGATGAAGAAGTGAGGGAACTGCTACAACGCATGGGCATCACAGAGCCTACTCACACAAGTGCATGGAGAGTGGGCAAGAAAGGAATCGACGAGAAGGGAAACGTAAAGGATAGGGCACTTATTCTCCGCTTCCCGAATATAGAAATAAGGATAGAATTTCTAAAGAAGAGGCCAACTCTTAAGAAAACCGGTATTTTCCTGGGAGATGACCTTACATTGGCACAAGTGGCACACATGCAAGAGTTGATGCCAGAGATCAGGGCAGCAAGAGAAAAGGGGAAAATCGCCTTTTATAGAGGAGGGAAAGTAGTGGTTCTGGAAAAGCACTCATCATGACGGTGTGAGACCTATGGGGCGACGCTCCGGATAGCGGCGTGCAATTGTAATGGATCATATAGGCTAGATGTAGGTGCCTTTGAAGAGAGCTTTAGGGACAGAGACATAGTTTTCTACTCAGAGACACACCAGATACCGGGACAACTTATGCCACATGTGAAGGGGTATTTATGGGAAACAGCTGGTCGACCAGGCAAGAGATCTCTACGAGGTAGCCGCGGTTCAGGAGGAGTAGCAATCTTATTTAAAGAGGATCTGAGACCACTACTACAGATTATCAGGAAAGATGAACGAGCAAGGTATATGTGGGTGAGAATGAGGCCGAGACAAGTAGATTTCTATATATCGCTATATGCTACTTCCCTCCAAGTACATCAGTCTACTCCTCACCTAAAGGACAGTCCCCTTTCTCCATATTGAATAATAACATATGGGAGTTCTCTAGAGATGGAGACATCGTTCTCTTAGGAGACTTTAATGCCAGAACGGCCAACTCTCAGGCAGTATTCTATAATACTTCTGAGGAAATGCTCAGAGAAGTGGATTTATCACAGGAGGGGCTTACTAGAAATTCACAGGATAAAGAACACACTGAATATGGGAGACATCTCATGGAGATGGCAACTACACATGGTTTGGCCATACTTAATGGTCTAGAGAATTTCCCTTTATCTGGGGGATTCACATGCTTCCCGCACAGGCATAGGGCCAGTACGGTGGTTTATGTCATGACTTCACCAAACTTTATTTCTAGTATCGAGGACCTTAAGGTGGGACCCAGACCGGTTGGGATTGCAGTGGATAATGCTCTCTTGACCTTATCAATCTCCTTCCAATACAATGCCTCTCAAGTACAAAGGAAGAAGACACACACAAGATATACTTTCACGCCAGAGACTGATTCAGTCTGTGTGGAACAGATCTATAATAGGATGTGGGCAGCCGAGCCAGTATATACTGTAGAGGAGATTACTTCTCAGCTAACAGAGATACTACATGGAGCAACACAAGAGGCATACCCACATACTCAGCCTGATCAGAAGAGAGGATCTGGGAACATGCCTCAAAACAGTTGGTACGACGAGGAATGCAGAGAGATGAGAACCCAGGTCCAGAAAGAGCTTACACTTGGGATCATCACATATAAGCAGTCTCGGATTGCTCTTCGGCGTATAGTACGTCGCAAGAAAAGGGCATTTTTAGCCAAACTAGAGAAGGATTTATATCAGCTCTTCTTGAGTCAGGACTCACATGAGGCCTGGCGTTTATTTCACGAGCACTCGTCACCTCCGACAATTACTTCTACTGAGATTTGGGGTCAATATGTAACATCATTATATACGGTATCTGGACAGCCTCCATTACCAGATCCGCTAGGGCCATGCCCTGCTACTAGTACTTTCTTTACTACGGAAATGGTGGAAAAAGCCATTGATAAGATGAAGACAAGAAGAGCATATGATCATGAGGGTTTAGTAGCAGAACATCTGATCCATGCAAGGGATCTACTTTCAGAAGTCCTTGCTCGTCTGTTTAATCGGGTCATGTGTAAAGGATTACCTAAATCTTGGAAATTATCTACTATCGTACCTATTTTCAAGTCAGGGGATCCTATGATACCCGGGAACTACCGTACCATTATGGTGGGTCACACATTGACACGACTGTACGCATCCATTCTGGAACAAAAATTGAGTAGATGGGCAGAGAATGAGGGCATAAGGGCAACAGGACAAGCTGGATTCAGGAGGGATTATTCCAATTTAGATCACATTCTTACGCTCAGAGCCATTATTGAGGAAGGAAGAGCAAGCGGGAGAAGGATGTATTGTTGCTTTGTGGATTTTCGGAAAGCTTTTGATATAGTACCAAGGGCCAGATTGTTGCGCAGAATGCAAGAGTTAGGGGTCCCCAAAGAGATTATCTGGGGGATCATGGCCTTATACGGGTCAGTAACTGGTTATGTACGTACTCCAGAAGGGGATTCCGACATTGTTCATTCCACCGTTGGAGTAAAGCAGGGATGCCCACTGTCCCCTACTTTATTTGGTATGTATATAGATGAGGTATCAGATTACATTGATAGAGAGGGTGACAGAGGTGCTCAACTTGCAGGGTCATGGATCCCTTTGTTGTTGTACGCAGATGATATTGTATTGATAGCAGAATCACCAGATGGAATGATGAGGCAGTTAGATGCATTACATAAATTCGCGGAGGACAGCGGATTGTCAGTACATTTGGGTAAAACCAAAGTTATGGTGTTTAACACCACACCGCAGTGGGTTAGGAGATCGGCACCTACATTTGCATATGGCCAGGATACAGTAGAGTACACAGATGCATACACATACCTTGGTGTGGTATTTACAGGACCGAAGTTTACTCTTAAGAAAGCAACGGATGCTAGATTGTCCAAATCCTCTGCGGCCTTGGGAGGGTTGGAGAGGATGTGAAACCGGCCTGTTCAATCCAAAAAGAGCGGTAGACTTTACTTCAAACCTTGATTTAGCTTTCACCCATTATTAGTCGTCTATTCTACATGTACTTTCAAGACACAACAAAGGGGAGAGGGATACAGGCTGCTAGATTGCACCTGCATGAGTAGACCGACACCAAATTGGCCCCTAACTTAGGCGCCCCTTTCGGTATTTCTTTATTGCTTAAAAAAGGGAATAAACGTTGTGGTTCCCTACAAGCTGCCCTGCACAAGCTCGGCTGAATTTCAATTGTTCCAGCCCGATTTCGGTAGCATAACTGTACTAGGACCCTTCACAGTCAGTATTCCCACGCATTGACTGACTTTCCCGACGCATACGGGCACTTTACAAAACCTGGCGAGAATCTGCAGCACGCTGAATTCTCTCTTTTCTGCCCCGAAAATGCGCCAGATCACCTGTACAGCGGTCCCCTCGCGTCCCCGAACCTCCTGGGGGTATTAGGGACCATTTAGGGCCAAAACCCTAAACCTGCAAAAATACACAGCAGGCTGTAATTCACTGTTTCGGGCTCCATTTCGCGTGCCGATTGCATCCATAGCAAGTCCTCGAGCTCCCGCACCTATAGGGCTACTTGCCCTTTGAATCGGACGAGATTTCTAGCGTGAAACCTCTCCGAATTCACCTATACCTGCGGGGGATTAGCCGCTAGCTAATCCAGTACCTGTGCAAGAGGCTCTTGCCTCGGCAATCGCGCATGAACCCACACAACTATACATTGGTCAAATGAAAAGCCCACTAGAGGGGCATAACATACTAGTGCCCCCTTCTGTTGCATGAGGAAAGTGCACCAGAAGGTGCCACTTGGCACATTTATAAGCATTTCCCCGTTTCGGGGTTGCCGCCTAAAAATCTCCCAACCAGTTGCCCAGTTGACTTCACGGCAGAGTAAGAAAATGTTCCCCTTGTCATTCCGGAGGTAATGACGCAAACACATTTTCAGGTCCCAAAATAGCAGTTCCCTAGATTTTAGGAGATGCTGCCATTGTATCTTTCTAGGTCATCTGACCCCCTTTGTACACTGCAGCCACACCCAAAACTGAAATGTAGCCTCTGTAGCAAAGGATTCCACTTTGGCTAGTCAATGACCCCACTTTGGCTAACCATAGTCTTTGTCCGACCTTAGTGCTCTCTTGCCCTCGGGCCTGGACTCCCTCTGGACAGTTCCACACTAGCTATGCAATGCAGGGCAGTTAGATTTCCCGAGGGGTGTTTCCAAAAAGTGAAAGTAAATAGATAATAAGAAAGAAATCAACAAAAAGGATAGATAGTAGTCACACGCTGGTGACATACCCCCCTCTTGAAATCTCAAACGTCCTCGTTTGCATCTATGTCGTACATGCTCATAGTCAACATTGATGTATTCAACACCTGTCGACACATGTACGACACATACATGCTCATTGTTAACCCTCGTGTATTCAACACCTCGTCGACACATGTATTGCCTGCGTGTGAACCCTATCCCAATGACATAGTGGTAGCTTCGCACTCTGCCATTGCTTTGAGTCACTAACTTTCCAATGACAAAATGGCAGCTACACATTTTGCCACTGTCTTATAGTACACGTTGGGCCCAGTAACACTTTCGAGCATACCGAAACCGACAGTTTAAGAATGCAGTTACACATGTACCCTTTGATAGAAGCAATTACTGTATCCTTGACAAACTGATAAGAAATACTCACTTCTATAGCACTAACCATACTTTTGGACATTCCATAAGAGCAATCGCCAAACTGACAATCTGTACAGCTCTAACATTCATGTAACAGGTATTTCATTTGAGCTCACTTTAAATACCATGTACATCATTTGTTTCAGAAGCCATTGTCACACTAACAATCCATGTAGCTTTGAAACTCAAGGGGTCAAGGTAGGTTGCAAATCGAAGGCTTCAAGGTAAAGTGATAACACAGTTGGTGACTCTGCAAGTTCACCTTCTTCCATCCACTTAGCATCCATTGGTGGATAGTTTCCGAACTTTACCAAGTAACGCCTAGCAACCTTGCCTTTCACTTTTCTTTCCTTATGTGCCAAAATCTGTTCGGGGACCAAGATCTCGTCAAGTTCCTCGACTTCCGGCTGATCTTCAGCTGGCATATCCTCTCGCACATCACCCACATAGGGTCTGAGAAGACTCACATGAAACGCATTGTGAATCTTCCAACTGTCAAGCAATTTCAGCCTATATGCAACATCACTGATTATGTCGCACACTTGAAAAGGCCCATAGTAACGCATGCTGAGCTTTGGAAACACTCTTTCCTTGCCCTTCATCTTCTTTAACCTTGCCTTTTCAAAGCGTAAAAGCACCCAATCACCAAGTGAATATACCACTTCACGACGGTGACGATCAGCTGCTTTCTTTTGCTTTACCTCAGTCTTTTCTAAGGCCACTTTGACCTTCTTCTACATTTCATCCATGTCCTGAACATACTTATCTGCTTCAAATATCTTGTCCTTTGTATGCAGTATGGGAGGAACTTTCTTGCCACCTTCAACTATCTCAAAAGGTGCCTTGCCAGTGGATGAATGCACTGTATTATTGTATGCATACTCCACCAATGGCAAATATTGCTCCCACTTTCCTTTATGCTCTGACACATAGCACTTCAGCAGATCTAGGACAGAAGAATTTGCCTCTTCTGACTGCCCATCTGTTTGAGGATGAAATGACGAAGAGAATTTGAGCGTTGTGCCCATATTCTCAAACAAGCCTCTCCAGAAGAAACTTGTCATGCGTGGATCACGGTCGCTAACAATCGACTATGGCATGCCATGATACTTGAAAATATTGCTCATAAACAAGCGTGCCATCTGATCTGGCTTTATCTTCTTCCTGACAGGAGTAAAATGAGCCTGCTTGCTGAATCTGCAAATAATGCCATCGTTTCCTGTCTGCGTTCTCGGAAGATCAAAGATAAAATCCATAGCAATACTTCCCCATGGTTTATCTGGAATAGGTAGTGGTTGCAATAACCCTGGTGCCTTTTGCCTGTCAAACTTGACCTTTTGGCAAATTAGGCATTCTCGCACAAAGGCATCCACATCTCTTCTCAATGTGGGCCAATAGAAGAATGTCTCAACCGCTTTAACCGTAGCATCGATACCACGATGCCCTGCATACAGTGGGACATGACTCTCTTCTATAACTTTGCGTCGCAATGGCTTTGTGACACACAATCTGCCATGCATCATCATGAACCCATCTTTGAGAAGATAGTGTTCATGACGTTGTCCATCCATTAGCTACTCGAAGACGCTTGCAAAATCTTCATCATTTGCATACTGTTCTCTCATATCATCAAGTTCATGATGATAAGGAATTGACACAGCTGAAATTTGTGGCTTCCTTGACAAGGCATCAGCCACGACGTTCTTCTTACCTTCCACATGCACAATCTAAAAATGGAACATGGACAAGATATTTGCCCATCGCATATGCTTCTCAGATAACTTTGTCTGTGTCAAGAAGTATCGCAAGGTCTGATGGTTCGTTTGGACAACGAAATCTGCACCTAGCAGGTAGTGTTTCCAACTTCAGAGCGCATGAATCACAGCCAGTAACTCTTTCTCATAGACCTGCATGGTCATCTCTGGCCCTTGCAAAATTTTGCTCTCATAGGCTACTACCCCACCATCTTGCATTAGCACTGAACCAATGCTACTACCAAAGGCGTCACACTGGACCACAAATGACTTCCTAAGATCTGGCAACACAATGACTGGATCTGAAGTCATCTTTTCCTTTAAGAGATTAAAAGCTGAAATCTCTTTCTGTGTCCATCTAAAGGTGACTGCCTTCTTTTGAAGTGCATGTAAAGGTGAAGCAATCTCAGCGAAATTTCGGATAAACCTTCTATAATAGGAGCATAGTCCCAAGAAACTTCGGACATCGTGCACCGACTATAAATCTGGCCATGACTTGATCGCTTCAACTTTTGCAGGATCCATTCTAACACCATCGTTTGAGACAATGTGTCCGAGAAAATGAATCTCTTCCAGAAAAAATTCACTTTTCTTTGCATTGATGAGCAACCTATGACTGCGTAGCTCTTCGAACACAATGGCCAAGTGATGTCTATGCTCCTCTTCATTCTTTGAGTAGACTATCATGTCATCAAAGAATGTACCAACAAACTGCTGGTGGGACGGAAAATTTGTCCATCATCCTATTGAACGTAGCAGGAGCATTTGTGAGACCAAAGGGCATCACTAAAAATTCATAAAGGCCAAACGTTGTTCTAAAAGCAGTCTTGTGCACATCCTCTGATCTAATGCGGATCAGATGGTACCCACTCTTTAGATCTATCCTCCTAAACATAGCTGCTGCTCCTAATTTGTCTAGAATATCATCAATTCTAGGTATAGGGAACCTATTTTTGATGGTATTCTTGTTCAGTGCACGGTAGTCGATGCACATACGCCATGAGCCATCCTTTTTCTACACCAACAACACTGGAGAACAGAATGGGGATGAACTGGGCTGAATCAGCCCTTTTTCTAACAACTCCTGTACTTGGCCCATTATCTCTTTCTATTGAGCCGCACTAACCCTGTACGGAGGCTTATTTGGTGGGCTACTGCCTGGCACCAAATCTATCGCATGGTCCTCGGGTCTCTCTGGCGGTAATTGAGACGGTAATGAATCGAAAAAACAGTCACTATATTGTTGTAAAAACATTGACCTTTCTTTATCTAGCACAGATAAATTTGATTCATCACAATCTGACACTTCACGTGCAAAAACCAACTACGCAGAAAGATGCTTTTTCATTACAGAAGTAATAGCAGAACCTGATACAGTGGGAATAGACTCCCCTTTAAGCTTTACATCCAGAATGTGAGTGTTTCCCTTGCTCTGTACAGTGATCTTTTTGTTGTAGGCATCCATGATTCCCTGTACACGAAATAACCAAGGAATACCTAGCAACACATCACATCCGTCCAGTGGCATGATGTAAAATTCTTCAGTATCTACATAGGATTGGATATGTAAGCGCAACTTTACAATGATGGGTGTCACAGCTTCTGTATGACCAGGACATGCCAAACCTGCCTCTGCTGTATACCCCATCTCTTCAGGTCTGATTCCCAACTTTGAAGCCAATTCTGGGGAAATGAAGTTAGCTTTCGCACCTGGATCAAAGAAGATAAGAACTGTCTGATCCCTGACCTTTCCCCATGCTCTGCAAAGCTCACTTGCATCTGAATTTGGCTTATCGCCCACCATATCTGGCACTAGACCAGCCATGGGCTTCTTTCCTTTCCTGTCCTCCTTGTCTTCAGAATCAGCTGGCCTTTTCTTTGTAGGACAGTTGTAAGCAATGTGGCCAGGCTGCTCACAAATAAAGCATTTGTTCTCTGACCTCAGGACCTTCTTTTGCTCTTCCGACTTGCGAGGAAAACCTCTTTTCCATTTCTTCGCTGGTCCCTTTTCTGATTCAGTCGTAGCTTTGTCTTTCCCTGCGTTGGCTGGCTCCTGAGTCACTCTAGGAACCTCCTTGGGAACATACTTCTTCGCTGAATTTTTCTTGGCTGATCCTTCCTTGACGCCAGTATTAAATTCACAATCTTCTCCCTTGAGCAAACCATTGCCAGTGTTTGCTACCTCGATGAGCTGCGTCAAAGTAGTGAATTTGGTCTTCGTACAGTACTTTTTCAATCCTTTGGGTAGGCCACAACAGTATTTTTCAATCTGTTTTGTCAATGGCACAAACCTATAGGAAGTTACTGGAGGTAGAGCTTTCCAAAACATTCGATTATAGTCATCCAGATTTCTGCAAGTGGCAGCATTAAGCTGGTGCCATTCTGTCATGACATCTGCTTCAAAGTCATCAGATAACCATGCTGCTGCAAAAATTTGCTTGAAGTAAATCCATGTGGACGGAGCTTGCCCTTGAAGCAATAAAGTTGTCCACCATTGTCCCACATTCCCTGTCAAGAAAGTGGCTACCTTGCGGACCTTTGAAGCCTCTGTAAAGTTTCCCCCTGCATAGGCCTTGTCAAACTGCTGGAGGAATGAGAGAGCCTTCTTCCTGTCATCAAACCCTGTAAAGGTCGTGAATGTCACACCATTGCCACCTTCTTTGTACGGAGTTGGCCTCTCCAACGGCGTTAATTTGTCATATGGAAGTGACTGAAACATGGGAACACTGTTAGGGTTCATTTGTGTTCCCTGACCGCAATTAAGTTGACCTGGAAATGCCATATTTGGCTGCTGATTTGTAATTCCAGCCATACCAAAATTTGCCTGTGGCATCCCAAATTGGCCCTGAGTGCTTTGAAACCCTGGTAGCATGCCCGTGACACCATACATGGGGTTAGGTATCATTGTTTGAGCACCCCCAAACACTGTTCCTGGCGTGTAAAACTGATTTCCACGTGCATGACCAACCATGCTCTGGAATACCGATCCACCTCCAAAATAGCCAAGGTGTACTGAAGGTGGTGGGAAGACCTGTTGCATAGCCTGTAGGTTGCTTCCCTGCCCATTAGAACCAGCTATAGGCTGCTGAAAAGTGGCGGACTGAACTAGTACAGCTTGAAAGACTGGGATCTCAGCCACCTGTTCTTGCACCTTAGGCACAGGTTGTGGAGAAGAATGTTCTCCGTCAAGTGTACAGGTGTTTCCATTGACTGTGCTGTATGACTCACCTGTTCTTGAGCCTTAACAGACTTCTGAATACGATCCAGTGACACAACTTGCTGAGACGGAAGAGGAGGTTGCAGAAAGGCTAAGAACCTCGGGTTCTGCATTACTTGTGTGAACATAGCCACAGCAGTAGCCAACTGGGTCCTGAATATATCATCATCCGTCTGTGGTGGTCATGAAGACTAACCCACTTCATGTGTCTGTTGCCCCTGTGAAGAGGAAACCTCTTCAATCACATCATCTGGTCTGTCAGCCATAATTGCAATTCCCTGTGTCTGGTCTATGATCCCCTGTGTCTTCAAGCCCAACCTGACCAAGGCTCACTTCTATGGGAAAAAGTGATTTAGTCCCGGGGATGGAACCATGACACCGGCCTGTTCAATCCAAAAAGGGCGGTAGACTTTACTTCAAACCTTGATTTAGCTTTCACCCATTATTAGTCATCTATTCTACCTGTACTTTCAAGACACAACAAAGGGGAGAGGGATACAGGCTGCTAGATTGCACCTGTATGAGTAGACCAACACCAAATTGGCCCCTAACTTAGGCGCCCCTTTCGGTATGTCTTTATTGCTTAAAGGAGGAAATAAACGTTGTGGTTCCCTACAAGCTGCCCCGCACAAGCTCGGCTGAATTTCAATTGTTCCAACCCGATTTCGGTAGCATAACTGTACTAGGACCCTTCACAGTCAGTATTCCCACGCATTGACTGACTTTCCCGACGCATACGGGCACTTTACAAAACCTGGCGAGAATCTGCAGCACGCTGAATTCTCTCTTTTCTGCCCCGAAAATGCGCCAGATCACCTGTACAGCGGTCCCCTCGCGTCCCCGAACCTCCTGGGGGTATTAGGGACCGTTTAGGGCCAAAACCCTAAACCTGCAAAAATACACAGCAGGCTGTAATTCACTGTTTCGGGCTCCGTTTCGCGTGCCGGTCGCATCCGTAGCAAGTCCTCGAGCTCCCGCAACTGTAGGGCTACTTGCCCTTTGAATCGGACGAGATTTCTGACGTGAAACCTCTCCGAATTCACCTGTACCTGCGTGGGATTAGCCGCTAGCTAATCCAGTACCTGTGCAAGAGGCTCTTGCCTCGGCAATCGCGCATGAACCCACACAACTGTACATTGGTCAAATGAAAAGCCCACTAGAGGGGCATAACATACTGCCATAGAGGAGAGAGAGGGCAGTGCGTAGCGTGCAGGGCATCACTCCTAGCACCGCACTGTACATAGGAGGGAAAAGCAAGCACTCCATAGCTCTTAACCTGTGACAAAAATCTGCAAATGAGCCCTTCTCCTCTCTAAAATCAGCGCCCCCTTCTCTTGCATGAGGAAAGTGCACCAGAAGGTGCCACTTGGCACATTTATAAGCATTTTCCCGTTTCGGGGTTGCCGCCTAAAAATCTCCCAGTTGCCCAGTTGACTTCACGGCAGAGTAAGAAAATGTTCCCCTTGTCATTCCGGAGGTAATGACGCAAACACATTTTCAGGTCCCAAAATAGCAGTTCCCTAGATTTTAGGAGATGCTGCCATTGTATCTTTCTAGGTCATCTTACCCCCTTTGTACACTGCAACCACACCCAAAACTGAAATGTAGCCTCTGTAGCAAAGGATTCCACTTTGGCTAGTCAATGACCCCACTTTGGCTAACCATAGTCTTTGTCCGACCTTAGTGCTCTCTTGCCCTCAGGCCTGGACTCCCTCTAGACAGTTCCACACTAGCTATGCAATGCAGGGCAGTTAGATTTCCCGAGGGGTGTTTCCAAAAAGTGAAAGTAAATAGATAATAAGAAAGAAATCAACAAAAAGGATAGATAGTAGTCACAAGCTGGTGACAGGATGTGTTCACAAGTGCAGTTTCAGGAACCACGAACAAAACTTTGGCTCTTTGATACTGTGGTGGCTTCGGCTATGCTTTATGGAGTCCAGATTTGGGGACCATCTGTGGATCAGGATAATTGGAAGTCAATGGAGAGACCTTTGGTATCTATGATTTCCTGAATGATTAGAGCCAAGGCCTCCATACCACCCGCGATTACCCGAGCGGAACTAGCTGCCCCTCCAATAGAAATTGAAGCTCTTACCAGATCAGTGTCCTTTATACATGGTTTATGGGATACAAATATTGCCGATATACTAGATTGGCCCTCGATTCCTCTCGACAGTTAGCAATGAAAGGAGATACATCATGCTAGTATGCGCAATTGTCCTCGTGGTTTCAGAGACACGGGTTCAGTATGGAAAGATTACCCCCCTTCCAATACTCTCTTGAGGCTCCATCACTGGCAATCACACGAACGGAGATTAATAAAATCATCCGCCAGGATCTTATACAGTTGGACACTAAGAGGACATGGGTAGACCCTACACAAGAATTGGGCACGAAGATGGCCGACTACAAAGAAAACTTCCTACAGCTATCTTAAGATGGCTTTGTGATTCGCCCGAGCTACATGGATACCCACCTGTCTCATGGTTTGAGATGTGCTATTGGTCAGATTCGTACATCCTCACACCTGTTGGAAATTGAATTTGGCATATTTAGGGGAATCCCACCTGAGAGCAGAATTTGCAAGTTATGCGGAATGGAGCCGGAGACAGAATTACACTACATATGCCACTGCACTGTATACTATGAGATACGTGGGCGTTTCCATTGCCTATTTAAAGAAGGCTTTGGACCTCTAGATAGAGTCATGCAATACCAAGATCAAAGGTGCTTAGGCCTGTACCTACTGGAACTACATCGGCACAGGGATAATCTAATGAGAAGACAAAGAGCACTACAGCCTGAGAGGCAGATCACAGATTTCTTTGGATCGAGAGAAGCAGGAATGGAAGGAGAAGCGAGAGGCGAGCAGCGAGCACAAGGGAGTACCCACATTCATACCAAAGGCACCCTCATTGACAGGGCGATTGAGTTTAGGAAATCGAGATGACCACGATCGAGATGCAGAAGCACACTTCAACGGAAGAGACTACAACAAAGGATTAGAAGCATTCTAGCTAGACACCCAAAATGCTCCTAAGAAGTTTATCTAATACTTTGTATTTAGTTTTTCGCATTTATTTTCACATTTTCATACTTTTCAGACATTGTAACAAACTCACCACTTTTGTATCAGTTTGGTCTCATAGGTCACTTTGGCCTTTTGAAGACGTTAATATAACATTTCATTTCATTTCATTTCTCTCTCTCTCTCTCTCTCTCTCTCTCTCTCTCTCTCTCTCTCTCTCTCTCTCTCTCTCTCTCTCTCTCTCTCTCTCTCTCTCTCTCTCTCTCTCTCTCTCTCTCTCTCTCTCTCTCTCTCTCTCTCCATATGTTCACCTCTCTCGCAGTGAGAGGAACTTGGTATTGAGACAGGATCTGTGGCAGCTATACACTAGGAGAGTCTGGGAGGCACCTAGCTTGGGGACGAGGATGTCAGATTACAGAGACCAGTTTCTCACCATATTGTCTGGGGGGGTTCATACAGAGACCACGCTACATGGACACATATATGCCACACAGCTCACGGGTGGCGATTGGTCAGCTGAGAGTGGCTTCACACAGGTTAGAGATTGAGATCGGGAGACATACTGGTGTTCCCAGGGAGGAGCGAATCTGCAGAGCCTGCACAGAGGAGGTGGAGAGTGAGGAGCACTTTGTATGTAGATGCAGAGCATACACTGAGATCAGAGGCAGGTATGAGGCCTTATTCAGAGGACAGCCCACTCTCCAAGAGATCATGGAATCTCGAGATCAGAGACAGCTCGGACGTTTCTTACTAGAGATACAGAGCCATCGGGACACACTACTACAGCCACACACAGCTACATAGACAGAGGGGAGACAGTCGCAGCTCACAGACTTCTTTCAGAGGATTTCCGCCCCCCCCTCACCAGACACTCAGAGGGGGGTGACACTCCCACAGGCGGAGGTGAACCGAGCTAGACGACGACCATGAGTCACAGGCTACAGGGGCGCAAGCTCCCACCACCGACAGATCGAGGAGATCCGAGCCCGGGAGCGCCGTGCCACTGAGGAGCGAGTGGCTCAGATGAGGGCCGACCCGACAGCTTTCATCCCGGTAGCCTTGGCACCAGACCCACCCATGTACCACATCTTACATCCCCCCATTAGTACAGGATGGAGCTAGATAGCTTGATGCATTCTCATGATTGTACTACCTTGAGCATACAGACATGCATATACCCCTAGAGATAGAGCTCCATCCCTCCTCAGATACTCCACTACCTACATTCAGTTCAGTTTTGTATCAATTTTGTTTCATTTGTCTTTCCGATAGTCGGATGACATACACACCATGTACATTTGATTTGTCTCATAGGCCGATTTTGGCCTGACATAGACGTTAAAAATCTTTCTTTCTTTCTTTTCTCTCTCTCTCTCTCTCTCTCTCTCTCTCTCTCTCTCTCTCTCTCTCTCTCTCTCTCTCTCTCTCTCTCTCTCTCTCTCTCTCGTAAATTAAAGCAGGCTTTGAGTAGATTTCAGCCTTCAATTTTTACGTAGCCAAAAGCTGTCCATTCACCCTCCCACATGGCTGCCTGCCCACGAAGGCCGCCACATTTTTCGGAGTTGTCCTTACAATAGGCCACGTCAGTAGTAGGCCACGTCAGCATTGACCAGTGGGGCGGGTGTATGTGTGTACTGAGCAGCCACGTCACCAGTTTGTGACATACCCCCCTCTTGAAAGCATTGTAATCGCCCTCGATTACGCTTGCAATACAGACAGAAGCCATAAATTGTCTTAGCAGACACTGACTGTTAGTACCGACGCACTAGGAACACACATCTAGCACATGTACCAATTGACAATCACATCACAGGACATCACATGACAAATCACATCCAACATTCATTCGGATCTCAGAACATGATTTATTGGCAATGCAATTAGCAATCGCATCTAGATCCACTGAAGACCTCATAGATGCCCGATTGACTAATCCCTATTCAACCATGTCTATCGAGATCATTCACACCAAAATGCTGCAGTCATTTCGTCTATCAGTTCGTGCACTTACACAAGTCAAGAACAAATCAGTTTCATATTATCCGGAATTCCATTTCAAAAAGTCATACAACAGAATACTATCAGCTCTCAGTACCCCTGAAGCTCAAAGAGACATCAGTGACTCTAGTATTCAAAAATCGAGGCATCTGTTGACAAAGGAGCGGAGTAACTCGCCTCTTGTGCAACCCACTGCACCAGATCTCCGGCCAAGCTAAATTCAGGGTTCCATTTGGAGTAGACTATGCTAAACCAAAAACTTCAAGATAAAGTTTCACAATCTGAGGAGTATCTGCTAGGTTCTCCTCCTCCATCCACTTCGCATCCAATGCAAGATAATTCTTACATTTAACCAAGAACAGCCTTCTCACTTTACCCTTATTCTTTCTGTCCTTATGTGCCAATATCTGTTCAGGAACAAGGATCTCCTCGTTTTCTTCCACTTCGGGTTGCTCATCAAGCTCCCCATCTTCGGGCACATCACCTTTAAAAGGCTTCAAGAGACACACATGAAATGAATTGTGAATCCTCCAAGTGTCGGGCAGTTTCAGTTGGAAGGAGACATCATTGATCTTTTCGCAGATCTGGAAAGGTTCGTAGTATCGCATACTAAGCTTTGCAAAAAGCCTCTCCTTTCCCTTCTTCTTTCTCAGACGTGCCTTCTCAAAACATAAGAGCACCTAATCATTCTCCTTCAATTTCAAATCGTGACGATCGCGATCTGCTCCGTCTTTCCTAAGATTTCTGCAAAGCCTCACGGACCTTGGCAAAAGCCGTGTCCAAGTCGCACGTGTACTCATCAGCTTCAAAAATCTTATCTTTTGTGCTTAGGAAGGGTGGAATCTTCGCAGCACGTTCAATAATCTAAAAAGGCGCCTTCCCCGTCGAAGAGTGTATCATGTTGTTGTAAGCAAATTCCACCAAAGGTAGATACTTTTCCCATTGAGTCTTCTAATCCGAGATATAAGACTTCAATAAAGCTAAAACCATTGAATTGGCAATCTCAGATTGCCCGTCAATCTGCGGGTGGAAAGATGACGAGAACTGCAACCGCGTGCCAATGTTCTCCCAAATTGCCTTCCAAAACAAACTCGTGAATCTGGGGTCCCTGTCGGAGACAATCGTCTCGGGCATGCCATGTAATCTGAAGATCTAGGCCACAAACAGTCTCGCTAAGTGATCCGGCTTGACTATTTTCTTCACTGGAATGAAATGAGCCTGCTTGCTAAATCTGTCAATAACAGTCTAGATACCATCGTGACCACTTTGTGTTCTCGGGAGAACAAAAATAAAATCCATTGCAATACTTTCCCAGGGGCGGGTGGGTATGGGCAAAGACTGTAACAATCCCTATGCTTTATGCCTGTAAAACTTGACCTTTTGGCATACCAAGCAACTGCGCACAAACTCGTCCACATCCTTCTTAAGTCTTGACCAAAAGAAGTATCTCTCTACCCCTTTCAAGGTCCGCGGTGACCCGTAAAAGGTGGACAGTGGCATTTCGGTCATAACCTTTTCCCTCAACGGCTGTGTAACGCACAACATGGTTTTCCTCATCAAGTAGCCATCCTAAATGGAATATCCCGCTACTGTCTCCCCATCCCGTATCCGTGTGAAAATGTTTGCAAAATCTGTATCTGTGCCACGGAAATAGCCTGAACCAACTTCCAAGACAAAGCATCTGCCACCAAATTCTTTTGTCCCTGCGCATGGAAAATCTGGAAGTGAAACTGTAACAAGATGTTCGCCCACCGCATCTGCTTTCTGATAGCTGCTTCCATGACAAGAGGTAGTGTAAACTCTGATGGTCTATAAAGACAGTAAAATCCGCTCCGAGTAGGTAGTGCTGCCACTGAGTGAGAGCATGGATAACCACCAAAAGCTCTTTCTCATAAAGCTGTGCTATCAATTCGGGCCTTCAAAACAATCGGCTCTCGTAAGCAATGACCTGGCCTTCTTGCATTAAGACCGCACCCAGACTACAACCACAAGCATCACAATATACTTTAAAATTTAAATGACTTCTGCAAGTCCAGCAAAGTCAAAAATGGTCCCGTAATCAATTTCTCTTTCAATGTCTGAAAGGCAGTCACCTTTGTGGGTCCCCACGAGAAAGGGCTCCTTTCTGTGTCAAGATATGCAAAGGGGAAGCAACCTCTACAAACTTTCTAATGAACCGCCTGTAGCACGAACACAATCCCAAGAAGCTTCTAACTTCGTGGACATTCTTCAAATCGGGCCAATCATGGATAGTCTCTATCTTGGCCAGATCCATCTGCACTCCTGCTGCTGACACAATGTGTCCCAAAAAGTGTATCTCTGGTAGGAAAAATTCACTTTTCTTCGCATTAATCACTAACTTGTGATCTCGTAATGCTTGAAAGACCTGAAGCAGATGTTCTCTATGTTCTGCCCTTATCCTTGGAGAAAACAATGATATCGTCAAAGAAAGTGCCAACAAATAGTCTGTACTCTCGAAAAATCTTGTCCATCATCCGGTTAAATGTCGCATGAGCATTGGTTAAGCCAAAAAGGCATCACCAAAAACTTAAATAACCCAAAAGTCGTCCGAAAGGCTGCCTTGTAGACATCTCCCGACGCGATTCGGATTTGATGATACCCACTTTTCAAGTCGATCGTGCTAAAGCACGAGGACCCTTGGAGTCGGTCTAGTATATCATCGATTCTAGGAATCGGAAATCTGTTCTTGATGGTGATTTTATTGAGAGCTCTATAATCGATGCACATTCTCCAAGATCCGTCTTTCTTCAAAACCAACAACACTAGAGAGCAGTACGGTGAAGTACTAGGCAAGAAAAGACCCTTTTCCAAGAGGTCTTTTACCTGATTCATAATTTCTTTGTTCTAGGCTCGGCTCCCATGATAAGGTGGCCGGTTCGGTGGTGTGCTTCCAGGTATTAGATCAACGGTATGATCTTCAGGACGAGCGGGTGGCAACCTGCCTGGCAGGCCCTCTGAGAAGCAATCGGCATGAGAGCAGAGAAAATCTTGGCGTTCTTTATCAAGTTCAGACATATTTGTCCTATCTTCATCACTCAACTCTTTCATAAAGATCGAGTAAACAAACAGACTGGATTTCATTAACTTTGAAATGGCCGAAGCCGATACAATAGGGACACACTCGCCCTCAAGTTTAATATCAAGTACAATGGTTCTGCCCTTCTCTGTGGTCAATGTCGCTTTCCTCGCTCGATAGTCGACCACGGCGTTGTTCTTGTGGTACCATGGAATTCCCAAGAGGACATCACAACCTTCCAAAGGCATTATGTAAAAGTCCTCATGCCCCAAATACCCCTGACAATGCAACCGAAGGTTGCCAATGACAGGTGTAATGGCTACGTCCCCGTCGGGTGCCGCTAGAACAGCCTCTGCAAGTGGTCCTATCTGATCGAGAGTGATCTCGAGCCGCGCCGTCAATTCTAGTGAAATGAAGTTGGCCTTGGCTCCTCCATCAAAGAAGATCAGAACTTCTTGGTCTTTCACTTTGCCCCAAGCTCAGCAATGTTCTGTACTCTCGTCCAACGTACTGGGATCGGTACCCACGCAATCTGGAACCAGTCCTGTTTTCATCTGGCCTGTTCGTCCACGTTCCTCAGTTGCTCTCAGACTCTCAGGTCTTTCGTCATTCTGTTCTTTTTGTGCCTTGTTAGGGCACTTCGCGGAGATATGCCCAGTTTCCAACGCATCCAAAGCACTTCCCCTCCTTTATGTAGCGAGCCCTCTCTTGAGGGGTGAGTTTGGGTCATGCATCCTTTTCTTTTTTTTCTGGGTTGCTCTTCCTCTTTCTACTTTCATTTGTCGAAGTCTGTTCGACCCTATGCGTCATGATCTTATCTGTGGGGTAGGTCAAACTGCCTGAGTAAATGGCAAATCCCCGTGACTCATCAACTCCTGAATGGAAGCTGACTTTTGTTCCAAGCAGTGATCTCAGATTTCTGTAGGAAGACCCAAGGTAAAACCGCTCAATCTGTTCTTCTTAAACGAAGAGGCAGGTAGAAAAGAGCTCCAGAATCTCTCGCAATAAGCGTCCACTGTATCCTTCTTGGTCATCCGAAGATGGTTCCAAGCAATTCGTATGTCGCGTTCATACTCTCGAGTCAGCCAAGAAGAAATAAAAAGCCTCTTGAATTTCAGCCATTTAACTGGCGTTGTCTTGTTTAATAGAAGCATGGACCACTAAGTTCGAGCATTCCCCTTAAAATAAGAGGCAGCCCTCCGAATCTTAGAGTGCTTTGAGTAACGCCCTCTCGAGAAGGCTATGTCAAACTGCTGTATAAAAGACAAAGCCTTCGAAGCATCTCTAGAACCAGAAAACGTGTCAAATTTAATTGACTATCCACCTTCCTTAAACTCTCCGACTTTCTTGCTTTTGTCTTCCAAAAAGTCATATTGGTTGGCTTTATAAAAATTCTTCTTCTTTGCGTAAAAGCTGTTGTCGTCAGAGTCCAAACTATCCGAAGACGAGTCCTTTGTAGAACTGTCAACCACAGGGCGAGATTTAGACTTCTTTGCCTTTTTCTTGTCCTTTTCGAAGCTTTGCTTTTTGCTTCGCTTTTTGCCTTTTCTGTCTTCTTTGCTCGAGTCAGAGGAGCTAGAAGAACTCTAAGAAGAAGAAGAAGAAGAACTGGGTACTCCTTCAACTAGAACACGTTTCTTCTGCTTTCTTGCCGATTCAAAAGTAGACTAACAGCCGAATAACCCAAGAAGTCAACGCCTTTCTTTTGCTTTTTGTCATGCTTTTTAGCTTTGTTCTACGCGTCAAATCAACCACCTCTTCTAATTCTTGCTCTGTATACATCCTGGGAGTAGGAGGTTTCTTGAGAGCCGGTTTGAGGGGTGGTTTTGTGGTCTGCCGCCACTGTGTGTGCACCTCATCAAAAGAAGTATGGCTCATATATTTTGCAAATTTTGGGTCCTTCGCAAAATTAAGAATCATCTGTGTTGCATCGTTGATCAATCGTCGACGCTCCATCTCTAAGAGCTCCGCCTGAGTAGGACGAGGCGGGCCATACTCCTCGCGTGAATCTTCGTTGTGATCTCTTCCGCATCTCCAATGCAGAGGAAGTCGACTGATCTTTGCCTATAGCCATAAGTGCCGTATAAAAAGGATCAGATTTCCCGTAGAAGAGAAATCGGCCATGCTCTGATACCACTGCAACCGACTTGGACACTCCCAAGTCAAGAATCTACCGCAACACCACAATAAATCACTTCAAAACAATTCACAGTTCACCATTGATTCGGCCGAGTTCCGTGCCTAGAGATATTGGCCCCAAAGACTGGCGCCCCTTTCGGTATTTCTTTTTGTATCATCTGCAACTCAAGGTACAAGCCAGTGGGAGGCTCTCACTCTCACACTGCGTCCAAATGCTCTGAGAAGTGGGAGGTCTGCCCACATATTTAAAGAGTTTACCAGGGATGCTAAAAGCAGAGCCCCAAAAGCTTTTAAAAATCAAAAGCTGTAAATTTTTAAAAACTAGCCTCTCACAAGGCTTAGTAAATTAAAGCATAGGCTCTCTCTCTCTTTCTCTACTACCTTGCGTAAATTAAAGCAGGGTTTCCGTAGATTTCAGCCTTCAATTTTTACGTAGCCAAAAGTTGTCCGTACACCCTGCCATGTGGCTACCTGCCCGCGAATGGCGCCGCATTTTCCGGAGCTGTCCATACAGCAGGCCACATCAGCAGTAGGCCACGTCAGCATTCATTCCATGACCAGCGGGGCGGGTGTATGTGTGTATGAGCACCCACGTCACCAATTTGTGACACTGGCAGTTATGTATGTTCAAAGATCAATAATAAAGACGTACCACAAAGGGAGCCTACCCTAGGTGCCACCGCATTTAAGTGGGGAATTCTGCCCCTCTGTGTCTTGTTTCCAGCTTTTCAATTCTCTTTCAGTTTCACTATTTGTTGTTTCGGTTCAGTTCGTGGTCTGTTTGTCTGTTTCATTGCCTTGTCAACGACTTGCCAGTTACCGTGGTATCAAAAGCGCCAGTTGACTTTTCTTCTACAAGAGTCCAATCCTATTTTATACAACCACCATGGACCCAAAAGCACCTCGTGATTCTAAAGAAGAGTACCAAGTGTGTTGAAGAAAAAGTTGAAGTGGAGGAAGAAGAGGAATCGGCCTATGAGGAACAAGCAACAGCTGATGAGGGTGAGCTGAAAAGGGAGCCCGAATCATTTGTTGATGCCGCCAATGCTCAGGATCTGAAGCGGCAAGAGGAAGTCCAGTTTCTTATGCAACACCTAATCGAGTATTCTCACGATGCTGGCTATGCAAAGCATGTGAAGGCATCGCCTATGGAAATCATTTAGCAGCAGGGGATCAGTTGAAACTTGACCCAAAGTCAAAAGACCCCAATGAAAGTCAAGACAAAGTCATCAAACGCGAAAAGGAGATCCACGTCTCCACTGAGTCAACGCCTAATTCACAGGGAAATACAGAAGCAAGTTCAACAGCAATTGAAGAACATGGGGCATTGGCCTTGCAGGCGCCATGAGGTGTCGCCTTTTCCAGTTTATGAAAAGGAAATCTGCTTTTTCAGACATGGCAGCCAGAGATGATCTTGGTGCATGTGCTGACGCATATGGATCCTCTTGTGCCAGCAGAGGGGTGCCTAAAGAACATATGGCAGAGGTACAGGTGCCAATGGACCTGATGACTATGAGATGCTGGACGAAGAGAACAAAGTTCACCTATGATGGGGGCCACTGCAAGAGGAGAGCGCGCATGCATCCATCTATGGTCCCATCTCCTCCAGCTCCACTGCAAGGCATGCTGAAACCTCAAATGAAATTGGCCTTGGCTCCATTGTCAAAGAATATGAGTCTCTCCTAGTCTCCAAGCCTTTCCAAGTTTCCCCATGCCCTGCATAGCTTTAAAGACTCATCCTCATGATGGGTTCCAAGAATGTCAAGCACCAATCTCGCATTGGTCTTTTCCTTTTCCACAAGACTTCTTCGACTCAAAAGGAAGACATCACAACACTTCTCCATCAGCTCATCTAAGGTGACCTAAAAGAAGGCACTAGCAAAGAGGCGTCCCTTAAGTTGTACGTCTGGAGGGTGTCTTCCTCCTCAAACCTCCAGTTTTCCATGCAGCCAGGATATTAGCCTTAAAGGAATGTGTCAACCACAAAAAAGCAAACAATCTCCTAAACTCTAGCCAAGTCTTTGGAGTACCAGTAGGGGCTGAAGTAAGCCAAGAGTTTTAAGGGGATCATTACTTAGCTTTTTGGCATGGTACACATTCTCTGATGTATTTGTCTATGTCAGCTCGTAGTGTTGGCCACTAAAAATATCTTTCTAAGACCTGTGTTGTGGACATTATGCCTCTCTGTCCTACGTAAGGAGAAGCATGTGCTTTATCCATCGCCTTTGTTCTAAGTGGTCGTGCCACACAAAGAGTATGGCGAAAATAAAGATCAACATCCTTAATAGAGTAGGGCAAAATTTTACTACCAGTTTGTAGTTGTTGCCAAATTTCACCGAATACAACTCGGGTAGAGATTCCAATTCTTGATGATGTATGCTCATTATAGCATTTCAAACTTGACAACTTGACCCCCTTTCTTAAAGTCCTTGGTCTTCTTGCTCCTCTGTTGACTGTCAGAAGAGGACAAGCTCTCCTCCTCAGAACTGCTAGATGGCCTCCCATGCCTTCTAGACTTTTTCAAAAATCTACATTTCTTGCTTTCTCTCCACTTCTTCTGCCTTTTCTCATCCTCATTGAAACTAGAGGACGACGAACTGCCGAAACTCTTTGAGGACAAAGAAAAAATCCTCAAAACGAGCACGCTTCTTGGATTTGCTTGCCACCTTGAAAATCGACTTCCGGCCCAAATAACTAAGGAAATCTGCCGATTTCCTCTTCTTCCGAGAGTGCTTCAAGCCTTTCATTACCAGGTTCATCTCTTTTCAAGAGCTCTATCCAACTCTTCTGCAAGTACAATTTCCACTTTCCTGCACTCTGCTTTCTTTTCAGTTTCCTTCCCGTCTTGAGAGGAGAATCAATGGCATCTTGCCATCTAGAGTGAATCTCATCAATTGGGTAATTCTTAAGATACTTCAAATATTTGGGGTTTGTGCAGTACTTGAACAATCTTTCCATACACATGTCAACTTGCAGTTAACGTTCGTACTCTGCTCTAGCAAACTTCTCCGCCGAAAATTTGCCCAAATCTTCATAAGTGGAGGAAAGCAAGAAGATACTCATTTCAGGACAGATTTTGGCACACAAGGATAGAAAGATAAAAGGTAAAGCGATTAGGTAGTTCTTGGTTAAATTCAAGAACTATCCTGCATTGGATGCAAAGTGGATGGAGGAGGAGGACCTAGCAGATACTCCTCAGATTTTGGAACTTTACCTTGAAGCATTCGGTTTAGCATAGTCTACTCCGATAGAACCTCGAATTCAGCGAGGGTGAATCTAGTGCAACGGGTTTGCACAAGAGGGGAGTCACTCCGCTCCTTTGTCAACAGATTACCCCGATTTTGAATAGAGTCACTGATGTCCCCTTTGGATTTCAGCGATACTCAAGGGCTGAGTAGTATTCTGTTGTATGAGTGTATGACAGGAATTCCCAAAAATGAATATTGTACTTGACTTGTTTGAGTGCAAGAACTAAAAGACGAAATCTCCAGCATTTCAGTCTCATATATCTCTATAGACATGATCGCAATAAGGATTAGTTAGTCGCGGATCAGTGAGGTCCGGAATGGATCTAGATGCGATTACTAAACACGTTGCTGGCAGTCATGGTCTAAGATTTGGAATGAATTTTTCTGTGATTTGTCATGTGATGTCGAGTGATGTCCTGTGATGTCGAGTGTCGATTTGTACAAGTGCTAGATAAGTCGTGTCTAGTGCGTCGGTCTAACAATCAATGTCTACTAAGACAGTTTATGGCCTCTGTCTGTTTTGCAAGCGTAATCGAGGGCGATTACAATTCTTTCAAGAGGGGGGTATGTCACAAACTGATGACGTGGCATGTCCAACTTATGGACCTTTGCCGAGGGGCCTAAGTGCCAGTAATAAGAAGCGAAGAGCATGTTGACGTGGCAAAATTGTACAAAATTCCGCAATTTTCGCGATTTCTTCGATTTCCGTTGGCTGCTTTCGGCAACGCTAGCTTTTGGAAGACATTGCTTTCGAAGTTTAATGCTTTTGGGGCTCTGCTTTTAGCAACCCTTGTAAAAACTTTATAAGTGACCCAAGGGGGCTCACTTCTCAGAGCATCTGGACACAGAGTCTGAGAGCGAGCACCAACGGACCGGTTGTTCTTTGCTCAAAGATTAGTATAAAAAGAAATACCGAAAGAGGCGCTAGTCTTTGAGGCCAATATCTCTTGGCACGGAACTATGCCTGGCAGTGTCGTCTCTCTTTTGTTCTGTCAGTCAATTTGAAGTGAATATCTACTGTGTCGCGGTAGAATCTTGACTTGGGGTGTCCAAGTTTGTTACAGGGGGCCTCTCAGCCATAATTTGTAAGTTGGTTAAACTTCTTCTACTTTTGTTTATCAAGGTTTAGGCCCCTCGACCAGATTTTGCCAACTAGGACATGCCACGTCATCAATTTGTGACAGGCAACTCCCTGAAGATCAAGCTCTCCGAGACTCTGCATCCAGATGCTCTGCGGAAGAGAGGCCCTCGGGACACTCATGAACAGTACAACAAATGCCCAAAAGCAAAGCTCCAAAAGCATTTGACCCCAAAAGCCTTGTGCAAAATCTGCCTACTGTTGTCCATACAAAATTTGCCTCGTCATCACCCAATTAGCGCAAAATCCGGGCCATCCGGACAACCAGCAAGTCAGCGCAAATTGCGAAGACAACAGCAAGGCTTTACGCTTTTGCATCCTAGGGTTTAGGTCCCTAGGCCAGTGTAACCCCTTGTCCTCTCTGCCAGTTTTTTAACTTGGGCATGCCACGTCACAAACTTGTGACACTACACAAGAGAGTAGCCACTCCAATGCTTTGTCACAAATTGAGATAGGAGTCATCCGATTTGTCTTGCACATGTTGTGGGTACTTATGTGTTGACAGTGCTTTGCCTGGTCACTACAATATGATATGTATATGTGTGTTTATATAAGTATCCGAGGTAAAATGTTTGCACCATTTTGTCTCGATTCACCAATAAAGTGATATGAATGATGCATATGATAAGGTTTAGCACATCTAGTCATTTGTTAGAGATTGATGAGGTTTGCATGTGATGGCTAAATGATTCATAATGATCATGATTCACGTCTGAGATCTCTACGGGGATAAAGATGTGAATGTGATTGTTGATTGTTCAATGGCAAGTGTTCTTTGTGTGAGTGCATGATTGTTTGGTGCATGCATGTCTACATCAAGTCAGCAATGTCTATTGAGCTAGTTTACTGAAACCGGCCCGTGGGGCGGTAGGAGTTGGCTTTCACCCGAAATTCTTTACTTTAGACACACACAGAGCACTTTGCAAAGGGTAACCTGTAACGGGGATTAACACCTAAGTACACACACGGCTCGAAAGCTAGAATGCTCCGAGCAGACGCCGACAACCTGTAGGCCCCAAAATTGGTGCCCCTTTCGGTATTTCTTTATTCTTTAACAGAGGGAATAAAACCTGTGATCTCCTACAAGCTGCCCCGCACAATCTAGGCTAAGAAACACCTGTTTTGGCCCGATTTCGGCAGACTAACTGTACTAGGACGCTTCACAGTCAGTATCCCCACACAATAGGTGACTTTCCCGACGCATACGGACACTTTGCAAAACCTGGCGAGAATCTGCAGCACGCTGAATTCTCTGTTTTCTGCCCCGAAAATGCGCCAATTCACCTGTACAACGGTCCCCTCGCGTCCCCGAACCTCCTGGGGGTATTAGGGTCCGTTTAGGGCCAAAACCCTAAACCTGCAAAAATACACAGCAGGCTGTAATTCCCTGTTTTGGGCTGCCGGTCGCGTCTGTGGCAAGACCTCGAGCTCCCGCACCTGTAGGGCTACTTGCCCTTTGAATCGAACGAGATTTCTAACGTGAAACCTCTCCGAATTCACCTGTACCTACGGGGGATTAGCCGCTAGCTAATCCAGTACCTGTGCAAGAGGCTCTTGCCTCAGCAATCGCGCATGAACCCACATAACTGTACATTGGTCAAATGAAAAGCCCACTAGTGGGGCATAACATACTGCTCGTAGGGGAGAGAGAGAGAGTAGTGCGTAGCGTGCAGGGCATCACTCCTGGCACCGCACTGTACATAAGAGGGAAAGGAAGCACTCCATAGCTCGTAACCAGTGACAGAGAGTTGCAAATAAGCCTCCCAGCTATGAAATCAGCACTAACTCTTCCTTGCATTGGAAAGTGCACAAAAATGTGACACTTGGCGCATTTACAAGCATTTTCCCGTTTCGGGTTCGCCGCTTAAAAATATCCCAACTGATCGCCCAGTTGACTTCGCGGCAGAGTTGTAAAATGTTCTCCTAGTCATACCGGAGGTAATGACGCGAACACATTTCTCGGCCCAAAATAGTAGTTCCCTAAATTTTAGGAGATGCTTCCGTTGGGCTCCCACTGGTCTTCTGACCATCTATCCTCATTGGGACCGCATCCAAAAATGCAATGTGGCCCAACTGTCGGATACTTTCCTGTTGGTAGTCACACCTTGACTTTAGGCCTTTATTGAGTTCACTTCCTAGTATCCACCAACTTACTAAGTGCGACGGGGGGACCTATATGATCTTGCTCTGAGCCTAGACATCCTCTTACCATACGAACTCCAGTGCCGACCACTTCCCGTCTGCCGATGAAACTACTGTTCACATTGGCCATGCAATGTCCGACCGTTTGCTACTTCAAGAAGAGGGTCTCAAAAATAAAACAAAACCCCTTGGAAAGAAACCAACAACTAAAGTTAGCAATTGCCACGTCCTTGTGACATAGTTAACAGTTGCCACGTCCTCGTGACATTTACTGTTTACTGTCTCTTTTATGAACATAATCAAGGGTGATTACTCTTCTTGGGGGGAGGGGGGGGAACATGACCATACAACCAGACGAGGGGAGCATTGGCCGACCGAATCAAAGGATCCAAGCCTTAATGGGGGCATGTGTGAAATGCCATAGGGTTACTAGCAAGAATCACAACGCAAAACACGGTGCGTTTTGCTTACGATCGCTAGTCTAACTCATGCATTTCATATGTGATGACAATTGTGCACGTTTTGAAGCCGTTTTCAATTTGTTCAAGATTGTGGTTTCAAGGTATGTACACTTTATCACCACCCATTAAAGAGCACCAACCCGTTACATGTGCCCCCTCTGACTTCCCTTCGGGAGCTCCTCTGACTTCCCTTCGGGAGCTAAGGTCCTGAATAGATACTAAATGCTCAATGCAATCCACCTCCATGCCAAGCTTGAGCCTTGCACGCCTCGTATACGGACATAAGATGGAATCCAAGCTGAAGCACTTAACATCAAAATGCAGTGTGAGGTGTGATGACAAGGGAACACACAGGGAAGATAGCGAGAGAAGAGAGAGAGACACTAGAGAGAGATGGAGAGAGAATGTGTGCTCAAGCCCTACGGAGGCAAACTTTGTTATCAGGAGAGACTAAGGCTCATACCTCTACATTGCCAAAAAGTCCCCCCCCCCCCCCCAAATAGGGGAGTAACAATAATACCTGACACACGTCTGAATAACCCATGTCAAATAAATGGGAATATGAAGGGTAAAAAACATAAAAATAGGCGACCAACAAAAAGACCACAAGTAGCACACCGGATAAAATCTTGGAAAATGCCCCAAGAAAAACCTCACAAGCCCAAGCAAAGCCACAAAGAAGCCCTCATTCACAAGATCTAGACAAGAAAACGCACGAGATGACCTCCAAAACTCTAACACCCACTCTCAGATCCTAGGTACAAAACAAGACCAAGGATCTAGGGCCTCCAAGAGTAACGAAGGAATCTCAAGCCCAATCCACCACTGCATCAAACATAACTCTCTACAGAGAACTACACAGCCCAACATAGACAACCATGTCCTCCAATGGCAAATAGTGCTAGCAACTACCATCTGAGTAGGCCAGGTCCATGCAACTTGTATCAACCATGCAAACTGAAGCTCCCCCTATGTCACAAAGTGATGACGTGGCTACCGACAGCAAAAACCCTAATTTATGCCAAAAACCCTAAAATTCTTGCAAACCCTAATTTTGAAAAAACCCTAATTTCTGGAACTCCTAATCCTAACTGCTGGCTGAAACCCTAAAATGGCTGGAGGTGGAGAGAAAAAAAAAAACATTTTTTTTTAGCGACGCAAATCCAGCTTTTGGCTACGCTTTGGAAGATAGAGAGAGAGAAAGGCAGAATTGCTTTATTTTGCTCTCATTGAGAGAGAGAGAGAGAGAGAGAGAGAGAGAGAGAGAGAGAGAGAGAAACTGCTTTTGAACTGAAAGCTTTTGGGGCTCTGCTTTTGGGCATCCCTTGTAATCTTTATATACACGGTTTAGGGCTCACTCTGCAGAGCATCTGGACGCAGAGTCTAAGAGTGAAACCCTAACCGCTCTTTGTACTCTGACATTGATTTAATACATAAAGAAATACCGAAAGGGGCGCCAGTCTTTGGGGCCAATACAGAACTCCGCCGGGCCAGTGCAAATCTATTGTGATCTGTGAATTGTTTTGAAGTGGTTATTTGGTGCTGTCGCGATTGATTCTTGACTTGGAGTGTCCAAGTTTGTTACACCCTACTATACACCATGCCGTGTGGGCATATCAAAAGCTATAGGTTATAAGGAAAGTCAAATATTAGATGTTCCAATGTGAACATCATACTTTTAACTGGGACCTTAGTCGGTGCCAGCCCATCATAGGCCTCATGACATATAAAAATGGAGAAAAGCCTCATAAAATGCCAACAATGCCCTCAAATTGGGCACTAACCTCCCACTTCCAGCCTACCCAACTGGGCAAAACATGGCATCTCTTGCTGGGAAAGTGATGTATACGTCACTCACCCCTAGGCACAGCCATTAAATGGCCCTTGCTCCCTATACATTCTCCTCAGAGATACCCGAGCCACCACAAACATGGGGTGATACTCTTAACACAGTGCACGTAAAAGTAAAGAATTTGAATGGGTTATCTTGCTTTCAAGGGACATATTCTACAAAAGGATCAATGTCGTAGGCTACAATGACAAGGCGTAGTACAATGGGTAGGATTCAGAGCGATCGATAAATTGCCATGTAATACTTGCTACCTTAAATAACAACTCTGATATCGAGTATCTGACTCAATTAATAGAAGAAAATAACAACTTTACATTCAAAGACAAAAGAACACGACACTGAGGACATAAACAACAACAACCAGTTCCCTAACGAGAAAAGTCTTCAATCAGAAAAAAAATGGGTATAAAGGGCTTCTTTATATAGTGTAGCCTGCACACTAGCTTGTGCATCAAAAAACCATCAGAGTCTTGAGATCACACATACACTATTGCACTCGTCCAATAAGGCTTTGTTTGCAGTCCTCTCCAATCTTGTAGCACAATTGAAGGATTGCACATTATCGCAATAAGCAGGACAAATTTTCAGCCACCATGCCCAACTGAGTTCAATTTCTATTCATCGGATTTGCTTCACAAAGCAAATTCATCCAAGCCCATGTAAACGTGTTCAAAAGAACGTCTTAGCATTTACGATTTTTTCTTTTTTTAATGAACTAAAATCCTTTCATTGTAGAAGTAAATGTCTGAAAACCCAAAAATGACTTTGCAAGGTTCAGTCACGTATGTTGCTCATTAAGGCTCACAAAATTTTCTTTTAAGCTAACCTCTTGTCCTCCACACGTAAGTGTGCTCAATAAGGCTCAAAAAATTTACTTTGAATTGTCTTCCACAACTAATGGATCCATAAGCTTCATTATCCAACCCTTTCTCTCCTCCCATTCTACCTTACAACTATCTGAAGCACACCCTTCATAGACAGGGAGGGAAACAAACAAGAAACCATAGAAACCTTGGTCTAAAGCTGGGATGCCTGTGAATACCAAAAATTGAAATTAGCTTTCTCAAATTAAATGCTGCTCCTATGCAGTTGCGCCTCAATCCAACAATTTTATGTTCACCATTGTAGTTTCAAAGGGCCACTATTAATTTAAGAATGTACCTTGCGGCGACCAGCTACCATGTGCCTTTCAGAAGATGGTGTGGATGCCATGTGGTCCTGCTTTTTGGAAGGAGGAGTGGATGTCGCAGCTTTCATGGGTATGCCAGGCATCTCTGCAGATGCCATGCCCTTGCCCAGATGCGCAAATCAGCATGCCTTTTTGCCAGGATCAAATCCAGCTGGGCTGAGCCGCACCATATCAGCTAATGCATGGACAGGTAAGTAAAAGCTTTAACCAGAGATGGAGGTGGTCGGTGAATCAGATTCGCGCTTTATAATGCTAATGGAGAGATCGGCGCTCGACATCAAGGCTAATTTTGAGAATGAAGCGGCCAAGTCACCGTCGCTAAGTGCTTCACAGCGAGTCGTGGCTAGGATCCTGAGCATGACGGAATTGTCTGAACGCAGCCATTACCCGCCAAGATCCATTAAATCATCTCACCTCGCGGTCTCTATACGATCCAGATGCCGCATCTGTACCTAAATAAATGGTTAGCGCCCCCTCCCCCCATTAGAGGAAACAGTTGCAATTTAAATTGATAAGTAGTGGGCTTTGGACTGTGTTCAAGTCTCATTGCTGCTACTGGCATCATTTTGGAGCCATAGAGATGCCGAAAACGACCTTCCAACGATCCAATTAAACAGCGAGAAAGAAGCAGAGAGCTTGAGCTTTTGCAAGCACACACGCACACACCACAAGAGCACACACATAGCCAGAAAAAAAAAGGTCTCTACCTCCTTCAATCTTTAATTTGATGGGACTCTTATAAATCCTAGTTCTATTTCTATAGATAACCAATTGCACCCTATTTTTCAAGTGGAATTTTGAAAAGTATGTTCTAAGACAACAATAATATGCAATCGTACTTTAGAGTCTTCAAGAAGGGATATCGGATAGTGGTTTCAACAACAAAAGCTCACAGTCCGCAAATCATCAATCATAATTAAAATATTATTTGGATTTTTTATTTGTTGCTAGTACAAGCCGTTCCAAAAGCGGATCTTCATGATTCCTAATTTGAAAGGCATAGCTTGTAGAAAATGCTATGCACACACACACTTAAATCAAGCCAATTGTTTGAGCATAGACCAATGAAGCTTAAATCAGTTCGAGCACAAGTGAATGCAAAATTAATGCAAGCATACTAATTGATGTGTGTGTATGCACACGTTTTATTCCAAATCCCCAATTCTTGATCCCAATAAGCCTTTGTCATCAGGAAGGAAGTGGCCATAAAAACGTATCCAACACTAATGACACAAACTTATCAGCATTAAGTCAATCTAGTGTAAAGAAGTATCAATCGATCTAATGCTTGTGAACAAAGGGAAGCATGAGATTTAGCTTTGGATCTAAACCACGTGTAATTAGGAAATACTAATCACACATGTGTAGCTCTGGTACCATTTGTAGAGTTTAGGAAGGATAAATTGGAAAACCATTCATAATAATCAACACTTAAACACACGGTAGATAATGGAGTAGAGTGTAGACACAAACTTGATTACTAAATTGCTTCAAAGTGAGTATAAAGAGACTAATATATATAGAGCTGGTGTAGGCATCATACATGACATCATATGGACCGTCAAAATCACCCCAATCCACTTGTGAACTCATGGGTGCCCTTTTAGGCTACTTTAACAAATTTTTAGCTAAGTTTAGATGAGTCCACGCCCTCTAGTAATAGCCCTCATGGGTAACTACACCCCTTAGGTGTCTTTTCCACATGCAATTACATGGTTACATGCCACCTAAGCATCCCAATATAGACAAAAGGTGCTACACACATGGGATAAATCCCATAAACCCAAAATGCAAACCCTCTTCTCTAGTTGTAGCGAATGTGGCATAGACCATGTGATAGAATATGTATCTTTCAACATGGGATTGTTGACATGCTAAAATTATATAAACTCAAATGATATACCCATGATGTCACTGCCTTTATAAGAGGTCTCTACTCTCTTTCTGCATGCTGCATAATCGAGAGGCTAATTTGAGTTTATACACTCTCTCTCTCTCTCTCTCTCTCTCTCTCTCTCTCTCTCTCTCTCTCACACACACACACACACACACACACCATGAATGCTCCTCTCACTATCTACCCTAAAGTCTAACAAGTAACTCAAGACCAAATTTTTTTATGTTTTTTTAGAGTTTTGAGCTTTACTATTGAAGCACTTGCTCTCGCATTATTGGTCATCTTTTGAGCTTTTCTTTGTGAGAAAAAACTAAGAGGATAAGGATCCAAGGTGATGCTACCAAAAATCCAAGATGAAATTAAAAACATGTTTTTTGAATTGATTGCAATTTGCCATTTTTCTTAGCTTTGCAGTTACAACTCAAATAGCATATGTAGGTGATCTCTTTGTAGTGTGTTTTACCTTTGAGTAAGCTTATAACTGTTGATTCTCCTTGAACCTTTTAACAAATCTAAGCAATTATTTTACACATAAAAAAACTAACTGGACATTTTAGCTCTACAAAACATGTGCTAAATCTCATACTTGTGTAGTGCACTAATGGTGAGAATTTGGATAAGGTGGGTGACAACGTGTCCTGAACTTGACGAGAAAATGCTAAGCAGGATTGTGGATATGTTTTTTTGTTGTTAAAATTTGCATAGCCTAGCCATAACTTTTTATAATCTACTCTAACTTTCAGCACCACTAATTTTGAATAAAGTATTCAAAGAGATCATTCAAAACATGAATACATGAAATCAAGTTCTTCTACAACAAAAATCATGTGGTGGATAATTTGTTGTGAGATTATACTTTTCAACCCATCTCAAGGAACAAGCTCTTTTAAACTAGATTCACCAAGACAACAACTAAAGAGCTTGAGAGATTTCTTTCTAAATAGCAAAAATTTGGGTTGTAAAATGCCAAAAATTGCACACATGTACACATATACCATATGCTTTAAAAATCAGTGTGGGTGTTTACTACAAAGTTACTCTAGTTATGTTTTGTTTTTCATAGCTAGCTATAAAGTTTCTGATCATCTTATGATTTCCTTGTGTGAAGGAGATAAGAGGATGAGGAACCAATGTGGTGCTTACAAAAACCCACAAATGAAAATAAAAAGTTTATGGAGTGATGTCAATTCGGTAATTCTCTTAGATCGAAAGTTTTTGCCCTGGAAGCTAGATGACCTCTACAGAGAGTAATTTAATCGTTAGATATGTAATGGAAATGAATAAAAAGATTTTTATTATTTTTGGATTCGGTTTTATTGATGTTACATTGAGGATTGATGTGATTATTACAATCGCTTAGTATGGTGGTGTTGTTCAGCAAATCAGTGAGTGGCTAGGCACATGATGCGTTGGCAATGGCTTGTATTTAGCAATTGTACCGCCACGTGTCGGTTCTCATCAGCAACCACGTCTTTCACATACTTTATGCCATTAATTATTTTAGCATTTTTTACCAGATGTTTTCTTTTTTTTAGCTCGCATGGGCAAAGCCTATTTTGTGCTCAAATGTGTAGCTATTTTGAGCCTGATAGGCTTTGGATGTCCATTATAAATTCAAACTTGCAACCATGAGATGGTCTCATCGATCAAGTGTCCCTTCTTGTTCCATGGACATGCTTTCTCCTCAAGTGTCTTCATTTCATGGGTGGTTACGTGCATATGCAACTGGATTTCAACCGATGGGAAGGTCTTGGTGGAGATTTTAACTTGGAGGAAATTGCCAATTAATAATATTCCAAATTTTGAAATTCTTTGTTTGTGAAGTAGACATAATTAATTAGACAGTTTTTCTACTATATAATCTGCCTTTGCATGTGAGGCTATGTGAACTATCATTCGTACCACTGCCTTGTGTACATCCAGAATTGTGTGGCTGATCTTCATAGTCTTATAAATAAGAAAAAATGGCATAAAGATAACACCAACTCAAGAGAAGAAATTACATCATAGAAACAATCTAATCTCAAGAGAAAAGAAGTCTTAATGTTGGAGGAATTTTTTTCCACAGAGAGAGAGAGAGAGAGAGATGGATATAATTGGGCTTGTGTTCACTTTGTTATCCCGCTCCCAAGTTGCTCAGCTATCATGGTCTATTAGAGGAATATTGACCAAAGACTAGTGCAGATTTGTTCTAGTCGAGAGGGAGGGTGTTGTGCTTTGGAAGGAGGTTCGCATACAGTCCCTTTGGCATAGAGTGTGGCTATTGCGCTCTCTTGCTCTAGCTCATGTGCTTGCATTGATGTGCCATTTTTGCCACAGTCTTTGCGTATATGGGCTATCCACTCCAAGATTTTCAAAGCCAGTGCTCATCGCTTTTGAGCCATCCACAAAGTTATTAGTGAAAGCCTATAGTTTCTCCAACCTTTTCAGTGTAGGCTAGGTGCTTGTTGACAGTCAAGGCAAGAGATATTCTTGTGTCCTTCAATCTTCATTTGATTAATGGTTGACATTACGTAAAGTGGCTTTATTCTCTAACCTCATTTTTTTAAAAAAGCACTAAACCAACCAAGTAACCATCTACACCTCATCATACCCACATGGAAGTCACATGAATATAAGCTATGACTTAATCAAGAGAGAATGCACACCATATGTTGGTACATAAGACAGACCATATGTCACATATTGGACATGTATTGTCTTGACCACGCTACTTTCAAGGATTGTGTGCGAGCGCATAATCCTACCAATGTGTGTGAGTATAATTTCACACAATATAATCCAAGGAAAATATTTCACCATAAGAACTTGTTTTCTAGTGTATTCATGGATCTCTTCCTTCAAATCAAATCAATGAGAAACCTCGAACGCTTTGCACAACATTATGAGCAGATTATGTAGCTATCTTCTTTGTAACACATATCAGATCGATCATTCTTGTCAAGTTCATTATACTTCTTCACCCTCCTAATTGAAATGCTCCCCATATGTGCACCACCCAAGTTTGTGATTAAGCGTGCTATTTATGAAGCTCAAACAATCAATTGGCATGGCAGAATACAATTGTTGCACTGGGTTAAAAATTTCATAACTTGATAGTTTCGAGGTTATCTAATGCACTATATAGAGGTTAAGTACATGTGGTTGTAGGATGAGAACCCAAAAGCTTAGAGAAGTGTCTTATTACAAATATCATCAAAAAGCACTTTATAAAGTTTTTATTTTCATCTTGTATCTTTGTCAACACCATCGTGGGGTCATGCTCTCATTGAGATAGCATAAGGACACATCTACCGACATCAATTCAAGCACTATTCCTATGCGTGGAGTCTTAATTGCAATGTTTCCACAAACTCGTACATCAATTCAAGCACTATTCCAATGCATAGAGTCTTAATTGCAATGTTTCCACAAACTCGTCTAGTCAATAAGGCTGAAGCTTTTGGGAACCTTTGATAGAGCCAATTTGTGCAAGCCTTGTCGTTAGGCACCACTTGTAAGTCTCACAGCAATCACTCCCTAAAACAAGACTTCTCGTTCTTTCTTTTTGTTTCCTCTCTCTCGAGGTGTCATGGGTCTATGCTAAAGGTTTTCGGGAACCCCCACATTCAACCCAACAACCACTCCCTACTTGGGACTTCTCGTTTCTTTCATTTGATTTCCTCTCTTGAGGTGTCATGGTTAATGCCCACTTTATTAATCGGATTTATCTACAATCTCAGAGGTTCAGCTTATGTCAGAGATTTAGCTTGACGAATTTTTTTGCCACTCGTCCAACTTTTCACTAACCCAACACTTCAACTTCTTTGAGGCCGAGAGCTTCTATCCTACCCAACAAGCTTCAACCATGGCATTGTCTTGCATCGTCGCAAGTATAATCTCACAATGTGTAGCCTACAAGATGTTCAAACATCAACTTGGGATTGTCGCAAGCATTTCACAATGTCGGGGAAGATAGAGATTTTATAACCACCAACACAATTTCTGTGTGTTCAATCGTATAAGTTTGGAGTTGGTACTCTAACCACCTTCAAGCACTCGTCCTTCCATTTCTAGTCTTTTTTAAATGTGAGGACATGAATCCAAGATGAAGGCTAAAAGATGATGGGCTTTCGAAACCTAGACCAACTCAACTTCTTCACCAATACCAATACCTTCTTCAAATATGCTCATATTCATAACCTTATTCATCAAAGAAATTATTTTTGCCATAATTCAAACTCCAGTTATGTAAAAACACATACATGCATGGCACACTAATGGGAAGGACTTGGATGGTGTAGGGAATGGACTTTGAGAGGCGCATTCTGCAGGTCAGGCGACCAATGGCCAGTCCCGACCGTCACGGTCGCTGGGAGGGTGCCAAGTCAGCAGGCAGAATACAGAATGCTGTGCGTTGCTTACATGTTAGCAGGCAGAATTTTGAGGCTCAGATTCTGCCGATGTCTCCCTGTTGTAGCCAGTCACTGGTTGCAGAAGCAGCAGACCAGTTGACTGACGGAGTGGGTGGTGTACGGAATTTTCAAGGATAAGCTGTACACAAAAAAAAAGAATTTGCATGACTTTAGAATAGTCCTTTCAACCTTAACAAGGAAATCATAAAGAGCATCTAGATTTCAAGTGTTTCAGAAACCTTGTGTTGGTGGTACATTTTACCACTGTAAAGAGATTGGGATTATTCTTTTCCCAAGGCTAGACACAATTCTTTCTAAAGAAGATAGTTCCTCCATGGAAACTGTAAGCTCTCAGGTTGAAAATTTTCAAATACTTTGATCCTTCCAGTCAGTGGGCCAGAGCCAACCTGCTAATCTAACAAGCTGAAATCCTTTAGGAAAAAGATAATGACAACATATTTTGTCTATATGAGCTCCTTCATCTTGGCACGGATACAGTGAGTGTGCCAGCCCTTCAGAGCATTCTACACAAGCAACTGAACTTGGCAGCCAAACCATACATTGCGCATTCAGAATCACATCGAATCCAATAAAATCAAGGATTCTGGCAATAACCCAACCGGAAGCCTCAACGAACAGAACTCAACAAGCATGTGGAGTCATTCACATGCCACATGCAACCACTTACCATTATAATGACTAAAGACCTAACGTACACAGTCCCAGGAAATTAGCCATCAGCTGACTAAGGTGAGTGCAGCAACAATTCCAAACTTCACGCGCTGCTCTACTCTCCGTCATACGCCACTGCAGCTCCTCGGAGGTCACTGCTTAGCCTCCCTTCCCCTGTACCTTGATGGCCAGGAAAGGTCATCGGGTGACCTTTCCCCGTAAAAACTTGCGACCACATGGCAACCGGCACCTTTCTTCTAGTGAAAACTGCTCCCAGCTCCGTGCCAATCGCCATGCAGTCGCAGTTTTGACTGGGAAGAATCACCAAATAACCTTTCAGTGACCTTTCACTACAATATGAACATCATTCCAGACAACATTTCCCAAAAAACCGGGCATGTCAAACCCCAATACAACATTGATCGGTGTTTGAAACGAAGTCTTCAAAAACGTCACCCCCCTTACATGCTGCTGTACACGAACCACTCAAGATAGCAAATAGTTACAATGGCCAGATCTAACAGAAGGAGCCTAGCCAATAGCTGACCTCAGAAAAGTTGACAGAATTCGCACAAAGACCTACTGTGCAATGGAGACCAATTAACTACAAATCATGAAAATCTTATTGCAATGTTCTTCACATGCACATGCAATGACATTTAAGAATTTAAGCTCACATACATGCAGAGTTTTTGCAGGTAAATAACCATCATTCGGCTATTGAAGCTAAGCTCAAACAGTGTACAAAGACGAATCTCGTTGTGAAAATTAAGAGGCGTTCACATCTATCCATGTACACCTTTCCCCACCACCACAAACAGGTATGTCAAACCCAATACGACATTAATCAATGTTCAAAACAAAGAAGGCCTCGAATCCATCGCACTCTCAGATTGCTGCTGCAAACAAACCACTTAACAATTTCGACCAGTAAGATCAAAATAGCAACCTAGTTATCAGGGCCAGATCCTACAGAAGACACCTAGCCGTAGCTGGACTCAAAAAAGTTACAGCCTGAGCACAAACAGCAAGTGCCATGTACTGTCGGATGAGGACTGTTAGAACTACAAAAGATGAAAGTCCACTTGCAAAGCTTTGTTGACTCCAGCCACCAGAACCAGACAAGTTAATAGGGTCGGGAACGATGCCCACCGCCGAAGCGTCGATCAGGCCCACCATGGCCACCTCCATGTCTACGCAGATAAAAACAAAACACAATTAGGACATAGCTCTGAAAAGACATCTTGATAGAAAAGGAAAATAAGAGCACTCACCCTTGACCATAGCCCCCCGCCGCAGCTGGCCTTGGAGCTGACTTCTCTGCCATGATAACCTTTATCTGATGACCCCTCAAGACATGATCTGCAAAAGAATCCGCCACAGGAGATATGAACTGAAGCCATCAAAGAGTGCGATCCGAGCAAAAAGTTTCTACTTATTAGAAGAAGATCCAGAACTTTTTGAACTGATATAAATGCAAGTACCATTAAAGAACCCTCCAGCAGAATGTGCTGCAGATGGATCTTCATAGACCAACACTCCATCTCCCTTGTTTTGGCCAGCATTATCAGTGTACAGTTTGATGTTCCATGGCCACTGATCTTTGTAACCTCGTTTTTGCTTAATCCTTGCAACCTGTCAATTGGTCTATTCAGATGCACACCAAGAGTACAAAAGGAGCAAACGCCTCCTCCATTTCACGTGCAGGCACAAAAGAATGAAGTTTTCCATCACTAATTCAAGTACCAAACAATGGCAGTAGGTTTAAGCTTATCAGATAAGTAGCTTTCAAGACTTGAAGCTGTTACAAGTGACCAATATCATTACCAACCAAACTCTAAAAAAATGGTTACATAAAATTGTTGGCATCAAACAGCTACAGACATAAAAAGCAGAGTTTAAAATGACAACCAAAGAATACGAAAAACTACCACCTCTTTGTGCTTTCCTGCATGCAAAGTATAGACAGGAAAATCTAACTGCAGACCTACCTTTAAGCACTCACCTACATAGGGATGAACAATCCACACTTCTGAGAACAAACCGTAGCATCATCAGCATTGGGCGAACGCATACAGGCAAATAAAGATAACATGCCAAACTCCTGCAAGTGCAACAAATATGACTGAACCAGAAGTCACATAAGGCATCACTAAGCTCAAAATCGTGGAAAGTAAAAGATGCCACAATCATCTGATGTGGATACTTAGCCCCAGGAAGTCCCCATACTATTTGCTTTATCCATAAACAAACAAGGGTTTGTGATTTCTACCAACCTGAATCACCTACACTTGCCTTATCCAGAAGCTGGTGCAGCTATCTGCGAGGTAATCAGCAGAGATAATTTATAAAATGCCTTCCATTAAATTTCCAAATTTAGAATCCCACACTCTGCTCATTCAACTTGAAACATGAAGGAGAGGGGAAAGGAACAATACCTGTGTCGTGGTGTGCCTACCTGGAGACACTTTATACTAAAATTCACCCACATATACTTCAACTAATCCAAAGATGCATAACTTCCTTGAGCTAGTCCTATGATACACAGCCATGTTCCTCGACTAGTCCTGAAATGGCCCCACAACTGAAGGACAAGACCGAGGTCAAGATGGATCACTGTATCACATCTAGATTGTTTTTGGCGACAAAATGAGCAGATGCTTCAGGCAAAGCTGTCTGTACTATCTCTCAACTTGACGGCTTGCCTGAATTGCTAGTGCAGCTCAATTCCAATTTAACATTGGTTTCCTAGACAAATGTCTCCATTGCAATGGCGTGAGAAATAAGATGCGAGAAATAACCGGAGAAGAGCACAACTGCATCAATAAAGACACAATTGCCTCCAAGCGAAAGAGCATAGTGTTTGTTTTCAAACCAAGACTATTCAGAAGGGCGAAGGGAGACAGACTTAGTACCAGGCTTTCTTGCAGTGAAGAAAGCCTATGTACAGGACTCCCCTCTTGGGCATGTATAAAGATAAACATCTATAAAGGCTCCGAGCCTTCATGTCGGGAACAGACTCTGCAAGCCGACACAAACTCAACTAAAAGATTGCTCCCTAAACAGAGGGACAAGGACAGAGTACCAAGTAGCTGACCCTTAGAATTTATACTTTTGCAGACAGCGATGCATTTCGTTGCTTGCTGAGGCTCCATTCATTTCAGCTTTCATCAAAATCTACAATTGTGAATCTTAGCTCAAGGTTTCACTCATGCACAGATACACGCACATAGACTATCCTCAATATGCTGACACCTGGAGTTTCCAGGAGTTGCACTCATGCACGGATAAACACACTGTCCTCGGAGTACTGACAGGCTGAAGCCTGGTGTTGTCCACGTGCAGCCAGGAATAATACTCCAGTATCACCACTCACTTCCAACCATGCTCGCAAATCATAGTGCAGTGAACAGTCACAAATTGCTATATGCTCTGATCAAATCTCAAGCAACAAACGGCACATCAATGACAACACTAAAGACACATTTCAAACACAGTCGCGTAAAGCTCGCACATCAGGCCAACTACCAATCACAAGAATGATACATCCTCGAGATGGGTCCCTCTTGTACGTAAGCTACAAACCATGATCTCATTAGCACACTAAATTCCAGGATCTCTTAACAAAACTTCTGCCCCTTGTACAGACTTGCGCTTTCCTCACAATTCCCAATGGTCAAATAAGAGGTTCACAGTCGACAAAAAACCCACAACCTCATTGATCGACGCTCTCTTCCCCCACACCCTTCCCAGGAGTTTCCAAAATAAAAGCCTTGGCCCAATATATTGATGGGAATGATAGAAGCATGTTTACAGTGTGATTGACATGAGTGTGCAATGCATTTCAAAATAATGAAGAGAACGCTGCGGATAATATTTTTGAAAACTGAACAAATTATCTTAAGGAGATCAAACAGTTGATCAAAACACAAATCCAAAACAAGCGGTGAAAAGGATGCAAGAGGTTACCTGACCAATGCCCCCAAACAGCTCTCTAAGTTCATCAGTTGTTGTATCAAGAGGAAGCCCTGATATGTAGATTCTGGCATTATCGCAGGTCTCATTACAATTTTCGTCACACTGCTTAACTTTGACCGACTCTGAGCCACCTCCCCCAGATCTCACATCATCACTGCCGTAGTCTCCTCTGTTGTCAAGCTGTTGAGATCCTTTGTCCGACCCGTAGTTATCGTAGCCCCCTTGTCCTCTGCCTCTGCTGTCTCCACCATAATCACCTCCTCTGCCTCCACCACCATAATCACCTCCTCTGCCCCCTCTGGTATCCCCACCATAATCTCCCCCACGGCTGCCCCTATTATCTCCGTAGTCCCTACTGCCCCGGGTGTCCCCACCATAGTCTCCTCCTCTGTTGGCCCGGCTGTCGCCCCCATAATCTCCCCCCCTACTGCCTCTGCTGTCCCCACCATAGTCTCCTCTCCCTCTACTCTCCCCTTGAGGGTGGCCACCATAGTCAGCTCTAGGCGGAGCTGCCTGACCTCCATACACATTCCCAGAAGGTGGGACATTGCCTTGGGCTTGACCACCACCACCATATCCATAAGAACCACCTGCAGCAGGTGCTTGGTTCCCATAGTCATTGCCAGTATTATATCCACCTGGAGGACCCTGATTTTGATAATTGTTTCCTTGTCTATAACCACCACCACCACCTCCTCCACCTCCACCTCCTTGAGCTCCATAGCTATCACCTCCGCCACCACCAAAACCACTGCCTTTGTATCCTCGATTCCCTCCACCACCATACCCACTGTTTGGTCCAGTAGGCTGTCCCCCACCTCCTGGTTTCTGAGTTCCACACTTGTTGCACTCAACTCTCCTTGCAAAATTTACATTACCACAGCTACAAGGAAACCAGAAAAACTTCAAAGTCCAGACACTGAGAAATGAATACAGCTTTCCAAAAAGATGGACAAGATACATGTCTTGTACACACACAACTTCAAATTGAAACAAAAATAAGAGACATCCCAAACTTCCAATCTTAAGAGTTCACGTGATGTCTAACCTGGAACTTGGGCACACCCAGTCTCCATCTCTCTGACCCCCACCACGACCTCCCCCACCACCACCGCCGCCGCCTCCAGGCCTTCTGTCTCGGTTACCTCCACCACCATAGCCCCCACCTGTAAATATCACAAGACTTAGCAAATAGACACAAAAAACGACGTTAACACTTGCTGCAACAAAAACTTGAGGGTTACCTCCACCACCATAACCCCCACCTGCAAAAAAAAACGATATCAGAAATTCAAGACAAAACTCCCTCACCGTATAGGGATGTCAGAACAGGACCGCTACAGTTAACACGTGCAGTACACAAAGAATTACCTCTTCCACCGTATGAAGATCCATAGCCACGGCCTCCAGCGTCACCTTCGGAGCCATGCTGCATGCGGCCCCCGTCATCAGCAGGGAGGCCGCCGGAAGCCATCTGAGGATCGTACATGACAGAAATTCAAGGGCACAGATCCAAAGCCCTGCGCCTCTTCTGCGAGTGCGATACGGTTAGGGTTGGAAATAGGGGTCTGCAGAGAGCTAGCAGATAAAACAATCAGCCGTCTGTTCTTCTCTAGCATCAAAAAGACTCTCGCTCAAGTAAAAGAACCCTACCCTTATTGTAAAATACGAAACTAGTCTTGCTTGGTCCTATAGAACATAAATAACAAGACATACGGAGATTGACATCAAGCATCTAACATTAAGTAAACAAGTACAAAGTGCATTGATGAGTTTCTAAAAAAGAATTACGAGTGTATTTATTAAACATATATGATGATTGGTTAGCTCTATAGCTATTTATAAAATGGTCCAATTTCACAGCTTTCTCTATAACTGTTCGAGCAATGAGACCAAGGCACTACTTTTGCCGTACATGCTCTAATACATTTTGGAGCATAGTTGGTTACTTGATTGTGATTGTTGTCACCTCGGTTTTTGTTGTGGAACACGAGCGGATGAGTAGAACCAATTGATAGGCAACATCAATGGCTTAGATTGGGACTTGATGACCATCGGAAAGAAGCAAGTTGTGTCCCATAGGGCTCACTATACGATAGAGGGCTAATAAAGGGGAAAGTTAAATTGAGCAAAGGGTTGCAACTAAATCATTGCCATAAACCCTACTCCTTAACCCACCTTTATTTGTAGATTTCCATTCAACTTGGTAATATCACCGACCATTTAGTCTCTAGACCGGGGACCCATCTTTGAGACACCCATCTTACTCTGAATCAAGCGTAGCCAATTCTCCCTTATTTGTCATAGAATCTAAGAGAGAGAGAAATGATATGAAATGTTATATTAACGTCTTCGTAAGGCCAAAATGACCTATGAGACCAGAAAGTTACAATTGGTGAATTTGATACCATGTCTGAGTAAGTAAAGTACAAAGAACTAAAACTAAAGCACTAAGGAAATGAATCTAAAGCTGATCCGGAACTGAAACGAGATAGAGGGAGGGGGGGTGGTGGCTTCAGAAGGAATCTCTCATCGGTCACTGTCGAATCTCATCATCAATATCCTCCATGGTCAATACTCTAACTAGGCATCTTGCATGTCGAGCTAGAGTGATCTAGATCTTCTGTTGTTGCAGCCTTCATCAATGGTGGGAGGCCGCACAAGGTCGTGGGCGTCTAGATCTGCCTAGCTCAATGGCTCGATCAATCAACGTACCTCGTGGGTGCTCTGAAATCTGTTGTGATGACTACTCCTCCCCTGGCTGGTGTAAAGAAATCTTTGATTTTTCTCTGAGACTGTCTCTCCCCTGATGTCCTCAGCAAGCTCTCCCTAAGCCTGCGCAGCTCTAGTAGAAACAATTCGAGACATCTCTGATCCTCGTATCTCATGACTCTGGAAAATGGTCCAAATTTTTCTCTGAACAAACAATGGAAGCGGCCTCGTATCTCATAGTATGCTGGGCAATGACATGTGTAGTGCAGCTCTGTCTCTGGCTCTAAGCGACATAAGGGACATATCATGGCCTCTGCTGGTACTCCTCGAAATTGGCCAGTCTCAATCTGGAGCTGATGTGAGGATGTGCGTATCTGCCCAATAGCGCATCCTATCCCATGAGATAAGTGTGTATCCATGTATGCAGGCCTAGTCACAAAATTGTCCTCTGTGAGTTGGAGAAGATGCTCTCTGTAGAAGGCCATGTGCCCAACTCTTGTGTCGGTTGTATCCATGTGCTCCTGGTATCTAGCTAAATCGAATCCTTGCATGAGTCTGGTGATCTCTATTTGTGTGAGCGACAGGGAGGGTGCATCTAGGGAGTATTGAAACGGAGGCAATCTATCCATGCTGAAACCATGTGACTGAATCCATGTTGCCATCTGTCCATACCGACATGTTGTATCGCCATGTAGCGCTATTTGTCAAGATGACTCCAGGGCAAGCCGAGCATATCTGTCCCTAGGGAGATCCCATAAACTGTGTATAAAGGATACTAATCTAGTCAATACCTCAACCACGTTGAGGGGGGGGGGGCTTAGCTCGGCTCGGATAATCTCATGCGGCACTGAGGCCTTAGACCGAATCATCTGAGCGATCATAGAGACCAAAGGCCTCTCCATATATCTCCATCCATCTGTGTTGCCATATCTCCCATGATGGTCTACTGAGGGTCCCCATACCTAAACTCCGTAGAGCATAGCTGAAAGTCACTAGAGTGTCAAAAGACCAGAGCTTTGTTTGTGGTGCGTGAAACTGAACCTGCGAACACATCCTCTCCAGTCCTCCCAAGGCTGCATAGGCTCTTATTAGTCTAGTCTCTGATGCTCTCCTTAGTGAAAACACCGGTCCACTGAAGACTACCCCGAGATAGGTGTATGCATCTATGTACTCCATATTCTCCTGGCCGTATGCAAATGTGGGTGTTGACCTCCTGACCCACTGTGATGTGGTGTTGAACACCATAACCTTGGTTTTCCAAGGTTGACAAACAATCCACTGTCACGAGCAAATGTGTGCAAAGCATCTAAATGATGTTGCATCCCCTCTAGAGAGTCAAAAATCAACACAATATCATTAGCATATAGTAACAACGAAATCCATGTCCCTGCTAGTTGAGCCCCTCTATCTCCCAGTCGCTCTACATAGTCTGAAAACTCGTCCACATACATCCCAGAAAGAGTCAGATATAGGGGGCATCCCTGCTTCACACCGATAGTGGAGTGGACCGTGTCAGACATTCCCTCAGTAGTGCGTACCCGCCCCATCATTGTCCTGTATAAAGCCAAAATACCCCATATCAGCTCTATAGGAACACCCATGTCCTATAGTCTGTGTATAAGTCTAGCTCTCGGCACTGTGTCAAAAGCTTTGGAGAAATCCACAAAGCTACGATAGATCCTCTTGCCATGGTGTCTACCCTCCTCAATAATAGCTCTGAGTGTTAGAACCAGGTCAAGAGTGGAGAACCCTCTCCTAAATCTTGCCCTGCCCTAGTGCTCGTATGCCCTCTCGCTCTACCCATCTACTCAGCTCCTACTCAAGAACAAATGCATACAGCCTAGCCAATGTGTGACCAACCATGATGGTGCGATAATTCTCGAGAACCATGCAATCTCCTGACTTGAAAATAGGCACAATCGTAGACATGCTCCAAGTCTCAGGAAAGCCTTCATACATGGCTTGATTAAACATAATAGCAAGAAACTCTGCAAGCATATCTCTGGCATGGATGAAGTGCTCTGCTACCAGACCATCATGATCATGTGCTCTCCCTGTCTTCATCCTGCTAATGGCTTTCCTTACCCTCTCGGTAGTAAAGAAAGTACATGTCTTAGGGCATGTCTCTAGTGGGTCCGACAAAGGTGGCTGCCCTGATGTTGTGTAGAGAGATGTGGCATATTCCCCCCATGTCTCTGTGGAGGTGACGGCTGGTGGTGGTGAATGCTCATGGAATAGCCTCCATGCTTCACTCGTGTCTTGACTCCTAAATAGCTGATACAGATCCCGCTCTAGCTGAGATAGATAAGCCCTTTTCTTTTATCGCAGTAGGCGGCGAAAGATAAAACCGTGACTATCTATGTGTGGTAATACCCATGAGCACTTCCCTCTGTAATTTGATCCTTGTCTCTCTACACTCCTCATCATACCAATTGTTCTGGGGTATGCTCCCATATCGTCTCCAGGGGTATGCCTCTGATGCTGCATCATGGAGCGTCTCTGTCAATATCTAAGTGAGTTCATCTAGTGGCCATCACGGCTTTTGAGTGCATAATTGCATGTATATCTCATCCATATACACAGAATCCGTCTCCCTCACGAAGGTATACCGAGTGTGTGTTGGGACCTCTCCTAAAGGAACTATGCTGAACTGAAGCGTAAGAGTGAAAGACAAGATAGCATGATCAACTGCTACTCCAACTAGCCTAGTGTCCACCATGACATCCTGAAAGAATGGATTGAGACATGGTTGGGCCATAACATAATCCACTGAACTAGCACCATGTCGATGGGAAAAGCATGTAAAACCTCCAGCTGTAGAAAATCTCTGTAGGTCATTCAAAATGGCCAATCCATGTCCAGCTCCCATATCTATCAAGTATCTACCATACTCAGTGTACTCCTCATCCTGTGGTAGTCTGGATAGGCCCATCTTTGTACCGTCCAACTCACTAAGCATCTCCTTGGAAGTATCATAGAATATTTTCTAGTGATGGGTAGTCCTAGCATTGAAGTCCCCTAGTATGATAATGTCGCCATCCCTGGAAAACTCCCATATGTCATTATCCAAAATAGCAAAGGGGGAATGTCCTCTAGGTGATGAATATATTGACGTACTAGGAGGAAAATAACAAATAGCAATGTAGAGGTATCTGCGTGTCTCTGTCCTTAGCCTCACCCACGTGTACCTAGCCTGCTCATCCCTGCGCACTATATATATATATATATATATATATATATATATATATATATATCAATGGCTACAACTCCTCCCTGAATAAAATTGCCACTCCCCTTGGGCCCCGTCTTCGATGCTCTGATCTGGTCTCCTGTCTGCAAGCTATCTCCCATCTATATCCACTCACTTGTGGCATGGACTGCCCAAGGACTTGATGTGTCTCAGAATAGAAAATGATGTCTCTCCTAGTGAAACTATCCTCAAAGTACCTACATCAAGATCGGAGTGACCCATTACAGTTCCAGGCTGCCATCTTTAGTGTGGTCCCATATGTCTCGCACCGTCATGCGAGCATCGCTCCAATATCACCACCATCACGGTAAAAGCAATCTTCCCTTTTTCCCTTGCCGCTCTAATTTTTGGAATTACCTCTTGCATATGAGCAATCTGTGAGAGGGCGAGGTCATCTCCGAGAAAGATGCATATCTTCTTTAGAGTTGGTCTCTTCTTCAAAAAGTCCTTCTTCGCTTCCATGGAGGGGAAACGGAGAAAGAGTGCCCTTTCCTTCGAGGTTTCCCCCTTGCTCCCACTTTTCTTATTGCCCACGCTCCAAGCCCTCATATGCGTCTACTCATTAACCCCCACCATAGTCATGAGTTCTTTCACCTCTTCATCCACATTATCTTGGTATCTGAGGCCACATATCCATACGTGTAAGGCCCGCACACGTCTCCTTTGCTCATGTTCTAGTGTCAAGTTAATGATGGTTGGTGTGGGGGTGGGGGTTATTTCCTTGCCCTTTCCTTTCTTGAAAATCTCGATCCATTTCTCGGCCTCGTCTGCTTTTTGTTGGGGTCTTTGTGATGACATCTACCCACGAGGTCGTCATTTCTTTTTGTTTCTCCTCACCTTCTTTGATGGCCCACACTTGTTCTTTAATCGTGTTGATCTCTTCAACTACTTAGGGTTGAAGCTCTCCCTCTTCGAGGACATTTTGTGATCGCACCTCTGCAAGCTCTTTCTTGAGTAGTGCGACCTGATAGGGCACTAATGCGGAGTGTGCAAGAGGCGAAGCATGCAAGAGAGGGGAGAAGAGAATTGGGGAAGGGGATGAAGCACAATTTGTTTGGGTTAGTGAAGAGGAAAGTGAGAGAGTGGTCGACTCTCTCACTTTCTCTCCCTATATTGATTAGAAAGAAAAAGTGTAAGGGTGGTTTCCCACGGCCACCTGGCCTACATCCCAAACAATCTCCTACTTGAAGTTCATGGTGGCCAATAGTGGCATCATTATAATTAGTCTATACAAAGTTGATGAAGCATCCCCTAGGCTTCATCCTACACCCATAAGTTCTATGCAATGTGTAAATCACTTCGAGGCTAGGCTCTTCGTGTTAGCATCTGCGGGGTTGTCGTCAGTGTGAACCTTGACAAGCTCAATGTGCTTGCCAGCCAATGCATCTCATATGACATGGTATCTGACCTCTATGTGTTTTGACTTTGAGTGAAACACCAGATTCTTTGCCAAAGCAATGGCACTTTGACTATCACAATGCAGTAATGGAACCTCGTGAATGCCCAAATCTCCCACTAGACGAGCTAACCATATGGCTTCCTTGCTTGCATCAGACGCAGCAACATATTCTGCCTCAGTGATAGATGAAGACGTGCAGTCTCGGAGACACGATCTCCAAGAGATAGCTTATCCAACAAACATGAACACATAGCCAAATGTGGATCTTCTATGATCCACGCAACCCACATAATCTACATCCGTGTAACCTACAATAGATGCATCGTTGTTTCCGAAGCGTTAACACTTGCTAGTTGTACCCTTCAAGTATCTATGGATTTTCTTCACTGCTTCCCAATACTTCTTGCCAAGGTTTGCCATGTCCCTACTAACCACTCCCACTGCATGTGCAATGTCTGGTCTTGTGGCTACCATAGCGTACATCAAACTGCCAATTGCTGAGAATATGGCACTTTCGCCATTTTCTCTTTCTCAACAATTGCCTTGGGAGAATCTTCCTTGCTAAGTTTGGAGCATGCTTGCATTGGGCTACTCATTGACTTCCCCCCCTGCATACTAAAATGTTGCAAGACTTTGTGGACGTACTTTTCTTGAGATAATTCAAGAATTCCACGTTGCATGTCTCTCTTGATTCGCATACCAAGAAAGTGATTGGCATTTTATAAATCTTTCATAGAAACTTGAGTGCTTAGCATATTTTTCAACTGATTGATCTCATCAATTGATTTGCCTGCGATGAGCATATCATCTACATAGAAGATCAAGATGATTAAAGAACCATCGTTCAGCCTCTTTGTGTATAAGCTATGATCCTCTTTACTTTTTATGTAACCCTGAGACTGCATGAATTTGTTGAATTTTTGATACCACTGCCTTGAACCTTGCTTGAGGCTATAAAGTGCCTTTTTAAGTCTACAAACCAATTCTTCCCTCATTGGATTTTGGGTTTCACATAGGAAACCCTCTGGTTGTTTCATGTAGACATCTTCATCTAGATCCCCGTGAAGAAATGTTGTGTTCACGTCCATTTGGACAAGTTCCATGTCCTGGATAGCAACCAAGCCAAGCACAATGCGAAGTGTAGTCATCTTGACTACTGGAGAGAAGATCTCATTGAAATCCACACCTTTTTGCTGCTTGAAACCCTTGGCAACTAGACAAGCCTTGTACCTAGGCTCAGGATCTTCCTCTGTATACTTCTTCTTGTATACCCACTTGCAAGGTAAAGCTTTTTGCATTTTGGTAATTCAACCAAATCCATGTCTCATTAATCATAATCAAATTGTATTCTGATTGCATAATCTGATTCCACTTAACGCTATCGTCCATTTATATAGCTTCTTTGTAGCAGGTTGGCTCTCCATTGTCAGTGACCAAAATGTGGTGTATACTCGGCTCAAACAGCTCGACCGCTATACTCTTTTAGAGCATCTCAGTGCCTGATTGCTGGACTCTACTCTCTCCAGAGCAATAGTAGTATCTTGCACTTGAGGATTAGGTACAACACTATGAACCGAGTTGGTTCGTACAACCTCAAAACGAACGCGTCTATACTCAACTTCTTTAATGAGCTTTTTGTGCATTTTTGATTCATTGAAAATTACGTGTGAGCTACGTATGAATTTGTTGGATTCTGTGTGCCATAGACGATAGCCCATCTCTCCATTTGCACCATAGGCGATAAAAATGCATTTGTGTGACATGGGATCTAACTTGCGATGAAGTTCTTTGGGCACATGTGCATATGCCTCACATCCAAATACACATAAATGCTCATAGCTTGGCGTTTTCCCAGTCCATAATCCCTATGGAATTTGGGAATTCAAAGGAGAACTAGGTGACCTGTTGATGATGGGCACTGCTGTTAGAACAACTTCCCTCCAAAACTCTGGAGTGAGCTTCACCATAGACATCATAGAGATAACTATATCGTGTGATTTATTCTTTTAGCTATCCCATTTTGTGCAAGTGTGTATGGAGCAGTAAACTGCCAACGAATGCCTCTTCAATTGCAAAAATCCTTGAACTCCGTGGAGACGTATTCTCCACCATTGTCTGTTCAAAAAGCTTTGAGCTTTTTTCCTGATTGGTTCTCAACCATGGCGAGGAATTTTTGGAACGTAGAAAAGACCTCTTCCTTACGCTTAAGGAAATTCCTCCCACACCTTTCTCGTAGAATCATCTATGAACGTGAGAAATTAGTTTGCCCCCCCTATAGTTTTATGTGGCATTGGGCCACACAAATCACTGTGCACTAAATCTAGGGGTTCGCCTACTTTCTTGTTCAATGGCGAAGATGTGAACCTAGTATGTTTGTCGTATCGACAATGCTCACACAATGGAAAGTCTGTGTAATCTAACACAGGCAAGTAGCCAAAACGCTAAAATGTTCTCATTCCCTTTGGATAATATGCCCTAGCCGGCTATGCCCCAACTCAGTAGACGACAACTCGGCAACATAGATAGAGTGTTCGTTGACACTCGAAACAAAAATAGAGTACACGGACAAGGTTGTTCTTGCGGAACAGCCAAGAACGATTACCAAAAATTGTAGTGCAGCCAAGATCATCCAATTTCCCTATAGAAAGCAAGCTCTTTGTAAGGTTGGGCACATGTCTGACATTCTACAACACAAAAGTAGTGCCATTATGCATCTTGAAGTTTCACATCACCAGTGCCAACAATGTCAAGCTCATAGGAATCACCAAGCTTGACTATGCCATGCATGGATGCATAAGAGGTAAACCACTCTCGATGCGGTGCAACATGAAAACTTGCACCAAAATCAAGAATCCAATTATGTGCATAACCCTCATCATGTGCAACCAAAGCATCTGGAGTGATATCCGAAGTGATAACGAGAACATCTGAGGAATCTGTTGTCACCTCTGCATGAATCTTTGTCGGCATAATGTTCATCACTGGAGGAGGAGCATCCTCTAGTGCAGTTCTAGGTATGGGAGACTCAACCACATTGAGCTCCTCAATCTTTACCATACTTTTTGCCTTTGCCATAATTATCTTTTTGCATGTTTTTCTTATCTCTTGGGAAACTGCGACAATCCTTTTTGTAATGGCCCTTCTTATGGCAACAATAACACTCGACATTTTTGGCACTGCAGTCTCTACTTGAGTTCCTGTGTCTGATAGGACTATGAGGATTTCACTCTCTACTTTTGCTTTTGTATTTGTTCATGTCACAGCCTCTTGTCTTCGTTGAACTGCCAACCACATATGCATCTCCATGACTAGCATCGTCGAGAGTTTTACGTCGAATTTCTTTGATGAGCAATGCATTTGTGACATCATTGAACACTAACTTGCCATTTGGAGTCGAATTGCTAATGCTGTGCAAAAGATGTCCCATGAACTGGGTAGAGAGCATAACAAGAATATAGATTTAAGTTCGTCGTCAAACTCCTTAAAGCCCTGAGATGTCAACTGACTGAACAAAAGGTTGAACTCATTTAAGTGACCAGAAACTGTGCTACCTTCTTTCATCTTAAGCTTCATAAGCTTTTTCATGAGAAAAACTTTGTTGGATGCACTTTTGCTCTCCCATGTTGAACATAAACTATCCCAAAGTTCCTTGGTTGTTGTCTTCCCTATGATAGTGAATAACTCTAACTCGACTAGATGTAGACATATCGTAGCCATGGCTCTCGCATCGAGAAGCTCCCACAGAGCTTGCATATAGTCATCATCCTCTGCACGCTCTTTCAACGATTCTGATAGGCCTTTGTTTGTCAAAACATCTTTCATGCGCTCTTTCCACACGTGAAGTTGCTGCCGTCGAACTTGCGAATGAAATACTCCTCCGTTTTTGAAGAAGAAGCCATCACTGACAAGAGGGTTTGAGAGGTGCCAAACTATGCCTAGAAGCTACAGAAATTTTGGCAGAGTAACCTTTGTATCGAGAGTAAAATCTCAACCGAAATAGGCTCAAAGGTGCCAATAATGAAAGTCACGACTCGCGGAATGGAAATCCGGCAGAGTCTCCTTTGTATGAGGAGTCAAAATTCAACTCAAAACACTCATAAATGTGCCAACTATACTAACTAGGCATCTACTGCACAAAACCACTGTTGTGTGACCGCCAACTCGGCGTTAAGAGCACAAAAAACCGTCAAGATACATATCCTATGGTGAGGGTATCGTAAAGGGGAACTACAGCTACCTGTATCACCAAAGGTGTCTCAACATTCGAGCACACCCCAGCTCAAAGAAAACCTCACGCTATCGACCCTCCAACAAACGCAAATGGACTAGCCACAATCTCAAAAAGGGCTCTTCCGGTTCGAGTCTCAAAAACGGCAGGGAAAAACTACCATGGCTCCACACATAGTACAGTGTGTAGTGTCCCCGCAACTCAACGTACATGAGTGAACCGCACTCAAACAAGCACCAAGAACTGCTACATGTAGTAAAAGCGATCCCTGCGGGGATATATACTCTCAAAAGATCTCAGTAGCACTAGGTGTGCTAATAGCAAAAATGCATTTGTCAACGCATCTGTCCGCAAAGAAATTGCTATCGAAATGACTGCCAAAGCGCCTGTGAAAGCGCTGTGTCTGGAAAGCTAGAGATTCTGTGTGTAAACCGACTGAAAATCCCCACTGTAACCTGTAACTTGTGTGTCGATGCCACTATGTGCCGATTTTTGCCTCCCGGCAAAAATATGCTAGTCGGATAACTGCCAAATGTGTCATTTTCTGAGAAAACTATGCCGTAGAGCGCGCTCGGTGCCGATGTCGGGCGTCAGTCCTCTATGGTAGAGGTACCTCACCGGTGCGTATGGCAAGCACAGCTGTCGATCGCGGGAAAAATTTGTCCGCGTGAAACCAGTGTTGGGTCGGATATGTAGAAATTTCCGCAATCTGTAAGAATGTCAAGCCGGTGCGCTAGAAATGGTGTCAAAAATCGATGTGCCGATGCGGAGTAATAAATCGATGATGCCGAGGAGCCATCTCTCTCTCTCTCTCTCTCTCTCTCTTTCTCTCTCTCTGTGTGTGTGTGTGTGTGTGTGTGTGTGTGTGTGTGTGCCTGAGAGTGATGATGATGTCGATGTCAGTGTTGGCTTTGGCCTCTGAACGGAAGTGGCTAGCCGAGTATCCGTAGATGCCTATGATTGAAGCCGATGTCAAGGAAATTTGTCAAGGTCGAGGTCAATATCAATGCCAAAAAAGTGCACACACTATGTGTGTGTGTGTGTGTGTGTCGAAATTGGAGAGTCCGAAGGTGGATATGGGACATTGAAGTCGATTTTCAGAGCTGGATATGCCCAAAATACACGCAATCGTTGTTTTGCCTTTCTCTCTCTCCCTCTCTCTCTCTAGCACTATCTCTCAAAAGGTGGTCTCTCTCTACTCAAGCTCGAGACTCGGAGTCGGTGGAGGGTGGTGGGAAAAGTCCCTTGCACACACACAAGCTTTGTTTTAAACGAGCTTACACAAAAAAAAGGAGTTTGTTAAATCGATTTCTATCGATTTCTTCAGGGTCTGACGAGCCAAGCAAACGAGGGTGTGTGTACACCTGCTACTACGAGCTCAAGGCTTCAGATGAGGTTGTGTGGATGTGTGTGTGTATGTCTGCTATGAGCTCAAGGCTTCAGTCTCATGCTCAATTTCAAAAGGTATTGCTTTACTCACTCGCTGCCAAAGGTTGCTCGCTACCTTTGCTTTGCTTGCGAGCTCGATGGGTTTCAAAACATGCCCAATGTGAATGCCCGATTTTACCCAAGCTTTGCTCGCTATGACTTACCTTGTTGTGAGCTCGCTGTCGATGTTGATCTACTCGATTGCTAGTCGAGGGCCTAATTGGCTACTGTTGCCGACTTTGTTGCTATTCAATTTGAGCTTGGTTCTATTGTGGAATTGCATTTTGCGTTGTTGACTTACAAAGCTGAGACCTGATGCTCTATTTTCACTGCCTTGCCGAGATTCAAGGCTTCAACCCGCTGTTTGCCGTATGTTAGTTGCTTCACTCGAGTATCCAAACCTTGCTGTCGACCTCCCAATTTTTCTACAAAGGCCTTGATTGCTGATCTTGACCTCCTGGGCTAATCCCGTTCCTGCTCAAGCCCGCTACTGCTCGGTGCTTTAAACTTGCTCACCCTTGCTCAAGCCTTGTGCTCCAAGATTTGATTCCCTACATCTTGCTCTTGTGCCGACTCCCTTGCAAAGTCTGCAAAGCTCTTCCAAAACCTTTAACAGGGATGGTTGCACACGATCGGGACAGGAAGCCGCCGAGGTCTGGGAGCCGACGCTCTAGGGCTCTGATACCAATTGATAGGGCGCTAATGCGGAGTGTGCAAGAGAGGGAAGCATGCAAGAGAGGGGAGAAGAAAATTGGGGAAGGGGATGAAGCACAGTCTGTTTGGGTTAGTGGAGAGGAAAGTGAGAGAGTGGTCAACTATCTCACTTTTTCTCCCTATACTGATTAGGGAGAGAAAGTGTAAGTGTGGTTTCCCACGGCCACCTAACCTACATCCTAGCACGATCTCCTCATCTTGGGCCTTCACACGATCCTCAAGTGTATGTATCGTGCTTTCCTGGGCTGACACACGCTCGTCGAGTGCCTTTATAGTGCCTAGAAGGTGGCAATTAATTTGTTGATGGACTCGATCGTTTCTTCCTTGCATTTTTGAATGGCATCCTCTTTGAATGCATTTTTTAAGATTTTTGAATGTTTAACTATTCACATTGAGAATATTTTTTCTCTTCAAAACTCTCTTCCTCTCCCTCTCCTTTTGCGGCCTTCAAACATGAGGAAACAAAATGTGAATAAAAAGCAATGTAAGTAGTTAAACATTTCGTCTTGCAATGAAGCGTCACAAAGTGAAAATGCTAACTACACAATGCACGTTGTGCAAAAGTGCCATACAAAAGTATAGTGGAGAGTTGGCATTGTGGTCTCTCCAAAAATTATAAGAAACAAAAGCCGTGCCCTGTCCTGTAGCATTTATGTGTTGCGCCAAGCAAATGCATAGGCATGAAGAATTGGATATAGATAATGGACCTTGCAGTGTTGTCAAGCTTGAGTCATGCTTGTGCAATCAAAACATCCACTATTGTGAATATACGTCCTCTCTATCATACACAAAGCACACGTTGACAAATACAAAAGATGGAGGAGATAGATTTAACTTAACAAGAAGCAGAGGTAACTTTATGTTCTATGTCATAGACGGTGTAGGGTTTACTATAGTGATGAGTTCTCAGTTCATAGGCTCCAATGCAGTCACTATAACAGAATGGCTCAATCAATATTAACTTTGTATTCTAAGGGCATTATTAAAGTTTCTCTCTGATGCATCCATGAATTTATCATCTTGGGGGCATGTGCAAAGGTACAAACTTTTGTGCTTCTCTAAGGGCAACATTAAAGCTGGTATGCATATCGAAGAAAGAATTTCCAAGCACAACATGTTACTCCAAGGGCCCTTGACTATTGCTTGATTATCTTTGCTACAATAGCTTTTAATCGTGTCGATTTTTGCGCTCACTCATGCTATCATGTCTGTCATCACCAATGCTTCTATGTTGTTCCTCTTTTTTCAACTTGGGCTCGTGTTCAAGATCGTTTTGCAGATCTTTGATTCTCCCTCAGAAAGCCCAATGAAGAGTGATTTTGAATGCTTACTTTTGTTAGCCTCATGCTCAAGCTCGTTTTGCAAATCTTTGGTTCTCCTTCAGCTACTTCCCTTCATGCTACAGAGGTTTGTTGCTGCCTCCTCTATCTTTTGCCAGGTTTGTTTTAGGATTGTGTTGTATTTTCTATTTCAAACGGTCATTATGCAACTTAAAGGAAGAAAGCGATCCAATAATGCAGCATTTATGTCAACTTGGTGTAGAGGTAAGAAAACTATTTATGAATGTCTCATCTCTCCTATAGGAGACTTGGTGTAGATCAATAGGATGTGAGCCAGTAATGCAGCATTTACGTTAGCTTGGTGTAGATCAATAGGATGCTCTCTTAGTAGAGGTAAGAAAACTTTTGTATGCACGTCTCATCTCTCCTAGTAAGAGACTTCAAGCGGGTCTCTTGAGTTGTGGTTACATTGAAAAAAATGGCACATGGAGGGTTTGTGGGGATTATAAGCCACTTAATGTAGCAATTAAGAGGGATCAATTTCCCCACCTTTCTGATCAAGATCCTCAATGGTACAAGAGGTATATTGTATGGCTACTTGGGCTACTTCCAAATACAAATTACAAAGTAAGGCTAGACACCAATAATAGGGTGGGGATGTTTTGCTTATAAAGTGATGCCTTTTAGCCTCACTAATGCACCATCAATATTTCATAACCTACGTGTTTTAGCTCCTTCTTTGGCAAGTTTGTACATGGTAGGACCAATCTCTTAGTGAACGAGTCTTTCCATCTATAAGTTGAGGAGTTCCAAAGTTGCTACCATGCCATATGCCATGTTAAGGTGGCAGTTCTAGACTATCAAACTGTATCAACCAATCAAAACCCACTATCGGCACCTATAAATAAGATCCATTAATCTCATTTTGGGACTCTTGACTTGTGTTGCTTGTCTCTTGACACTTCTGTGACTTGAAGAGCCTATGAGAGCTTAGAAGTACTCAGTCCTGGTCTTTGTACTATTTATGCTTTCCAAGTAATCATCCTAGAGCTTTGAATTTGAACCAATTGTATTGTGAATTACATTTTCAATCTGAATATATTCCTAGTTGTCTCATTCAGTGCCTCACAATCTAAAGTATATTCACTTAGTCTAGTTGTCGCTCTGAAGTCAGATTCTGTCCAGTGATATCTAGAATCTGGTCTTGTTCATTAAGTATGAGTGTAATTGTTTAGCAATCTAGCTCTTTCCATTTTGGTGATCACATTGGTGAGCTACAGCTCTTGACAAGAACCAATCTCCCAGATAGAACTCAGAGTTAGTCTACCATTCACAATGCCAACACAGGGAAGGAGAGCTACCACATCATTTACTGAAGATTAGGATCACATCAGTACATTGGTAGAGGAAAAAGAGTAGGGCTACAATGATGAGCAGGTGCACTCTCAGGGCGAAGAAACCAAAGAAAATCTAGGCATCGAAGGTGGTGAGGAATGTCGAGCCTCAGAACATTTAGCGCATACCCATAAACAACATTGGGAGAGAGTTAAAAGATGCTCTCAGTCACATGGCTCTCATCATCAGCTAGGAAGGGCAAATCCAAAGTCCATACTAACATCAACAATGCAGACAAACATAGGTATAGATGATCAAAATCACAAACAAGAATTGATCAATGAAAAGAGGCCAACACAGCCTTAGAAACTGATAAGGACTACCATGTCAGATCTAAGAGATGGGGGGTAGACATTGACTATGAGAAAAAGCGATGATGATAAGAGAAAGAAACTGAACATCATGTAAAACCCAATCGATCTATGAGATAATTAGATCATTATGCAAAATCGATGCTCACATTTAGGCTTTTGAGTAGTATGCTGACCTAAAAGATATAGATGAAGATGACAAAGCCGAATATATTCCCACATACTTTGAAAGATATCACACAAAAATGGTATTACCATTATCCAACCTACAAGCTCAAAACCTACAACAAGCTAAATAAGGCTTTCTTGTTAGAATACAATGAGAACTGAAGGGATGAGGATATCCTCTATTGTTGGGGTTGCCTAGCTATGGGGGGTGGCATCTGAGGACGATTACCATGGCTTAGAGCGTGCAGAGAAACGTTGCTCGTGCTGCAGGTTGTGCCAAGCTCCACCAACGAGCTACTATAGCTTTTCCTTCAACTCCTTGGCTCTATCAACCCAATTAGCACAACTAATCACATGATCATCTTCTCTTTAAGCCTCTACAGCCCGTTGCAAGCAAAGCTTTGATACCATATGTTGGGAAGGCAGCTAAGAAGGATGATGAGGGTTCATGGCGAGATGCAGCAGGTTTAGCAGAACGAGAAAGAGAGAGGAGAGAGAGAGAGATTCGACATAGCAGTAAGGAATAAAAAACACATGCTATATTATTGAGTAAAGCCTTTTACATATAAGGCATACTTGCCATGCAAAAAAACTCAACTCTAACTAAGGCTAACCTGCATGCTATAGGGGACAGTGCCCACGGGCTTGACATACCTAACATCTATGAGTTAGATAAAATCGGGCAAGGCAAGCTTTTAAGGAGGAGCTACGTGGAAAAGATAAAAGAGCTAACCAAATAATTGAATGAGTTGCCATCAGAGAAGTGTATGCAAGCCTGGTTCTTAAGTGGGTTTGAGAGTAAGAAGCTCAAAGATCAAGAGGTACCAACACCTACCATAAAATTTAATGGTATGGTGCAAAGAGCTCTGAAATTGGAGCAGCAGGCAAAGAAGAAGAAGGGTCAACGAGGGACATCAATTTCCAGGTCCATTGAGTCTTGTGCTGAAGATTCGTTGACCATCTCCAAATCTTCCAATGACAAGGAATCGGAAGACACATCCAAGAGCAAGAAGAAAGGAGGTTGTAGTAGAAAGATTGAGGAGTTGTCTAAATGTTTTTGAGATCTCAAGAATGAGACCTCCAGTTAGGAAAGTAGAAACCTAGTGTACAAAATGTAAATCTAAAGAGCATTAGTCTGATGAGCGATATCGTGCTACCAATGTATGTATTCCAAAGCTTTTGAGCATTTATGGAACAATTGTAAAATCACAATACATCACTTCAAGGAGGGGAAGATGTCACCATGATAGCATCAAGCATTCTATAGCAAGAGAAGGTACTTGAAAATGCTGAGAATAGAGCTAGTACCATGGGAATGGCTGGAAGAGGTGGCTAGACAAGGAAGAGATAGATCTACTTTCATCAAACAAAATTTCAATTGTTACACGTGTGGCAAATACAAGCACTTTTTAGCTCGATCCCTTGACAATATGAAAGTTGAAGTGACCAAGGGAAACATGGTAGAGCTAGTGCCAATGCAAATAATCATATATCCCTGGTGTTATCATCAAGGAGATCCCAGATGAGTAGGTAAGAAAGCTCAAGCAGAGTGAAGAAAGCTAGCAGTGTGAGAAGCAGAGGGTAATATGAAAATCTACGAAGGAAGTGGACGAGTGATAGGAGTGAAGTATCTTGGCTACTCAGATCATGTAGGATCTAGAGTGGAGGAATCCAGAGATGCCTGAGTTCTCAGAAACCAAATTGATTCAGAAGCTTTTGCCAATAGCTTCAGTGGCTAGATGGCTAGTAGTCTAGTGACTGGTTCTAGTGGACGGAATTTTGAAAACACAAAGGAAGTTTCAACAATTGGCTCTCATATTCACAATAAAACATCCGAAATTTCAAGGCCTTGTGGTAGTTTAAAAAACATTGACCATGAAGTACTACAAGTCATATCAAATGTCATGAGTATTATTTTCTAACCTTCTAAAAACATTTACCATCTTAGTTTGGCAGCTTAAGTCGAGCGAAAATAAAAAGTGTGACATATCCAATAATCTCCTAATAGGTGGTAAACCACTCTCTATGCGGAGTAACATGCAAAGAAGCACTCGAATCAAGTATCCAGGTGTGTGACACCTCACCGGTCTGATAAGCAATTCAATTAGCAATGAACTCTACAATGATAGAGATTCATGTGCATCAAAGAACACATCATCAATCTCTATCAGCATATTGATAATCTTGCACATCACAGTCATCTAAAACCACATTGATTTCTTCAATTTTCGTTGAGCTCTTTGACTTCTCTTCTTTACCATCATTATCTTTACTTTTGCCTTTGCCCTTATCACGCTTCCAAGCATGACAATCTTTTTGCATGTGACCATATTTCTCACAATAATGGCATTGCATATTTATATAACGTCCATGAGACTTTAACCTATCACGGGATGAGTCCCTCTTGCCATCTTTACTTGCATGATGCTGCTTAGCATGGCCCTTTCTTTGCTTCCCATCTTTCTGCACATAGTGAGCTTCGCCATGATGCAAGCTACCCATAGACTTTCGTCGCATTTCCTTAGACAAAAGACAACTAATGACATCATTATACATTAGTGTACCATTAGGTGCAGAGTTACTTACTTATCACAGTGCAAAATATATCCCGTGATGGAGAAAATGAGCAAAGCAAAAGGATGGCTTTCATCTCATCATCCATATTCATGCGTTGCGCACGTATCTGAACAAACAAAGAGTCAAAATCATTGATATGGCTGGCAACACTAGTAGACTCTTGCATATGAAGGTTGAACAGTTTTTGCATTAAGAAAACTTTTTTGCTAGCCGTATCCTTTTCATAGGTATTGCATAGCTTTTGCCATGCCGCATAAGCAGACTCACATTCCAACACAAAAAAGCAAACATATTTGGCAAGATGAAATCTAGTAGTAGACTTGCATAGCTCATCCAGCTCATCCCACTGAAACTGAGTCATGTTCATTTGCTCCGTTCTTTCCAAGTACATGATAGGCAACTTTTGCTTCTTTTGGACAAGAACATCATTTGGTTTTTTCCAAAACAACCTATAAGCCCAAAATTTATGGAAATTTTTTAGCAGAGTCTCCTTTGTTTTTGGGAGCAAATCTCAACCAAAATAGAAACCAAAAGTGCCAAGAAATGTAACCAAATGCATAAAAGGGTATCTCTGACCAAATAGCAAGAACAACAGAGAGTACTAGCTATGCATAAACTGTCAAACTGACATACCAAAGGCCATCATACGAGCACCTAGTCCTCTCTATACATATCCTATGGCGAGGCCACGAAGGGGGATCTCCAGCTACCGATATCACTGAAAGGATCTCCACATTTGAGAATACCCCAGCTCAAGAAAACCTCACCACGACCCTCTCAACGTAGGATATGCAACAAACGTATAGCCAAGTCTAAAAAATGGCTACCTTTCAAAAGTCTCAGAAATGACTGGGATTGTCGTACAAGCCAAATATGGCTCCACAAAAGTGTACGATGGTAGTATCCACAAATAATGTACAATCCTCACTGCTAATCACAGGATATGTGCACAAATAGACGCCAAAAAAAGTGCAAGCAATATGCCAAAAAAACTCCTACCTGATGAGAACTCTGGGAGAAGACCAGAATCGTGTTCAAATTGTGCAAAGAAACGCTCTCAAAAGAGCATACCAGTGATGTACACAATAGCCATAGAGTATGGCAAATAAAAAAAGATCATCAAATCCCAACTCTGGAGTCAACTCTGCATAAAATAGTCTAGTCGAGCAAGCCTGCTAACGACCTAGACACATAAACCATGCCAAGCTCTCAATGCATGAAACCTGTGTGCATAAAGCTCCAAAATCACTACCAAAATGCTCGTAGAAGATAACCTATGTATTTTGTCTAATGTCGAGAAAACTATATAAAAATTTGATGCATAAACGACGAAAATATGAGATGCAACCACTGCCAAAATATATGGCACCCATAAAGCTATGTATGGATGAGAATTTCAGCCCTCTGCATGCATGAAAATAGCATCCCAAATAGCAATCCAATTGGTTGAATATTCAACTCACAAAGGTGTCAAAGTATCCTGCAAGTGTCTCGCATAACGGCAAGACAAATTGGCAACCACTAGATATCTACCGCATCTCCTGTATGTGGCCGCAAGTGGACCTCAAACAAGTGCTACCAACTCTCTTAGCATCTGACCACACAGATCATACATCCCATGTGAGCGAATATTGGCCCAACCTGTGTTGACTGCCAAAATTCATGCTCAAGGCTAGCTTATGGGGCTGCCCACAAAGTAAATGCGACTCAAATGGAACGCATACGGGCTGCCCACACTTGTGTGGAGTACATAGAAAATCACAAAAGCTACCGGATGTAGCCAAAAATTGTCCTTTAAAAAAACAGTTTCTGTGTTTTCACTTTTTGATCCACCTGTGCTCGAAACCAAAAAACGGTTTCTTCTACAAAGTCGTAGAGCTCAAAGCCAGCTTCGTTTAGATGAGAAAAAATAAAATCAAAGATTGCTAGCTCAAGTTATGAGCAAAATAGAAAACTCTACCTTGTAGCCCTGACCTGAGCAACCTACCTTTCTGTGTGTTTCCTTTGCAGCCCACACACTCTCTGCTCAGCCCTCATTAGCTTATGGCTGAACCCACAAGAATGTATAATGGCTCTCATATCATTTGTTGGATCGAGTGCAGGAGCGATAAGAGAGTGCAAGAGAGAAGAGAGTACACATACACAGGTGAGGGTGAGCCTTGCCCTCCTACACAACACACACTATGAAGAGATAGTGTGTATGGCTCGTAATAATATAATATCTATACAGTTGGATATAAGCGAGCTAGTGACGGGAGTTAGTGACGGTCGGCCGTACATAGGCCAACAAACCCAACAAGAAGGACCCTCATTATCCTTGCTCCACATTGGCTAAACCAAACTCCATGAGTTCCTAGGCCATGTTGCTCCTCTTGTGACAACATGTGCCAAACAAAATTCTACCATGTAGGTCCTTAATTGCATGATGCAAAAATGTATTTAGGACACTACATCCCAAAAAAAATTACTCCTACGTGACCTTATCATGTCTCTGAAGAGCAAAGTGGATGAAAGCATTGAAGCTTGTACATCCTACTTGGAAAAATCAATCAAATCATATTCAAAAATGAAATAAAACCAAAGCCAATGCGTACTTGGAGATTGAACATAGTGGTCACTTACTCGTAGACAAATGCACACGACCAAATCTCCCGCCTACAAAGGCCTAGGAAAACTAACTGAAAGATTAGTGAAAATCAAGCAGTAGTGCACTAGTAACCCTGGGTGTTGACTTTGCAATCCAAACCCCTTGGTTAGACTCTACAAGGAAACTACTCAAACTAGTAGTCAACAATGACCAACACAATCTTTCGTCTAACAATGATTAAAGTCAAATTTGGAAGTTGAACTTGTCCACTACCCCTTGGCATATTGTGAACTTCTTTCCTTGAAAGAATAAATGTGATGAGATCAAGTTGTGACTTTCAACAACAACGAAGTAATTGTGTATTAGCGGGTCATACCCCTCAAAATACCACTCCTAGAGACATAATCAGTGCTATACTAAGAAACATCTCGTCTCAAATTGGAATCTTATTCACAAATGAATCTCAAAATAATCATATCTCTCCTCAGATAGAAGAGAATGATTCCTAACATCCCAAAGAAAGTGGTTAGACTAGATTTCCTTGAGTTTGCAACAAGAGATTACATACTGGGAGGCTCTCTTAATCTATTCATGTTGTCCCATGAATTATGTACTTGATAGCGAGGCCATGCTTACTTGCTAACCACAACAAGCATCATCTGTATTGCTAGCACATTGTGCACAGAAATTGCTCGTCGTTGTAATCATATACAAGCAATTATATCAGCCTCAATCCTTTCTAAACAGAGTAGTTGATGTTATAGCGGAAACGTAAACTATGCTTTCATGGAATGATTCCACAATACTGGCATGCTATGCATGCATAGCAAAAAAATAGTGTGATAAGCCCTTGGATTCAATGACGGTCTCCACAATGTGTGCAGATGCCATATGTGCCTTGCACAATGTGTATTGCCATGGATACATCACAATTGGTCATTGCAGACCATAACTGTGATCTTATATCCTCTGATTGCCAAATGTGTGTGCCATTATCCTTGATCCTAAGTCAATGAATAGTACTATGGTACGGAATAGAAGCCTTGCTTCGTAGTAAGTCTATCAAAACACTTTGCTTTGCACAACAAAAAAATCTTATTCAAATGAAAATTGAAAGACAAAAATACAAGTAGAACTTGAAAATATGTGACATTGTCACCCATCTGAGAGCAGTTGCCTTTGCTGGAATGTGACTCATATCCATGTATGCTAAGAAATTTAGAGATGTCTAACATACCTTGTATGCCCTCGGGGCTTGGTTCATACCGATTTCCAATAAAAACCGGTAGACATGTTGCCACTTTTTCCTAAGTTCATATGCTAGTAGCATATTCTAGACTTTAGAAACTTATATGTAATATGCCCTAGATTGAAGCCTTGCTTCGCATAAATATATGAAAAAGACAAGTTATGATGGAGCCCATGCTCATGGCTAGAAGTTTCTTTTGTTGACAAACACATGTCAATGCAAAAGAAAATCAACCTTGTCAAGCTTTCAAAAAGAATTGGCCTTGCCAAAGCTGACATCTTGTTGAGAATCCTTAGATTGCTCAATATTGTGATAGGAGATAGCCAAAGAATCGTAGTTATCTTAACCAAAGCTACATTTACTTTTCAAGTGGGCATTGTAGAAAATTTTGCAAGAGTGAATAAGTTTAAAATTGAAAATTAAATAAAGGGAAAATTACAAAAATACCTCTCTAATTTGTGAATATTCCCAAAATACCCCTCAAATTTCAAAAATTCTTGAAGTACCCCCATAATTTGTCATAAATTCCCAAGATGCCCTTCAAATTTTCCAAAATTCCCAAACTACCCCTAGTTGTGAGAGTAAATTTCTCCAAAAACAAAAACAATTTGTAGCTTTTCATAAGAAGAGTGATTGTCTATCATACAGGATGCTAAATCTAAAATTTGAGTCGGTTATGTAGGCTTTGGAGATGAATTGCTTCATTTTAGACATAATTGCCTTTTTTTGCGAGGTAATTTGCGACAAATTACATGCTAAGCACTCAAAAACCGATCTCAATTGTCAAACAAGAATAAAGGTTAGAAAATCCTGAAGAATCCAACGAAAATAGATACAAGGGTATTTTGGGAATTTTTGAAGTTTGAGGGGTATATTGGGAATTTCCACAAATTAGAGGGGTATTTTGGTAATTTTCCCTCAAATTTAACGTACTTATCAATTTCTTGTAACCATCGCACTTGACATCGGAGGTCGTAGCATCCAATGGCATGATTGTGCTTTCAATGTACTGCATGTACTTATTTTTATGCATTCAAGTTCCTGGAGCCTTGCCTTTTCCCTCCGCTTGATAGCACAAAGGGGACATATCAAAAGAGAGATTGATCGGTGAGGTTCATGGCCCAATTGGCTGATAGCCTTGTTGTAACTGAATGCAAGTCATGCTTGCCTTAAAGATTTTGCAAATTAAAAAATAACAATGCATCATAGCATGTAGAAACCTGATTTTGCAAACTTCAAACATACTGTAGAACCATGATTCATATCAAGTTCTCGTGTATCCCTACATGGAGCCTTACTCCTTAATCTATACATAATGATATGTCATGCATGTATGCAAACTAAATTAAAGGGACATGACCAAGCTTGTAGATATCCGTGCTATCACCGTTAAGTTGTAATCTCTCTCTTTGCACAAGCCTTGCTTGTTTTGGCAACTTCATACGGAGTCATACTCCATAGACATTGTGGGTAGCGTCATACGGAATCGTATTCCATAAAATAAACATGCCTGATGTACCTTGCTGATATGGAGCTGTACTATGAGTTGATGAATCGTGCAATGCCGATACACCCATATGCTACCCTTAGATTGTCGAATCATGCTCTAATTTAAGCATCATTTGCTTGTCCTTTAGAAATTGTGGAGCTTCTCCAAGATTCAACAAGTTAAAGCTTTAAACTTAACTCGCTTACTTGTTAAATTATGCAGTCCATCGTAGCGAGCCAGTACTAGTGTATAAACCATGTGTCCTTGCTTGGTGTGTCCTAAGCCACCACTTGCCATGCATAATGGACCAACGGATCAATGGATTTGCATAACTTTGCTCGATTTTATGGAGCTCTTGTTGCACCCTTTAATTGCGACATAATGATTCTTGCAAACCGTGCATGGCCAATACATGGCACATCCTTCGAACCTCGACACCTTTGATGAATTTGTCGCTTTGAATCTTTTATGCTACTATTGCTAATCGTATATGCAATCTTTTCCACGAGTGTCGAGATTCTTCACCAAGTATTTCTCCAATAAATAACGGTGGACGCAAAAAATTCAACTTTGAGAGATCCGTGTCGAGCCGACAGCTTGCCCTTGTCGAATCTTCCACTTTGAATCTTCCACGCTACTGATGCTAGCCATGTATGCAATTTTTGGCTCACCGCTACGAGTGCCGAGATTCTTCACTAAACACTTCCCGAATAAATAACGGTGGATGCAAAAAAATTTGCTTGTCAAAAGTGACCATCGCTACCTCCAAATTCTTAGCGGCATCTAAATTTTAATAAAATCACGTTTTGAGCATCGCGCATGCACCCCGCTTTGGATTCTAGGGTTAAAAGATCCCCCCACTTCAAACAGTTGCCTATGTGTGAATCAAAAACTCCTCAAAAAATTGGCGATGGTGTTGACGTGCCGCAGGCTTATGTGGGATAGAGGGAGGTATATGGTGCTCGTTAGCACTCACCACAGAGACAAAATGTCTCCCTCTTGGCCTCGTGCACTCAACGAGCTCAAAACTCACATGATCCATGCAGTTCAGACCCCACATTGTGTGTGTGTGTGTGTGTGTGTGTGTGTAGGGGATCATTCCTGCGTGGGTTGTCGAGTGCCCATAGCCGGTTTGTGGTAACGACCCTGGACACGGTTGACCTCGTGTGCGTGTCTGTTGCATTTGTCAATGCAAAGGAACTTGCCGATACACTGTGTGCAATCCACAAATGGCTCCAAGCACGCAAACTAGCGTAAACTAGCAAGCTCAAAGATGGCGATGGTGTGTCACTCACCGCTCTACGCTTGCTGTCGCGGAGGATTCTTCACCGCGAAGAAGAAGGAGCCATCGCTGCGCCGTGCTCAACCGCTTCACCGCTGTCGTGCCGTCGTCGCAATGCTCGATCGCACTCTCTCTCTCTCTCTCTCACGTACACACACACACACACACACACACACACACACACACACACACAAGGAGGTGAAGAAGAAGAAGAAGAAGATGGATGGAGCAAGAGCACTCTTCAATTGCACAAATGAGAGAATGAGTAAATTTTAGGTTTAGTTGACTTTTATATGAGTTCACCCCATTCACACTTGGGCGCCCATGCTTAGCCAACTAATCCCTTGAATGTTCCAGTTAGAGTGCGAGTCTCATCGGCGATCACTCTTACCCTTTTCCTATTGGACCGACAAGCCCGGCACCTGACTCTACCAAATAAATAATACGACGTCTGTCTTAGGTGATAGGAATGTGTGTGAGGGTTAACATGGCCCCCTTCCTGATGTAGATTCCGTCCTTGGAAGCTATTGAGTTGAAGCTCGTTCGTCGAGGTGGAAGAGCATTTGAGATGAATGTCCTTAGCCTTCAGTCACTGCAAAATCAAACAAATTGGCACATTAATTGCATTCTCATATACAATTAAAAAGCATATGCAGTTGTAGGCAGACAATTTGATTGGTAACAAAATTTTAAACCATTTGTCAGCAATAAACATTAAATTGCAATATAATCAAACGCATAAACAGTTGTAAAGATAAAAAATTAAACAAGTCTGGGGTCGCTAATTTAACGGTCGAAAGGCACTAAAGATCGACTAATAATACCATGGGCAAGCTTTTCAATTTTCTCTGGTCAATTAAGTTGTTTAATCGCGAGAGCCAAGTATTTCATGTCCAAGGGCTGACTAGAGGCTATACCTAGTAGACCTTGTAGTTAAGCTACAATAAAAGGAATTGCTCATAAAATCATTGTCTGACTTATTTCCTTTTCTTTGACCCCCCAAAGTCTTTTCACAGTGATTCAATTTTGATGTGCGTGCTTATTTTGTATGCCTTGGGTTTGTTGCTTTTCAAGGAAAAGCGCCCACACTGGGAACCTCTAGGGCTCTAGTACTATAGGCGATACATGTGAGTGGAGTACCAAATCAAGCTGAGGTTTCTCTTCCAGCTTAAGATTTTACATTGTGGCACTTTGATTTTTTGTTTGTTCGTTTTCAGCATTTTAATTTTGTAACTTTGGGGGGTCATATAACACTGTTACCCTCCCCAGGCTCATCACACTAGTAAACTCCCTTTATAATACTTAAGCTAAAGGTCAATAGGGACTAAGCCCACTAGAAAGCCCTAGTACATTGCACACATTGCTGCCTAAATCGGATTAAGAACCTAAGTAACCATAGATTATTAGGAAGGCATTCCCCATGGTATTAAGAGAAGATCTTTAACACCTAGCTTGGTCAAACTAGCTTAGTCGGATTGCTTGATTTTTAAACCTAGACAAGTGATTATGACAAAAATTACATTGAATTTAATGTTTGATACTAAGAAAATGCGTTGAATATTATGCTACCAATCACAATTAATGTAGACAAACATGGATGCAAAAAGATAAGGGGCAATGCTAATGGACAAGAAACACCTATTTGTGTTGATGGTCGTGCTTGATTTGAAGTGTGCACGAGAGAAAGATTCCATGAAGGTCCAAATCCTAACAACAACAACACGTTCCTATACACACTAGGAAACACAAAGAATACCTCTACGAGGCACATCAGTGGGAAAAGGTACCAATGCTTATTGAACACAATTAAAAAACATAAGGAACCCTAACCTAATTATTTGCACTCCCCCTAGAGAGTCAAGGAAATAGGATATTGTAGAGATTGGGGGAAAACCCTAAGGCTAAACCCCTATCCTCATCATCGAGAAAAACAAAGTCATCATCCGTGAGACCATATGTGCCATCCGTATAATCATGTAAATCTTCTTCATCACCAGAGGCACCAATGTTTACTAAGAAGGTCACTAGACGCCTATAGTCATCTTGGTCAAAAGGATAGGCTTGTGCAATGGGAGACACACTCTCTACTAAGTATGGATTAGTCGTGGTCAAGAGACGTATCAGCCATTCTAACTCCTTGAAATTCCTCTCACATGCTAGCGTACCTACCAAATCCCATTCACAGGCAAGCACCGGAAAGACCATGTGAAACATTTGTGAAAAGTAACGAGGGTACCTCTCACCCAAGGCAGGAGTGGATGACTCTAGCGTACTAGCCATATCTGTACACGAAAATAGATGATGGTTAGAGTGCAAATATTACAAGGGTCGTGTTCTTGTGTATAATGTGTTTTTATGATTTTGTGTTATGGATCTTGCTCTTTTACTTTTTTATCTTGTTTTTGTGAGTATAAGGTGTTATATATACATTCCATAAGATTGGATATTGAGAGGTCGGGGAGGAAGGTTGAGTGGGAAGCAAGTGAATGATGGATGTCAGCAAACACTCCCCCCTTCCTTGGGTAGATCATACCTTTTGGAATGATGTCGTCACCTTTTGAAACCAATTGTTCCAAGTTGTTATGGATGAAGGCTTTACCAATAGTTTTCAACCGCCCTATGCGTTTCATCTAGTTGCAAGGGTGGTAAGGTACTCTCCCATGATTTTATTTGCAACATTGTTGTAGGTGGTGAACTTACAAGGGGAGGTGCAAACTATTTCTTGCTTGTATGGGTATGTACAATGGTAGGTGGAGATTGTGTCGAAGCTTCTATTTCCGTATAGGAACTACACGAAGAGAAAGAAGCTTCATTTGATTTCCCTGCTCCTTAGTTAGGTTGAACAAATCGTTCTTTCTTCGATACCCAAACTAGCTCTGGAGCAGGTGTGTAGCATTCCATGATTTTTTCCTTTCCGCGATCTTCAATTTGTTTTGGAGCCACAAGATTGAGCTCACATGGGCCCGGTGAGAAGTAAGAACACAATCTACGTTTTGGCACCCAGATTTGATCATTTCCTTGATAGTAGCCTTACGCTTCCAATAGTTTTTTTAGGAATCCAATGCAATGTTTCTTTACATTTCTTGGGGCGAGTGGGACGTTTCTTACAAGGCTTTTGTTTTTTAGGATCAACCATGGTCATTAAAGAAGATTTAGGGACCCACTTGTATGTTTTCTTTGTTATATTAGGACGAGTCTTGTTAGAAGCTATATGCATTGCTTGTAGCATATTTAAGGGTACATGCAATTCATCATCCTCAGGTGTTACCCAGGTCGTCCCCCTGTTTCCCTAAGTGTCTATGGTTGCTGCTAGGTGGACCCAATCCACATTGTCCGACTCAGTCATCCCAGGTAGTACATCCATATAAGGAGAATCTTCCCCAACATCAGTGTCCGCTTTACACGTGTAACAATACTGCAATGGGGCCGAGTGAATTGTGGTGTCAGATCTATGATCAAACCTGTTTCCTAGGGGATGTGCTCGACCAATTACAAGATCTACTCAAATAAAAGAATCTTGGAACTGTAAGTAGACATGGTTTTTACACGAGTCATGCACCATTTTTGCTTCCCTCATAAAAGGACGTCCTAAGATCATCTCCGATGCCATAGTGTGTTTGGAGAAATCCATAACAACAAAGGTAATCCTTATTTTATGTCCAAAGACCTTGATCTTGAGATCTTCTAGCATCCCAATAGGTTTAACAATAGACCCATTGGCCATCTTCACTACTATGGTTGTGGTCGCAAGGTGAGGTCTTCCCATAGTTTCCCATCAATTTTTAGTCACAATGCTAACCCCAGCGCCACCATCAAGGATTCCCTTCACAGTTAATCCCTTCGTAGGGATTGGTATGGTTGCATTGGATTCATCACCCTCAAAGTATTGTCCCAACTTGTTAACAGGTATTTCTATAACAAGGTTCTCATCTAGGTTGGGTTGTGGATCTAAGTGTTCCTCCTCTATTGGCATCTCTCCAGCTCTATCCATCTGTGCAGATTGTGGTAGCCCAAACTTTAGTTCTCTATTGAGGAGGGCTTGAAGAGTTGAGACTAGCTCAGGGTCTTTATATAGTTTGGACATGATGGTGGTTCTAACTTCTGAAGACATGAAATCCATCAATTTTTCAATGTTTAACGGCACCTTTTGGGCTTCAGTCCCTTGACGTGGGGAAGATGGGATCTCCATTTCTTCGGTAGGATCAGGTAGTCCCTCTATAAACATTATTTCCATCAAGAAGTGAGTACGCCCACTTTCCCATGACTTTAAGTCACTTTCTTCTTGGATGACACTAGGTATGGCTAAGGGTCTATGGACTTGGTGAGCTTGTTGTTGCGTAGGGAACACTGTGTCTGTAATTTGGATCTGCATACGTGCTGGTCCTAGATCCCTTTGGGTATCTTCTACAAAACTCCTTAATTGCTTAACTCGCTCAATCTCCTCTGTAGGGTTTTGATAAGTTCCTATCTTCTTCTTGGATCCTGTCCATTGTAGCTCATGTAGATCTTCCTTGTTGGTTTCTATCTTAGTGGTCTCCATGGTTTCGCCTGAATCAGAATCCTCTTCAGCGTCGTTCATATATACGGGGTCATCACTAGTCCCTATGTTGGTCTTTGAAATGGGGTCTGACTTCGCTGCTTTTTCCGATCTCTTCCTTCGTGTTTTCTTCTTTTTCTGATATTGGGCAATTGATTCCATGTCTCTTTCCTCAAGAATAAGATTTTGTTTTTGGAGCATCGATCATGTGAGTACGTTTACTGGTACCATAGATGCACTTTGTGATGGCTCCTCAGTAACCTCAATCAAGTTTAATGGCATGATCTTCGGTGCAATTGGATTATTTGGACATTGGGCAATCAAATGATCTATGCCACATCGATTACACATGAGTATCGGCATTGTAGACGTGCTCGCTTGATTGGTTTGCATTAATGTGGCGTTCTTTTGTAGCCTAATAGGACACTCGGCCACACGATGTGGACCTCCACACTCATAGCATTGAAGAGGTGGTCTCTTAGCAGTGTAATTGATATTTTGGCCTCTTGCAGCAAGAGCAGCTACTTGATAGACAGGTTTGACTTGTCCCCAATAGTCCTCCATGTAGTATTGTGGACTTTCTTCAAGCACATCCATCCCATAGGCAATATTAGGATCTATATCTTCCTCACAGCCTTCCAAACAAGCATTGGATGACTCACAACCCACTTGATTCACATATGTGATTCTCGGATGTTTTGGTTAAGGTCCTAGCACTGGAGGTGGTAAGGGTGTTGTTTGAACAACATTTTGGGCCCTAGGGACCATGTGTTGTGCTGTTTGTTCAAGAGGTGGGTCCGGCATCAATGCAGGCACTCGAGGTGTGTCTGTCCATGCTAAGGTTGGTCTATTGGCCATCGCGCGCTTAAATACTATGCAATCCTTAGCTTGATGACCATACCTCCCACAGGCATTGCAGTTCCCATTGAATTTTACTCTAAAAGTAGGGCATTCACTGGTACTATGCGGTCCATAGCATATTGAGCACCATTGTTTCTCCTTTCTTGGATACATATGATTGTTTTGCGGAGCACGATTGTCTCTAAGACTCTCTTGAATGGCCTTCGTGAGATCTACTAAAGTCATCTCAGATATCTTTGGCTCCTTAGCAATAGGCTTTAGGGTCATTGGTTGATGCCCCGATGCTTGCGAGCGAATAGATTTAGACTCAACAGACACTCTTTCTCCTTGAACTTAGAGTTCTATACCAATCCCCTGCCTTCCTACTTAAGGTTAGGCTTAAAGCATTACTCTTATGCAGGTCATTGTGTTCTCCTAGAGAATTGCATATTTGTTCAAACATTTTGATATGCTTTCTCACATCCCCGTCTCCACTAAATTTTTGTGTGAGCTTGGCTATTTGTACTGCCTTACTTCTAGGCTCTCTATCAGGCATGTTACGCATATTCTCAGCAATAGATCGACCAATAGCTTGAGCAAATGTTGTCGTCACCTAAGTGAGCAGGCACTGTGGGTGAAGGTGCTCTAGAGACTACATGCGGAGTAGGTATTGGCATTGGGCTTGGTGCATAGGAAGCCCTTGGGTTTCACATTGGATACGATGTTGTGCCATGTGGTGGCCCAAAGTTCATATGTGTGGCCCTAAGCATAGCAGACATCGGATGTGACATGCTAATGCTAACCGGTATAGTTCCATGGAAATAAGAACTTGGGTGTTGTGGTTGTGGAGCATAGGTTGTTGAAACAATGTGAGGGGTAGGGACTACATGAGTACGAGGACCCATGGGTGTATACAATTGGTACACACTTGTACGTACTGTTGCAGGCATTGAGCTACCATGGAGCGGTGCTTTACTAACAAACGAGGTCCATGGCGTGTTTCTTGGCATGCCCATCATTGGGGTAGGCATGGTAGCCGCGGTGTCATCAAGGGAAAGATGAGCTAGGCTTGGAAAGGTAAAACTATCACTTGTGGGCTCAGATTGCACTGAGACCCCTGGCAAAACAACATATGGAGGATCCATCGGACTCACCGAGGGAGTCTCCATTTTCGATAAGGTCAATTGTTTAGCCTTTCTTGTATCCAAGAATCTCATGAGACCCGTTGAAGGCATGAGGATCCCCTTGTTCTGTCTCTCTAGCTCAATAACCCTATGGATGACCTCACAAACTCTTTGTTGTTGATCCTCCACACTAGTAGCACCCGTTGTGGATTGTAGGAAATCTAACCAACCCACGTGATAGGTGTGACCTATGTATAGGTCGGTTAGAGTTTCCGTTTGTAGTTTGTACTCCCATTTCTCATTTAAGAACGCTCCATCTAGGATTGAGGTGCTAGGGGTGTCCTTTGAGCTAGATGCAATGTTGCTTTCTAGGGGTTGGCCCTTAGCCGTTGCTAAGTCAGGAGCACTCAATTGCTCTCCTAGTAAGGATATTGACATAGGGGCTTTCGCTTTTAACTCTCTTCGTTGCTCCGCCTTGCGTAAGCTCTCGATTTCCTTTAACCTAGCCACAATGATATATCGCTCAACCTCTTGCACTTCGGCAAGGCTTCTACTATCAAGTAATATGACCTCGGAGGGGAATAGCTCTGAAGAGTCAGGGGGTGTAGTGAATGAATTTTTCACGTGCACACTCTCTAAGGGCACAGGGTCTGCATTGGTCATGAATGGCGAATTTACTTCCCCACCCCCCTCATTTACATCATTAGCTCCATGTTCGGAGCGAGTGGCTCTACTAAAGGTTTCCTTCAAGCAGCTAAGAACGCTCGGCCTGGACCGTGGACCCATGGCATGCATGTCTTGGCTTGAGCCATCGGGATTAGGCATTGGGAAACCCTCCATGACGTCGTAGTCAGAGGAAGAGTCATTAGCCGCTATGTTTGGGTCTTGGTTTGTACTACCTTGGGTCCCCGCCGAGGGCCCGGAACCTAAGGTAGGTGGATAATGAGAACTCGCGTAAGTCGAAATTCTCTCTAGTTGCTCCGTCTCTAGCACACGACCAAAACGCACATGCATGTGCCTTTGGCACCCTACAAGCGTCGGCGAATAACCTCAAGGGTTAACCGCTTACTTTTTTACGTGTCCGTTTTCACTTGTTTTTTGATGTTTTTTAATGATCGGTTTTTTGATTAAAATGTGTGATAGCTTGAAACGAGCGTATCACTCAGAGGGTTGTGGTGTGCTTTACAACACAACGTTCAGTCACCTGAAGCTCCGTTGGTCCTCAAAAAGGTCGATTTTTAGCTACGTGTGAAGCTAAAATACGTAATTTTAAAGGGCGACTGAGGCCTGAGCCTGAGCGTGAGCTTGGGCTTGGGTCTGGGGGATATTCTCAATCCCGGTCCTACCTTTTTTTTTTGGGATAAAGTCGTTGCGGCCGCGATGTGCGCGCGAGCATACACACACCTAACCGACCTACTTACCACTAATACAACTACTAGTACACACTAACACACTACTACAACAACTCACTAGCTAACAAAACTACTTACTGTACTTTGCAAATAACTAACATTATGGATCTACAACCTTAATACTAACACCTTATCACAGAGAAAACATAGTACCTTTCAAAACCTTATTAACAAAGAAAACACAGTACCTTTCAATTCCTTATTAACAAAATAATACACAGCACCAAAACAAACTCCTTCTTCTCAACACACACACCTTCCTTCTCTACCTTTCCTACGATTGAAATTGCACCACAAAGAAGCACAGAGTGCCATTCAAGCTTAGTGTATGGCATTCCTTGGCAACGGCGCCAAAAATGTGCAAGTCTGTCGTACATGTCAATGCAAAGGAACTTGCCGATACACTGTGTGCGAGCCACAAATGGCTCCAAGCACGCAACTAGCCTAAACTAGCAAGTTCAAAGATGGCGATGGTGTGTCACTCATGGCTCTACGCTTGGTGTCGTGGAGGATTCCTCGCCACAAAGAAGAAGGAGCCGCACTCAACCGCTTCGTCGTCATCGTGCCGTCGTCGCAATGCTCGATCGCTCTCTCTCTCTCACGCATACACACACACACACACACACACACACACAAGGAGGTGAAGAAGAAGAAGATGGAGATGGAGCAAGAGCACTCTTCAATTGCACAAATGAGAGAATGAGTGAATTTTAGGTTAGTTGACTTTTATATGAGCTCGCCCCATTCACACTTGGGCGCCCATGCTTAGCCAACGAATCCCTTGAATGTTCCAGTTAGAGTGCACCTCTCATCGGCGATCACTCTTACCCTTTTCCTATTGGACTGACAAGCCATGTACATGACTCTACCATATAAATAATACGACGTCCGTCTTAGGTGATAGGAATGTGCGTGAGGGTTAACACCTCGAGATCCCTTACTTCTTGCTCATGAATTCAAGCTTGCTATGAAGGATATATATATATATATATATATATATATATAGAGAGAGAGAGAGAGCGAGAGAGAGAGGCCCATGCATCACATGCAAGGCTCATGAAAGGCTACTCCATGTCTATTTTTCCCCTCCTCCATAGCTCCCCTTTCCCCTGAGCTCTGATACCACTGAAAGATCTAGGGAAACTGCCTTGACGATTCTCGACCCTACCACCCTTTATATAAGCCCTTGGCCATCCATTATCTAGAATCCTCTGTCCACATCTAGCAGCTGGTCCTTGGCCTGGGTATGTGACGCCCCTAGGTTCACCTTTGGCCTTACAATACTTGCTTCATGTGAACTCAACAGAGAGTGCGTGTGGCATGTACATTCACCAAGAAGAGTCTAAGATAAGAGGGGGACGAGTTTTTTTCATGCATAGCAAGAGTAAACAAGTGTGTGATCAAGCTTGAGTTTCATTATGGAGTGTTTACACCTCAATGGTCAAGGGGTAAGCATTCCAATTGAAGACTAGTTGCACATTTCCATAAGCATGAAAGAAAGGGCTTGTTGGATTTTTGCTCACTTGCTCCTCTCACTCACTCTCTCAAGTGCCCAAGTTGGCAAAACAATCTCTCTCTCTCTCTCTCTCTCTCTCTCTCTCTCTCTCTCTCTCTCTCTCTCTCTCTCTCTCTCTCTCTCTCTCTCTGTGCAGCTCAAGAGGAGACTGTCGTGCTCAAGCACTTCGCCATGGATGCAAATCCAAGAAAGTGAAAGCTTCTTCTTCATCATCTCTACTATTTTATTATGCTAAGCTATGCTAAGATCTTGCCCATGAGCAAGCATATAAAGAGTACCAATTCTCTTGCTTGAAAAATACTTCTTTCACCCTCATCTACCTCTTACCTCACAGTTCTTTCTCCTCGCTGGGGTGGTTATGGCTTGGGAAAGAGGGTTATACTATGAAATATTGAAGAACATCGTCTTCTTGGCTCAAGGAAAGCTTTGGAAGAGCATAAGTTGTGTTGTAATCAAAGCTCTCTTCAAGAAAAAATTACGATACAAACACATTTTAGAGGGGGGACCGACTCCAAGCAAATCCCATTCTCATCGAGTTGTTGATCATAATTGTGGTATTCTCTTTGAATTATATGCATAATTTTAGTGTTTTTATGTGTGATTGTGTAAAGAAATTAGCTCGACACAACCTATAGTATCCTCTCTATCTTTCTCTTAAGAAAAAGCCTCTCCTTTCATTGCTAAAACTCTCTTGAATCCATAAGTAAAACTTAGATTCTTTGACATTGGTATCAGAGCCAAGCTTTCTCTTTTCTTCTCCAAGAAGAGAGGTCCTTGAGTAATATATAAAAGGTTGGAGTTGTTCATTGCAATAGGGTAAGTGGGATTGGGATTTATTATCATGATTGGTGTACTTGTTTACAAGGTATGCGAGACACCATCAGGATCTACGATCTTAATAGTGGAGTCTTTTGAAACTTGCCTATGGTTTAACCATTATTGAGTTATTAGCGGGATTTTGTGCCAGTCTCGCATTGTTAAACCCACTCCAATACTCTTTACAATTAACAATATTCTAAACCATGGGTGTAGTTACTCAAGTGCTAATTCTCAAGGGATAAAAGGGCTAGTAGCCAAAGTTTTGGAATTGCCAGCTAGCATAGAAATACAAGGAAATTCAATCATGGTGCAGCATAATCAAGAGATGTAATTAATATTGACAACTTAGATTTGGCTCATGGTATAGCATTTGATGATGGTTGCAGAGTTGTCAACAACCTTGTTGACGAGTTATAGAAAGCAATGGGAAACCCTATTTTTCAAGAGGATGTTCAAAGCCAAATTCAAGCCCTTAAAGACAAAGTTTCCCCAAGTGGCCAAGAAGAAATACTTCCTACAAGGTCTCCTAGTGAGACCTCCAAAAGAGAAATCTCTTTGGATAATGAAGAGGAGATACCAAAACAAACTTCAAGGCAAAGTGTTCGAGAAGAAGAATTCTGTCCTGAACTTTCAAGGGAGGACCCAAAGAGACTCCTCTGTTGGAGGTCTCATTAGGAGGCCTTGTAGGAGTTCTCTCTTCTTGTTGGATACTTGGAGAAGCTTGAAGAGCTTGTATTTGGCTTTGAAACTCCACGTGCAAAGTAGGGTTTCCCATCTAGCTTCTTGAAGCTTTCCAACAAGATAGTTTTGACAACTTTTCGACCATCATTAGTGGCTCTTTTTGTCAAGGGCTCCAGTTCTCTCTCTTTCACTCTTGGCTAAGCAAAAGAAAGCTGAACACATAATCTTATTTGCAGTTTGACTTTGTATTCAAATTCATAAGTTGTCAGTAGTATAAATTCAAGGTCTAAAGCATCATTTGCGATATTGAAAACATTATGTTGTGTCTTTTCTCTCACCTTTTTCCCATAGCAAGAAGTCGGGGTGTTGATCCAGGCTCACCAACCACGGTAAAATATCCAAAGAATGGGTGGCCCCTTATGCACAAAGTTAGTGGTATATTATGAGACCTAAAGAGGGTTGTTACGGTGCCATGACAATCCCAATGGGGTTCGATAGAGAAGGATGCTTTAAGTGATTGTTGAAAGAAGGTAAGTATGGCGCATGATTGACTTTACATGTGAATCAGTGGAGATGCCAGAAATACGATTTCAACGAATCGTTTAAAGGAAATTAAAAGAAGATAAGGGCTACTTTTGCAATTTATCATTAGTTTTGGGGCCACTTTGGGATTATCACATTATTGCCTATGGGAAAGAGAAGAAGGGAGCTCTCTCACAACAAAGAAGATAGGGAAGGTGAAGGTGTCCATAGCTTCTCATGCTCCTACTCTTCTTCTTGAAGCTTCCTACATCCATGAAGGTGTTTGCCTTCATTTGAAAGAGATTTATCATTACCTTTTGGGATTTTTGCAAGTCGATAGAGCAACATCATGTTGTTCAATTTTGGATCAATTCTTGGAAATCAATTTGCTTTTGATATGGTGAGCTTATCGATCGATTTGGTTGAGATTTTTGTTTTGGATACACAATTGAGGTGTACACCAATCATGGCATGTATGGTCAAATTGTGAATTGTTGTTTATCGGAAATCATTAGCTTTGCCATGTGCTTTCTAGCTAGAGGCTGTCTTGTGTGCTGCCTACATACTTAACAAGTATCCCACCAAAGATTTGCAGCATGCAAATCCATATGAGGCATGCCATGATAAAAAGTCATCTATCGATCAATTGCATGTTTTAATTTCTTGAGTTATACTCTTGTGCCACAACAACAATGTAGGAAATTGGATGATCAGGCTGTCAAATGCATCTTTGTTGGTTACGATGCTAAGGGCAAGGGTTATAAGTTATATCTTTTGAAGTCGAAAATGTCTTCTTAAGATTTTTTTGTGAAAGACGTAGTTCATCCCTCATTGTCATGTATCAAAGAGATGGGTGTAAGCTCAAAGGACGCTTTTGATACCTTGCTACCTCTTTTCAATTGTGGGAATACAAATGTAAGTCCAAATGATGCAAATAATCCACTTACACAAATTTCAAGCGATGTAATAGGTCAGCCTATTTCTTATGCATATGTAAATGATGCACTTGATGAGGACAAAGCTAAAACCGGGAAGCTAGAGCTCTGCATGCCAAAATGCATGATAGTAAATTGGATACAAATTTGTCTATCGTACTCGTTTGGGTTCTCATCATGCGTCTTGTGGATCAGATTGTTATGCTTTGGCTATGTCAAGTATGTGTGATGAGGATGGACCTCTAACTTTGATGAATCACAAAATTAAGAGAATTGGATGGCTCCTATGCAAGATGAATATGATACACTTGTAAAGAACAAAAATTGGCCTTTGTATGACTTGAATCCTTACAAAACCACCATTGGTACAAAGTGGGTTTGTGAAATGAAACATCAGCCAGATTGTAGTATTGATTTCTACAAAACAAGGCTTGTTGCAAAAGGTTATTCCCAGCAAAAGGGCATTAATTATGAAGAGAATTTGCTTCCACTTGATATACATCCTACTATTTGTTTCATTTGTGATTACAACTTATTTGAAATGGATGAATATTATTCCAACATTAAAATTTATTTCTTGAATGCTAACTTGTATGAGGAAGTTTATGTAATGTAGCCTCGTGGTTTGGTCAACAAAGGACTGCAAAAGAAAGTGTGCAAATGAAATAGAGCATTGTATGGTTTAAAACCATTTTCTCATGTGCTTGGTATGAGAAAATGGGGTGTATGCTCTTTCAGCTTTTGCTCTGTTTTCCTTGTTGAACTTGTCCTTACAAGGACTGTAGGTCCACAAGTTCCAACTTTTGTATCATGAAAATATCATGAACAATAGTGTGCGGCATGTGACCTCGTAAAACCTTGATTATTTTTGTAACAATTTAGCGACCATTTAAAATTAGAGTGTAACAAAATAAATTTAGAGAACCTGATCCAGTCGCTCACGCAATGCACAATCTTTTCATGTGTAAGTTGATGGTTCCCATCCCACACCACAAATATTTTTCTCTCCATATAATTGAGCTTTGATATGGTCCTAATTTGATTGTTTGAAAATGGCAAACATGACCAACTCTTTCCCACGAACACTGCGCCTATCAAAAGATACAAGATCTTGCTCAAGAAAGGCTTCATACACGATAAAACGTGCCATCATATATTGATAGCATGAGAGGGTGAGGTAGAGGGAGGGAGAAAAGGTGTGTGTGTGTATGTGTGTGTGTGTGTGTGTGTGTGTGTGTGTGTGAGAGAGAGAGAGAGAGAGAGAGAGAGAGAGAGAGAGAGAGAGAGAGAGAGAGAGAGAGAGAGAGAGAGAGAGAGAGAGAGAGAGAGAGAGAGAGAGCACAAGTGAGGAGAGAGGGGGAGAGCGAGAGCGCACGAGTGAGAGAGGGTGAGGTGAGGAGAGAGCAAGTGAGGAGAGAGGGGGAGAGGGAGAGGAAGAGCACAAGTGAGAGAGGGTGGGGTGAGGAGAGTGCAAGTGAGGAGAGAGGGAGAGCACAAGTGAGAGAGAGCATTGAGGAGAGAGGGGGAGTGAACACGAGAGGGGGGAAGGAGCGAGTGTAGAACGAGAGGGGTTTACTCCCTTTCATAGGGGGTCCCTAAAAAATGGTCCAATCGGACCGTTTCAACCACCCCATGGAAGTCCACATGGGTGGGGATTGCCCTCGTGGGGGTTGGAGAGAGAGTGAGGAGTTAGAGAGAGAGAGAGAGAGAGAGAGAGAGAGAGAGAGAGAGAGAGAGAGAGAGAGAGAGAGAGAGAGAGAGAGAGAGAGAGAGAGAGAGAGAGAGAGAGAGAGAGAGAGAGAGAGAGAGAGAAGGTATTAGAGAGACAGAGAGATAGGAGGAGTTTGAGTGGTATAGGTTAGAGAGTGAGGAGGAGAGATGGAGGGAGGGGGTTAGATGGAGTGAGAGGAGAGAGATAGAGAGAGCAAGTGGGAAGAAGGAGAGGATGGGTTTTGAAAAGAGTTCAGGTTAGGGAGAGTGAGAGGAAGATTAATAAGGGATATAGAGAGAGATGCGTGTGAGAGAGTAGGTGGTTTTATTAAAAATTAAGTACTTATCGTACAAACTTAAACTCTTTTAATCTTAACAGGAAGTTATGTCTCTTTTATGGCTTATACTCTCAATTTTCTTGCTTTCAATCAGACTTTTTCTTTTTCTAACAAAAAGAGTTATAATGCTTGAAAGTTCCTTGATTGATCAGGTTGTCTCTTTAAAGTTTATTTCTTTATATGTTATTATTAATATTGGTACATAGCAAATGTATGTACGTTTGGAATATACAATCAATCATCTTGAAGAAGGTGGATACTTTTTGGAGGAGTGTTTATCAAGCGTTTATTAGGTTATCATCACAGAGCCATCATCTCCTTGGTGCTTTATTGCTAGCACCCCATTTTTTTCTGAACCAAATATTGTAAATTCATCGATTTAAGCACCCCCGATGGGAATGATGTGTTAATGCAAGATTGTTTGCATACTTCATGACTTGCAATGAATGAAAAAAGCTTAGTGGATCTTTTCCGCTTCTAGGAAGAATACCTTAACAAATATTATATTCGACATTGATCTCATCGTGAAGGTGATAGGAATCTCCAAAAGTTACAATGATGACATCATTTTTGAGTTTTTTAAGACCAAGAAAAAATTTCACGCAATGGACTCATTGGAACATTGATACAACCCTCATCTCTGGACGAAGCCACAAAACGCAAACATAGTCCTCCAGAGTTTCACGATGAAGCCAATGCATTGGTTCTTTGAAATGCAAATGAGATTTGTCCTAAACTTCTAAATTATGGATAATCTAACTAGTGTCTTTCGTGGTAGCTTGTTGAGGATACCGACACCCGGTGAGACATGCGACACAACATCAAGCAAAGTAGTTTGTCACTTCTATTCCAATGCTACACTATGCATTGGAACTTGTGAATGTTTTGTGTATTATGTAATGTCGTCCAATGAGACATGCAATAAGTTGTTAATTCATTAAAACACGCGCTCTCACAACGTTTGCGAGGACAACACATCAAAGTCACTCACAAACAAAACCAAAGAAATGGTGAAAAAGTACTTGTTGTTAACCATCAAGCGAGAGTCAGGATAGTCTAGATGTGTGTGGCAAAAGAGATACTTCTAGCATTTATTCTTCGATTCGAGGGTGCAGGCCAAAAAACCAATGAGCAACAACTATACATTGTGGTAGAGGAAATGGGTCCCTTGGTGCAAGACAATTGGTGACCAATCCATTGCATTTACTATTACAATTGTTTTCAAATTTTAATTTATGCTATCTAGATTGTAATATGTTACAATCCTCCTTTCAGTGAATTTTTCCACTAGGTTTTGACGATCTGTTTCATCAATGCTTAGTGGCTCGACCAAAGAATCGTTTGGTATTGATGCACTTCTCAATTTGAAACAAGATTGCACTTATGACTTCTTCCAAGTTAGCCAGTTTTCGGGGCAAGGAAAAGAAGGGGAGAAGTGCTCTCTTTTGAAAATGTCCACAATGGGTCCATCATCAGACATCGACCTAGTGAACTGCATGAGGAAAAATGGGACATAAGCTCTACAATGCACTTGGTTCCAATTTCATTACACGAGACGACTCACAAATTGGGTAACAATGGTGTGCCATGCATATGATCCAAGGTATTCTTTTTTAACATACTTGTGTTACATAGAGCATTATTTTGCAAGAAACTGATTTTTATTATGTTAGTTGCATACCTAACCTAGATCAGCTTACATTGTAATTTTCCATTTTTTGAGAAATCTGGATGTTTATAACTATATGCTTTTGCAATTTATCGATTCTTGACCCAAGCATGTAAATGATTATGTAATTATGTCAGCTTACATTGTCATTTTTTGTTTTTTGAGAAATCTGGATGTTTATAACTATATGCTTTTGCAATTTATCGATTCTTGACCCCAGCATGTAAGTGATTATGTAATTATGAGCGATGCTAAATGCTTCCAGATTGTGTTGTGAATCCCTAGTTTGTAGAAGAAAATTATTCATTTTTTCTTTAAGAGCTTATGGTTAAGGTTCAAAGCCTATTTTTGCCACGATTTCTAAGTTTTTTTTGGATAATGAATGTTGTTTTTGGCCTTAAAAGCTTACCTTGTGAGTTAAGAACCTGAAAACTTTGAAATTTTGTAAAGCACTTCATTGATTATCATTCAAAGGGTGAGATATGTCAAAATCCACCTTGGTATTTACTTACCCTACTCCTAGTCAAATCAACAAAAGGTAGTGAAAAGTATCCACAAACACTGGTTTTTTTCTTCGTTTTTCTTATAAGATGAGTGTTAACTCTCAGACTCTGACATAGCCTAAGTCATTAATCATTCAAAAACAACCTAATCTAATCATAAAGGTCCTCAATGCAAAGTTGGCACACCTCAATCGTGCGGTATCTAAAAGATGGTATTTGAATCTAAGTAAACCTAGAGGAAGTTTTGGACAATAATACCTGAATACTGAGATTTTTCTTAGTTTAGGTCACCTTGTCCCGGACAACGGTGCCCAAAATATAGCTTATTGGTTGTCAAGCCTTTTGTTGACTGCTGGGTCAACAACACAACATAACTCAAGTTTCGTACCAAATTCTTATCTTTTGCGAGTTATCAAATGCTGCGGATTATGGCTATAAACATCATTTGTAATAAGTAGTTATTCTAGTTTTAGAAGCCAGGGTGCAATGGCACTTCCAGATTGTAAATACAAAGCCATTTGACCCTTTCAACCCCATTTTTGGTTAAACCTAAGGTAGCCTTAGTATATAAGGTACCTAGGTCATTTTGTAAAAAGACTTTTAATCATAATCAAAACTTAGGGCTGCCGTCTACTGTGTGTGAGAGAGAAAGAGAGTGAGCGTTAGCTTCATCCTCTCGCTACGCCCGGCTCGCCCGACGCATTGGAGATCCGTCTGCACCATTGCTGTAGGCTCGAGGAGAGCTACGCGACAACGCCAAGCATTCCACACGAGACGAAGCGCACACGCCGACGCATCTACGAGCTATTTGTGGCTGTAAGTGTATCAAACGATGTCTGTTTTCTGCGTGCTAGTAGTAATTTGGTGTAAAAACCCCAATGACTCAAATCGAGGAAGGCATCAAAGAGCTTGAAATGCCTCAACTAAATACTAGGCCAATGCCATTAAACAAGGTAGGCGAGTATTACGAGGGAGAAGATGGAAACACCACCCTTCCTTTGGAGTTCAATGGTGTAAAAACCATGGCAATCCTTGACAGTGGAGCTGGTGTGGCCCTTGCAACCAAAGAGGTTTGGAAAAAGTGGGGAAAACCTGCCTTGAGATCCACACGAATGACCCTGCAGCTTGCAGACGGACACAAGGAATAGCCCCTAGGACTGCTAGAAAAAGTACTTGTTACTTCTTGTGGCATCGAATATGAACACACTTTTGTTGTTGTTGACTTTGACAAGAAGAACAACTATGACCTCATTCTGGGAAGACCATTCATGCGACAATTGAAAATGGTCCAAAATTGGGGTTATGACCATATATACCTGAGACATATGGAAACCGTAACAAAGGTAAACTTCAAGGACCATAGCTATAGGGATGTGACGAGAACACCGGTCGAAGAGTTTGATTCCGCCACAGTTGCAGGATCAAAACTTCCAGCTTGGTTAGGTAAGCCAAAAGAACTGTGGATGTGTGGAGCTTCACAATGTGGTAGCTTGAAACGTGAGGAACGTATCCTAGAGCGGGTTATAGAGGATATGGACTATATCCCAAAACCATTTCCTGAAGAAGAGTTAGAGCCTTTTGGATGGGAACACATCTTGGCTACTCTGGACGTGTGCGCCGTGGAGGATGCTCCCACACCAAAGTTTTGTGATGAAAATGGCCATGATGTCGTTCCTTATTTTGCAGTGAGTGTAATCCATGAAAACAAAGAGAACCAGACATCAACAAGCTCTCGAAATAAGGAGCACACAAAGAAATGTGGAGAATCAAAAGATGAAGAAGACGATGAGTTCTATGACTCTGTAGAACACTTCGAACTTCAAGAAGATCAACGACCCGGGAATCAATGTCATCGCTACACGAATAAGGTGTATCAAAAGTGGATTCCAAAGTCCTCAGTGCAGACACAACCACCACAAGCATCCTCATACATGGATCCTAATAAGGATGCAAAGATTTGGCTAGGAGGAATACGACTAGAGCAACGAGCTAACAATGCTCTAATCAATGGGCTAGAAAAGTCCTCCAAGAAACTACCACCCACGAGCAAACAGACAGTAACATTCCACTACCAGCCAAAAAATCAAGGGAAAGTACAAGAAGTCAACCTTGCTGAGGATAGTAGCGATAGTGATGAATCTTACAAAATCCCCTATCATCAACTCAGGCCATCACTATCACCAACCCCTTCAGCAACAACCATGACACGTCAAAAAAACAGGACAACAAGTCAAAGCCAAAAAGATCGACAAATCTGGATACCAAAAAGCCAGATCGGCCAAAAACAGATATGGATCAAGAAGACAAAGATCTCTAATGACATATCACAAGATCCAACACCAAAACAAAAACAAGGAAAGCGTGCACGAACGGGTAAGAATATCACAAAATTGCAAGCTTTCACAACTCAGGTTTGGGCTCCAAAGAAGATGATTCAAGCACGAAAAAGTCAGGAATTCATTTGGATTCCAAAACAACCACAGTATCAATTTTCAAAGCCGAAATCCCGTCCCCAACCCAGCGTACAAGGGTTGAAGCAAAGACAACTATTGACTCACACAACAAAAAGGTGGATCCCAAAGAAGTCTCTTCAAACACAAACGAAACACGGGCAACTATGGGTTCCCAAACGAGAGCCAGCAACAAAACAGCCAATAATCGCAAAGAAATGGGTCCCAAAGAAGAACAACAAAACTGATGTCAGTGCAATTCCGCTTGAATTCTTACAATTCTTCCTACGATTACAGTACAGTTAGAAGAGAGCAAGTCGCTTCAATCAAGCAACGATACAGGAGCTTCAAAGACCAGTACATTGCTTAGAATAGGAAGCCTCGCCAACTAATGCCAATAAGCAAATTTCTTATACCCACATCTTGCACAACATAAATCTTTTTCATGCATTGACTGTGTATGCGTAATAGGGCTACATTACAAGGCCTGCATAGGCACAACTTTTAATTGCCCAAGCACAACACATACCCTTTGCGATACCTGGACGTAAAGGATGACTCCAAATAGCACAGTGAGATACGAGTGGAGAAACTTCTCCATCGAAAACCCTTCTTGGAAAGGTGGAAGCTATTGAGACATCTGTTGATGTCACATGTGCTACATTTATTCCTTGAAACACCCATCATCTCCTTCTTTCACATTGCATGCTTTTGTTGACAAATTTCTCATATGCATATAGAGTGTCCCATAATTGGCACTTGCATCAGGCACTCTTTCCGTGTTTCACCCAAGCACTCACCTTTCATGAACATGCACTTCACGTTCAATTGCTCGACTCCAATAAGAGCGTATACCAAAGGCATTTTTTTCCCACTGGGTCTTTTCCCTTTGGTCATCCAGGTTTTAGACCCTAATCTAAAGACACCTATCACCATCCTCTTGTACATATTCCTTATACATCAACAATAAGGAAATGCTACTCAAATCAATTGACAAATTAATTGGAGCACCAATTTTAGATCATAGCATACTTCTGCTCAATGGCGAGTCGAAGAACGGCCTACAATGACAAAGCTGCAGACAACACTAACAACATGATAACTCAAGAACAAAGAAGTCCTCAATGAAGAAGAGCAGACATAAGGGTAATCAGAAGATCTCAAAAGCTTGTCCTTGATAATACACATCGAATGCTGGATAGGGTTTTGAACCTCAAATTAGCATAATTAAGTCCTGGATTTGGCCTGACAAACAGACTTTGCATTGGAGTGCAACTTGGCCTAAAGAAGTTAAGGGTTTAGCCATACAATTTCTACAAAATCCTTACAAAGTTGTCATTGGCTCACAAGATCAGAAAGCCAATCACTCAATTCTACAGATGGTAGAAGTTGTTTCTGAGAATCACAAATACTCTGAATTGACTGATTTGCTGGAGCAAGTGATGGATGGAGCTTTCTCTATCCATGATGATAAGAGTCAAGTTAAACGACATTGGGTTCTTTTCTGGCAGTAGACCTATAATGACAGAAACAGATGCTGCAGCTCGAAGCGTGGATGTGAAAGACATAAAGTTCGTCATCAATTATGATTTTCCTGAATCATGTGAAGACTATGTACATCGAATTGGATGAACAAGACAAGCTACTGCAAAGGCTATAGTCTATACTTTCTTCACAACAACAAAATGAAAGCAAAGACCACATCGCCATCGACAATCAGTTCATGTCGGGGACGACATGAACGCGGAAGGGGGGAATGTTGACCGCTGGGTCAACAAAACAACATAACTCAAGTTTCGTACCAAAATCTTATCTTTTGCGAGTTATGAAATGCTGCAGATTATAGCTATAAACGTCATTTGTAATGAGTAGTTATTCTACTTTTAGAAGCCGGGGTGCAATGGCACTTCGAGATTGTAAATACAAAGCCATTTGACCCTTTCAACCCCATTTTTGGTTAAGCCTAAGGTAGCCTTAGTATATAAGGTACCTAGGTCATTTTGTAAAAAGAACTTTTGAATCATAATCAAATTTTAGCGCTGCCGTCTACTGTGTGTGAGAGAGAAAGAGAGTGAGCATGAGCTTCATCCTCTCGCTACGCCCGGCTCGCTCAACACATTGGAGATCCAACTGCACCATTGTTGTAGGCTCGAGGAGAGCTACGCGACAACGCCAAGCATTCCATGCGAGATGAAGCCCACACGCCGACGCATCTACGAGCTATTTGTGGCCGTAAGTGTATCAAACGATGTCTGTTTTCTGCGTGCTAGAAGTGTATAGAATCGTGGCAACATAAGCTATGCGTAGGTACTCATAAATTTCAGTTTCGGGCACTTTCAAATCTCGGCTCTGTCATCCTACGCGTTTTCCGCAGATGGGTTTTGAGTGAGGGTTTTGAGTGTAGAAGCTTAGGGACAAGTGTATACTAGTGAGGGGATGGTGTTCCTTCAGTTTCGTATGATTCTGGCATGATTAGATGAGTTACCTTCTGTATATGTGTATGTGGCTAGGTAGTGTAGTTGAGAGAAGTGAGGTTCTTGATTGTGGTTTAGTTGGCCTTCTAGAGTGTTGTATGTGTAGGATGGTCTCAGCTTGACAAGCTTAAGAGATTTCCTCCGTGTGCCTATCGTGTCATCTGTGTCCTCGATTGACATTATTTTGATCTAGGTAGTGTTTGCATGCACTTCATGGGTGTGTGAGTCTCACCCGTCCAACATTGGCGCCGCTGCCGGGGACACAAGGACCTAAGTAGGTTTCCTACTAACACTCGTGTGATGGTTGGTTGATTTAGTTTCGGTTAAAGAAAGAGTTTTTCTTAAGTGGATCCGGAAGAGGATATTCCGTGATCAAGTGGATAGCCAGGAAACGTGTCTTGCCGAGGGTTTGTGACTAGATAGGTTTAGTTAGGATTTGTGGATTAGAGTAGTTGTTGGTGGTCGAGTGATTTGTGAGGTGATAAAAGCGTTTACTAGTCCATGTGTGGCAGTGAAGCGTTTTTCTACTCATAGATGCAAAACCCCATATGATTTGTAGGAGTAGCTTTAGGTAAGTGATCCGATTCTGATCTAGAGCTATTCATTACTGAATTATTTGCTAAGGTGCTTGATTGCATTTGAAATCACGGAAAAGTGTGCTTTTGAGGGTAAAAATGCATTAAACAAGCTTTTGGGGACATTTTTGTATGACTGACTGATGCTGTGCATATAAAAGAGCATTTGCAAGGGTTCCGTGAAGAAAACCTGCAATTCTGTAAACATAGACATCCTACGCGTAGGATGTCTCAAGGGGGTTTTGGAGACCAAATTTGAAAATTTTGACTGCACCAGTGGGTTCAGAGGGTAGGTTTTACCCTAGTAACATATTGACTTGGGTGTTTTTCCCTATTTTTGTTGACCAAAAGCCAAAAGGCGGATCCGAAAAGGCTCTAATTGAGTGATTTTTGCATGTTTTTGCAATTGTGAAGCATTCTTGCACTTGCTGAGAGCATAAGGAAGCATCAGGGACACTTCAGTCTCAAAAAATCAGCAGTAGACATCCTACGCGTAGGATGTCTACAGGGTGATCTGGTGGAAATTTTGAAAATATGAGGTTACCAGTGTGTTTAGAAGGTAGGTTTTACCCTATTTTCACATGGAAAGTGGAAATTTGACCAAATTTTGACAGATCAAAGCCAAAAGATGAGAAATTGCCAGACATCCTACCCAAATTGTGTCCAAGGCCTAATTTTGAGACCAAACCATAGGATGACTCCATAGGCATGTTCTAAATGTTGTATTGAGTGCATGTGATAAATTTCATCTCATTTGGGTCAGTGAAAGGGAAGATTGAATAGACTTTAGCATTTTTTACTGAAAAAGGCAAGGATAGCTAGTTTTGGGGTCTTTTGACATCCAAACCAAAATCTAAGCATACCACTGGGTTACTGACATCAAGGGGAAGCTGTGGGACAAGTCTGGGGTCAAACAGGCCAAAAAGACATCCTACGCGTAGGATGTCTTCACCATGATTTAGCACTCCAAACCAACTTATGAGCATACCACGGTGATCAACACCTTAAGGAGAGTCTGTGGTTCAAATTTGGGGCAATTCCGAGCAGTTAGACATCCTACGCGTAGGATATCTACTGCATAATTATGAGACCAAAATTCTACTGTGACCATACCATGCTGTCATATAGCCTTAGATAAGCCTCCTAAGAAAATTTGGTCCAATTTGGAGTTGATTTGACTGGTGAATTCATCAGAATAGACATCAGGCTTCTGAAGCAGATTCTTAATCATTTGACCAACCTATAGGTGTCAGAATCAAAAAGTAAAAATAGCTGTGAGTTTAGCACCTCAAGGAGAAGCTACAGTGCAAGTTTGAGCTGAAACAGAGCAAAAAGACATCCTACGCGTAGGATGTCTCCAGCTTGATTTAGGACTCCAAACCAACTTATGAGCACACCACTGTGATCAGCACATCAAGGAGAAGCTGGGGTGAAAATTTCATGTCATTCTGAGCAAAAAGACATCCTACGCGTAGGATGTCTCAAGGCCATTTTTAGGTCCAAATCAACCTCTGAGCATACCATTGTGTTGCTAGACTCAAGGGGAGTCTCTGGACCAAATTTTGTTAAATTCTGAGCATATACACATCCTACGCGTAGGATGTCTCTAGGCCAGTTTTAGGGTCCAACTGTAATTTTGACCATACAGAAGTGTTCACAGTGTCACAGAGATCCCAAATCTTTTTTCAAAATTGAATTTGGACTCGTTTTGACCAGTCTAAACTGCATTTCACTGTTTTGGCCATAACTTTCACAAACGGTACCGGATCGGATAAGTTTTTATATCAAAACGTAGCCTGAGAGCGGCTCTACAGATCTTAGAGCAAAACTTGAACTAATTGGTGCCCATGGAGACCATTTAGTTCAACTTTGAAAAAAACATCGTTTGAGGCCTCAAAATTCATCCGGAAGTCAGGGATGTCCGAAAGCGACAATTTGCGAGAATTGTGACGAAACGGTTCCGGTTTTGGACATAGTTTCGACTTTTCCCTAACCAAAGCACTTGAACACAGTGGACTAAGTCTACTTGAACCAAGCAAAATCTCTTAAGCCGAGAAATCATGTCTACCCTAGATTCAAACGCAGCTTACACAAGCTTGGAGATCCCGACGATAGAAGAATATACTCCCACAATGGATCTTCCAAACTTGCAATTGATAAAGACCCATCTTGTTGAGAGAGTTTGGATGATTAGTCATGAGAGTGAAGGACTATATAGATACATTGACGACAATGAGGTCAATCTTTATAGGTGCTCACATCCATACCTAGAAGAGATAACGGATTACAAGCTCTTATATGTCTACACATACGGAGTCGACTGTCAATGGAGATCTATAGTTGTCGACAAGTATGGACGAGAATACAAAGTTGTAGAAAGCACAAATCCACAAACTGTACTAGAAAGAGGTGGATATTTGGTCAATGAAGGACCACCAATGCCTCCACCAAACACGAGAATTCCTATAGGAATTCCAGGAAGAGAGCCACCAGGATTCCCTTCAAGAGCGATAACGAGAGAAGGATTGGGAGAGTCTCTGGTTAGACTTGTAGACAATCGACGAGTTAGACCATCCCAAGTCCAGAATTGGGTAAACAGAAAATACTCCGGAGATAAAGATCCGAGAGATCACGTAGCGGCTTTTAGAAGAGTGATTAGAGCAGAGGAAGTTTCAGATTTTGCGACACAGTTTGCGGGATTTGGATTGACTCTAGAAGATGATGCAGCTACATGGTTAGATTCTATGGAAATATGGGATTTTGAGACCCTAGATGAGATGTTTGAGGAGTTTATTGAAGAATTCTCGCCAAAAGGCATTGCTCACAACACGGTCTCGCAAATCTATAGATTCAAACAGAAACAGAATGAATCAATACGCAAAGCATCATTACGGCTCAAGAGATATGTTAAGCTCTATCCGAGAGCGGAATTACCTACGTAAGCACGACTGATGCTGATATTTATCCAAGGAATGAGACATGCGGGCCCTAAGAAGGATCTGCATATGATAAGGAGGATGACGCTAAACGAGTTGATCAAAGAAGCTCTTTATCTAGTGGATAGTTGTGAGGGATACAAAGAAACGGACTTAAAGAGTCAAGGAGATGACACATCCTCTCAGCAGAGTGTTTCACAGATAAGTGAGTCCATTGCCAAGCCAACTGCACCTATTGATCGAGAAAAGCTTATCGACAACTTGGTCAAGAGGTTGATTCCTCTTGTAAGGTCTGATTCGGGAGAGCCGAAGTGGTGTGAAATTGAGAGAAAATGGACGAACCATACGGGAGAAAAGTGCTATTATAGCATGGAAAATGCTAGGGAAAGGTATGTACAACCTGTTCCAGAAGCACCTACTCCACCTAGATACATTACGGAGAATGCGCCAAGACCAGTAGGAGTTTTAAGGCCACAGCTTGTCTTAGGACAACAACCTCCGCTGCTGCCAGGTGCTAGAATGCAGGTAGACATGAGATACATGCCAATGATGGAAGCATCAAATAAACCAACGCCAGTACCAGCTACAATGTGGTATAGCAACCAAAGTGGGTACTACCCTTCGGAGAAACAAAATGTGAGAGAAACACATTGAGTAGTGAGGCCGGTACAACCTCCACCTCCTGGGTTTCAGTCGAAAGAAAGAAGGTATGAAATGGACGAAAGGACATTGCGATTCATTGCAAATAGCGGCTTATCTAGGTCAAAGCTTGCTTATAGCCAAGAGGAAATGCTAAAAGAATCTCCTCAACTAGAGACAGATTGTCACAAAAGTCGTGACAACCGCTTGGTCAAACAATGTCCTCATACGGAGATCACTGAAGTAAATGCCTATTGTCTTGAGTGTGGCATCACTCACTTGATCCCCGATTGCCCAAAAAACCCAAACCAAATCAGGAAAATCACGACAAATGTATCAGGGATTGTTCAGCTCCCTAGTAGCTCAGAAAATGAAAATGTCGTACCAGTTCAAGTGGTTACGAGAGCACAAGCTCAAAAGAAAGCTGATGAGAATCCAGAGACAAAGAACATGGAAAGTGACACGAGTCCAAAGACAGATGATGGACCAAAGACAGACGCACCAAGTCAGAAAACCAAGAGCAAACGAAATAGTTGGAAAGCTAGAAAGACTAGGATGAAAGCACGCAGGGAACGAGAGCAAAAATCCCTAGCTGAGAAGGTTACCGAAGCTGAGGAGAAGATAAAACAACATGAGGAAAAGGAGGCACCTTCTTTTACACAGATGGTTAAACCTCTAGAAGAACCATCCACGGATGAGAAACCGAGAAGTGCTAGTTCAGGAGGATCTGTGTTGGTAGAGAAGGTTAATGAGACATTAGATGCCCTCTTGAACCTATGATGCGAGGCTAAAAAACAATCAAACCCAAGAACAAAGGTGGATGACATATCCCTATGCGGAGCTAGAAAAGCAAAGGTTTGAAATGTGCTAGAAAATGATTCAAATAGCCCAAGCTTTTCTAGAACCACCAGTTGCAAAACCTGAGGATGTGATCCGTGTCATGCCTACACACGTAATCCCACCAAACCAGGAACTAAAAGAGCCATATTCTAGTCATGAGCACAAACCAAACCTCAAAGACCCAGCATTAGAACCAAGGATAGTATTGAATACCACGGATAACTCTTCCGAGGGATTTCACCAAGCTATACCTGAGGATTGTAAAGAGATAGATGGTCTTGACGAATTGTGGAAACAAGTCAGAGAGGCCAATGAAGCCAATGACCTAAGAAGACGAGTAGACAATACTGGTGATGAACGAGGAGTGTTTCTACCACCAATAGAGGAATTTAAGACTGGATCTCAAATAAATCTAGACGTGCAATCGTGTTGGGGCGACAAAGGATCTGTACAATCTATGGATAGTCAACCCCATTCGCTAAGAACACTACCGTCTTACATGGGAGAGTACGAGACCAAGTCAGATGTGGTTGCAGTCCCATCAAAGAGACTGTCTCCCAACAAGGCCATCAATTCAAAGGGGCTAGTAGATATTCTATCTACCCCAGTCACCTGTACAATAATGTTAGCCCAGTTGCTCAGAATAAGACCGAACATGTGGGCTAATGTGGGTAAATGTCTAGAGAAATTTGGTGTAAAAACCCCAATGACTCAAATTGAGGAAGGCATCAAAGAGCTTGAAATGCCTCAACTAAATACTAGGCCAGTGCCATTAAACAAGGTAGGTGAGTATTACAAGGGAGAAGATGGAAACACCACCCTTCCTTTGGAATTCAATGGTGTAAAAACCATGGCAATCCTTGACAGTGGAGCTGGTGTGGCCATTGCAACCAAAGAGGTTTGGAAAAAATGGGGAAAACCTGCCTTGATATCCACATGAATGACCCTGCACCTTGCAGACGGACACAAGGAAAAGCCCATAGGACTGCTAGAAAAAGTACTTGTTACGTCTTGTGGCATTGAATATGAACACACTTTTGCTGTTGTTGACTTTGGCAAGAAGAACAACTATGACATCATTCTGGGAAGACCGCTCATGCGACAATTGAAAATGGTCCAAGATTGGGGTTATGACCATATATACCTGAGACATATGGAAACCATAACAAAGGTAAACTTGAGGGACCATAGCTATAGGGATGTGACAAGAACACCGGTTGAGGAGTTTGATTCCGCCACAGTAGCAGGATCAGAACTTCCAGCTTGGTTAGGTGAGCCTAAAGAACAGTGGATGTGTGGAGCTTCACAATGTGGTAGCTTGAAACGTGAGGAATGTATCCTAGAGCGGGTTATAGAGGATATGGACTATATCCCTAAACCATTTCCTGAAGAAGAGTTAGAGCCTTTTGGATGGAAACACATCTTGGCTACTCTGGACGTGTGCGCCATGGAGGATGCTCCCACAACAAAGTTTTGTGATGAAAATGGCTATGATGTCGTTCCTTATTTTATAGTGAGTGTAATCCAGGAAAACGAAGAGAACCAGACATCAACAAGCTCTCGAACTAAGGAGGAAACAAAGAAATGTGGAGAATCAAAAGATGAAGAAGACAACGAGTTCTATGACTTTGTAGAACACTTCGAGCTTCCAGAAGATCAACGACCCGGGAATCAATGTCATCGCTACACGAATAAAGTGCATCAAAAGTGGATTCCAAAGTCCTTGGTGAAGACACAGCCACCACAAGCATCCTCATACATGGCTCCTAATAAGGAGGCAAATACTCAGGTGGGAGGAAGACGACCAGAGCAACGAGCTAACAATGCTCTAATCAATGGGCTAGAAAAGTCCTCCAAGAAACTACCACCCACGAGCAAACAGATAGTAACTTTCCACTACCAGCCAAAAAATCAAGGGAAATTACAAGAAGTCAACCTTGCTGAGGATAGTAGCGATAGTGATGAATCTTACGACATCCCCTATCATCAACTCAGGCCATCACTATCACCAACCCCTTCAGCAACAACCATGACAGGTCAAAAGAACAGGACAACAAGTCAAAGCCAAAAAGATCGACAAATCTGGATACCAAAAAGCCAGATCGGCCAAAAACAAATATGGATCAAGAAGACAAAGATCTCTAATGACTAATCACAAGATCCAACACCAAAACAAAAACAAGGAAAGCGTGCACGAACGGGTAAGAATATCACAAACTCGCAAGCTTTCACAACTCAGGTTTGGGCTCCAAAGAAGTTGATTCAAGCACAAAAAAATCAGGAATTCATTTGGATTCCAAAACAACCACAGTATCAATTTTCAAAGCCTGAATCCCGACCCCAACCTAGCGTACAAGGGCTGAAGGAAAGACCACTGTCGACTCACACAACAAAAAGGTGGATCCCAAGGAATTCTCTTCAGACACAAACGAAGCACGGGCAAGTATGGGTTCCCAAACGAGCATCAGCAACAAAACAACCAATAATCACAAAGAAATGGGTCCGAAAGAAGAACAACAAAACTACTGTCAGTGCATCGCCGCTTGAATTCTTACAATTCTTCCTACGATTACAGTACAGTTAGAAGAGAGCAAGTCGCTTCAATCAAGCAACGATACATGATCTTCAAAGACCATTACATTGCTTAGAATAGGAGGCCTCGCCAACAAATGCCAATAAGCAAATTGCTTATACCCACATCTTGCACAACATAAATCTTTTCCATGCATTGACTGTGTATGCATAATAGAGCTACATTACAAGGCCTGCATAGGCACAACTTTTTAATTGCCCAAGCACAACACATACCCTTTGCGATACCCTGTCGTAAAGGATGACTCCAAAAAGGAAGGGGGGAGGCATTCTGAATGCGGACCTAACATTATGACTATTAGAGGGCAATGTTTTGTGAGATGCATTGAATTTTTGCGTTTTATTGTGATAATTGTTTGACGAAATTTAGAGTATATGCCCTCATAGTAGTGTTACAGAGGAGTATGGGGACAAAATCCATATATGAGCCCCTAGGGACATGTGTATAGTGTACATAGCATTTAGATTTCTATTTGAATGATTTTTCTTTTGTTGAGTTGTTTTAAGATTTTCTTTGTTTATTATTAAGAAAAAATATAAAAAAATCCATAATCCGCATGAAGAAAAGACTGACGAGAGGCATGAGCACTACAAAGAGAAGAAGGTAAATGAAAATGATGAAACTTCACGAAGTATGTCTCAGCAGCCACTACAACAGCCGAAGAACTTGTCACAAAGCAGTGTCAACATGCAACCGACAAGTCATACAAGTCAGAGTTGAGTAGCTACGCCACAAAATGAGTGAGGTGTTAGTCCCAAAGCTTAAAGTAATATTTTCTGTGGTCTAAGCGTCTAAGCTATTCTAGGTACTGCTCAAGCTGGAAGAGTTGAGCATATTCACGTTATGTCGCTCATGCTGGTATAGGTGAGCAAAAGAGTCGAAGTCTAAGTACTTAAGTCCGATGAAGTGAAGGAGAAGGTCCAAAAGACACTCACGTACTGAGCACAGTGAGATACGAGTGGAGAAACTTGTACATCGAAAACCCTTCTTGGAAAGGTGGAAGCTATTGAGACATCTTTTGATGTCACATGTGCTACATTTATTCCTCGAAACACCCATCATCTCCTTCTTTCACATTGCATGCTTTTGGTGACAAATTTCTCATATGCATATAGAGTGTCCCAAAATTGGCACTTGTATCAGGCACTCTTTCCGTGTTTCACCCAAGCACTCACCTTTCATGAACATGTACTTCACGTTCAATTTCTTAACTCCAATAAGAGCGTATACCAAAGTCATTTTTTTCCCCACCGGGTTTTTTCCCTTTGGTCATCCAGGTTTTAGACCCTAATCTAAAGACACCTATCACCATCCTCTTGTACATATTCCTTATACATCAACAAGAAGGAAATGCTACTCAAATCAATTGACAAATGAATTGGAGCACCAATTTCAGATCATAGCATACTTCTCCTCAATGGCGAGTCGAAGAATGGCCTACAATGACAAAGCTGCAGACAACACTAACAACATGATTGCACAAGAACAAAGAAGTCCTCAATGACAAAGAGCAGACATAAGGGTAATCAGAGGATCTCAAAAGCTTGTCCTTGATAATGCACATCGAACGCTTGACAGGGTTTTGAACCTCAAATTAGAATAATTAAGTCCTGGATTCGGCCTGACAGAGAGACTTTGCATTGGAGTGCAACTTGGCCTAAAGAAGTTAAGGGTTTAGCCATACAATTTCTACAAAATCCTTACAAAGTTTTCATTGGCTCACAAGATCAGAAAGCCAATCACTCAATTCTACAGATTGTAGAAGTTGTTTCTGAGAATCACAAATAATCCAAATTGACAGATTTGCCGGAGCAAATGATGGATGGAGCTTTCTCTATCCATGATGATAAGAGTCAAGTTAAACGACATTGGATTCTTTTTTAATTTAGATCTGGCAGTAGACCTATAATGACAGAAACATATGCTGTAGCTCGGAGCGTGGAGGTGAAAGACATAAAGTTCGTCATCAATTATGATTTTCCTGAATCATGTGAAGACTATGTACATCGGAGTGGACGAACAAGACAAGCTACTGCAAAGGCTATAGTCTATACTTTCTTTTCAACAACAAAACGACAGCAAAGACCACATCGCCATCGACAATCACGTCATGTCGGGGACGACATGAACGCGGAAGGGGGGAATGTTGACTGCTGGGTCAACAACACAACATAACTCAAGTTTCGTACCAAAAGTCTTATCTTTTGCGAGTTATGAAATGCTGCGGTATATGGCTATAAACGTCATTTGTAATTAGTAGTTATTCTAGTTTCAGAAGCCGGGGTGCAATGGCACTTCCAGATTGTAAATACAAGGCCATTTGACCCTTTCAACCCCATTTTTGGTTAAACCTAAGGTAGCTTAAACCTAAGGTAGCCTTAGTATATAAGGTACCTAGGTCATTTTGTAAAAAGACTTTTAATCATAATCAAAACTTAGCGCTGCCGTCTACTGTGTGTGAGAGAGAAAGAGAGTGAGCATGAGCTTCATCCTCTCGCTACGCCCAGCTCACTCGACGCATTGGAGATCCGACTGCACCATTGCTGTAGGCTCGAGGAGAGCTACGCAACAACGCCAAGCATTCCACGCGAGACGAAGCGCACACGCCGACGCATCTACGAGCTATTTGTGGCCGTAAGTGTATCAAACGATGTCTGTTTTCTGCGTGCTAGTAGTCTATAGAATCGTGGCGACATAAGCTACGCATATGTACTTATAAATTTCAGTTTCAGGCACTTTCAAAATTCGGCTTTGTCATCCTACACGTTTTCCGCAGATGGGTTTTGACTGAGGGTTTTGAGTGAAGAAGCTTAGGGACAGGTGTATCCTAGTGAGGGGGTGGTGTTCCTTAAGTTTCGTATGAATCTGGCATGATTTGGTGAGTTACCTTTCGTATGTGTGTATGTGGCTAGGTGGTGTAGTTGAGAAAAGTGAGGTTCTTGATTGTGGTTTAGTTGGCCTTCCAGAGTGTTGTATGTGTAGGATGATCTCAGCCTGACAAGCTAAAGAGATTTCCTCAGTGTGCGTATCGTGTCATCTGTGTCCTCGATTGACATTATGTTGATCTAGGTAGTGTTTGCATGCACTTCATGGGTGTGCGAGTAGCTTCCCGTCCAACACCTTCTATTTTATTGTAGGGATAGTAAGAACCACGCACATAAATTTCATACGATGGGATGGAGTCGACTCGACTAGTGCATGGAGGCTACAAGAGGTTATCAGACTCTTGGAAAACACACTCAATCTTTATATACCCAAAGCTAACTCGACAGCATGTGAGGCAGCAAAAACTAACCAAAACATCCACAAGAAAATCTTGTTGATTCACCAAGCATACGAAGTCTAAGCGTGACCAAACTTATAGGATGGATAGGCAATGACTAAAGACACATGCCTATGGCCTCAAATACTTGCCAAATACACACTTATTATCTATAGCACTGATTTGGTCTAATAATTTTTGGTCCGGAATGGACTCTACAGCTTAACAATGCTATCCTAATATCCCTTATATGCATAAGAAGATTGAAAAGAGGATTAGCTACAACAAAATCACAAATTTATCGCAAGAAACTTACAATGTCGCATAGATCTTTGACTATTTCAAGGTTTGATAAAATAGATTATTATCTCTTATGCATGAAAATTTGAATTTTTATGGCCAAAAGTACTTGCAGTAAGAATTGAATGGCATGAGAATTCCCAAAAAAGTGAATTTTTAGGCATGTAGATAATAAGTATTATTTTTTTAGAGGCTTGAAATTGAGCTTTTTAGCTCAAGTACATCTTGTTTAGGTGAAGTATAAGCACTTATGTAAAGGTTCCAAAAGTTTTTAAGTCATTCGAGTGCAACATACGAGCCGAAACAACTTCTATGGTTGACCAACATATAATTTGAATGTCAGTATGTCAAAAAATGAAGGTAAGTATACGAAAAACTGAACAAAATCTCTTGATAGCCCTTAAAATATATTGTTTTAATTGGGTGAGCTGAAAAAGTTGGAAAACATTGCAAATCTGGACAAGTATGTCACCATGATTTTTAAAAAAGCCTAAATGGAAGAGAATATTGCGTAGATGCCTTCAAAAATTGTGGCAGGCAGATATCGCACTATTGCAGCTTCTCTTTCTCTCTCTCTCTCTCTCTCTCTCTCTCTCTCTCTCTCTCTCTCTCTCTCTCTGTCTCTCTCTCTCTCTCTCTCTCTCTCTCTCTCTCATTGTTGCGATCCTGCATGTGGCGACATCTCCTGTTGCAATAGCTATTGCCCAAGAGGCAGGTGCCGACGAAGGCCATGTAACTCCCTGTTATTGCAATAGGTCAAGCAAATGATTGAGCAGACAAGAGACAAAGATTTTTTTAAATAAAATAATTGCAAGAAGGGGGAACATGAGCACTGCGAGGTTGTTGATGTGATGGCTATGAGAAATGGCTTCAGGCCCTTGCTCTAGAGGTTTGCAAGTCAAATCCATTTTGAATCAAAGTTTTAGAGTGAGAATTGGAGGAATCATTAAGTTTTAGATGAGAATGGAAGGAATTGTGGAGGTATCCCGCGAAGATCCATTAGAAATCGATTTAGAAAGCTACCAGTATGTACTAGTATGTAGTAAATAGATAATATGAGCGCTTATTATCTTAGAACGTGAAAGTGAAAAATTTTCATCATTTGACAATACCAGAGGCTAGAAAATAGTGTGCTAAAACCGTGATTCAAGTTTGAAGTCATTTGGAGTTATAAGTTGTCAGTTAGGCTTAGATAGGTTTATGCTACGATCTCAGTGGCCAACCTTCCGAAGAAGCCCTCTATGGCTTCTACGTCCGTTGCATGTTCTTACCTTCTCACAATATGCTGGCGTTTGAGGAAGCATTCTACACAGGGTTTTTCACTTGGTGAATGAAGATCTTTGGGCTAGTGATCAGCAACCTGACTTCAAGATTCGTTGTCTACTCAGCAATTGAGCTTAAAAACAGAGTTACTATGCAGTTTCGGTAGGTGCCAGACAAAGAGAGAAATATCAGATACGAAAAGGCTCTACATGCACTTAAAGACCGTCTCGCCAGCCATCAACCCGAAGACTATTTCAGCCCATAAAGCTATGTCAAGGACATCACAGGTGAGGAGGGTGGGAATGTTAGCAGCAAGCTAACCTGGATATCATTTTTTGGAGCTCTCATTGTAAAAACACTTATTATTTTGTTAAATTGAGAATATTGTAACTTCTCTATTTGTCGGGTAAATCTTTGTAATTGATGAGCTGGGCCTACAAGCTTCCAGCTTGTATCAACCTGTCATTACCCATCTTTAGTTAGAGCTCCCAGATTATTAGTTTTGACCACCAAAAACCTTGGCTAAGGTATAAAAGTCAAATTTTGTAAGTTAATTAAAAGTTTTGGATAATGAAATACACAGCGTGAGCTAACAGCACTCACTTCTCTCCTTCTCGCGCTTCCTACTCCCTCCCCGATTGTCACATTGTAGTCGTGTTAGTTGCATTGCAACCGCAGGTAAGAGCTCTACGCATTGATGTAAGCAATTCACAGTATTTCTTAGCTTTTGGCGTCGCCGACCCGTGGCCTAATTTCATCATAAGTAGAAATTTACGCTTCAAAATAAAAAACTAAGCATAGGCGGGGTATTGGGGCATCATTGCTAAGCATTTAGATGCATTCTGGGTCGAAAATGACTAGGTCAAAAATCCACTATTGTTGATAATCACGATTCTTGCAGTTGACCTAAAGTGGGATTTGAGACCATAAACATGTGTGCTTAGGTATTATAAACTTGTCTTATAATTTCTGTTACATTTGGATGTCATTTGATGCTGTAGCAGATGTGATTTGCTTGCCCATGAGCAATTGGCTTTTGGTGATTTCAGTCACTTGAGTGTAGCTTGAGTTAGATGCAAGTTGTTAGTTGTTTTTAGAGAGATTGACAACCTCTTGTAGCCTTTATGCACTAGTCGAGTCAGCTTCGTCCCATGAATTGACAATTTGATCGTGGTTCTCGCTACATCTGCAATAAGATAGGAGTGAGGTTAGACACCCATCCCACATGGACACTTTCCTTGTTGGTGTCAAGGATATCAATGAGGAACTTATTTTTGCAGGCAAAGTCATTTCAGACAGTTTCCTTGTGTAGACTGTTCTTGATGTCTCGCTAGATTCTTACCAGAATTTTTCTAGTACTTGGAGACTTATGACCCAAGGAAATCCATAAGTTGTCAAGTTTGATGCATTATGCACATTGTTATTGCAACAGTCACTTTCCAAAAAAAACAGGACTAGACAACATGCAGTCGAACATGCCTTTATTACTGCTCAAAGAAAAGGTGATAACAACAATGTAGCCAATTATCATGGTTCTTCTATGAGTGGTAAATCACCTATTCCTAATGCTTCTGCTGGCAGCAATTCATCTGGGAATGCTGGTGATGAGGGCAAAAAGACGATGCATTGCCATTATTGTAAAGCTAATGATCACTTGATCAAGCATTGTCCGAAATTGAAGGAAAAAGAGGCTAAGAAGAAAGAGGCTGGATCAAGTGAACTACCGGGTCCAATACAAGTGCAGCTATTGTAGAGTCTTCTACGAAAGGAGATTGTGATGCTGATGTAGATGCAGAGTGGGCTTTTAGTAAAGAGTGTACTTATGATCCTACCATCAATGATGACTTTCAATTGCTGCAGATTCACATGTGTGGTGTTTTGATAGTGGTGCTACAAAGCACATTACCTCACATCGTGATTTATTTACCTCTTCTGAGTCTGTCCTCACAGGAATTTAGTCACTTGTGCCAACAATGCCTCTTATCGGGTTCAAGGAGTTGGAAAGATTGTGCTTACTATTGCAAATAAAATTTCTTTGACACTTGTCAATGCATTGTATGTACCTAGGATCAAGAAGAATCTTTTGTCTATATTTGCACTTGCTAGACTTGGACTTGTAGTCAAATTTGTGGATGACAGATATATAATACGTGATCTTAGTTTCGGTGATAAAATTGTTGCATCTGGCATTTATGTCGTGGGCTATATAAGCTCACTTTGTATGACAAGTGTCAGTAGAATTTGCAAATGTTGTTGTGGATTCAAAGATTGTTTTAGATGCAAAACTTTGGCATGCACATTTTGGGCATTTGAATGTTTCCAGTTTACTACGTTTGCAAAAATTTGATATGGTTGCTTCTTTGGTACAAAGTGGGTTTACAAGTTGAAATGCAAGCTGGATGGTGAGATTGATCGCTAGAAGTCTCAATTTGTTGCAAAAGGTTATGCACAACAAAAGGGCATAGATTATGAAGAGACTTTTGCTCCCACTTGTCGTATGAATACTTTGCATTTTCTATGTGCATTGGCAAAACAAAAGTCAAGCTTTGCCACATTCTTTCTGGCTTGAGGCCATCATGTGTGCCACTTATGTACTTAAGAGGTGTCCTACGAAAGCTTTGCAGTTTATTACTCCATATGAAGCAAGGCATGATAGAAAGCCTTCTATTGAGCACATGCGTGTTTTTGGCTTTTTGGCATATGCTTTGGTGCCACAAACACAGCGCAAAAAATTGGATGATAAGGCTGTCAAATGTATTTTTGTTGCTTATAGTGCTGAAAGCAAAGGTTGCAGGTATTATCATCCGCAAACAAAGCGTTTGTGGAAGATTTTGTTCAGCCCTTGCTGTCATGTACTAGAGACAGTAATGTAAGCTCACATGACATTTATGACACTTTTTTGCCTCTTTTCAGTGATGGAAATACGAATGTAATTTCCAATGAGGAAAATGTACAACCTATGGGGGTTTCTGAAAATGTTACAGATCAGCCTATTACTAATGTAGATGTACATGATGTACTTGATGAGGAAAGGGCTGAAAATGAGCAGGCTAGAGGTATGCCAAAAAGGTTGGTGCACACTTTGCGTGACAGTAAATTGGATGCAGCTTTGTCTAGTCGTACTCGTTCAGGCTCTCGCCATGCATCTTATGCATCAGATTGTTATGATTTGGTTGTGTCTAGCTTACATGATGTTGAGGAGCCTTTGTCTTTTGATGAAGCACAAAATTCAAAAAACTAGATGGCTGCCATGCAATCAAAATATGATGCACTTATAGAAAATGACGCATGGACTTTATGTGATTTGCCTCCCGACAAAAAGGCCATTGCTACAAAGGGGGTTTACAAGTTGAAACACAATCCGGATGGTGAGATCGATTGCCATAAGGCTCGACTTGTTGCAAAGGGTTATGCACAGCAAAAAGGCATAGATTATGAAGAGACTTTTGTTCCCACTTGTCGCATGACTACTGTGAATTTTCTATGTGAATTGGAAGATCATTTTGGTTGGGATGTACATCAATTAGACATTGTTACTGCTTTCTTGAATGGTGACATATTTGAGGAAGTTTATGTAACGCAGCCTCGCGATTTTGTCATAAAAGGACAAGAGGACAAAATGTGCAGATGTAAGAAGGCTTTGTATGGGTTGAAGCAATCTCCTCGTGCTTGGTATGAGAAAGTTGACACTCATTTGGTTAAACGAGTCTTTCGTAATAGTCGAACAGAAAGCACATTGTATGTAAAGCGTGAGCGTGATGCACTTCTCATTGTGGTTCTTTATGTCGATGATTTGCTGATCACTGGACCAAATGAGAGACATATTGCTGAATTTAAGGCCGATTTGAATGCTACTTTCAAGATGAAAGATTTGGGGCTGTTGCATCATTACTTGGGTATACAGTTCAAGCAGTGTGATGGTGGTATTGCCTTGTGTCAAAGAAGTTACACAGAGACATTGCTATGTAAGTTTGGACTTGAGGATTGCAAACCTACTGTTGTCATTTATGTATGCAACACGAGGCCAGATATTCAGTTTGCAATCTCACAGGTCAACAGATTTATGCATAGCCCAGGGTCTAAGCATTCACAGGCTATCAAGAGGATTTTCCGCTACCTTAGTGGCACTTTACATCTTGGCTTGTTTTATCCCAAGGGGGGATCAGTGCCGCCAGACTTACATGCTTTTTCGGACTCAGATTGGGCTGGATGTTTTGACACGCGAGTGTCTACAAGTGGTTTTTGTTTCATGATTGGCAGTTCATGTATATCATGGTTGAGCAAGAAGCAACCTACTGTGGCCACTTTAAGTTGTGAGGCTAAGTACAGGGCATTCTTCACAGCTACGGTTGAGTGTGTATGGCTCAGACGTCTTATGGCTGATTTGGGTGTTGGACAGGACACTGCCAACACTATCTACACTGACAGTCAGAGCGCATTGGCAATTGCGAGGAGCCCAGTTTTTCATGCTCGCACAAAGAACATTGAGGTGCTTTACCACTATGTGAGGGAGAGGCTCTTAGTAGGAGAGATCAGCTTGGATTATGTGCCAACACAGGACAACCTTGCACATTTTTTCACAAAGGCATTGTCTTGTGAGAAGCTTGAAGCTTTCCACAAAGCTTTGGGCTTACTCACTGATCATGTCCTTTAGGCATGTCACTTTCCTTTACTTATGTGCCAGCTCTCGTTTACCGCATCACTCCAGGGGGGATTTGTTACCATATACTGTGGTAGTTATGTGTGTGAACACACTAGGACTCCCGGGGCATTTTTTCCCTCTTTAGGAGGTTTTTTCCCCCGAGCATTGTATATACGCCCATCACTCTAGGGATATCTATCTTTCCATTGCACACTAAGTAACACTCTCTATTGTGTGCCTTGAGCTCTTTTCGTCTTCTCCAAGCTGTGTGCGTTTCTTTGCAATCCTAATTCCAACACAGTTTGCTCAGATTTTTGATTCAGGCTCATTTCGTCCCCCGTTTCCACTACAGGCAGGTCTGCACAGGCTATTTCATCATTTTGTGCAGAATTTTTGTCAATGCCATTTTCTGCATAACATGTGCCTTACAGTCTTCTACGGTTTGTGCTATATAGCACGTGTTGTTCCCACTCCGTTTCTTCTATTTTTGAGCAGTTTTAACATCAGGTGCAGCATTTACCATGGCTAACAACAACAAAGATGTGTTCAATATGTTTGCTGCTAAGGACAGGTTGGATGGGGACAATTATCCTATGTGGGCTTACATGATGCAACATGTTCTTGTGTCAAAGGGTATTTGGAATATTGTGCAGGGCATTGATGTACGTCCTGGTCCTGAGGATGCAGGCAATGTTGAGGATGTTGCAGGTCTTGCTGCAAGGATTGTTGGGATGTAAAGGATGCACATGATCATGAATTGATTACGTTGTCTGTGAAGTGCACCATTGTTCCTCACATCCGTTTAGCAAAATCTGCAAAACAGGCTTGGGATATTTTGGCTGGTCTTTATGCAAGTCACAATGAGACTAAAATTGCTTTGTTGCGTAAAGAGCTGGAGTCCAAGATTATGCATGAGGAAGATGATATGGACACTTTCCTTGCTAGTGTCAAGGATATTAGTGAGCAACTTATTTCTACAGGTGAAGTCATTTCAGACAATTCCCTTGTACAGACTGTTCTTGATGCCTTACCAGATTCTTACCAGACTTTTGTTAGTACTTGGAGACTTATGATCCAAGGAAATCCTGAAGTTATCAAATTTGATGCATTATGCACATTGCTGTTGCAAGAGTCACATTCTAGAAAAAATAGGACTAGGCAGCATGCAGTTGAACAAGCTTTTATTGTTTCTCAGAGAAAGGGTTGTAACAACAATACAACCACTTCTTATGGTTCTGTTGTGAGTGGAAAAAATTTTGTTCCTAATGCTTCTGCTGGAAGCAATTCGTCTAGAAATTGTGGTGATAAGGGAAAAATGAAAATACGTTTCCATTATTGTAAAGGTAATGATCACTTGATCAAGTCGTGTCCTAAGTTGAAGGCCAAAGAGGCTAAGAAGAAAGAGGGTGGTTCCACTGCAAATGCTGGTTCCACAACAAATGCAGCCATTGTTGAGTCTTCTGTGAAAGGAGACTGTGTTGTTGATGTTGATGCAGAATGGGCTTTTAGCGCGGAGTGCACTTACAATCTTCTTGTCCATGATGCATGCTTGTCAGTTGCTGCAGATTCACATGTGTGGTATTTCGACAGTGGTGCTACAAAGCACATTACCTCACATCAGGAATTGTTCACCTCTCTTGAGTCTGTCCCTCATGGGAATTCAGTCACTTGTGCCAACAATGCCTCTTATCCGGTTCAGGGAGTTGGAAAGATTGTGCTTACTGTTGCAAATGGCAGTTCCTTCACACTTGTTGATGCACTTTATGTACCTGGGATCAAGAAGAATCTCTTGTCTGTATCTGCACTTGCTAGACTTGGACTTGTAGTCGAATTTGTGGATGACAGACATAGAGTTCATGATCTCAATTTTGGTGATGAAATTGTTGCATCTGGCCTTTTGTGCCGTGGGCTGTATAAGCTCACTATATATGACAAGTGTGGACAAAATTTTTCAAATGATGTTGCAAATTCAAGGGCTATTTCAGACGCAAAACTTTGGCATGCACGTTTTGGTCATCTGAATTTTGCCAGTTTGCTGCGTTTGCAAAAATCTGATATGGTTGCTTCTTTGCCGCCTCTTGAAGCACCTGTCAAACATGTTTGTGAAGGTTGTATTTTGGGTAAGATGCAGCGTTCTAAGTTTCCAAAGGATGGTTCAGTTCAGGCCAGTTCAGGCCACATGCAGGTTGCAACTTGTGCATAGTGATGTTTGTGGGCCCATGCAAACTCCGTCCTTGGGCAATTACCTTTACTTCGTGAGTTTCATTGATGATTACTCCAGGCATGCATAGGTATTTCTGCTTAAAGTGAAGTCTGAAGTTTTTATGTGCTTCAAACAGTTTCTGGCTATGGCTAAAAATGTTTCAAAATGTACTATGGGCACCCTTCATTCCGATCGAGGGGGGGGAGTATATGTCTCATGAATTCAATGCATCTTTGGCTAGTCGTGGGATAAAACACCAATGTACATTGCCTTATACACCTCAGCAAAATGGTGTTGCTGAGAGGAAAAAAGGTCACTTACAAAAATGGCACGATGTATGGTCAAAAGTCAAGCTTTGCTGCATTCTTTTTGGCTTTAGGCCATCATGTGTGCCACTTATGTAATAAACAGGTGTCCTACGAAAGCTTTGCAGTCTATTACTCCATATGAAGTATGGCATGATAGAAATCCTTCTATTGAGCACATGCATGTTTTTGGCTGTTTGGCATATGCTTTGGTGCCACAAACACAGCGCAGAAAATTGGATGATAAGGCTATCAAATGTATTTTTGTTGGTTATAGTGCTGAAAGCAAAGGTTACAGGTTGTATCATCTACAAACAAAACGTATTCTGGTTTCACGAGATGTAGTGTTTATGGAAGATTCTATTCAGCCATTGCTGTCATGTACTAGAGACAGTAATGTAAGCTCACATGACATTTTTGACACTTTGTTGCCTCTTTCCAATCGTGGAAATACGAATGTAAGTTACAATGAGGCAAATGTACAGCTTATGGGGGTTTCTAAAAATGTTACAGATCAGCCTATTATTAATGCAGATGTACATGATGTACTTGATGAGGAAAGGGCTGAAAATGAGAAGGCTAGAGGTATGCCAAAATGGCTGGTGCACACTTTCCATGATAGTAAATTGGATGCACCTTTGTCTAGTTGTACTCGTTCAGGCTCTCACCATGCATTTTATGCATAAGATTGTTATGCTTTGGCTGTGTCTAGCTTACATGATGTTGAGGATCCTTTTTTTGATGAAGCACAGAATTCAGAAAATTGGATGGCTGCCATGCAATCAGAATATGATGCACTTATAGAAAATGAAACATGGACTTTATGTGATTTGCCTCCTGACAAAAAGGCCATTGGTACGAAGTGGGTTTACAAGTTGAAACGCAAGCCGGATGGTGAGATCGATCGCCATAAGGCTCGACTTGTTGAAAAGGGTTATGCACAACAAAAAGGAATAGATTATGAAGAGACTTTTGCTTCCACTTGTCATATGACTACTGTGCATTTTCTATGTGCATTGTCAACTCATTTTTAATGGGATGTACATCAATCAGACATTGTTACTGCTTTCTTGAATGGTGACATATTTGAGGAAGTTTATGTAACGCAGCCTCGCATTTTGTCATAGAAGGAAAAGAGGGCAAAGTGTGCAGATGGAAGAAGGCTTTGTATGGGTTGAAGCAATCTCCTCGTTCTTGGTATGAGAAAGCTGACACTCATTTGGTCAAACGAGGCTTTTGTAACAGTCCAACAGAAAGCACATTGTATGTAAAGTGTGAGGGTGATGTACTTCTAATTGTGGTTCTTTATGTCAATGATTTGCTGAATCACTGGAACAAATGAGAGACATATTGCTGAATTTAAGGCTGATTTGAATGCTACTTTCAAGATGAAAGATTTGGGGCTGTTGCATCATTACTTGGGTATACAGTTTAAGCAGTGTGATGATGGTATTGCCTTGTGTCAAAAAAGTTACATAGATACATTGCTATGTAAGTTTGGACTTGAGGATTGCAAACCTATTTCCACTCCCATGGAAACAGATTTGAAGTTGAGTCTACATGATGCTGAGGATCCTGCTGATGTCACTCTTTACCAAACTGCTGTTGGCTGTCTCATTTATGTATGCAACATGAGGCCAAATATTCAGTTTGCAGTCTCACAGGTCATCAGATTTATGCATAGCCCAGGGTCTAAGCATTGGCAGGCTATTAAGAGGATTTTTTATTACCTTAGTGGCACTTTACATCTTGTCTTGTTTTATCCCAAGGGGGGATCATTGACGCCAGATTTACATGCTTTTTTGGACTCAGATTGGGCTGGTTGTTTTGACACGCGAGTGTCCACAAGTGGTTTTGTTTCATGCTTGGCAGTTCATGTATGCCATGGTTGAGCAAGAAGCAACCTACTATGGCCACTTCGAGTTATGAGGCTAAGTACAGGGAAGTCTTCACAGCTACGGTTGAGTGTGTATGGCTCAGACGCCTTATGGACGATTTGGGTGTTGGACAGGACACTGCCAACACTATCTACACTGACAGTCAAAGCGCATTGGTAGTTGCGAGGAGCCCAGTTTTTCATGCTCGCACAAAGCACATTGAGGTGCATTACCACTATGTCAGGGAGAGGCTCTCAACAAGAGATATCATGTTGGATTATGTGCCAACACAGGATAACCTTGCAGATCTTTTCACAAAGGCATTGTCTCATGAGAAGCTTGAAGCTTTCCACAAAGATTTGGGCTTACTCCCCTTTGTGGACTGATCATGTCCTCAGGGCATGGCACTTCCCTTTACTCATGTGCCAGCTCTCGTTCACCGCATCACTCCAGGGAGGATTTGTTACCATATACATGTGGTAGTGATGTGTGTGAACACACTAGGACCGCCGAGGCATTTTTTCCCTCTTTAGGAGGTTTTTTCCCCCGAGCATTGTATATACGCCCATCACTCTAGGGCTATCTATCTTTCCATTGCACACTAGGCAACACACTCTCTATTGTGTGCCTTGAGCTTCCTTCGTCTTCTCCAAGCTGTGTGCGTTTCTCTGCAACCCTGATTCCAACACCCTCCTCTTATAGGACCAAGCTTTAAAAAGGAAAAAAAGTGTTATCTCTGCTCGTGCAAGCAACTTGAGCTTTTTGTTTTTCATTTTTACACACCCTCCATACACTTGGCCTTCTTAATTTAGCACACCCACTGCATGCTCACAACCTCGTCACCTTTTAAACTCATTTTCATGATAATTGCCCCTTGCAGTCCTCAAGATCTCTCTCTCCTCTTACCACATGAGCCTACCCTTGAGGGGGGCACCGATGATGCCATCGGTGCTCCCAACCTCTCTCTTCAAAATACTTGGCACGAGACACAACCCCACAACACTTCCACATCATCATGCAACTCACTACCAATCAACATGCCACTGCGCCCATCATCGTTGTCAACAATCAAGGCTAGAATTGCCGCTATGCACATCCACAGGGCCGTCTGCGCGCAGCCTGGGAAGGCCAACCACCATCGCCAAGCCACACGGGAGCTCACTCTCCCTCTTACACTACCCATGATGTTCAAGTCCCAAGCCTTGTATACTTTTCTTTGCCCATCTGCCATTGTACGTGAGACTATCCAGAGTGCCACAGGGCAACCGCTTGTGAGTTGATCCCCAATTGTCTCCAAAAGCTCCATAACTACATTAAAACACCCATTTCTAAAGACCTTCCCCCCATGTTTTCTTCAACTAACATGTGCTTGGTGATCCAATTGCTAATCCAAAAGATCATCCTCTAAGCATGTACTGCTGGACTCAAAGCCCTTCATCCACTTTGCATTTTGACCCTTTTGGACCGCCAATCGTTGGTCCAAAAAACTTCACAAAAATCATTTGGCACTGCATTGTCATCAACTGCACCAAATTTCAACAATCCATGCCTCCCTGATCTAGTCTCTTTTTGACCTACTATCACTTCTTACTCCATTCACATACCATATACTCTGCATAAAAAAACCCGGTGAGGCTCCAAAAACCTCAGATGGAACACCTATCGAGGTGACCAAACTGGCACAGACCTAACCCCCGATGAAACTTCAACTAACAATAACTTGGCATCCGGGACTCCAATCGGCGATCTGAAAAGATTGACATGATGCACATGATAAGCTCTTCACACCCATCTACTAAAATTATCTTTGACTTCCTGTCATCACTTGCCCAGTCTGTCGGGAATCTGCAAACCACTCTAGCTTTAAACTGTCATAACTTCCACCTCGTACCTCCGTTGGATGAGCAGTCTAGACCAAGTTATAGAGCACTTCAAGATCTTCATAACACACGCTGATGGGGGCTTTTCACAAGCCAAGCTCCCATACCCCTCTTCTCTCGTCCCCACCCCATGGAAACCTCCTCTTAGGGAGGGAGTGATAAAAGGCATTGGAAAAGTAAGAAAAAAAAAAAGTATGATTATGTAAATATATGAGAAAGGTAAAATAGGCCACCTCATGCCTGCGGGGTAGCCCATCCCCACCTTGCCTCCTTTTTCTTCACTGATGCCCCGCCGTGTGTCCCTTTTCCTCTCCTCCACTCAAAAGGTCAACCCCCTCTCTCTTCCCCTTGTCCTTTCTCCTTTCTCTCTCCCCTCAAGCTACCCCACCTCTCACCAATAATGCATTCTAACTCACCAATAATGCACCCTAACTCACATGCAACTTATCATATCTTCCAAAATAGTATACCCCACCCCCCCTTTCTCTCTCCTATCATATCCCATGATCCAAATACCCCCCCCTCTCTCTAAAATTCAAAATCTCTCTTGTCTTGTAGCTAAATAACCTCCCCCACACTCACACACACTCAGTTTCACTGAAAAAGGTGCCCACAGACCCATCCCCACCCAGTGGTTACCTGATTTTTCTTGTGTTCACACACTCTGCACACAGATTCACCTCTGAACACACTCCCCCTCTCTCCCCTCTTGTAATTACTTTATTCTCCATGTCACCTCTCACTTTTTTTTCATCAACCCATCTCTCTCTCTTAGTCTCTCTCTCATGAGACTGCTGTTTTGGCACATATACACACAGTCAGACAAGTGGGGCTCACAGTCACATGGCCTATGTAGATAATGATTTCTTCATTTCTAAATTCTAGAATTTCTCCCCGCTCCTCCCCTATATAAAGAGGGGTCACCATCACACTAAATACACACACACCATCACCAAAGAGCACACTATGCACTGTGTGTGCCTAGTGCACACACACACACCCACACCATCACCATCACCGCAATCACCATGCTTGTCTTGAGCATGACCTCTACACCCTTGGCTATGGAAGATGAAGGGCAACTAAATGAAGGATGATGGCCATAACCCTCGTGCGAGTCTTCGCCATCAGCTCCCACCTATCATCCATGTGCTCTACCACTCTCTCCCTTCTCTTTCCCCTACCCTATGCCCCCCATTTCATCGCCTTATTCTCTAAATAAAGCTTGAGGTTTTGTGAGTATGTTTTCTTGCAATGTTTTGCCCATGTGAGGTGTGCGGAATCGCCACCTATTCTTGTGTTTGGAGTGAGCTTGTGTATGTGTGAAGGGTGTGCGGATTCGCCATCCTTCTGTGGTGCCTAAGTACTAAGCCGCTATACTCTCTCTCTCTCTCTCTCTCTCTCTCTCTCTCTCTTCCACTCACTTGATCTCATTCCCCTTCCTCTTCATCATTACTCCCAAGCATCCATCTCTCTTGGATGAAAACAATGTTATGGTGGTGTGTTGTTTGCGTCCTAGCCGCTGAAGCTAGGTGGTGCCGCCTGTTTGCTTCACCATGACAGGCTCGAGGCGCGCCATTCGGTCCCCGGTGTTTTAGAGGCCGTCGGGGTTCGGGGTTCGCTTTGCTCCCGTCATTTGGTGCCCCCACTGAGGAGGGCTTTCTAAGACCCTTCAGTTTACAATGCTGAAAGTGACGCCCACTATCAATCATGGATGAATGGCTGAAGGAATTTTTTAATTGGAGGACGGAAGAAGAAGAGACAAAGGAGGCACTAGCCACCTTCATTAAGGTGCTACTGCCAGGCTGCAGTGTCGTCAGCATTCAAGAGGTAAATTCTCCATCTCGTGTCGCTCGTTCTAACTATAAATTGAGAGCATCAGGTGGGAGGTCGGTGAAGTGCCATCACTGTTGTCAACCAAGGCACACTGTCAATGAGTGCCAGCAACGAAGGCAGCGAAAGGGCTGAAGTCATCTACATCGACATTCATCGCAAAGAAGTCATTCACATCAAGGAAGGGAAGCAAACGGTGAGACCTCTTTTCCCTAAAGAAACTATAGTCAAAGTTATAACTCCAAAGTGGCCTAAAGGGGCTGCTCGAGCCAAAGGCAACGAGAAGATAAGCCAGTCTGGAAACACATGACCCCGAAGGGAGAAGCATCTGGCCAAGCAAGTGCTTCAAGCTCAGAAAGTCGGGTTGTACCTAGTTTGCCAAAGAGGAAGTCATCCGAAGCTAAGCGGCGAAAGGTCGCCTACCGGTTTGCACGACGCATGCGAGTGCTACCAATCCACTTCGACAATCCGGAAGAAGAAGTGGTAAGAAGATTCCCATGTCCTAGAGAAGAGTGGTTCGGCTACTGCTCTCGCTGTTTTGGAAAGAGAGTGGAGGATCTTCCTCCTCTCCCGGTACAACTTATTCTGAAGAAGCTCTCTACCACGGGAGAAACCCAGTGGGCTGGGGACGAGTTGCAACTGAATGGAGTAGAATTCATGCAGCATGCCGACTATGGAAATTACCTGCAATTGTTGTTAGCCAAGAGGCTGGGAGTGGTCAGACGCGTCGCCATCACCCCGTACGTGCTGAGCAACGAAGGAAAGGTAGAGCCCATGAAAGGCGACGACCTCTTAATGATGTGCCGACTCATCAACACTGGCACGATAAGAGTATAAGTAAGTAATTCATCCTCTGTGCATGATGGAAAACGGGTCAACGGCATTCCCGTTCAGATTCCTGCAGCATATGTATGTAAATATCTATGTAGATAGGAAAGTCTTCTACCAACAGAAGATCGTACACCTATTTGGTGCGGCGGTACTAGGAGAAATCCTCAATTCCCCGAACCCCATCATTCTCCCCATATTAGATTACCATCATTCCTTTAATGTTTCTATCTTTATCTTGTTTTAACCTATCCACCCACCCTTGTAAAAAGCTGCTATGAGCCGCACTATTAATGTAATGTAAAAAAAAAGAAAAAAAGAAAAAAAGGTTTGTAATTTCCCGAGTCACTACCATGGCAAGTGTTTCTTTCCCCACGTTCAGTGGAAAGAAGGGAGAGGATCTCACCACCGACTTTTTGGATGATTTCGACATTGCTTGTATCGTCTCCAACAAAGATGACGATGCTTCACGACTTAGAATTTTTCCTCTACTGATGAAAGTAGAGGCCAGGTCCTGGTATAATGCATTGCCCCAGGCCACCAAGAATTCATGGGATGTGTTAATGGCTACTTTTGTAAAGAGGTTTGGTGGAGGCACAACCTCGGATCTCTCTCTCTCTCTCTCTCTCTCTCTCTCTCTCTCTCTCTCTCTCTCTCTTCCACTCACTTGATCTCATTCCCCTTCCTCTTCATCATTACTCCCAAGCATCCATCTCTCTTGGATGAAAACTTTGTTATGGTGGTGTGTTGTTTGCGTCCTAGCCGCTGAAGCTAGGTGGTGCCCCCTGTTTGCTTCACCATGACAGGCTCGAGGCGCGCCATCTGGTCCCCGGTGTTTTAGAGGCCGTCGGGGTTCGTGGTTTGCTTTGCTCCCGTCAACGCAAACCTACACCTTGAGTCTCCTTAGCATGCCAATATAATTGGCCCATCCCAAGAGTCTTCCTGGAAAACCACATCAGGTATACACAACAGCTGCTACCTGTCTGCCCAGGATCTTTATATATGCTCTTCCTCTTTTCCATGCGTGTGCTAGCCCATGCATACCTACCTCTGCCATCTCTTATGGTTGACCATGCTCTTGGATTGCGTTTTTGGATATGGTTGTGCCGTCAGAATGCTATAAACATTTTTGTAGCCATGTTATGTGGTAAAATGGTTTTTGTAGGATTGGATGTGCATCACCTTGAGTGGGAGGAGTGCTCATCCACGTGATATGATTGGATCATGGATTATGGTTTTGGATTGGATCATGAGGTGGTTTTGATGGTTTATGGTGGGTGTGTAAGGATAGAGACATTGTACAGCCTGACTGCCTGGAAAAGATTATTTTTGCATATGCAAGATGCTATTGTGATTGGACTTATGTGTTATGTTTCTCATGGCATCATCGCTACAACACTAGGATCATCTACATTGCCTAGCCTTAGACAAAAAAGTCGATGAACTAGGTCTTTGCTCGATTGGGGTGATGCCTAGGTCTTCTTTTTTGTTAGGCTCATCTACACGGTTAGTGCGTTGGGGGTTGAATGACCTACACGGCTAACATGTCAGGGATCTTACCTTGGCTGTCAGGACAAGGGTCCTGTACCCTAAGAACTAGGTTAGTCATGGACTACGGCCAAGGGTCGGGCTAGGCAATGTGGACAGGGGATCCGTCTAAGGCAAGGGGCTAGGAGCCCGCCTATATAAAGGGAGGTTGGGAGGAGGATCCGGAGAGCCTAGTTGCCTAGTTCTTACACTGGTATCAGAGCTTAGGTCTCTCTTCCACTCTCTCTCTAGGCGTGGTCACTTTTGGCTCCTAAAAGAGGGCCTTTAGGTGAGAACCGTTGCTTTTTTGGGCCTTTTTCAGTTTTTTTGCCAAATCGGGCAGACCTTCCTGTTTTGGACGCGAGGCTATGGTGCATGAAAATCAGAGCTCTTGGGCTTGGAAGGGGCGCCATGGGGAGATAGAAGGTAGCGTCAGCACCTCTGGGCCGTCGTAGCCGGCCTCGGTATTCCCCGCCATCATCTTCTGTGAGAGCGCAGTTTGAGTCACGCTGCGTGCTCGGTTTTGGGCTTCAATAGCTTGCTGGATTCACATTCAAAGGCCTTTGGCCATTAGCATTGAGCCTTGGCCACTTTAAGTGGCCCTTCCCACAGAAAATTCAGCGAAGCAAGGCGGTACAGCAACATACGAGGCGGTAAAACAACCCTCGGCTTCCCATCGAATCACGAGGTCGGCAGTGCCTGCAGAAGATTACAACACCTGCAGTATTTTTTGAGCAAAGACTTCAAGAGTCGTTCAAGCTAAGATTTCAAGAGTCGTTCAAGCGATGACTTCAAAGCAACATACGAGTCGACCATACACGGTAAAGCTTCAACCACACACGGTGCGAAGTTCACTTTCAATTATGCTTTGACTCAAAGATAACGCTTCAATCATATACGGGGCAGAGTTTGATTACGTGCTACGATGATTCACAGCTACGAAGTTGAGTTAGCTATACTTTGCAAGTGCTACCAACATCATGTATTTTTTCTGAGTACTTCTTACACTGCACTGTGTAGCCATGGATTCGGATATCAACATGACACTCGATTTTGAGCAAGGTACTCCCGACCCAGCCAATGATGACTTGCGGCCGGATACTCTCAAGGAAAGTACCCACGACGCTACGGCAGGAGACGATACTTATGAATTGCTCGATATTCAAGAATTTCGTGCACTTTAGACATGCATGACAGTCATGGATGAAAATTTTAAGGCTTTAAATGAAAATGTTACTAAAATTTCCACTTTAGTCATTCAATTGATGCAATAGCAGACTAAGAGTCCGGATGACACCCACATGCATGAGCACGTTGGAACACAAGGGCAAGGCCCAATTAATGAAACACTGCATACTCTCACTGCCAAAGAGGTAGATGATTTGTTGAAGAATTTTAAACCACCAGTTTTCAAAGGCGAAGACCGGGACTGCAATAAGGATGGAGTGAACATCTTTCTCAGTAAATGGGATGGAATTCACGCCTTACGGCGAACTCCGGATGCAGTAAGAGATCTGCAAACGAGCTTAACCCTGGAAGGCAAGGCCTACAAATGGTGGATGTCTCTCAAGGATAAGAACATCATACTACAGAGTTGGAAAGCCTTTGAATCAATGTTTAGCAAGGAATTTTTGCCTACAAATGAGGCCGATCAGAATTGGACCGCTTGGGACACGTGTCCCATGCGCCAATTTCCGTCACTCCTTGAATATATCTCTCACTATAGGGACGTCATCCTCAAGTTGGAAGGATTGGATACCTTTCAACAAGTACGAGGGTTCATACGAGGTCTAACTCCAGAACTTAAGAAGCGTGTCAAATCTCAGGACCCTAAAATACTTGAGGAAGCCATAGTGAAAGCACATATTCATGATGACCCTGATGATAAGAAAACACATAACAGTAACGTGCCTGCTAATACACATAGTAACACACGCGCTCAGTACGGGCACAATAAAAGAAAATTTATAGTTGCTAATTCAGATGCATCTAAAAAACCCAAGGGGTCCAGGGGTCCTCTCTCCCCTGAGGATTTTGATAAGGCCAAGAAAGAGAAGCTATGTTTTCAATGCTTAGGAAAAGGCCATGGCAAAAAGGATTGTCCCAAGGGGAAATTTTCTGCCCAGGGGAAGGAGAAAGCAATGCACACGGTGCAACTACTGCCTCTCGAGTCTTCCTCCAAGTTCTCTACAGTGGAAGTAACACACACTGAGGTGGTGCATGAATGCTGTCTCACAGATTCCATGTGGCAACAGGCCTTTGGACCACATGAGTTAGTACGTATGCACGGATATCTGCAAGTGCACAAGGTGGACATCTTGGTAGATGACGGTGCTACGCACAATTTCATCAATTATGGATTGGTGAAAAAACTCAAACTGCCTCAAACTCTGAGTACCCACCACTATAAGGTAGCAATGATGAATGGACATGACAGTGAAGTATGAGATACTCAGTGCCGAGCTATTCCATTGGAAGTACAAGGGTACTCTACTTGTTTGGATTTTCAAGTTATGAACATGGAAAGGGCTGATGTGGTTCTTGGTAGAGAGTGGTTGCATAGCCTAGGACCATCAATGAAGCATAGCTATGAGCACAAGATTTTGATGTTTGATTCCCATGGCGCACATGTGTTGTTGTTAGGAGAAAAGGATATACCATCATCACCACTGATTTGTACTGCTAAGCTGATGCAGCTCGTTTCTGATAATGAAATAGAACAGGTTTTCTTGTGTTACTCACTGTCTCATTTTCTTTCCAACCTTGAGTCTGTTGAATATTCCTCAACGCCGCATGCTTCGCTCTCCTCTATTCCACCAATTTCTAATTCTACACAAGCAAACGTTGCTAATCAGTTACAAAAATTGTTAAAGGAATTTCAAGATGTTTTTCCTAATGATTTTCCATCAGGTTTACCCCGACACGTTCAGTGCAACATGGCATTGACGTGGCTACAGGCAGAGTTTTGAAACACTCAAAGGCGCATTAACTACAGCTCCTATACTGGCTATTGTCGATCCTTTGAAACCATTCGTTTTGGAAATGGATGCCAGTGACCGTGCTATTGGAGCAGTCCTGTTTTACAAGACGAACGTCCAATTGCATTTGAAAGTAAGAAGCTGGATGCAGCTCAACAGAATTATTCTGCTTATGAACGTGAACTCTATGCAATAGTGTCTGCCTTAAAGACATGGCGTCACTATTTGTATGGTGCTCAGTTCGAGATTGTGTTTGACCATGAAAGCATTTTACACAACAAACAGATTTAAAGGGTCGAAAAGCTAGGTGGGCCGAGATCCTTCAGGAATATGACGCCAAGTTAAGGTATCGCAAAGGCCGATACAATATAGTGGCAGATGCTCTCAGTCGAATGCCAGAGATCAATTCGCTATTGTTCACAGAACTTCGTAGTGAATTTTTAGAATCTCTCAAGGGCAAATATGAGCAAGATGAAACATATTCCAAAGTGTGAAGCCATGTTCAAAAGAGGGATCCTTTTCACTCCAATGTAGGTAGTGCGCAGTTAACCTCCACACCTAGTTCTCCTTTATCAAGTGATGAACTACAACGATGGAAGCATTTTACCATCGACAATGGGTACCTACTCCACAAGGGGAGAGTTTGTGTACCGACGGACACAGACATTCGACTCCAAATTCTTTATGAATGTCATGATAGTCCAAGTGCAGGGCACCCAGGGATTAGAAAAACTTATTCTCTCGTAAGACGACAATTTTACTGGCCAGGTCTACATGGCTTTGTTCAAGCTTATGTCTTGCATTGCCAAAAATGTCAACTTAACAAAGCAGAGCGCCTGAAAGCAGGAGGACTCTTACATCCTTTGGAAATTCCCAATGGAAAATGGGAAAGTATCTCCATGGATTTCATAGTAGGTTTACCAACCACTATACGAGGTCATGACTCACTATGGGTGGTCGTAGATAGGTTGACTAAACTCTGTAAGTTTATTCTGACCAAATCAACGGTTAAGACACCGAAACTAGCAAGATTATTTGTGGACAATCTATACAAATTGTACGGGTTGCCAAGTAATATTGTTAGCGACCGTGACCCAAAATTTAACAGCCACTTTTGGAGAGCTGTATTTAAACGATTGGGTACACAACTCAACCTCAGTACAGCTGACCATCCAGAAACAAATGGTCAAACGGAACGGGTTAACCAGGTGCTAGAGGATATGCTTTGAGCATACGTTAGCAAAAAACAGACAGACTGGGAAGAATACTTACCTATCCTCGAGTTTGCCTACAATAGTTCTAAGCATGTCACAACAGGCTTCAGTCCTTTCATGCTCATGTACGGGTTTGAACCTAGGTCACCAGTTACGGTGGGGTTGGCAATCGAAAAACTCCAACAGGTTAAGGATTTTCTCCAAGACCACATGGATATGCTGAAACTTGCTCGTCAGAATGTCCGACAAGCACGAGATCGATATAAGAAATACGCTGATGAGAAACGTCGGCAAGTTACCTTCGAAGAAGGGGAGGAAGTATTTTTACGGGTGCCAGAACATTGAGAAAGTCTGAAAATTTGGACCGACACCCAAATTATCCCCCCGATATTGTGGTCCTTTCAAAATACTCAAGCGAGTTGATGATCGTGCCTACAAACTAATCCTACCATCACACTCTCGCATTCATCCGGTGTTTCATGTAAGCTGTCTACGAAAGCGGTTACATGAGGATGACAACGTCATTGAACAACAGGTTTTGGTCGATTACATTGAACCTCCTATGTTACCGCATGAACTTGAACATGTTATGGACTACCATGAGTTGCGTACACGCCATCATGTACGACAACAAGCCTTAATCAAGTGGAAAGACTGACCTGAAGAAGGTGCCACTTGGGAAAATATTAATGTTCTTAAGAAGAACACTTTTGTTTTCGAGGACGAAAACTCTTCTTTAAGGGGGGAGTAATGTCAGGACAAGGGTCTTGTACCCTAAGAACTAGGTTAGTCATGGACTACGGCCAAGGGTCAGGCTAGGCAGTGTGGACAGGGGATCCGTCTAGGGCAAGGGGCTAGGAGCCCGCCTATATAAAGGGAGGATGGGAGGAGGATCCGGAGAGCCTAGTTGCCTAGTTCTTACATTGGCTTTTGCCTAAACACCCAGTGCTAGGCATCAAAGAGGCATGGCACCTAAATTGGTATGGTTGGTGTTGATACCCTGTCACCTGCTAGCATTTGGGATCCTTTTATATCTCGGGTTCATGGAGGGAGTCAAAGAGGCCTCATCCCATGTCTTGCTCACGTAGGTTGGAGGTGTTCTAGCTCGCTCTCGGCGAAGTGAAATTCTGTATGTCCATAGTAGAGCGGAAGTAGATGGGTGGACCGGTCGATCCCTACATAGTGTCTAGTGCTCTCCTAGTCATTTTATATTTTTGATGTTATGGTTTATCCAGATTTTACTATTTTATTAATTCATGATTACGTATTTCATTTAGATGGGGCACTTAAAGATTCTCTTTTGTCATTATTCTACATCTTTGTGCATTCTGTTTCACCCTCCAGTATTCTCTCTCTCTCTCTCTCTCTCTCTCTCTCTATTCCCACAATGTAGTGTACACATATATTCACCCTCCACATTGTTATTTTTTTTAGTATTCTTTCATTCATATCATCTATTTAGAGGTAGCACTAGTAGCTAGGTGCCTCTAGATGCAGTCCGGCTCAGGGCCTAAAGTCCATGCTAGGTTGGGTGCGGAGGACTCCTCTCCTATACAACCGCTTCCACAACTATGATGTATATTGAAAATTGTATAAAGTGTAAAATCTTGTATATTTTGTGCATAGACCCCTTGAGAGGGGTATCTCTCACCTGGTATCAGAGCCTAAGGTTGTGGGGATAGTCTGAAGCTTGATACTAGTCGGGCTAGTCATGCATCATGCAGGCATTCGTGCGTGTTGGTTAAGAAAGAATACTTATTCTCGATGTATCTATGAGTAACATTGATTAGTGATAACTATTTAACTTGTCTTCTTGTATGGTTTATGTGGTTTTGGGTTATGATGAAGTGTTCTAAAACTGTATGTTAGCAGCAAGCTAACTTGGATAATATTTTTTGGAGCTTTTCTTGTAAAAACACTTATTATTTTGATGAATCGAGAATGTTGTAACTCCTACTTTCCAGATAAACAGTGTAATTAATGAGCCGGGGCTACAAGCTTCCAAATTGTATCAACCTATCTTTAGTTAGAGCTCCCAGATTATTAGTTTTGACCACAAAAACCTTGGCTAAGATATAAAAGCCAATTTTTGTGAGTTTTTAATAAGTTTTGGATAATAGAAACACAGCGTGAGCTAACGACGCTCACCTCTCTCCTTCTCGCGCTTGTTACTCCCTCCCCAGTTGTCACATTGCAGTGCCATCTATTGCGTTGCAACCACATATAAGAGCTCTACGCATTGACGTAAGCATTTCATGGTAATCCGTAGCTTTTGGCGTCTTTGATCCGTGGCCTAATTTCATCATAAGTAGGAATTTAAGCTTCAAAATCATAAACTAAGTATAGGCGGAGTATTGGGGCATCATTGCTAAGCATTTAGATGCATTCTGGGTCGAAAATGATTAGGTCAAAAACTCACTACTGTAAATAATCGTGATTTTTACACTTGACTTAAAGTGAGATTGGAGACCATAAGCATGTGTGCTCAAGTCTTATAAACATGCCCTAGAAGTTTCGTAACGTTTGGATGTCGTTTGATGCTGCAACGGTTGTAATTTGTTTGCCGACGAGCGACTAGCTTTTGGTGATTTCTGTCATTTAAGTGTAGCTTGAGTTAGATGCGAGTTGTTTGTTGTTTTCAAAGAGATTGACAACCTCTTGTAGCCTCTATGCACTAGTCAATTCAGCTTCATCCCATGGATTGACAATTATATTCGTGATTCTCTCTATGTCTACAATAAGATAGGAGCAAGGTTAGACATCCGTCCCACATTTGGCGCCACTACCGAGGATCGAAGAGACCTAAACTAGGGAAAAACACGACTTCTTGTGAAATTATCCTTTAACTTCCTCTAGGATCACCTAGAGTCAAAACTTTGTTTTTATAACCGCATAGTTTAAGATTATCGTCTTTTACTGTGTAAAGGTAGCTTGGAAGTAGATTGTACTTGTTAAGTACCTTCTAGGATTGTAGAACTGTAGGATTAGATTAGGATTTTGAGAATGATTGATGGACAAGACAAGCCTTAAGATCAAGGCTCAAAAAACCATTAAAAACAAGAAAACGAGTGTTTTGCACACTTTCCACATCTCCATTGCAGTAAAACCTAGGATTATGGTAAGTAGAATCCGAGATGGAATCTCAGAACATTGCTCTATCCAAAAGAATCAATTGTGAGTTGTTTATGTGAAGTTGCAAAATTTCAGGTCTACGGCTAGAAATAGCACTTGAAGATTGTCCATCATTGAATCTGATTGGAGATTATGCTTTAAAAGTTGTATGAACCAGTGGGTAAGCTTAAGGACACATTTGAGGTAAAATTTCAAGAGTTTGCAAAAACTCGGATTATTTACTTTTTATTGACATGTTAGGACAAATTAAGTTTTGACTTCACTCAGAGGCTTAAAATAGATCATAAAAAGACTGTCCAGTGAAAAAGTTGAAAAAAGTGTTCATTTTAGGCCTAAAGTAAATAATCGTGATTATTTACTTCTAGCTAAAAAGTGATCAAGGTTGATACCAGAGACTCTATGCATGTGTACAAACATCTTTTTGTAAATTAAAACCCATAGAATTTGGATCACCAACTGACCAAAAACTTGGTAGAAACTGAATTCCGTACTGATTGTAGAGAACTTGAGTGCAAATTGAAATTTTTTTGTTCAAACTCAGTGAAACTTGACTCATAGGCTTATGTTGAAGTGTTAAACAAGTGTACATGCTCAATTGACCAAAAAGATGCAAAAATTTACCAAAAGTAAATAATCACGATTATTTTCTTTTTCAACTTTTTTTACCAACCCAACATACCACTAGTTCTAGCATGTTATATTAAGCCCACAAATCAAATTTGGTAAGATTTAGATCATTGGAATGAAAATTGTGGCCAAATTTGCAAAGTTAGTCTGCAGACACAAAACTGTTGACCATTTGAACATGAATTATCCAAAATTGATGAAACTTGGCTAGGGAGCTTAAGTTGAGCTACTTAACCAATCTGTGTCAAGATTGTGACAAAAATTTGCATAAAAATAGCAGGAGTAAATAATCTTGATTAGTTACATCATCTACAAAACTAGACAATTTGCACATTTGAGTATACCACAAGGTCAAGCATATCAAGTAGACCACACAAATCAAATTTGGTGAAATTTGGATCACAAAAGTGAGATTTAAGACAAATTCTCAAAAACTCAGTTAGCGGACATGAAACAGTTGATAACTTGAACAACTTTTGTTCGAAATTAGTGAAACTTGTCCAGAGACATTAACAAACTGAGTACTTGGCAAAACAAGCCAAAAAGTGTAAAAATTTGAGGAATATAAATAGTCGCGATTATTTACTACTCATACACAGATCAGTGTTAGACCAGCATAATACAAGGCCACCGAGAAATTTTGGGTTCAATTGGATCCAAATTAGTACATGTTCACTCAGTTTCTAGGTTGAAAATTAGTCCTTGGGCTTTTTGAAAAAGTAGAATCTCAAAGTCTCAATTGCTGACTCATTTAGCTCAATTTGCAGAGATACACATAGACCAATGAATATAGTTAGCAAAAATTTTACAGTCTTTGTGAAAGAATAGCTAACTTGATTAAAACTGATACAGGAATCACAGTGCAAACAAGGAATTGGAAGCTTGACAGAAGTGCAATCAAGTCAAGTGGAAGAGGCTGATAACATACGACGGTAAATACTCTATCCAGAGCTTCACAAGTCTATATGAACCTTAGATCTGGTCGTATACTAAGGCATGTTTGAAGAGACCGCTAGTAGACTATCCACATAAGAGAGTGTGAATCAAGGCGAGCACTTGGACACTATCTTTTGAAGAAGTCTCAGACACTTTTTCAGAATCAACATCTAAAATGTCTTCGTATTCGACTCGTTCAGAAATCGGAACAAGAGTGCGTTATAATGACCACCTGGAGAAAAAACGGGATTACACTGGATTTTCATGGGAATGATTTTTATAAAAAGTAGTACCGTAAATACATCGGGACACTACAGTGTCGGGGGATAATGGGTTCGCAAGGTGAGCCGGGTCAGCACCGTGCTGCTTGCTATGGGAAATAAGAGAGGCAAGATGCACAACACAAAGCAAAAGACATCGACGACACCGTTGTCATGACGCTCCACTTCCATGATGGGAAAAAGAGCAAAGAAATGCAAGATTAGCTTCTTTGAAGCCTACACATTTACTGAGCAGTGCTCAGGGCTTGTTAACAGGCCAAGTTTAATGATTAATGTATGCCAGATGTGGATTTAAAGGGCCAACTAATTTCTTAATGATGCTAAAGGAGTATGCTTGAAGTGAGCACAGATGGAAGATAATGATCTAGAACTGCAGTGCTTGAAGTGCTCTACCGGCTTGTCTTTACGGCTTGTTGATTGGAGCTACAATGAAAAAGTTACGGCAGTTTGAAGTTTGAGTCAATTGTAGATCCGTACTGGATTGGGCAACTGCAACTGAGGGGACATAAATGAAGTGAATGCATGGGCTTGAAGTGCTCACTTTGTGGAGCGCATCGGTCTTTTCAGATTAGTGATCGGAGTTACAAAAACCAAGATATTGGCCGTTAAAGATTCACTGGGAGTCGATTCCATACCAGTCTGCTCCGCTCGGTCGGTGTGCCATCTGGGAGTTTTGAGCTTCATCCAGGTATTGAAATGCAAGAGCAGTAAGTGCTTGAGGAGTATCATGGCCGCTATGCCATCTCTTGCATTACATTGATGAAGGGAAATATCAAATAGGGAAATGAAGAGAAAGCTATGGATGGCATGGCACTGGATCCGGGCCAAATGTGGTGCTTGGATGATGATTTGGCCAATAAGTATGCCTAATAAGATGCTTTAGCAGTGCTCTGGCTGAGATGTATGCCGGATGTGATGCACTTCAAAGAGCACCATAAGTGCTTGAGTGGATCTTTTTAAAGGTTGTCTCTTGCTGTTCAAGACCTTGATACGGGCAACAAGACTCATGATGAGATTGCTTGATAGGGGATGCTAGAGAAAGATGTTGTGCTTGGCAGTGTCTTGGCCGATATATATGCCAAGTGTGGTGCCACTGCATGGGCATTGGCTGCCCACTATGAAGCCAAGGCCACTCAAAGCAAGAGAATAAGGCCGCCGATTATATTGAATAAGGGCTTTTTAGTGTGGAATGGGGGGAAATAGGAGGCTTGGCGCCGGACCGGGCAGTGAGCAAGAGAGAGAGCAGGGGAAAAGGAGGTCACACTCGCCTGCACAAGGCTCATATGAGCCTGGCCAAGAAGGGAAAAACGTGTAGCTCACCAGCATGCTTAGTTTCGATGCCAGTCCAGCTGGATTTGGTGCTCCTCCCTAGACTGATGCCACGTCATCAAGCACACTCTCCCGCGCCTAGCAACAACGGTGCCATCCTTGCTTAGGAGGGGAAGGGGACTTTATATAGAAAAAGAGGTTTTTCTAAGGGAGAACGGAGATGAATGAAAGAGGAAAGGGCATGCACGGACAATACATGAAGAGCATGAGCGTGAGGAGGTAATGAAGGGACAAGCAAGGAAGGAGGAAGAGGAGCTCATCTCTCTCTCTCTCTCTCTCTCTCTCTCTCTCGGGACTTTGAAGCAAGAAGGGGATTATTGAGGAGGAGGAGGATTGAACGGGAGTAGCTTGATCAAGGAGGGAGATAACTCTCTCTCTCTCTCGTGCATGAGCAAGAAGAATCCTCTCTCTCTCTTGGGACCTTGATGAGCAAGAAAGAAAAGCAATTAAGAGAAACAGAGGGGGTTTGAAGCAAAGAAGTGAGGGATCTCTCTCTCTCTCTCTCCTAAGCAAAGCTAGGCACGATCGAGAAGTCTGAGCAAAAGTGGCAGCCTTAAACCCGAGTTGACAAAACACAAAGAAAAAGGGTGCATACCACAGAACTTTTGAACGTGAACAGAGGAAGGATCTTTGAGAGCTTCAAATGGAAGTTGAAGAAGAGTAGAAAGTCAACTTGTGAGTGGCAATTAAGTCAATGTAAAGCAAATAGAGCAGGAAGATCCACCACATTTGACAATAATTGAAGCATGAAGAATCAGGTAGTGAGCAGAATTAAAGTTCGCAAAATCCAAGGGGCAATTGAAGCAAGTAAAGCGACTAGAAAACTTTTCCTTCACTGTCCACAGTCTGAAGATTAATTAATCATTTTATTAAACCCCGGTTTCATTAATGTCTTGGTTAATCTATAAAGGGAGCTTCAACTCCTATTTACCAGATAATCTTAAGTGTTGGTGCTGCTGCTAATAGCCCACCTTGGCTATCGATTAAATTGTACCCAGAGCTTGAATTGATCAATTGAAGATTACAATAATTTCCTGTCATCATAAAAACTAACATCTAACCAACCCAAATGATTTTCTCATATTAAACTGGTCACTTAATGTCGGAGAATAAACGGGAACAAGGGGTAAGATATAGATGTGCTTATAGATCTATCTCAACACGGGGCCAATGGTAAAGGGTCCCAAATGAGAGATGGTCTATCAAAGAGCAAGGCTAACCAATGGATCATAAGACCTTAGGGTTAGCTTCATTGAAGACCTCCAGTAGTTAGTGTAAAAGTCCTTTGACCTTAGGTAAGCTACGGCTGAGCTTGAGGTGGGAACCTGGCCCAAGCTTAAGGTGCTTGATGATTGAGATGCTTGAGGTGCTTGCCATGCTTGAGATGCTACGGTTGCACTTGAGGTGAGAACCTAGCCCAAGCTTAAAGTGCTTAAGGGCCAAGCTTGTGGTGGGAACTGGGCCTATGCATGAGGGGCTTGAGGTGTCAAAAGTCAAATATCTAATCCCTACAATGAGGGGATGAGCCCTACATGAGGGGAGATGAGAGAGAACACCCACACACTCACACAAGGCATACTTGGTACATAGAAAGCATAAGGGACACTTGTCAAGTTCCTCCTCATGTTGTCCTCATGGTGTGCCTGAAGCCTATTGGTTGGCCACCCAATGGGTCCAATGATAATTTATGAGATTTAATTAATTTTATTTTCATTTATCAAGTCCTCTCTCTCAAAGGGGAAAGGGGGACACTTCTCCCAAGGCTACCCTTGTTGCTTGTAATGCCTCCTGCTTGTGATTGGCTAGGCCTGGAGGGGTCCAATGAGCTTCAAGCATGAGCTACAAGGGGGGTCAACCTAAGAAAGCTAGGGGGTTGCTTAGGGGTTTATTCACCCACACACACTCACACACACTCATTATGTGCTATGCAAAGTGTAAGAGCTCTATCTCCTTCTTCAAGCTCCTTGAGAAGTTGAGAGCCTACACCAACACTCTGGCTATGGAGTGCAAATCCAACCAAGAGCCATGCTTCAATGCTTAAGCTTGCCATCTTCTCCATCTTCATTACTATGCTATTATGTATGCTAGAAAGAAGAGTGATGATAAGTGAGTAACTAATTCTTTCTCCTATGAAATGTTTCTTCTTCGTCTTCCCTACCCTCATTCCTTGCTAGCTCTCTCCACCTTAGAAGGTGTTTGAGGTCTTGGGATTGAGGCTTGGGATAGTTAAATATTTCTTCAAAGTTTATGTTATGCTTGTGATGCATGAAGCTTTCCATATTCATTGCATCACCTAGGTCACAAGGAGCATAAAGATTGTATTGTACAAGTCTCTCTTAATGGGAGAAATCATAATACAAATGCCTATGGGAGGGGGGACTGGATCCACATAAATCCGGTCCTCAATTGTTGTCATGTTCTCTAAATTCTCTCTCTCGCAAAAGTATTGTTCATGCCAAGTTAACTAATTGCTATGTTTATGTTGTCACAAAGCAATTTCTCAAAACTACTCTCATTAATTTTTGCTACTCTCAAGTTAATAGGCCAATCCCATTACATTGATATTAGAGCATTTGGTTTCTCTTTTCTTGGTTAAGAAGAGAGGTCCTTAAGTAGTCTAAATGGTTGATGTTGTTAATTTTATTAGGGTAAGTGGAATTGGGATCTATTATCGGTTTTGCTGAGCCCACTATGTGGGATACAATGCACACTTTGGGAGATTTGGACTTAATAATGGAGTCTTTTTAGAATTGCCTACGGCTTTACCATTATTGAGCCATAACAAGTCCAAAAGGAGCTAGCCCTCGGCAACTCTACTATGTTAGACTTACTCCACTACTCTCTATATTCAACCACTTGGAGCCATGGGTGTAGATACTTAAGAGCCGATTTTCAAAGGCTAAGAGGAGTGGCAACTAAGGTTTTGGATTGCCAACGCATACACTAAGTACATACATAAAATTTTATTAACATGGCTGACAATAACCAAGAGAGTAAAATGAACATTGATAACTTTGATTTTGCACATGAAGGTGCTAATGATGATGCCCCCATGTTTGTGAATTATCTCGTAACTAGGTTGCAACAAGCTATGGGCAATGGTGCATTGCAAGCCAAAGTTACTCAACAACTTCGCGCTTATGGGATTTCCCTTCCTCTCCAAGAGGAGAGAGAGCTTAGGAGGCCTCTTGAAGAGACCCCCAAAAGAAGACTCTCTCCCATACGAGAGGAAGAATCTAAAGATAAAGAAATCAATAAAAGTTTAAGTTCCTTTGAAGATGTGGCTCCATGAAGACGGCAGTCTAGACAATCGCCCACTCCTCCCAAGAGGAAAAGATCAACACACAGTCCTTCGGCTCGTCATTCCGAAAGTGAAGAGAGGAAACAAAGGAAGAAAAGGGCTAGAAAGAGGTCACCCTCTTCTCCTTCTTCTTCACCTTCCTCCTCTTCCGACGAAAGCTATGGCTATTCTTCTAGAGAATACAAGAGGGGAGGACATCGCAAATCATACTCTCCTTGGCGAAGGTCACAAAAGCTAAAGAAGTTCAATGAGGGAGGAAAGAGCATCTCTTTTCTCACCTATGATGGCACCTTTGGTACTACCAACAAAGTGTTGGCCTTCATCCAACAATTTGATGCGGCCTTTGGAGATGAGGGCTTCACGGAGTCCTCCAAGCTATGCCATGTAGCTATGCACTTCCAAAAATCAGCTCGTGAATGGTGGGCTAGCCTTCATGGCAACGGCAAAGCGCCAAAGACATGGAAAACTCTACAAGTTTCCATCATGAATCAATTCATTGCAAGCAATGCAAAGGACAAAGTGCTTACCGAATGGCGCAGCTTGAAGCTTCTCTCTCATCAGTCTATCCACAAGTATGCAGAAAAGTTCTGGAATTTACATTTCAAGGCTATTGTCTTTCAAAAGATAGACTTTGTCGAGCAAAGGCAACAATTCTTTGCGGGATTACCTGAAGAGATGGCCAAATACATCAACTCTCAACGGCCGGGTTCTATTAGCAAAGTAATCCACCATGGTTGCTTCACGCATCGATTTCCATCAAGGGGCTAGACGGAATGTCAAGCCCATGGAAAACAAAGACAAAAATGAAGCAAAGGGGAAAACCAATGCTCAAAATCTTCCCAAGGCACTTCCAACAACAACAACAACAATCGGTCCAAGAAGAAGGGAGTTTACAAAGGCAAAAAAAAACTCTCTCCTGAAGAGCTTGAAGCTTTTTGCTAGGACCATAAGTGTTTCAAGTGTGGGGAGCAAGGACATGGCTATCGTTCTTGCCCCAAAAAGAATGCTTGCAGTGAGACTCCTAGGGCTTCCACCATCGAAGCTCCAAAAGAGGATGCTCATTGCAAAGGATCATCACTTTCCTATGCTTGGGGAAAGGTAAGAGAGCATGATGCCTTCATCTTGTTTGACCCTAGCTCTACTCACAAATTCATATCCATGGATTTGGCTACCAAGTTGGGCATTCAAGATTTCGAGATCAAAGATATGGTAATGGATGACATAGCTTTCAAGGGACAACAAGCCTCTCCTACTCCCTGGATTGGGAAGTTGAGGCTTCATGTCCAAAGCTATGTCGACAAAGAAGATTTTTTCATCTCTCCTCTCCAACATGAGGATGCTATCCTAGGGGCGCCATGGTTTGATCGCATGGCTGCCAATATGAAGTTCCCTGAAAGGAGAATCTACTTCATCTAACTACAGGGGAAAGAACATGTATATAGATGCTAGTGAGTGTGGTTGCACCATTCTACTTGTAAAGTCTCCTGCTTTTGATAAATCAATGAAGAGCTCAGTTTCTGCGTACATGATTTTTGTCAAAGAGTCTCTAAAAGATCCTAATGTTTCATCAAATGTAAATGGTAGGAATCAAGAAGAGTTAGACTTGTGGATGGTGAGGCCTATTTCCTCTCCCTTTTGTTCTCCAATCCTTTTAGTGCAAAAGAAAGATGATACATACCCTAAACCATATCACTATCAAAAACAGATTTCCTGTGCCTCGGGTAGAAGGTCTATTTGAGAAGCTACAAGGCTCTACCTACTTCAGTAGGATTGACCTTAAGAGTGGATATCATCAAAAAAGGATAGTGGATGAAGATATCCTAAAGACCGCGTTTCGCACAACGTTTGGTCTTTATCAATATCTAGTCATGCCTTTTGGCTTGACTAATGCACCAGCTACACTCAATCGTCTAATAGAGAAAACTTTTAGATTGTACCGTAAATTCACTGGAGTGTTCTTTGATGATATCATCATCTAATCCCAGCCTTTGGAGGAGCATAAGAAACATTTCTGTTGGTAGATATTCCGCGATGGACATCAACACAATGAGAACTCACCTAACAAGATTTGTCAGCTAAGGACGAAGCTTGACCCACAGGCGCGTGGAAGCAAGCATAGGCTGTCAACCTACACTCGACCGACTCTCGACTACTTCCTACAAAGGTCTCTATCCAATGTCTAAGCTACAGCCTTCAGGAGTACATAAAAGGAGATTTTTTACAATGCTTTCAAGAGCCAAATACCCATCAAACATTCTCGAAACGCTACGAAACTTGAAGGAGACCCTAATAACACCAATAGGTCCACGAACCAAAACCCCAACCCTAAACACCAGGTGCAAAATCACGTAGGATGTCTGTTCAAAATTTGCAGGTCGTCGTTTTTGAAAACTAGAGTGCCTAATGTGTAGCTCTACTCAATGCGAACACGTGGATATGCTGAAATGCAAAAACAGACAACGTATGCTCACCAAATCACTAGATATAGCTCGTGGATTGAGCTCACAAAGTCGGATCGTACACACGCAATGTAGGTGTTGGTGCGTCACGATAAAACTCTCACTCTCCCTCGTACACAGAGTACGCTCACTCACACAGACAAAAAAAACTTATCAAATGACAAAAAGGTTTTTTTCATTAAGGTCAAAAGTGGTATAAATACCTTACAATCTCAAACCCTAATGTTTCAATTTAACCATTCACTCAGTCTAGATATCAAAAATGGGATACAATCTGGAAGCTTCTACAAGCCCCACTATTTACAAAGGTGAAATGATGGTTTTTCTCAATTAAAGAATAATTACAAAAAATAATATCTTGCCGAGCAATCATTCTCTATTAGGTGTGTCCAATTGCTTACACTCCCCCCCTCCTAGTTCACGTCGTCCCCGACATGGCAGTAGAGTTGCTTCTTTAGTGGAGGCTTTCATGCATCTTCAGAAGGGACTCATACCGCGTATGTTGGGCTAGTAATGTCGGGCCGAATATCTCTGTGTTGATGGTGAAGAAACCGATGTAAAAGGCTTCTTCAAAGGCCTAGAGGTGATATGAAGGCAAAAACACGATTCTCTGATAAAGTGCACGTATCACCTCATGAGAAGGCTCAGCAGACAGATCATATGCACATTTGTATGTGTCTTGGAAGAAGAAGATGATGTCCGTTGCCTGTCCAGGTTTAAAGGTTTCAAAAACTGCCAGAAGGGTTTTACATATTTTTCTAAGCATGATGCAAGAGAGGTCAGGTGAGCCAGTGAACAATTTAATGGCGCCCATTAGGGTTTTCACCATGTATTGCTCGCTCATTCTCTCGCTTGCCTTCAAGCCTGGAAGCTTTGGGTAATTGAGCCATGTGGGTTGGCTTTTCTGCAGCAGCTCTTGTGCTTTCCATGTCCGCCTCCTTGGTAGAGGGAAAAAACTGAGGTTGTCTCTGATTCTTTTAGGCGCCTCTACCATATGGATTAAATATTGCGGGCATTTGGTTAGCCATGCCTTTCTCCACCTGGGCTGAGAGTCCACAATCAGCTTAACTTCTTCCGGTTTGGAGATATGTGCTTTGTATAATGGCACTATTGGCTCCTCTTTAATCCGTTTTTTTATTGTAGCAGCTTCATACTTTAAAAGAGGATATGGGAGAGAAGGTTGTAGCCATTCATGCCGAATGATATTGTCATCTAACTTCTGAATGGTCATAGATTTAAACACTCTTTGCTCCCACTCCATCGCTTCTTTGGCCATGTCTTTTATTGCCGCTTCTATTGCCTTCTGTATATTTTCTTCTTCTTCTTGTGTCAGATCCTGGGGCTCTTGTGATGGTCCCACAAGGATGTCCTCTTCATAGTGGTGTCCACTGGATCTGACACATTTTCTATGTCAATGCCTTCCATTGCTAATGGCCCTGTGCTCAAATGTTGCTTTTCAGTCTGCTGCTGGCCTTTCAACTCATCTATCTGCTTCTGATATGCCTTCTTCCCCTGCTCGGCTTGATCTCACATGTTCACTAAGAGGTCGTTCAGATATGCATTGGTTTTTTCAGCCTCCTCTAGCTTCCTCTTGGTGTCTTCATTGTCTGTTTGCAATCTCTTTAATTCCTCGTCCATCTTCTTTTTCAAAGCTTCTAGCTCATTTTTCTTGGCCTTGTTCTCCTCTTCCAAACGGTTTTGCATTACTAGAGATCCCTCGGCCAGCATCAGTCTTTGTCTCTTCTCTAGTGTCAACTCCTTTTGGAGCTCCTTCATCTGTTCGTCATATAGATCATTCTCTGAAGTTGTGCCAGTCGAGGTAGCAGCCCTGACTCTGGCCGGAGATGCCCTTAGCATTTGGATGGTTTGATCTTTCACTTTCATCTGATCTTTTAGCTCTATCACTTCATCTTGGTTTGCCTCATGCTCTACCTCAGCCTTTTCCTTAGCATTTCTCAAGGTTTCAACCTCTTTGTACTCATCATCAAGCTACAGTGTCAAATTGTCCCTCTCTTTCTCCACATCTTTCAGTGACTTGCTGATTTTCTTGTATTCCTCCTCTGATCTTTGAAGCTTTTGTTCTGCTGCCTGATTCTGTCGTTCCATCTCTTTGCATCTTTACAGTGCCGCGTCCAGATCGGCTTGCAGCTTGGTATGTTTCTCTATGTTCTCTTGGCCATATTTTTGCAGTGAGTCCACTTCAGCTTTGATATGAACTTCATTTGTTTTGAGATTATCGATTTCACTCTCAGTGACCATTGATCTTGCTCTGAGCCCAGTTAGTTTTTGCATCACTACATCCCAATCATTGGTTGGTGGCTGTAGATCCACGATATCTGTGGCCATCTCCTTCAATTCCACCAACCGAAGGCTCTGCATATATTCCTTGGGTCTTGTGCTCGACAACTCAAAAGCTGCACTAGCTGCCTCTTCTCAAGAGTACCCAGCAGCTAGTAGATCAAGAAATATTCTAAAATTTCTTTCTTCTGGATCTGGCTTCTCTTCTTTTGGCTCAGCTTCTGCCTTCTGCCCTTCCTCTTTGTTCTTCTCTTGCTTGGAATCTTTTTGTTCATCTGGTGTGTTCAACTCCTCTTTTTGTTGGGTTTGCGGATGATTAAGAGGAGGTGGTGATGGTGGTGGGATGGATTCCCGGCTTGACGGTGGATTTGGTTGCTTCTTCTTGCAATCCCGATCCGCCTTGGTTTTTCTCTCTCTTTCTTGGCCTTCCTGCTCTTCTAGCAGCTACCGTCTCACTTCGTCTACCTCTTCTTCCGTAAACGGTATATTTGGGATATTCTCTGCCATAGCATCTAAGATCTCGTAGTTCTTGATATAATCTTCAAACCGATCCCTGTGAATCCTTCGAGATGATCCAGACATAGCTTCAAGGGATGGCTTCCATAACTCGCTCATATCCCCTTTTAGTGCTCTTTCGGCTCTGAAACTTTCCATCAGTCTTTCTAGTCGCGCCGCTTTTTGTGACTTTGTTTCCTTGATTGGTACCTGTAGCGTTTCCTTCTTTCCCTTCTTTGGCTCTGGCGGCTCTTCTAGCACGGTCCCTAACCGGCACTTAAACCTTGTGGCTACCCTGGGTGCCTTAGGAGGTTCTTCTTCCTTGTCTTCCTTTAGCTTTAGCCAATCATTTTGTGAGGGAGGTAGAGACCAGTTTCCCTTGGCATGCAATGCTGCATAGACAACTTTTGTTATCAGCTCACTAGGTACAATATAGGTGGGATTTTTGGTCCCCATCTTCACAAGATTGTCGTGGATGTAAGCGGCATAATTTATCTCTTTTGGTTTGCTCTTCTGCATTGCCCAGGTGAAAGTGGTGGCAATGGCTCTAGGTGGCATCCTGTATTTTTGTGGCCGCTTGGTACACATGTGGAAGTATTGATTATATAGTTGGCTCATGATAGCCACCTTCGGGTTCACAATATCTTCAAATGTGTAGTTATTCTTCTTTCCGAGTAGACCTTGATGTCATCTCGCCTCTTTGTCACATTGTCTCCTTTGTTTGAGATGTCAAGTGCTGCTGCCACCACCTTATCTGTGATGAGAATCATTGTATCAGGCTTGCCTTGCAGATCTGTGACTCGGGCTATGCTGTCCTCTTTGATTGTGGTGACAAATTCTCACACTCTTTTAACATGAATCCTTGTTGGCAAGGCTTCAAAGTAGTTGTGGAGATCTAGTTTCTCCAAGTAATCTCCCATCTTGCTCCTGACAAATTCATTGAGCTCTCGAGGTATCATGGGTAGCTCCACTGCATTTTCCTCCGGATCTTTAGATACTCCTTGGTAGATTCGCAGATCATTGGTCTCTAGCAGGTCATCTTGAATCCACGTGCTTGTGGGCTTCAGGGTTCCCTTTGGGATAACAAAAGGCTCCACTTCTTCTAAGTAGTCCTTGATAGTCATCCTCTTTTTCTTTGCAGGTGATTTTGTGGCTGCCATGGATCTTGTTGCACTCAGTAGTCCAAAGTTAGCGTTTTTACATATTAGCTGATAAACTGAGTTCTGACTACCCAAATGACTTGAAAATTGAAATAAGAACTCAAAAGGAACTAGGGAAACTCTGCATGTGCTCATAGTAGATTTTTGGCTGAAAAATAATCATGTAGACATCCTTCGCGTAGGATGTCTACCTTCTCTGTTTTTGGTGAAACTTGGCAAGCTTGTGGCCCTTGACCTGTGCAATCATGGCTATGTAATTGGAATTGGGTTTGGGCATCAAAAAGTGCAGTTTTGAGCAGATTTAGGCTTTTGGCTCACAATTTGGGTAGGATGTCCTAAACAGGTGGCAAACGATATTCAATTGGGTTGAAATTTGATATACAGGCTTTTCACACCATGTAAATGGCTCCCATGAAGGCAGTTCCTGCATAGTAGGTCAAAATGACACTGGAGATATCCTACGCGTAGGATGTCTACTTTCTCAAAATGACTTGAAGTTGGTCCTGTGGGTAGCTCTTAGCATGTAGAACACGGCCCTGCTCTTAGATTTTGATTTGGATAAGCACTTGTGTTGTTAAGAGCATGTGTAGTGTTTTTAGGCTCAAAAAGTGCATCTTGGAGGTTTTGGGGGCCAAATGTGATGGGAATGGCTTGAAATTTGATACATAAGCTTGTGAAGGTGTTATAAAGACTTCTAGAACTCAAAAACACCGCCTGGAGGTTAGATAAGTCATTTAGACATCCTACGCGTAGGATGTCTATTTCATTAATTTTCATATCTGACCCCACAGTTAGCTTGGCAGTGTGCTAATGAGTATATTGTGCAAGTTTCATGTGATTTGGACTAGTTTTGGTAGGTCTATGACCCATTATTGCCTCTATGCTCTGACTTTCCGTTTTCTGATGCATATGTGGTCAACTCTTGTTCAAATGTGATGAAACTTGATGGCTAGCATGTATAAGCTATGTAGAAGCTGTGTATGAGGTGAGATATTGATTTTGGTTCCCAGATATGGCCTTGAGACATCCTATGCGTAGGATGTCCCCTGATGAAATTTATATGAGAAATGCTACAGGTACATGCCCTGAGCCCCCCTGAGTCCCCTTTAAGCCCTATTTCAATAAAACAGTCAAATAGATAGATAGAAACTCCCTGTTTGGATTTCAAAGCCTCTGAGCCATTTTTTGACTCTTGAAGTGCTTTTTGGCGATGAAATTTCTTGATGTTAGTCTCCATAGCTTCATGGTTTGTTGGGGATCCTTGCCATATGGTTTTTGTTGACTTTGGATTCACCGGAGCCCCGTTTGGCAATTTGTTGCTCTGCAAGCGCCCGTGGTTGCGTTCACATGTCGTCGATGACTTGTGGTGGTCTACCACCATAGGACTTTGTTGTTGATGGTCAAGGAATGCTGCTCGTGAAGTTTGGTGGCAAACGGACATCCGGTTTTGCCGTGAGAACTTGTTGACGCTTTGTGTGTCTGATGCCGTTTCTGAAGCTTAATCCCGCTTCGGGTCACCTTATGGCCAAGTGGGCTATATAGACTTGTAGAGCATGTCGAGATGCTCCTACCCCTGTGTTTTGGTAGCATTTGGGCGCCTTTCCACCAATTTACCATTTGGTGGCCTCTTGAAGGACTCTAGAAGTTAGGGTTTTTCCCAATGGTTTTTTTCCGCTTTTGTGCATTCAAGAGTGGTCTCCTATGCTAGGGTAAACCGTTGATGAAGCCTTATTGCTTTTGGGTTAGCCGTTAGGTGGCCACCTCTACCTGTAGGTCTCTACTGCCCGTTTCCCGTGTGAACCCTACACTAGTTTTCGCGACAAAACATCAAACATACGCGAAAAGCTCAAGGTGGTGAGCCTACCTCTCATGTCTGGAGCCTGTTGGGTGGTCGTGCGCGTTGTAAAAGCAGCTGGAAGTCCGGTTCGCTCTAGGTGGCAAGAGCTTTCTCTCAAGAAGGTAATAGTAGAAATGAGCTCTAAGTGAAGTGAAAAAATCTTATAATGGGGGTTCCCGAACCACTTTCTATGAAATTTGGCATGTGCTCCCAACTTCTTGAGAGATGCGCTTTAGGCTCGAAAAATTCTCGATTTCGACTCCATTTGCCCAGTTTCCGAGAAATTTGACATTTGGGTCAAAATCTGGCCAAAACACGCCTTCTACTCCATTCACATAATTGCACCCCCATTGTACCATAGGTTGTCCTTTAGTCATTGATTATCCCCATATTTTTTGTTTTTCATTACAATCGTTTTTCACCTGCTTTTTGTATTTTTGAAGTTTTTTTGCCGATAATTAGTAAAATTAGAAAGAAAATAGCAAATTAAACCCAGAATATCCCCAAAAATCATAGTAAATCAAAAAAATCATCGCAAAACACTATATACACTCACATGCAATTTTTATGGCCGGATTCCTCCGTTTTACCAATATTTTGCTCGAAAAATGGCTATTTTTACATATATACACACACCTAGGGGCCTGATTTGGTGTTTGGCCCCATATACTTGTAGATTAATGATGTATAAGGGCATATGTACTTAGGTTAGTCCAAAAAAGTTTGCACTCAAACAAAAACCCTCTAAGATAGTCGAAAAACATGCGTTTTTTTGCTCTTTTTACCATTGGGTCCGCATTTGAGAATGCCTCCCCCCCTCCTAGTCGGAGTCCTCCCGGACGACAAGGTATCACCTCGGTGTATGTGTAGCGCATGGATTAAAAAATTGTGCCAATGATCGGCCGTGTAATGTGGCCCTAGTTGATGAATATTCAGTCAATGCATGGAAAAATCAATGTTGTGCAAGAGGAGGGAATAAGCAAGATGCTTATTGGCATTTGACGTCAAGGTTTCCTATTTATTGTTGATTTGGTTGTCGCATTTTCTTTGCAAGTAAAAGTTGTAACTGTACCGCCCTTTGTTTGATCGTCTTTCTTGCAAAAGTTGCTTGGTTTGCCGCTACTATCGATATGGCCGTGGCTATCTCCTTGGAGAGAATTGTCGTGGCGGAATTGGCCATAGTCTTTTTCTCTTTTGCTTTCCATTTGTAGCTTTGTTTTGGAGATTTATTGCCACGTTCGTGGTCGTCATTGTTGTGCTACTGATCGGCACCCACATTGATCGGTTTGCGAGTTTCATATGTAGTGTGTGTCTGCATGCCGGTGTTGCTTGTACTGAAGGGAGTTCCTGTTGCTTTCGTTTTGGGATCCAAATACGAGTCGCATTTAAGTTGTTACTGAGAATTCTCTTTGGGATCCATATCTTTTTTATTCCCGTGTTTGTTGGTTGAACTGTGTGCTTCTGTTTACTTCTTCTATTGTATTGTGGTTTGTCTGCCATGTCACCTCTATCCTTCTGCACCCATACTTGTTTTTCGTGTGTTGCTAACCTTGATCTTTGCACTGTGGACTGTGTTGTTTTATGTTTGTAGTGAAGATTGTTGGCAGTTCCCTGGTTGTTCGCCATGGGTATCGTGTTGTTCTTTAGTGGCACCCATCCTTTTGGTTCTTTATCCAATGATTGTGGTGCTGCCATCTGGTTCTTCCAAGGTTGCTGAGAAAATGCTACCACCTGTTGTTCTTGTGCATGTTGAATTTTGACCGTATCCGAATTCCACTCTATATGCACATTATACTCTTTTTTCCAAGGTTGTCCCAACGGGTGTAGTGTGCTCTCATCCTAAACCACGTAAAACTTGTGTGGGTAAATATATTGATGTATTTGTACATGGAATATAGTTCAACCCAATGTTTTTAGCGAATGTGATGTACTACTTTCCAGCACTTGTGGAGTAGGATGTAGTTGATCTTTGGACTTGAGCTATTTGTATAATTTGTAAGAGAGCAGATTTGCTTCAGCTCCAGAATCAAGCAATGCCGTCGATTCAACTTGATTGCTACCCACTTTGACTGCAATTATTGGCTCCACTGTGTCTTCACCAAAATTCGCTAGTCGAATAGCATTTATTTGCAACGGTGATCCACATTGTTGTTGTTGTCATAGAAGCCTTCTCTTTGCAATGCGTTCTTTTACTTTTGCTTGGGCTTCTTCTCGTACCCTCTGTTCTCCTTCATCCGTTGTTTTTCTTGATGGATTTGTTAAGCATGTCCTGTGTTAGTGGTAAATGATACTTTTTTAATCGACACCCACTAATCCAATTTGGAATTTCTTCTCTTGCTAATGTAGCAAGTTTGACAGCTCAACTTTGTGATAAGTCACTAATCACAAAGGGTCTCATCCCTTGCTTTTTAAGTATCTTGGCATGTTGCTTCAAGGTATAAACAAGTACATAATCACCTATTTTGAACTCTTTCGTGCACACATGCTTGTCAAAAAACTCTTTTTTTCTTCTCTTTTTAGCATAGATCGAAGCTACAGCTCTCACTAGAAGTTCATCTAGCTTTTCAAGATTATCTATTCTTGAAGAGACCTCATACCCAGTCCATTCCAAGCGTTTCGCTACTCGTAGAGTTGGAACTAAAAACTCTATGGGTAATATAGCGTTTAGACCAAACACCATGTTGTACGGTGTTGTTCCGATTGATGTTTTGTAATCTACTCTGTATGTTCACAATGTTGAGTGTAACTGCTGATCCCAGTCTGTTCTTGACTCTGATACAATTTTAGTCAGAACAGTGCATAGTGTTTTATTTGTGGCCTCAACTTGTCCATTTGCCTGTGGATGATATGGAGCAGATTTTTATCGTCTTATCGCCTGAAAAATGGTCTCCACTTATTCCTCCATGTGCGTGTTCTAGAATCAGTAGGTATTCACTTTCACTTGCACAGATTCTAAGTTGATTGTCCTTTCCTTGCTTGTAGATTTGATTTCCAATTAAATGAAAATCGGGAGCCTCCAGCTCTATAGCCCTCATGTGCGTGTTCTAGAATCAACAAGTATTCACTTTCACTTGCACAGATTCTAAGTTGATTGTCCTTTCCTTGCTTGTAGAGTTGATTTCCAATTAAATGAAAATCGGGAGCCTCCAGCTCTATAGCCCTTTTTCGTGCTTTTGTTATGTTTTCAGAAATTGTCCTTGTTGTTAAGAAATCAATGATATATTGACTCCATGCAGGTGCAATGTTTACCTGAAACAATCCACCTTCTCATATCACTTTATCCTCTGTACATTGTAGCAACAAGCAAGGTCCTTCTCCTTCTCCTAGTTTTCTTTGCTCAACCATGGCCAACTCTACTTCGCAAAGGCGGCCAAAGGATGAGGTCACATCACTTGCATGCCACAACACTAGAGGTGTATATGGTGAGTGGGTGCCACAAGAGTTCACCAAAGGTGCTTGGGTATACATGCAACCATCTGCTATTGGCCCTCATCGTGTGCGGAATCGTGCAAACTTGGATCTTCATTGGAAAGGAAAGCTCCTTGGCTTCAAGAACCGCAAAGACAAGGGGACCGTAGCCATTGTACAACATGTTTTCTCAATGTCAACCATGCATTTGCAACAACCACCTCAATTTCCAACACATTGTAAGTACATGTTTTGAGAATACAAAGCGAGGTGTGAAATCACAGTGTAATGTTATTATGGATTCATACTTAAGATTTGTCATGCATTTATAGTCATATTTCCATCCACGTTGGTGGAGGAGCAGCCACTACGTAGTCTCTCCGCCACATTCAATGCTATACATGCGGATATTGGAGCAATAATGTTCCCACATCTTTGCCCAACCAAACTGGTTCAAAGAAGGATTTTCTTCTATTCTCACTCCTATATTGTCCCTACTTCTACCCAAGCGTTTGGAACGCTTGAACCCATCAAAGTAACTTCCTTATTAAGTATGGAGTGGCCGGGGCCAGATTTGTGGTCGGTAGCATCTTTCAAGCAAAAGATGATAATGGATGTCCAAAACTCTTTGAAATACTCTAAAGCTTCTAGGTCTGTGGGTTTGAGTTGGTGTTTGCCTATTCATTGTTTTGTGCACATTTTAAAGAGTTTGGATTTGTGGAGACTACCACAATGATTGTATGTAAAGATGCGCATTATGAGGAATTAGGAAGGCTTTTAGAAGAGGACTGGGGTTTTGTGGAGGGCATGCACAACGGAGACCGGTACCGTTGTAAGGTTGGAGCTTCAGGCATTGGAATGCACTATTTGAAATCCCGCACCTCCTTGTACATACGATTTCACTATGATCGTTGGATGTGCAAGATTGGAGTGTGGAATCCCTTACAGAGTGTAGACGGCGCTATTGCAAGCTTTGACATTGCAGTGAAGATGCCCAACGATGCTTTAGAGGCAGTCCAAGTGAACAAGCATTGGACTCTCAGTAATGTTCGAGAACATTTGGTTATTATGGGTTTTGAGGCCCTTCAACAAGCACAATTTCGTTTACAAGGTCACAAGGTGAGAATCCTTCCACCACATTTTCAATACATCATGGTTTGTCGATCATTGGATGCTTATTGTAATGAATGTCCGCAGATTGGGAAGAGAATGGAAAACAAATTGAAGGTCGAGGAGGACTAGGGGATGGATGGAACTATGCTATCGATCTTATAACTTTGTAACTCTTGCAATTTTCAAACTGATCCCCGCTGTAATCAACATGATTTGCTTCGGCAAATCATGCCTTTGAATATAATTTTTTGCATTGGGATGAGAAATCATTTTTTGGTGAAAGTGTCTTTTTTTTAATTTCTTAAAAAAAGGGTCCATTATAAAAGGGGGGCCACCTAGCTCATTCACTATTTTCACTTTTGCAACTCTTGAGCTCCTCCACTCTCTATCTACACCCCAGGCTAGACATGGATGCTTCCACAACCTGTGCATCTGCAGCCACATCCACCCCTTTGTCATGCTTCATCCTCTTCCTCGAGGACACCAAATACAAAGGGAAGTTGGACCTCCACACCTTTTTTACTCGTCTCCCTGACCTTGATGCCATAGTTGCCCTTCACATGGATGCATTTGCCGAGATTTTTGCGTTCATGGAGGAGCACATCATAAAATATTCTGTATCTATCCCCCCACATGTAGGGATCTGGGTGCCTTGCGATCTTTTGCGCTATATACACAAAGGTGATCGCCCATTCTCCAAGAGGTTGCAACGATTCCAAGAAATTGCAACCGATGCAGGCCATTACTTGGACGAGCAAGCCCCAGGGGTGTCAGCGCTCAAGAAGCGCAAGTTGGGGGTGAAGTAACTTTCTCGGCTCGGAACATTTATCTTCTTGGTGAGCGAGGAACCTGATTTGGAGGAGCTTCGCTTACCACACCTTCAGGTTGGGTCCTTTATCAAGGACACCAAGGAGCAATAGTTTATCCCCATGAACCCTGCAGTGGAAGGAAAGGCACACCGGCTCGAGTACCCTAGGGGTCTTGAGGAAGTGGTTGAGAAATCCATAGTTACGGCTGGCCCTAGTGACACTCTAGTGCCACTACCACTGACGGATGTGGCTATCCCAGAGGTAGAAATCAGCCGCTTCTCCTCAGTGTTAGTGGATGGGGAGGAGTATGTGTTCCTGCATGATTTGGAGAAAGCATTTGGCCTGCGCATGGATGAATGCGTGAGCGTGCTATGCAACAGCACCAAATGTCCCTTAGACAATACGCCAGATGCCCTAGAAAGCAAGCTCTTGCTAGATGGGGACTCTGTTTGCTGACACTATTGCAGTTGTATGTGCGGAGGTCCTGGAAGCAAAGTAGTTGCACATGGCTGATGAAGAATTCCAAGCCACGCAAGCCAAGGTTGAGGCTGCTAGGATGCCTATGCCATTATGCAACCTCCCATATGATGATCCAAAGGTCATATCTGTGGTGCATGGGAGCATTGACTTGGATGCAAAGGGCAACAGGGAGGAGGACGACAAGGAGCAGGAGGTAAACTGTATCCTAAATTTCATGTTACTATTTTATCCTTCATTGTCTTTTTTCTCAACCTTCATCGGTTTATGACAGGATGTCGTGGAGGTTGATGATTTTGCTACAAGGACGGGTGGCAAGCGGACGGGCTTTGGACCTCAAGCTTCCCTTGCGCATTACCTAGGACAACTCCCCCCTGGCGATGTGGCCATTATCCATAATGAATTTACTCCCCAAGCCCATTTTATGACTTGGTCGTTAAAAGCTTTGAGCAAGTTTTTGTGTTTGAGCACCATTGCTCAAACTGCGCATCAAGTGTTCCTAGTGCGTAGATCCCTTGTATGCACAGCGTTTGGCACTGGCTTTCGTGGTAAAGTGCTTGCCCAGATAGGGATACATGCTCCCATTGGCTCAACTGACCCAAAGGCCATAGCACACTCCCACTTGACTCGGGAGTTGCCTTACGCGCAAAATAGGCGCCAAGAAATGGTCAAAAAAATTATGAACTCCTCAGATACATGATGTAAAATCACCATTTTGGAAGTAATAAAAAATATTTGAAATTGTCTCTCTATCTTGCAAATTCTTTTGAATGGATTTGTAAATTTTGAAAATTGTTTCAATTGGTGATATGAAAATTGTTTTGATTAGTGACTTTGTAATTTCAAGTTCTGTATATAATTTCAGTCAATTTCAGTAAATTTAGGTATTTTATGTTCCCTAGGGGGTAGATAAGCATACCAAGGGCCAAAAAAAGCCTGGCCACAAGAGTGCGCAAAGGGCCCATCCATCAGTTTTGGATGGGCCATTTGCACGCCCTTGTGGCCAGGCTTTATTTTGCCCCTGGTAGGCTTATCTACCCCCTAGGATACTTACAAAGCACAAATTTATTGAAATGAATTGGTTTTGCATCATTAATTTAGATCCACCCTTTCTATGGCAATTCCAGCATATGTTCACACTCAAGGACACTAGAAAAGGTGAAATCAATTATGAAATGAAGTTTCCAGCACACTATCACCTACTTTAGCTCTACCTAGTACACCCCTGCACCAAAAAGTCCAATTACATTGGACATTTGAAAAATCCAAATTAATGTTGCATAGACACTTGGTTTCACAATATGTTATTTTTTTTGATATCCTATAGGGAATTCAAAGCTTGAAATGGCCAAAAAAGGGTGTCCACAAGGATATATGTAAAATAATGTTGCAAAACCAATAGGTTTTAGTAAATTTGTGCTTTTTAAGTACCCTTGGGGGTAGATAAGCCTACAAGGGGCAAAAAAAAGCCTGGCCACAAGGGCGCGCAAATGGCCCATCCAAAAATGATGGATGGGCCATTTGCGTGCCCTTGTGGCCAGGATTTTTTTTGTCCCTTGTAGGCTTATCTACCCCCAAGGGTACTTAAAAAGCACAAATTTAGTGAAATTGACTAAAATTACATACAGAACTTGAAATTACAAAGTCATTTCATTACAAAGATAATAGACATAGTAGACACAACTGTTGATCATATTGTCATTGGAAAGTCAAATCATTACAAAGATAAGGGTGTGCAATACAAAAAGAGGGGTAACTTCGGCTAATGCTCAAAATCTCGTCGCAATTGACGTGCAAGCTACATATCTTTTGATTGTATTGTCACTCGCTTTGCATGTATGGCGCATAGGTTGGTATCTTCCAACACCGAAATGATGTGGGCCTCTGCAGTTTCTTGAATAGCCTCTAGGGCTATTGCTTGCATTCTACACTGATTTCCATAGCTTTGAAGCACCTCCTTCACAGTGCGAGTAAAGGGGGCGCGTCGAATCAAAAGCTCCGTCGTCTTCTGGTAGTGGCGGATTTCTGCAAATGCCCTTGCTATTTTTCGGCGCCGATGCGGTTGTCTTGGGGGCACTTGCACATTTATTGGCGGGCGACGTTTAGGATTCTTGAAAAACTTAGACTTGCGCATGTTTACATGCTTAGGGGTTGGTTCTGCAGCCTCTTCTGATTCTTCCTCTTCCCTTGGCTGCCGATCTTGTCGTGTGGGGAGAGCTCCCTGGCCTCCAGGCAATGTCTTCCCCCCAACGGCTACCCAGTGTGTGCGTAGTATTTTTTCTCGCAGCCATGGTGGCTCACTCTCTGATTCAGTGTCTGTATGGACCACCCAAGTCCTGGATGGTCCTGCTTGTGATTGGTGGCGCGACGGCTGTTCCCTATCGGACTCTATTGTTTGCTGGCCCTCTTCTTCTCTCCAACGTTGGGCACGTTGCTTCATTCTCCTTCTAGGTGTTATATCTTGAGGGGGTGGAGATTCAACAGTCCTCGATGACTCTCGTGCCCTACCACCATGCCCACTACCAGATGAGTTCCTGGAACGGCCAGGCGTTCGTGGCCGTTTTCTTGTGCCTTTAAGCCATGACGACTTCTCATATCCTTGGAGGGTGTTTTTGTTGGCAGACGGATGCTCTTTTGCGGTTTGTTTGGTGCGCGCCATTTCGTTGGTAAGAGCTCACCTGCTCTTAAGAAATGAGTGGTTTATGAGAGCATGCAATATTTATAAGGGCCCATTTAAAAAGGGCCCTGTTCACACTAATTTTTTTTTAAAAGTATTATTTTTTAAATAAACATGTCGCTAAGAGTTGGACCCTGGGTTCACGTTTAGTGACTCGCGCAGTATCCACTTTGATCCTTGTCGCACTCTGCATCGCCGCCATGCAGCATGCTTGGTGGGACCTTGCGACATTTGCCACTTGTTGCTATGCTCTTGACGACTCCATTTCCGCACTTCAATAGCAATCTTGGATTGTCACGCATGCTCCATTGTGAGCTTACGAGCAAATGTTGTGCGAAAAAACCAATTGAACATCCTCTCCAAATAATTGGATTGCACCATTCCACCACCATGTCGAGTATTTTTAAAGTACACTCCCCTTGCTCGATAATGGGACTTCTCCATGCCTCGAGTGCTAAAAATTTCAAGCGATCCATACTTGTGCATAAAAAATGCACCATGCGCAAACAAGATATGCTGTTCACATGAGTAAACGATCCACATTATTAAATAAAAACAATCCCTTGTAATGAATACACCATGTAAAATGACATACCATGTAATGTGTGATGTTATTTTTACCCCAAGAAAGGGTGAAGACCTTGGTAAAATCCGCCAAGGCTTCTTGAAATGATTGGTGTTGTTCTTCTGTTGTGCTGTTAAGGCCCATAAGCTTGACCATTTTATCAAAATGTGCCCAAACTTGCTTGCGCTTGTTTGCAAGCTCGCGATTTGAATTATTGTCGGTAGTAGCTTTGCATAACTCCTTCCAAAGCTCCCAAAGGTTACCTGCCTGTTGGTTGGAGCTGTTTTGAGCATCATATCGACTTGGCTTTCCCTGGGAAACTTTATTCAAAAAGTGTCTAGCTTTTTGTCCACTCGTTGACACTTGTTGAGCAATTTCATGGGCCTCCCCTGTGTTCTTTGCAGCAACGATAGACACATTTCCACCGTGACAGCCAATGGAATTCAAGAGTACCTCCACTCTTTCGATCGCTTCCTGGGACTTTTCCAACGGTTTCATTATGATAGCATAGTCAATGTGGAGCTTCAATAGCCTATCAAAAATGCGCCTGAATGCGTGTAATGTACAAAAATGTACATTTGATAGAGGAAATCTAAAGATTGGATTCCAAGCATGGTCCTTTTGATCACGCTCTGGGGCATTGAGCATGGGACATCTCAGAATAGACGCTTCCCATTCTCTACCTTCATCTCCGACATCACGACAATCTAACCCTTGTTCTCCATGCCCTTTCCATGGAAGCATGGAACCGGCCTTTGCAGTGCTCTTATGTGATTTTTTTCCATTAGGTTTGTACCCTCGAGTGCAAAATGGACAAGGCATGAGAGAAGAAGCCCCTTGTTTGCAGCCAAGCAAACACTTTATGGTCTTCAAATCCCCACCGAAGTGCCACTCCACATCATAACTACCAAAACCCTCAATCTCCAACTTTTGACCTGCAATTTGGGAGTGTATTACTTCTGTGATCCATGGAGTTCTCTCAAAAATCCATGAAAGTACTCCATTGGTCTCTTTGGGCACCTCAATAGCACCCAACCACCAAATGTCTTTCTCTGATTTCACGCTAAAAGATGGGGTGGGAGATGGCTCGAATGAATCCCTTCGCTTGGTTTGCAGAAGGGCCTCGTTCATTAGAGTGACACTTAGCCTCTCTAACCTTCGTGCTTTCACTATTTGACACTCATCGAGTTTCAGCACAAAAGAGACTTTTGTGCCAAGCACTACAAAATAAATAGTGCTAAGACCTTAAACTTCAGAGTCTATGATAAGAATAATACCAAAGAAAAAAGTGAAGTGTGTCACCTTCTTCAGGTAACTTGTAAAATCTAAGCATGGCTTCTTGAAGCCTTTTAAGATCCACGAAAATATTGTTCCACATTGTGTAACGAAAGCCCTTCTCCGAAGGTCTTATGGATTGTTTCTTACCTTTTCCCCTTGTCTTTGTTGCGCACGAAGCATAAAGGGAAGTTGGCATTGTGTCCTCAATGTGTAGGTATGTCCCAATGCGGGAGAACACATCTTCGTTTGTGGCCTTCTTTGCGAGCTTGACCTTGTGAGGAACGAGAAATAGGTTTTCCACAATGCCATGTTCATTGAGGGCATCCTTTAGGAGTTGGAAAATAGCCTGATAGGATTTGGTGCTGATTCCAGCCTCATCACAATCTTGTTGAACGTCATCATCACTAACCACATTTCTTAATTTACGCATAAGGTCCTTGGTGACTGCATCCTTAGTGTGCTTACCTCCAGGTGATTGTAAGATAGAAATCACGTCCTGGGTATTGAGACAACTAGTGAGAAGGTTGACTCGATCATCTTGGCTTGTTCCACCACATGCCTCCTGGATGAATTTTCTAGCAACAATAAACATAAATGTTAGAAAATAGTGTGAAGTAAGAATGCATCATGCAAGTAAAGACCAAATCACCTTGTGGATGTAACTCATCCTTTGCGTGCTCCTCCCGAATGTGCAAGAGTTTTAATGGATGAATACATGCGTTTGCGTTCCCTTGCACCAAGGGGTGTTTCTTTCAAGTATGTGATGGTGTTGGTAAGCTTCTGGATGTGGGACTCCTTTTCTTGCATTTGTTGTTCAAGAGTTTTATCTACCCTCTCCGAAGAGGCAACACTCTCTTGTAATGCCGTCGTCTTGAGGTGAAGAGCTTGACATTCGTGTATCCACATATGCAAAGAAGCACCTGCACCCATACACAACCGCTTGCAATAGCCGAACAAACCTGCTTCTCCCCTCCCAAGAAATTGAAGAAATGTGGAAAGGCTATTAAACGGTGGATGGAAGCGGCTTATAGGATCGTAAGGGTACAAATGGCCATCCACCCAAATGTCAACATTGGTCTCACAAGCGGTGCGACGTTCCTGTGATGACCTTTGATCACCTTCACTAGTGGTCTTCGGTGCAAATGTCGTGGGTAAGCGAATATGTATGCTTTTGGTGTGCGGAGTACGTGGTGGTGGAAGCAAACCATTTGTGATGTCCGTGAGCAGCATGGAAGCTGTTGTGTGAGGAAGCAAATGATGAAAAGATAGAGGGGGAAGGGTAGAGAGGTTGAGGAAGATGGGAGGAGAGAAGGAGGGATGGGGGGGGAGGGAGAGATTGGGGAGGAGGAGGAAGGTAGGGGCAGGGAGGGAGAGGAGACGGAGAGAGAGAGAGAGGAGGGAGGAGGGAGGAGGGAGAAGGGAGGAGGAGGAGGAGGAGAGAACAAAATGTTTATTACTTTTTGGGGGAAAAGAGTTTTGAAAAAATGGACTTTCTAAGCTTGTGGGTTAAAAAATGGGTCAAAAAATGATTTTTGGATATGTATATATGTTGGGAGGGAGTTTTAAGTTAGAAACAAGTAAAAATGATTTTTTTTAAAAAAAGTCAAATTTTGTCTCTTTGTGACCCACGTTTTTGTTGATGTGGACACACCCCTATGCTTCCTTCACTTTAAAAAAAGCTAGAGAGAGAAAGTAACCCTTTAGGTCCACATCCTACATTTGTCTAAAAAAAAGGCTAGAAAAGCCTACTCAAAACTACCTTCTTCAATGCCCTTGCCCCCTAAACCCCACGCAACATTAGCCTTTATCCCTAAAAATTAGGATTCCTTACAAGGCCCATGCAAGGTTCATATTTCTCCTAATGTTGCGTGATCCACTGGTCGTTTGGCACTACATATAGTACAGTTGTTAACATAAGTGTAAAGAAAGAGGATGCAAGAGAGCTACACAAGACAAGCACAAAGCACACAGAGATGGAAAGCTTCTTCTTCTTCGCACAGAAAAGAGAGTACAAAATGACTAAGTGCCAAAGCTGAAAAGTAGCACATATGTACATGCGGTCACTAAGTGTGAACACGCTAGAAGCGTACTAGGATGGCACTATAAGTGTAGTCCAACTGTAGAATCACTGGAAGAGATCCTCCGTGTTGGTCACCTAACGCGTTAGTGAGTAAATGCCGTAAGGGGCCAAGACCCGTAGTGGATGCCAGCTCAAGATGTAGAGCTCAATATCTCAACACTCCCCCTTGAGCTCTGCATGTCGCAAAGTCCAAGCATAGTCCGAAAACGTCGAAGCTTCTCAGCTCCAAGGGCCTTGGTAAAGATATCTGCTATTTGCTCCTCTGTGCTGACGTAGACCAAGTCGATGTCGCCCGCCAACACTCGCTCTCAAATGTAGTGGTAATGGACCTCTATGTGCTTGGTCCTGGCATGGAACACTGGGTTCCTAGCCAATTGCATGCTGCTGAGGTTGTCACAATGGATGACAATCTGCTGGTCCACCTGCACTCCCAAGTCCTCAAGTAATGTGCATAGCCAAGCTACCTCGCACGTTGTAACTGCTGCACCTCTGTACTCAGCCTCTGAGCTCGATAAAGCAACCGTAGGCTGCTTTTTGCTGATCCAAGTAATAGCAGCACTCCCAAAAGAGAACACAAAGCCACTCGTAGATCTCCTATCACAATGCTACCTGCCCAATCTGCATCTGTATACCCATACAATGCTAATGACGCATCTGCTGCATAGAACAATGCGTAGTAAAGAGTCCCTTACACATACCGAAGTGTGCGTCGTACTCCATCCAAATGTGGCTTCCTCGTAACCTTCATGAACTGACTCTCCAAGCCTACTGTGTAGCTCAAGTCTGGTCTCGTGATAGTCAAGTAGATTAGACTACCCACAATCTTCCTGTACATCTTGACATCCTCAACAACATCACCCTTCTCTGCACTCATCTTTGCATTCACATCCAAGGGAATAGAAATTGGCTTACAATCAGCCATACCATACTTTGACAACATGTCCAAAGCATATTGTCTCTGTGACAACCATACACCCTCTGGAGTCCTGATCATCTCAATGCCAAGAAAGTAGCACAACTCGCCCAAATCTTTCATTTCAAACTCCTGTTTGAGAAGACCCTTCACAAGGTCAATCTCCATAGCATTGTCACCCACAATAATAAGGTCATCTACATATATGGTAATGACCACAATCCCCACATCACTCTCACGTACATAGAGTGAATGATCAGCATGAGCTCTCCTAAACCCAATACTCACAAGATACTTGGCAATCCTGTCATACCATGCTCTAGAGCCCTGCTTCAAACCATACAAAGCTTTGAGAAGTCTGCATACATAATCTGGGTAACCTGGATCGACATAACCAGGTGGCTGATCCATATACACTTCCTCTTGCAACTCACCATTCAAGAAGGCATTCTTTACATCCATTTGATGCATAATCCATCCTCTAGATGCAGCCACTGCTATGACAGCTCTCACAGTCGTCATCTTTGCCACTGGATCAAAGGTCTCCTCATAGTCTATGCCATACGTCTGTGCATAACCCTTTGCGACAAGCCTTGCCTTGTGACGCTCAATGTTACCATCAGCCTTATGCTTGGTTTTATATACCCATTTACAACCAATAGATTTCTTTCCACTTGGCAATGGCACCAACTCCCATGTGTCGTTTGCTTCCAATGCAGCCATATCTTCATTCATTGCATCATCCCAATGCACATTTCCAACTGCATCCTCAAAACATGTGGGCTCCACATTCTGTATCACCTTAGCCATGTAGGCTTGGTGATGCGCTAGATACCCATCATAAGTCAATTTCTGAACTGGATTTCTGACTTTGTTAGATCTGCGCGGTCCTGGGTCACTCCTTTGCCCTCTAGCATCTTCTTATACTTTCCTTACACCAGGTGTCCTGACAGCCAAAATTCCAAATTCCTCATCAAGAATTTGTTCAGAACCATCTGAATCCATGTCTACATGTGAAAACCCTGATGATGCATCAGCCATAAAGGGAGGTTCATCAACCTTTTCCTTTCCTTTTCGTGATACATTCCTTGTACTTGCTGGTGGAGTAACCTGCGTACGTAGTCTACAAGAAGACGACTCTTGTGGTCCACACAAAACCTGTGACTGTGGCCTCACATTTTGTACAACCACATCATCTTTTACATCAGCCCCAATAGTGCCATGTGCATTACTGTACCAGGTGCTCATCTCATCAAAGACTACATCTCTGCTCACTCGTAATTCTCGTGTAGTATGATTGTAGCACCTATACCCCTTTTGTTCAAGGGAATATCCCACAAGAATACATTTCTCTACTTTAGGATCCATTTTCCTACACAACTCATCTGGTACATGCACGTAAGCTATGAAGACAAACACTTTCAAGTGTGCCAAATCAGGCTTTGTACCTGTAAACTTTTCCTCAGGCGTTACATCATGCACCACAGCTGTAGGTGTCCTGTTCATAATGTACACAGCTGTATTTACAGCTTCAACCCAGAAATGATGAGGCATGTTCTTCTCATTCATCAATGCACGTGCAACCTCTGCAATGTGCCTGTTTTTCCTTTCTACGACCCCATTCTGCTTTGGAGTATATCTGCATGTAAACTGCCTGCGTATACCATGCATTCACAGAAAATCTGAAAAATCGTTGGAGAAGTACTCTCCCCCTCCATCTGACCTCAATGTCTTGATTTGCATATCTGTCTCCTTCTCAATCATGACTTTGAAGTCTTGAAAGTGGCCAAACACTTCACTTTTGTTACCCATGAAGTAGACCCATACTTTCCTTGTATGGTTATCAATGAAAGAGACATAATACCTGCAACCTTGTATACTTGCAGTATCGGTTGGACCCCAAACATCTGTGTGCACCACCTCAAGTGGATTTTTACATACATTGCGCTCATGTGGAAATGAGCCCTTTGACTGTTTTCCAAACTGGCATGCTACACACACTTTATGCATACCATCCACCTTGAATTTGGGCAAACGTTTCACAATTTGTTTTGATTGCATGCTGCGCAATCTCTGCTCATTGACATGGCCAATGCCTTTGTGCCAAATGTCAACATCAACCACAACACCTGTGCCCTGTGCAAATAATGCAGCTTTTACCTCAGGCATGTCTACATTCAGCGTAAACATTCTGCCCACACATTTGCCCTTTGTGATCAGCTTACAGCCATTTTGGAAATCTTCTATATAACACCCATTCGGATTGAAGCAAACCTGCAAACCCTGCTCAACCATTTGTCCAACAGAAACAAGATTCTTTGTAATGTTTGGGACATGAAGTACATCTGCTAAGTACTTTGATTTCCCACTCTTCGTATTTAGAGGTATGTCCCCTACATGAGCAATGGGGTGAGCTGTGTCATCTCCTGTCTGCACATAGCCTGACATATCTGGTTTGCGCATATCTCTAAACCACTCTCTACGAGACGTCATGTGATTAGAGGCACCTGAATCCACATACCAAACATCATCTTGGGTGGAATTCTCTGCAGTCATTGTATTCATTACATGCTGCATAACAAACATGCGCTCGTTTTTTGCTGTCATCTGCATCTCTGCTAGTAGATGCATAGTTGCCATGTTCTTTCTTTCCACTTGCTTTTCCCTTTGGACAGTCACGTGACATGTGACCTCTTTCACCACAAGTCCAACATTCTCTGCTAGTAGATGCATAGCTACCCTATTCTCTCTTTCCACTTGCTTTTCCCTTTGGACAGTCACGTGACATGTGACCTCTTTCACCACAAGTCCAACATTCTCTGCTATCTGCAGTATGTTGCTGCCTGCTTGATCCTGCACCACGACCTCTTTGACTCCCCCTACCTTGAGACTGGTTTCCCCTGCCACCTGTATTGTTTTGATTTGATTGACCTTCTTGAAATTGGCCCCTGCAACCACTTGGGCCTCGACCACGACCTCTACCTCTACCTCTGTTGGAGTTAGAATAGAAGGCATGTTCAGACCTATTTCTGCCACGAGAAGAAGGTGTGTCAAGACCAAGGTTCTTCTCCTCAAGAATAAACATAGAAATCAAATCTTGGAACATGGGGATGTCGTCTCTTGTATTCATGGAAGACCTGAAATGTACATACTCATCTCCTAGACCATCCAAGCATGCACGGACAATGTCATCGTCTTCCACTGAGACTTTAATAGATCCAAGAGCCTCAATGATACTCTTGATCTTCAAGGAATAATCATTGATGGATAGGTTGTTCCTCTTAACCTGATTTAGCTGCGACTTTAGTTGAAGCTTCCTGGCCTTGGTGTTCACCTCGAACACTCTGCCTAATTTTTTCCATGCAATGGTGGGGGTTTCAGCATCTTGTAGAGATAGCCCATCATGCCATCTGTGATGCTCATAGAAGCCAATACATCACTTTGCTCTGGCCTTGTTGCCAGTCCCTCAAAGATTTCCTTTGTTCTGCTGTAGCATTTTCCTCGGGAATCTCTGGTTCCTTTTCATTGTCTCCTTCTACATAGTCCCAATAACCTTTTCCTTTTAGGAAATTTGTTATTCTGAACTTCCATGCGGGGTAGTTATTTTTCTCAAGCTTCTCAGTGACAATCTGACTGAAACCGTCAGACATCTTGAAGCACTAAGATAAAATAACTGCAATTTGCAAAAACCTGCAAATCTGTTGAACATGCTATCGTGGTAGCTGTAACGCTTTCTACACTCAAAGAGTGTCCACAATCAAGCGTACATACAACCACTGTACTTGTACAGTAAATCTCTGTGTACTGCACTTTGGAGACCTGTTCAGAAACTTGTACGAAAAATTACGAACGAAGGGATTGTGATGCTCTTGCTCTCTTAGCCTCTCTTGCCTGCACCAGGCTCTGATACCATGTAAAGAAAGAGGATGCAAGAGAGCTACACAAGACAAGTACAAAGCACACAGAGATGGAAAGCTTCTTCTTCTTCGCACAGAAAAGAGAGTACAAAATGACTAAGTGCCAAAGCTGAAAAGTAGCACATATGTACATGCTGTCACTAAGTGTGAACATGCTAGAAGCGTACTAGGCTGGCACTATAAGTGTAGTCCAGCTGTAGAATCACTGGCAGAGATCCTCCATGTCAGTCACCTAACGTGCCAGTGAGTAAATGCCGTAAGCGGCCAAGACCCGTAGTGGATGCCAACTCAAGATGTAGAGCTCGACATCTCAACAATAAGCATGTGTGTCAGCATACCTAGTTGGCCAATAACCCCTAATTGTTTCAGTCTTTGGTGTGTTTTCATTGTTGCATAATGAAATGCACAATCGTGGACGTGTGCTTCTTCAAGATAACACTCGAAATCCTCTGTATTTATACATAATCGTAGAATTTGGTCCGAGTCTAAGTGATACAGTCGTCCAACAATCAATTGGAAGTTTTTTGTTTGTCAAATTGTTTATTGTTTGGATTCGTCTTCCTTGTTATCAAATCTACCTCCAAAGGAAAGAGTGCTAACAATTTCCTAAGACCATTTGGGTATCATTTCAATATTGAAAAGATAAGCATCAGGTATGTCATCGTCTAATCCTTCAGGAGCTTTCCCGTTTTGCAGCCTTGAAAGATGATCTGCCCGTAGATGAGTTTTACCCTTTTTGACCACCACTGTGAAATCAAACTCTAGCAGTATAATAAACCAGTGTACAATTCTTCCAATATTGCATGGTTTATTTACTGGATACAAAAGAGCTTGATGATCTGTGAAGAACACAAATTTGTTTGCGAGCAAATAATGCGGAAATTTCTTTACAACATAAATCATTCCTAATCCCTCTCTTTCAGTGGTAGTGTAGTTCTTTTCTGCACTATTTAACTGTCGACTCGCATAACAAACTGGGAAATCCATTGTTTCATCTCCAGGTTGAGCCAGAATACTCCCAAATTGCATATGCAGATGCATCAATGTGAACATGGAATATCTTTTCCCAATCTGGTGCTTTAAGTACAGGTGCTGATACAAGGTTTTCCTTAAGCTTTTGGAATGAAGTTTCACACTCCTCAGTCCAGTCAAAACTGTCTAATAGATGATACAAAGGTTGTGCAATGACTGTATACATATATATGAATCTTCGATAATATCCGCAGTGTCCCTTGAAGGATTGTACTTGTTTGGCATTAGTAGGCCTGGGCAAGTCTACTGTGACTCTGATTTTGTCTAGGTCAGTGGTTATGCCATTTCTTGAGACAATATGTCCTAAGATGCGGCCTTGCCTAACCATAAAAATGCACTTTTCCGGGTTGAGACAGATTCGATATGTTCTACACTTCTCAAATACCTTTTGTAAATGGTCAATATGTTCTTCTCGTAGAAGAAAGTGGACACAGAGATCATCCATATATATTTATAAGAATATTCTCAGGTATTCTTTGAACGCATGAGTCATTAACGTCTGGAAGGTAGCTGGGGCATTGGTTAAGCCAAAAGGCATAACTCTATACGCATATATTCCCCATTCTGTGGCAAATGTTGTTTTGTGTTGATCCTCTATTGCAATTGCCAGTTGGTTATACCTTGAAAACCCATCTAGAAAGGAATAAGCCCGTTTCCCAACCACCCTCTCAAGTACATGTTCTGTGATCGGCAAGGGATAATTATCTCTTATTGTGGCTGCATTTACTTTTTTGAGGTTCACACACACACACAGCTTTCCGTTCTTTTTGGGGACAACCACGATTGGTGACACCCAATCTGTATGCTCGATTTCATAGATGAATTCAACATCCATCAGCTTGTCAATCTCCTCTTTGATTCGTTTAGCAAATGTGTCATTATATGTGTAAGGATGCTGTTTGCTAGGTTTGGCATTTGATTTCAACGGAATTGTATGTTGGCATATCGATGGATCAACTCCTTTGAGGTCTTTGTAGGACCATGCAAACACATCTTTATACTTCTTGAGAAGTTGTGTTAGCAGTTCTTCTTCTTTAGGCTCTAAATCAATTGCTATATAGACCGATTGAGGATTTTCGCCTCACGCAGCGAGGTCTATGCGTTTTGCATTTTCCGGTGCATTGTAAGATTCCTGGTTTATTCTTTCCCTGACTGGTGGTGTCATTATGATTTTTTTGTCCTGGATGGTGAATTTTCGGTAGTGGGATGGTACATTCATGTTTTCTTTTTCTGACTCCTCCTTACCATCACTTTCTCCCTTAGTTGTGCATACCTCTCATAACGACCGTTTTAGTTCTTGGTATTTCTTTTTACGCTCCATTTTGGTCCACTCTGGGTCTTTTGTTTTTTTCCGTTTTGATTGTTGAGATTTTTTTTATTTTGTTTCTGTTTTAGTCTTCCATACTTGTTTTATTTCCTCCCGCGTCCGTTCCCTTTGAACTCTTGAGAATCTTCCTGATATTTGGTCTTTTACACAATCCTCTGCCTTGACAAGCATTATATAGTGAATTTTATCTTTTATCCTAGGCGTAAGGTTCTCTCTAATTTTGTTTTCTGCTCTCTTTTTTTTATAGCGTTCCTGACGTCTAGGGTGTTGATTGGCAAAATCATAAAACTTGATAGTCGTTGTTGTCTCCCCACACTAGCTTGAGCTGTCTGAACACTCGTTATCTGCATCGTTATTTACCTCCAGATGCTTAGAGGAGTCATAAAAATCTTCTTATTTTGGTGGGTCTACATTCTCATATTTTGCTGGTATAAGGCTTACCATGTAATAAGGTAGCACATCATAGCCGTTTGTAATGGTGTAGACATCCAATGTTGCTAGTATGTGTTCCCGTTCCAGAGGTTCTAAGGCATCTTCGGAAAAAGGTTCCAAAATGTAATCCTTGTCCTCAATAGCTCTTTCTAAGATGCATTCCTCTCTTTTTAAGCTCCCACAATATGAAGCTCCGCACATCCATAGCTCTTTTTTTTCCCCTAACCATGCTGGGAGTTTGGACCCTGCCATTGTAGTTGAATCAAACTCTTCCACTGGTGTTTGGTTCACATCTTTGTAACTATGGTCTTTTAGGTATATTTTGGTTGTAGTCTCGCCATGTCTGAGGTGATTGTGTTGAAAGGACACCCTTTCAACAACGTTTCCATAAAGATTCCATTAAATATTCCTCAAAGATTCTGTAAAGATTTCACATGAAGATGGTGATGAAGTAATGAAGATGAAGATGGATGCTGCAACATGAAGATACGAGTTCATGGACGTCATCGAATATCCCGCTATTATTATTTTGAGCCATTACGGCCACTTTTGTAATGTTTATGGAAACCTCATATTTTAAATCGGCACTTGTATTTTGGCCGCAGATACTTGTATAATGAGTAAAGCCAACTCAGTTTCTTGTAATTAAGCTCTGTAGAAGCCTAGGGACAATTAAGGTCATTTGGACGGACATTAGGTTTGAAGGCTTGGTATATAAGCTAAAACCTATAGGCTTTGTAAAACACATTACGTTGTCAGGAGTTTTTTTGAGCAAGGGATTGCGCATATGTACATACATATGCATGGTGCATCGAATAAAGGATTACCCAATTTCCATAGCCAGGTGGTTACGTGGGGCCCACATGTGTACAGGTAGGACAACATGTACATAGTGCATCGATTTTCACTATTATCAGTACTAGTGTGTTTTTTCTACAATAAAGTGAAGTTGGTAGCGCGTAAAACTTCTCGAGGAAGCTATCCGCGGGCCGACGACGTGAGGTCAGTAGGTGCGTCAGATGGCATCTAGTGGCGTCAGGAGGGCGAACGAGGTCAATATTTGTACGCGGATGAGGACGGACACAACGTGGGTGTTTTCTGGTGAGAGTTATGCAGAAAGGTCATCATAAGGACCAATTTTTGGGGCCACTTCACGTGGTGGCGGGATGCATTATTGAAAAGAAATGAGTGCCAGGTGTGCGGATGATGCAAAAAGGTGACAACTATGCACAACGAGGTCAGTTTTTGGCATGTTCGGGGTCCGTTTGAGGTCATCTAAAAGGCCAAGGGTGCCCAAGTAATAAAGCTAAGTGTGGGAACTGAAAAAACTGAGAGAAGACCAGAAAAAACGTGGAGAAGAGAGGAGGAACAGCCGCAGCTGTGTTTTTGCTCATTTTGGAGCCTGTTTGGCCGTAAACTGCTCATCCGAGGTCGGATTTGAGCACTTTGACATTGTAGACTGAGGTTTTGGGCCGTTCCGGACGCGATGGCGCTGTCCATTTTGCCAAATTCCTCACTCTTTTTCTGCTATTTTTCTATGTAATCTTCTCCGGTGAGTGAAGCCTCTGCTTAACTTTGTGGTTGTATCTGGTGTATTTCTTCAATATTGTGTGAGCTATTTGCCCCATGGGTGTTGGCCCAAGCTCAATTGTATCTAAACATCAAGAATTCTCCTCTTTTGAGCTGAGTTTTTTGGGTGTGAGTGTGTGTGTGTGTGTGTGTGTGTGTCTGTGTGGAGTGGGCAACTGGATAGTCTCTCTCCTCTCACTCCAGAGGTGTGTTCCCTGTCTCGGCCAGGTGTGTTGTGTAAGCCGAGTGGTGCCCCATAGTGTGTGTGTGTATCTTCCCAAGAGTGTGTGTCGGGTCGTCATAGAGGCGTTGTGTGTGTTTTCATCCCGCTCACATTCTTTTGGCGCCCCCACGGAGGATCTTCTTCGAGTACCTTCTGCTTCGAGCTTCGAGCTTCGAGCTTCGGGATTATAGGTTGCAGGTTGTAGATTAAAGGTTACAGGTTACAGGTTATAGGGACAGGTACAGGTACAGGTGATTCACACAGGTACAGGTAGCTGGAGTACAGTGATATACTAGCAGTGATGTCACTTGCAGTTGTTGTGGGTATGCATCACTTGGCGCCTGTTTGAGCGCATTGTCTGCTGGATTGTACATTACTTGTGGAAACTGCCATTGTACGCATTTGTGGAGCCATACTTGGTTGTATTTGGCAGTCCCAACCATTTCTGAGACTTGGTCTGGAAGATAGTCATTTCTGAGACTTGACTATACGCGATTTGCATTAGCCTTCGTGTGAGGGTCGATAGCGTGAGGTTTTTATTGAGCTGGGGGATTCTCAAATGTGGAGATGCTTTCGGTGATACAGGTAGCTGGAGCACCCTTTTCGTGACCTCGCCATAGGCTATGTACTAGTGAGTCCTACTTGATGCTCGGGTTCTATTGTTGACAGTTTATGCATACATAGACAGTCTATATTTTGGGTTCCTACTGCTCTACTTCTGGGGAAACTCTGTCGAAATTTTTCCAAGTTATGATGGCTGGTTTTTTGGTATTTTGAGCCATTTATGCTGTTATGCTGCTGAAATTTTGGCAAAATCAGAGGTTGAGTCAGGTGTGCCTTCTTGGGAGCTTCATGGTTGGCTTTAATGGATGATCAAAATGGCCCTCAGTTCACTCCTTTTCATTTAACTCAAAGAATTCAGATTAATGTTCATGTGTCCAGGAAGATCTTTTTCCAGCAGCGCATAGTCTTTATGTTTGGGCCAAGAAGATTGAGAGAGATCCTGGAATGTCCTTTGCCTGTTGTCATTCCGATGATTAACTATGAAAACTCATTTGATGTGCATGTGTTTGTCCTTATCTAAAGCTGAGCTCCATTGAAGTTTCTGGGGATTGGGTAGTGAAAAGTTTTGGGTTCTTGCACGTGTGTTTGAAGGGGTTCTCTAGCCATGGCTTTCTCTTATCCGGAGTTTCATGGAAGAAGTGATGAAGATGTGGAAGAATTTTTGGAAAAGATGGAGGTTGCCTGCATTAGCAACCAGATTCATGACCCTGTGCAGATGTTACGCCTTCTCCAAATTTGTTTGAAGAGTGATGCACGAGTTTGGTCTAAAGCATTTGAAGAGGAGTTGCGTGTGGCTGATCCACCTGTAAGGTTGAGTTGGGACAATCTAAGGCATGGATTGGAAGTGGAGTTTGTGAAGATAGAAGATCCTGACAAAGTGTGGCAAGAAGTACAAGGTTTGGTGCAGAAGGAAGGTGAGCCAGTAGATGCGTACATACGTAAGTTTTCATTGGCATGGGAGCGAATGTGCAAGGCTTTAGCACCACAGGTACCCCCGCCTGACATGATGAAGAAGGACAGGTTCTTAGCTGGTCTTTGGGAGAATATACGTTGGAGAGTGGAGCTAAAGAAGCCTAGGACATATGAGGATGCACTAGAGGTAGCAAGGAACAAAGAGTGGAAGCTGAGGAAAATGAGCCAGCTAGGGGCGGAGTCTTTGCCAATGAGGTCTGAATTTCAGCCTATAGAGTCTTTACAAGGGCGCATGTCAGGGGTTCATCATGAACCAGTGGTTCCTGTTACTACTCAGGTTATGCCAGCAGTGGTCACTACAGCAGTGCAAGATGATGGGCTAAGGCAAGACATGAGGCAAATGGTAGATTTGATGAAGAATCTCAGCCTAAACATGCTAGGTCAAGTGGGAAATAATCGAGGTCGAGGGAGGTTTGCAAATAAGCCAGAAGGTGAAGAAAGGCCTAAGAATGGTGTTGGACAAAGCAATGGTAGGTTTTGGAGGCAGACGCCCACATGTTATAATTGTGGAGAGTTGGGTCACATCAGCCCGCAATGTGATAAGCCACCAAGGATGGGGGGAGACATGTATCCATTGCCAAGACAGGTGCTAACTAGGTCAAATGATTATGGCATCGAAATTAAGGGAGATGAAGGAACCAGTGGACTGACCCAGGAGGAAAAGGGAAAGACAAAAGTGCTAAGTGTAGTCACTTTGGAGAAGGCATCAAAGCTAGAGGATACATTAGTGATGCCTATTGGGAAGAGGACCACAGAGGATAAGGAAGGAAGAAGTGCCCCAGGTCCTAGTAAGAAGAAAGGAAAGAGCCATGAAGGCGATGATGTCAAGGCCAAGAGGAAAAGGAGAGCTCGTCGAAAGTTTCATGTTTCAGATTTTCCACTAGGGGATGGGCAATTAAGCTATGACTTGAAGGAGGATCTGACGAGCAGGAAGGTAGATGTTACTTTTGGGCAGCTTATAGAGATGGTGCCTAAGCTAAAGCGACAGTGGAAGAGGATGGTTAACCCAATGGAGAAAGAGCCAAAGAGAGGTTCAGTGAAGGTGTTGGCAATGGATGAGCTACCAGACATTTGTCCAATAGTAGATGTGTGGCATAAAAGGAAAAATTTGGGACAAGGTTATGTGGATGGCGGAGCCCAAATATGCGTCATAACACACTCATACGTTGAGAAGATGGGTCTCACACTGGCTGGGGTGTCAGGTTTTCGGATCAGATTGGCAAACCATCAAAAAGTTAAATGCTTGAGTGTTGTAAAGAGCTTAGAAGTGGAGGCATATGATGCAAAGGCAGTGGTTGATTTTCATGTGATGCCAGCAGGGTTGGGAGCATATCCTATTATACTGGGCAGACCATGGTTACGTGCAGTGGGAGCTGTTCAAGATTGGCGACATGGTACGATTAGCCTCTATGGAAAGACAGGTACCAAGAAGCTTTATAATATGGACACAAGGAAACCATTAGAGGAGCTTTATGAAGATGAGGATGAGTCTAGTGATGAAGACTCTTCCACGGTGACAGATGAGGACAGTGATAGCACTACCAGCAGTGATGAGGATGCTGATGTTGCATTTCTTTTGATGGATAAAGAAATCCAGGAGTGTGGTTTAGTCGCATTTGCGAATGAAGTTGAAGATGAAAGTGAAGGGCCTTATGAAGTGATTGAAGGGCTGATGCAAACCAAGGTTGAGTTATCAAAGAAGCAGGAATTAATGACACAAATGATTAGTGGAGACCTCTCAGCTATGGAGAAGGATATATATTTGCACATGCTGGCTAGTTTTCCTGATTTGTTCATTACTTCATATGAAGAGATCAGAGGGTTCAAGGGTGAAGAGATGCATATAGAGCTGAAAGAAGGTGCTAAGCCAGTGCGGCAAAGGCTAAGAAGGATGGGTCAAGAGCAAATGGAAGCCTTGCGAGAAGAGGTGGACAAGTTGTTGAAGGCAGGGTTCATAGTCCCTGTGGAGACCACAAAATGGGTAAGTCCAGTAGTAGTCAGTCCAAAGAAGGATGGGAAGTGGAGGATTTGTGTAGATTTTAAGCCCTTAAACGCAGCCACTAAGAAGAACCCATATCCTCTTCCATTCATCGATCAGATCTTGGATTCAGTGGCAGGTTATGAGAGGTACAGTGTGTGTGATGGTTTTTCAGGCTATTTTCAATTGAAGATTGCTCTTAAAGACCGCACAAAGACAACTTTCATTACGCCATGGGGCTGCTATTGCTACACAGTGTTGCCGTTTGGGTTGTCAAATGGACCATCTTTCTATCAAGAGAGAGCGAATTGGGTGTTGGAACCATTCATTGGTAGTTGTGTTAAAGCTTTTATGGATGACTGCTGTGTTTATAGCAGTAGGGCTGAACACCATGAGAAGCTACAGATGGTATTGGCTCGATATGATGAATGTGGAGGACAACTAAATCCAACGAAATTTCATCTAGCACAGCCAAGGGTGAAGTTATTGGGCCACATGGTGTCAGAAAATGGCATTGAGGCTGATCCAGACAAGGTTAAGTCTATTATTCTTCTTCCATCACCTACGAGTACGAAGCAATTGGCAACCTTTATACACAAAGTGAAGTACATGGCACCGTTTATTCCATTGTCTTCGCAGCTTCTTTATCCATTATAGCAAGTGGCAAAGCATGATCCATTGCAATGGGATGACAAGTGTGAAGAAGTGTTTCAAGAGGTGAAAGAGGTGTTAGGGGGTTTGTCAGCCATGCAGGCTCCTGATTGGGAGAAAGTTTTTTATGTAAATCCATCAGTAGGGGATGATGCCATTGGAGCTATGCTATTGCAAAAGGGGAAGGGCAGCCATTATATGAGGCCAGTGTATTGTGCAAGCCGAGTGAAGTTGGTAGCGGAGAGAAAGTTATCGGAAGTAGAGCTAGTGATGGCCAGTGTAATATTTGCTTGTCGACGATTTCGTCATTACTTGCTACCATGGCCTTTTGTTTTCTTGATGAGTTATGCCTTTTTGCCACAATTAATTAATGGTACTAACATGTCAAATGTGGTGAAGAAATGGGTAATTGAGCTGCAAGAGTTTGAGTTCTCTTTTCTAGTGGAAGATAGTACAAGGGCTACCCTAGCTGATTTGTTGACCTACAAGGAGAATCCCCTTATTGTTAAGGAAGAGGTGGTGAGAAAGGTAGTTGAAGAAGTGCCACAGATCAGCAATGCACATGTGTTGTTCTTTGATGGTTCATACAGAAAGAGCCACGATGCAGCTTCAGGGGGTATAGCACTTTATGATCCAGAGGGGAAGCTAGTATGCAAGAGAGGGTTCAAATTGGATGCGCATAGTAACAATGAGGCTGAATATGCTACATTGGAAGCCGGATTACACATTTGTTTGAAGCATGGGGTTCGAAGGTTGAGCATAAAAGGTGATGCCTTGTTAATGGTGAAGCAAGTGCTGGGTGTGTGGAAGAGCAAGAACACCTCATTGAAGGAAATGTGCTTCAGAATTAAAGGCCTATTAAAAAGTTCGAAGCATGGATCGTCAGACACATTGAACGTGCTCTAAATGGAGAGGCACATGAAGCAGCTCAAGGCATGATTGGGGAGCTATTTGTGTTGAGGACCACTTTACCTCTTTATCATGTCCGGGAAAGTTTGGCTCAAGAAGAGGAGTTTTTGCTAACAGGAATCATTCCAAAGGAGATTCAAAAGTCTAAGAAGTATGGCTTTGTGCGTAGAGCATACAGGTACAAATTGATTGGTGATGTCTTATACATGAAAGGGGCTGATCTCGTGTTGAGACGTGTACCTTGGCGGGAGGAGCTTTACAGAGTGTTGGAAGAGAATCATGAAGGCGCATGTGGTGGCCATTTTGCTCTAAAGATCACCTTGCATAAGATTTTGCAAGAGGGGTATGTATGGCCTAGTTTGCACAAGGATGTTCACCATTGGTGTAGGTCTTGCAATAGGTGTCAAGCGTTTGGGAAGAGAGTGTTGAAGCCAGAGCTACGAAAAGTGTTTGAAAAGTGGGGGATTGATGCAATAGGCCCGTTACCTATCACAAGCAGGGGCAAAAGCTATATTTTGACGGTAGTGGACTATCTTTCTAGATGGGCAGAGGCTATAGCAGTAAAACAGATCACTACAAAGGATGTGGCAAAATTTGTGTATGATGAAATATGTTGCAAGTTTGGGGTGCCATTAGAGCTACTTTCAGATAAGGGGCCAGGATTTAGAGCTAAACTGCTAGACTTCTTATGCACAAAGATGAAGATTAGGCACCAGCATACCACTCCTTATTACCCACAGTGTAATGGCTTAAATGAAAGATTCAATGGTGAGTTGGTACAGATTCTTTCGAAAGTGACAGAGCACCAAGGAAAGAATTGGGATTTGGAATTGCCTAGTGCATTATGGGCTTACCGTACTTCAGTGAAGACAGGTACAGGGTTTACTCCATTTCATTTGGTGTATGGAAAGGAAGCACTATTGCCTGTAGAGGTAGAGTTGCCTGCGGTCAAGATGTTAGAGAAGTTGCTTGGGCCGCCTAGTGATGCATTCAAAGAGAGGCTCTTGCAGTTACAAGAGGTCCAGTTGGATAGGATGAGCGCATTGGAGCATTATGGGCAGATGCAGGATAAGGCTTTGGCAAAGATAAATGAAAAGGTTAAAAGTAAGGGTATCAAGAAACATGACTTGGTTTTGCGCTACAACAGTAAGCTGGACAACACCTTCCAAAAGAAGTTTCAAATTAAGTGGGAAGGCCCTTTCAAGGTAGTGGGGTGTTTTTCAAATGGCACATATCAGCTGGCTAACCTGGATGGTGTTCTACATAAGTCAAGGGTAAATGGATTGCGTCTTAAATTGTATCATGCTAGATTGATGATGGTGGAGCAAGATGAGCTGTCTGTGGAGCAAGCAATGCTGGTGAAGGATGAGGAGACCTGTGATGCGGCGAGTCTCATATCTCTCTTTGCTGCTGCTGATCATGAATGATCTAGCAGGCTAGGGGATGGGCAAATTATGTCAGGAGTTTTTTTGAGCAAGGGATTGCGCATATGTACATACACATGCATGGTGCATCGAATAAAGGATTACCCAATTTCCATAGCCAGGTGGTTACGTGGGGCCCACATGTGTACAGGTAGGACAACATGTACATAGTGCAACGATTTTCACTATTATCAGTACTAGTGTGTTTTTTCTACAATAAAGTGAAGTTGGTAGCGCGTAAAACTTTTCGAGGAAGCTATCCGCGGGCCGATGACGTGAGGTCAGTAGGTGCGTCAGATGGCATCTAGTGGCGTCAGGAGGGCGAACGAGGTCAATATTTGTACGCGGATGAGGACGGACACAACATGGGTGTTTTCTGGTGAGAGTTATGCAAAAAGGTCATCATTAGGACCACTTTTTGGGGCCACTTCACGTGGTGGCGGGATGCATTATTGAAAAGAAATGAGTGCCAGGTGTGCGGATGATGCAAAAAGGTGACAACTATGCACAATGAGGTCAGTTTTTGGCATGTTCGGGGTCCGTTTGAGGTCATCTAAAAGGCCAAGGGTGCCCAAGTAATAAAGCTAAGTGTGGGAACTGAAAAAACTGAGAGAAGACCAGAAAAAACGTGGAGAAGAGAGGAGGAACAACTACAGTTGTGTTTTTACTCATTTTGGAGCCTGTTTTGGCCGTAAACTGCTCATCCGAGGTCGGATTTGAGCACTTTGACATTGTAGACTGGGGTTTTGGGCCGTTCCGGACGTGATGGCACTGTCCATTTTGCCAAATTTCTCACTCTTTTTCTGTTGTTTTTCTGTGTAATCTTCTCCGGTGAGTGAAGCCTCTGCTTAACTTTGTGGTTGTATCTGGTGTATTTCTTCAATATTGTGTGAGCTAATTGCCCCATTGGAGTTGGCCCAAGCTCAATTGTATCTAAACATCAGAAATTCTCCTCTTTTGAGCTGAGTTTTTTGGGTGTGAGTGTGTGTGTGTGTGTGTGTGTCTGTGTGGAGTGGGCAACTGGATAGTCTCTCTCCTCTCACTCCAGAGGTGTGTTCCCTGTCTCGGCCAGGTGTGTTGTGTAAGCCGAGTGGTGCCCCATAGTGTGTGTGTGTATCTTCCCAAGAGTGTGTGTCGGGTCGTCATAGAGGTGTTGTGTGTGTTTTCATCCCGCTCACAATGTTATCTCAATTAATATACAATCGTGGGTTCTGCAGCACACAGTAGTGAGCTTCACACACACACACCGTTGCGCACACTAATCACATTGTAGATATGAGAGTAGGAGCGTGTTAGCAGCGAGGAGCTCTCCGTGTTGACGCAAGCAATGCAAGCCAAGGACCACATCGCGAGCCCGCCTGCTACGAGCTATATTTGGTCGTAAGTACCTCAAACGACATCCGTTCTTAATGATCGAGTAGTCGTTAATATCAGGGCAAGAAGCTCTTTGTGTTGATGTCTTTGTAGATCAGTTTCGGAAACTTTGGAAATTGTTGTTTTGAGTCTATCGCGACAGCGATTAGAGATTTTACAGTTATGGTTTTCAGGGTTTAGGTGTTTGGCCATATAGGATATGTCCTTGTGAGTCTTGCCCTCCGATTTTGAGCCATTCTGATATGATTTGAGACTGTTTCGAGCTTGTAGTGTTTCGTAGGATGCGTTGTCCGTTTCTTTGCTTTATGGTAGTGTTGTGGTAGGATTAGTGACTGTAGAGTGTTGTTCGTGTCTAGCTCAGGGTTAACAACCCAGAGATTGCCTCCATGCCCTAGTCGGGTCAGCTACATCCTCGGATTGACAGTTTGTTGGTCTGTGTTCTTGCTGTGCTCCATCGTCCGTCGCGGCGTACCCACTACTCCGAATTCTTGTTGTCCTCACAATACCCTATGTCTTTGCTGGCCTTGACAAGTTCTTGATGTCTTGGTGTTGATTTAAGTTGTTGTGGCAGCCTCTTCTGCAGTTGGTTGCTTTGCGTGATGTTAAAGCTGCCTTGAAGTTATACCTGTAGTGTATTTGAAGCCTGGAACTCTCCCCATCCGATTGGTTTTTGTATCTTGAATTGCATGAGGTTGTATCGACTTGTTGGTGCAGTAGGTCGTTGTCATTGTAGCTCTAGTATTTGCTTTTCTTGTGGTTGTTATCTGGCAGTTGTACCTGTAAGTTGACTTGAAGCTTTGTCAAACTGTTTTTTGGCCTCTCCCTTTTGACTTGTCAGTAGATTTGCAATTAGTAGTGTGGGTATATTGTGGTTCTTCTTGTTTTTGTTGTTATAAAAATAAAAGAGTAAAAGTAAAATGTAGCGTATATACAAAATGAAGGTCTTAGATACCAAGATAATACTAAAGGGAAAAACCCAGTGGGAAAAAATGTCTTTAGTCATAATTAAATGTGAGGCTATATGTACTTAGGTTTTGATGTTATAGAGTTATGCTAAGTTAAAGTACATATGGCCATATGGCTACTAGTATGGGCTTGATATACACGGATAAGTGTTAGTAGCTTGAAGTCAGAGTCATTGTTGTTGAGCAAAGGCTCATAAAACATGTTTCCGCTTGGTCATCGTCAGTTGTTTGTGTAAATGCATGGGTGGAATAAAAAAGAGTGCCTAATGCATATATCCAATGATGGGACATCTATATGCTTGCACAGAGTTATGCATGTTAAACAAGATGCGGTGCGAGAGAAGAGTATTGATGGGTTCTTCATGGAGTTAGTGTAGCAAACAAAACATAAAGCATGAGTGCTTCAAAAGCTTTCACTACTCACAAGAAGGGTTTTTGCTGTCGAGGTTTCTCCACTCTTCCTCACTGTGTCAAGTGCGTGAGTGTTTTTGTTTTGGACTACTCCGCCTTCTCCACCTTATATATTATATGGACTTTGACTCTTATGCTCACCTCTTCCAGCATGAGCGACATGACTTTATGTATGCTCAACTCTCCAGCTTGAGCTTATACCTATTAGCTAGACTCATAGACCACAGAAAAATATTAACTTGAAGCTTGGGTCTGACACTTTGCTCATTTAGTGGCTTAGCTGCCCGACTCTAGACTCTTATGCCATGTAAGTTTAATGGCGACTTGGACTTACCTGATCGCGGCCTAAAATCCAATTCCATATGCTTTTGATGTTTAGGCCTTTCTCGTTAGTTTCTGTTTGAGATGCCATGTTGTCCAATACATTGGCATATATCTGCTCTTCATTCCTTGGTACCAAATTGTGTTCTCTTGATGAGATAGGTATTGATGTTGAAGCAATGGTTGATGAAGTCTTCTTCTTCCAAATAGTGTTGTTCAAAACTATGACCTCCGCATTTACCGTTGCTTTCTTTTGGTTGTTAAGAGGCTGTAAAGGAGTTGTGTATCTTTCTTGTTGTTGAGCCTCAATCGTGGTTTTTGGAACCCACATTGTTCTTGGGCCTGGTGTGATGTCCTTTGCCACTTGCCTTGTTTCTTCTTTGACTTGATGGTACCTTGTCTTTAATTTCCAAATATGGCTGTTACTTTTGTAAAATCCTTGCTCTTGTAGTAATTGACGAGGGATCCATCTATAGGTTGTAGTACTCTTGGGTGTAGCGGGTGGCTGCTCTTGATTTCTTGATATTTCTTCCTTTTCCAGGGTGATTCCTTGATAAGCTACTACCTTAGGTAACCAGATTTGAAAGTTACCCTCATAAAATCCTTGTGCTTCGAGTAACTCTACTGGAATGAATCTTTGGACTTGCTTGGAGGTGATCTTCACTTGACTTTGTTGGGTAGTCTGGTAGAATTCTGATTTCATTACCCAAACTTGTCGTATGGTTTGTCCAGCGGAAGACCTTCTCTTTTGCTTTTTGTACCTGTCCTTTCTCTTGGTTGAGTTATGTGATTGACGTTGACGGCTTTGTTGATTCCTGATTGAGTGGTTGGCATGGGATGGATATCGCCAGGCTGTTATCTTGGGCTTGTTGACCCAAACATCTGAATTTCCTTTCTTGTAGCCTTGTGCAATAATTGACTCGCTTGATGTGATCCATCCTGTTACCTTTGCTTGTTGAGATTGTTCCTGTGATTGTATCCAAATTGGATCATTAACTTTAATCTGTGCCTTGCATACTAGCACTTGGTTGACCTGTTTTGACTTCCTTTGGAGACTTTCGGGTGATGGAAACTTCGGTTGATAGACTTTTTGCTTGGGTTTCCATTGTTTTGTTGATGGTTTGGCTTTTGATGTAGAGGCTTTGTCTTGCACTTGCATTGGCTGGGCTAGAGACTGTGGGTTTACATTAGCTTTGCCTTTTTCAATAGCCAAGAATCTTTGAACTGTAGGCTTGACCTCTGTTGCCACTTGATAGCTTGTTGTGATGACCATTGTTGAAGATTCAGGCTCGTCTTCATAGACTTGTGCCCATGGCTTGGACAAAATCAAGTGTGTTCCCATTTTTCGAGAATCAAGACCATATAAGGTAAAGTGGGAAAATCCCAATTCCCAGGTTGGACAACTTTCAATATATCATGTACAAAATATAGATATTTTGTCAAAAATTTGAGTTTTCTTAAGGTCTCATTCCACTTTATGCACATACAATACACAATGAAAACAACTAAAATACCATGGTTTCAATCAATTGGATTATTAGGAGACGAGTATATTGCATCCATTATCGTTGTCTATGTTCTACTGTCCTACCTACAACTTATCTCAACACGGAGAGCTTGGTTTCTAGGTCCACCACTTGTCCAAGTTAATGTAAAAGTGACTCAAGGTTCACAACTTGTGAAAGCAAGGATCCATTGAGGAATACAATCCAATTGGCTATTTTTCCTTAATTTATTGCATGTGACATTCAAGCAAGGTCCACTTCTAATCTATAACTTCTTAATTTGAGGCATGGGGCATACATAAAATATGTAGCATATGCTCTATTGCCTCATAGGAAGGTTGGTTTCAAGGTGCACTTATCCATGCTAGCCTATCTTGGAGAAATGATGGAGCTTGCTTCTCTCCTTGTTTCAATGGCGACTAGCTTGGACAAGTGGTGGACCTTTGCTTCTCTCTATGTTTCAATAGAGTTAGATTGGACAAGTGGTGATCTTGGAACAAAACCCCCATGTAAAACATATCATGGGTATTCCAAGTGATTAGAAAGATTACCATTTAATATATAACCTTATAGGTTGGACAAATGGAGCTTGGCTTGGAGAAATGGTGGACCTTTGATTCTCTCCATGTTTCAATGGAGCCTATCTTGGAGAAATGGTGGAGCTTGCTTCTGTCCATGTTTCAATGGAGCCTAGCTTGAACAGTTGGTGGACCTTTGCTTCTCTCTATGTTTCAATAGAGTTAGCTTAGACACGTGGTGGATCTTCAAACTAAGCCAACTACTATCAATGTTTCCTAGCTTGGACAAGTGGTTGAGTGTTTCTCTACTCCATGTTTCAATGGATCTTAGCTTGGACAAGTGTTGGACCTTAAAACAAAAACCCCATGTATAACATAGAATGGATTTTCTAGATTTCAATGGAGTCTAGATTTAACAAATGGTGGAGCTTGTCTTCATCCATGTTTCAATGAAACTAGCTTGGACAAGTGGTGGACCTTGTAACAAACCCCCCCATGTACAACATATCATTGGTTTTCTAAGTGATGGGAAGGAATACCATTCAAGATATAAACTTATAGCTTGGATAAGTAGTTGACTTTAAAACCAAATTCATCATAATACAATGAAATACAGGTTAGCCAATTCCTAAATCTTGAGACCAAACCTCCCATGCTATTAGAGATAATATATTGGATAAGTGGTGGACCTTCTATTATTTTCCCATGCCTAGTTTAGACTACCGGTACACTTTGAAGCTATAAAGGTTGGACGAGTTGTGGAGCCTTGTTTCTATCCATGTTTTAATGGATCCTAGCTTGGACAAGTGGTGGACCTTGGAAAAAATCTTCCATGTACAACATATATGAGGTTTTCCATGTTTTAATGGAACCTATCTTGGACAAATGGTGAAGCTTGCTTCTCTCCATGTTGATTTTGGAACTACCTTAGACAAGTGGTGGAGCTTTGCTTTTCTACTCTTCATAATACAATGAAGTATAGGTTGGTTACATGGTGAATCTTAAGGCCAAACCTCCCATTTTACTAGAGATGATAGGTTGGACAAGTGGATCAACCTTCTATCATTTCTCCATGACTATATTGGACAATTAGTAGACCTAACATCTCTCTATGTTGTCTAGAGATAAGCTTGGACAAGTGATGGACCCTGCTTCTCTCTTCCCTTGGTTTACTAGTTTGAAGACTCAGTATATATACTTTCTTAGATCTAGCTTGAACAAGTGGTGGACCTTGTATCCACAATCTTAATTCATTACAAAAAAGTATATGAAAAAATAACATAGGAATCTTGGTTTGAAGGTCAAGAAATTAGGTTCCAAATGCACATAATAATATATTTTCCACCCATAATAAAAGAAAGTTAAATATTTTATTACCAAATTGACAAAGGTAACGTCCAAGAATTCTAGCTTTGCATCTTGTCAGATCTAAATCTTCATCAAGGCGACATGCATGTATACATCAACTTTCAAGCCATTCAAGAATACATGCACTTAGATTCCATAGTTTTGTTTTCAAAGTCTTTTAGGTTCTAAAACTCTTTCACATAAAGTATGTAATGACAAAATTCTTGAAGCAAACATTTGTGCCCAAGAAAAAGATTCCTCTCACATATTTAAAGTCCATGAATTCTCTGATCCATACTTACAAGTTTTATTTTGACATCAAACATCAATTCTCTCATAGTTACAAATAAATGCAACCTCGATATGAATTGACAAAAAATGAATTTCTTTTACTATATGACCCAACATAGGCCCCAATCAAATAAAAAATGAGTCCCCAAAAATTTGGGTGCACTCTAGCAATACATTAGAGTCCCCTTACAATAGGATGCACTCCAATAGTACATTGAAGTCCCCTTAGAGTAGGGTGCACTCCATTCAAGTGTTCATAAAATTGACACACCTTTGTTTTTTTATAAAAAAGACTATATTATCAAATTATACAAATGTTGAAAGATACACACTAGAATAAAAAAAGCATCTTATGGCCATATTTATTCAATGCTTTCGTGTTGACAAGTGCACACCAAGGACATTATTTGTCTTAGAATCACTATACTGATTTACAATTGTGTTGTATGTATAGACTCTCTTATCTCTTGCATACAACCATCCTACCAACCATGGAATTATGGTTCTCTGCAAGAAGTTTTGAAGTTGCTCGGAAGTTTGCCTCCACATCTTTGGAAATATAAGATATGTCCTGGCATGTTCCACATCACCCTATATCGAGTGTCATAAAAAATTAAGGTATTGTTTGCATCCAAATCCTCAAATATCTTCCAAATATCACTCAAATTTTTGTGATAAACCCTTGTAAATCCTAACATGATATTTGGATTTTGGCAATTTTTGTTACTCATAAACACCTTGAACTTGGTATACTGCTCAGGAAAACATTTTTGTGTGATGCGTTGCACCCTTGTTAAGTTATAGAAACTCCATATCCATAGCTCAAAGTATTCAACACAAAAATCCAAAAACCTTTTTGCGTCTGGTCGCACCACATGATAAACTTCATCTTTATCCTCCACAAGTCTCATGTGTTGAGCCCAAGATGGCATAGAATATCCATGTTTCATTTCAATTTTCTTGACAAGTAACCCCTCTAGATCCAAGATAAGTACTCTTTTGATGTCCTTGAAAGCAAGTGGTAGGTGATAACGAGGTGATTCATTCCTTGGACAAGGTCTTGGAGGAGGTTGGATGGGTAATTCAATAGTTTTCTTCAATTTATGCCAGCATATAGCCAATCCATTTTTCTGTAATGGTTTTGAAATTAAAGAACAAGAAGACTTAATGCAAACACAAAAATAGACATGAGTTTTACATTGTCTACCCTAAGGTTTTATTAGATACCAAAATCCATCTATGATCTACTCATTAATAGAAAGAAAGTCAAATTAAAATCCTGACTCTTTTTTATGCTACACTCTCTCTTAGTCTCAATACCATGGAGTTCAACTAGACTTAAGTCAACTAATAACTACTACTTGTTGTTAAAGGTATGCTTGAAGTGCATAAGGCTTAACCAATGCTCTAGTGTAGAATGGGTATTTAGGTCTCAAGGTCTACCAATTATCCAAGCAAAGATCCATTTAGATATGGAAACCCAATTTTTCTTAATATAATGATATAGAGTGGACAAGTGGTGAATCCTGAGACCAAACCACTCATGCTACTAGGGATAATAGGTTGGACAAGTGGTGGACCTTGAATGTAAACCCCCCATGTACAAAGTATCAGGGGTTTTGGGTATTTCAATCGACTCTAGCATCTTGAAGACATGGTGGAGCTTACTTCTCTCCATATTTCAATGGAGTCTATCTTGGATAAATGGTGGAGCATCATTCTCTCCATGTTTCAATGGAGCCTAGCTTGGACAAGTGGTGGACGTTTGTTTCTCTCTATGTTTGAACAGATTTAGCTTGGACAAGTGGTGGACCTTGGAACAAAATCCCCATGTAAAACATATCATGGACATTACAAGTGGTGAGAAAAAATACCATTCAATATATAACCTTATAGGTTGGACAAGTGGTGGACCTTAACACCCAATTATTATTAATATAATGACATAGAGTGGACAAGTGGTGAATCTTGCGACCAAACCTACTAGGAAAAGTAGGTTGGACAAGTGGTGGACCTTGAATGCAAACCCCCCATGTACAAAATATCACTCATGCTACTAGGAATAATTTGGTATTAAGGTCCATGTTTCAATGGAGCCTAGCTTGGAAAAGTGGTGGACCTTTGTTTCTCTCTATGTTTCAATAGAATTAGCTTGGACAAGTGGTGAACCTTGGAACAAAACCCCCATGTAAAGCATGTCATGGGCATTACAAGTGGTGAGAAAAAATACCATTCAAGGTATAACCTTATAGGCTGGACAAGTGGTGGACCTTAGCACCCAATTCCTCTTATTATAATGACATAGAGTGGAAAAGTGGTGAATTGTGAGACCAAACCTACTAGGGATAATAGGGTGGACAAATGGTTAACCTTGAATGTAAATCACCCATGTACAAAATATCATGGGTTTTGCGTATTTCAATGGAGCCTAGCATCTAGGATACATGGTGGAACTTACTTATGTCCATGTTTTAATGGAGCCTATCTAGGAGAAATGGTGGAGGTTCCTTCTCTCCATGTTTCAATGGAGCCTAGCTTGTACAAGTCGTGGACCTTTGTGTCTCTCTATGTTTAAATATGGTTAGCTTGGACAAGTAGTGGATCTTGGAATGAAACTCCCATGTAAAACATATCATGGGCATTTCAAGTGGCGAGAAAGGATACCATTTAAGATATAACCTTATAGGTTGGACAAGTGGTGGACCTTAACACAATATATAATGACATAGAGTGTACAAGTGGTGAATCTTGAAACCAAACCACTCATGCTACTAGGGATAATAGGTTAAACAAGTGGTGGGCCTTGAAATAAAACCCCCTAGAGTGTTTCAATGGAGCCTAGCTTGGAAACATGGTAAAGATTGCTTCTCTCCATGTTTCAATGTAGCCTATCTTGGATAAATGGTGGAGCATCATTCTCTCCATGTTTCAATGGAGCATAGCTTGGAAAAGTGGTGGACCTTTGTTTCTCTCTATGTTTGAATAGAGTTATCTTGGAAAAGTGGTGGACCTTGGAACAAAACCCCCATGTAAAACATATCATGGGCATTACAAGTGGTGAGAAAAAATACCATTTAATATATAACCTTATAGGTTGGACAAGTGGTGGACCTTAACACCCAATTATTCTTAATATAATGACATAGAGTGGATAAGTGGTGAACTTGGGACCAAACCTACTAGGGAAATAGGCTCGACAAGTGGTGGACCTTGAATGTAAACCCCCCATGTACAAAATATCACTCATGCTACTAGAAATAATTTGGTATTAAGGTCCATGTTTCAATGCAGCCTAGCTTGGAAAAGTGGTGGACCTTTGTTTCTCTCTATGTTTCAATAGATTTAGCTTGGACAAGTGGTGGACCTTGGAACAAAACCCCCATATAAATCATGTCATGGGCATTATAATTGGTGAGAAAAAATACCATTCAAGGTATAACATTATAGGTTGGAAAAGTGGTGGACCTTAACACCCAATTCCTATTAATATAATGACATAGAGTGGACAAGTGGTGAATCATGAGACCAAACCTACTAGGGATAATAAGTTGGACAAGTGGTGAACCTTGAATGTAAACTCCCCATGTACAAAATATTATGGGTATTGGGTATTTCAATGGATCCTAGCAACTTGGAGACATGGTGGAGCTTATTTCTCTCCATGTTTCAATGGAGCCTATCTAGGAGAAATAGTGGAGGTTCCTTCTCTCCATGTTTCAATGAGCCTAGCTTGGACAAGTGGTGGACCTTTCTTTCTCTATATGTTTTAATAGAGTTAGCTTGGACAAGTGGTGGACCTTGGAATGAAACCCCCATGTAAAACATATCATGGGCATTTCAAGTGGTGAGAAAGGATACCATTTAAAATAAACCTTATAGGTTGGACAAGTGGTGGACCTTAACACATAGTTCTTCTTAATATAATGACATAGAGTGTACAAGTGGTGAATCTTGAGACCAAACCACTCGTGCTACTAGGGATAATAGGTTGGACAAGTGGTGGACCTTGAATGTAAACCCCTCATGTACAAAATTATGGGTTTAGGGTATTTCAATGGAGCCTAGCTTGGAGACATGGTGGAGATTGCTTCTCTCAATGTTTCAATGGAACCTATCTTGGAGAAATGGTGGATCATCCTTCTCTCCATGTTTCAATGGAGCCTACCTTGGACAAGTGGTGGACCTTTGCTTCTCTCTATGTTGCAATAGAGTTAGCTTGGACGAGTGGTGGGTCTTGGAACAAAACCCCTTTGTAAAACATAGCATGGACATTACAAGTGATGAGGAAAAATATCATTCAAGATATAACCTTACAGATTGGAAAAGTGGTGATGGACCTTGACAAGTGGTGAAGGATACTATTTAAGATATACCCTTATAGGTTGGACAAGTGGTGGACCTTAACACCCAGTTATTCTTAATATAATGACATAGAGTGGATAAGTGGTGAATCTTAAGACCAAACCACTCATGCTACTAGGTATAATATGTTAGAGAAGTGGTAGACCTTGAATGTAAACACCCCATGTACAAAATATCATGGTTTTAGGGTGTTTCAATGGAGCTTAGAATCTTGGAGACATGGTAGGTCTTGATTCTTTCCATGTTTGAATGACACCTATCTTGGAAAAATGATGGAGGTTACTTCTCTCCATGCTTCAATGGAGCTTAGCTTTGACAAGTGGTGAACCTTTGCTTCTCTCTATGTTTGAATAGAGTTAGCTTGGAAAAGTGGTGGACCTTTGCTTCTCCCTATGTTTGAATAGAGTTAGCTTGGACAAGTGGTTGACCTTGGAATGAAAACCCCATGTAAAACATATCATGGGCATTTCAAGTGGTGAGAAAGGATACCATTTAAGATATAACCTTATAGGTTGGACAAGTGGTGGACCTTAATACATAGTTCTTCCTAATATAATGACATAGAGTGTACAAGTGGTGTATCTTGAGACCAAACCACTCATGCTACTAGGGATAATAGGTTAACAAGTGGTGGGACTTGAAATAAAACTCCCCATGTACAAAATAAAATGGGTTTAGGGCATTTAAATGGATCCTAGCTTGGAGACATGGTGGAGCTTTCTTCTCTCCATGTTTCAATGAAGCCTATCTTGGAGAAATGGTGGAGCATCCTTCTCTCCATGTTTCAATATAGCTTAGCTTGGACAAGTGGTGGATCTTTGGTTCTCTCTATGTTTCAATAGAGTTAGCTTGGACAAGTGGCGGACATTGAAACAAAACTCCCATGTAAAACATATCATGGGTAGTTCAAGTTGTGAGACAAAAAACCATTTAAAATATAACCTTATAGGTTGGACAAGTGGTGGACCTTAACACCCAATCCTTTTTAATACAATGACATAGAGTGGCAAGTGGTGAATCTTGAGACCAAAGCTATCAAGATACTAGGGATACTAGGTTGGACAAGTGGTGGATCTTGAATGTACATCCCCTATGTACAAAATATCATGGGTTTAGGGTGTTTCAATGGAGTCTAGCATAATGGAGACATGGTGGAGCTTGCTTCACTCCATGTTTCAAGTGGTGGACCTTCAATTATTTTCCCATACCTAGTTTAGACAACCCATACACTTTGCAACTCTAAAGGTTGGATGAGTGGTGGAGCTTTGTTTATTTCCATGTTTTAATGGATCCTAGCTTGGACAAGTGGTGGACCTCGGAAAAAGTCCCCCCTGTACAACATAGCTGAGTTTTTTCATGTTTTAATGGAAGAGAGATTTGACAAATGGTGGAGCTTGCTTATCTCCATGTGGATTTTAGAACTAGCTTGGACAAGTGGTGGAGCTTTGCTTTTCTACTCTTCATAATACAATGATGTATAGGTTGGTTACATGGTGAATCTTAAGGCCAAACCTCCCATCTTACTAGAGATGATAGGTTGGACAAGTGGTCAACCTTCTATCATTTCTCCATGCCTATAATTAGACAATTAGTAGAACTAGCATCTTTCTATGTTGTTTAGAGCTGAGCTTGGACAAGTAGTGGACCTTGCTACTCTCTTCCTTTGGTTTATTAGTTTGAAGATTCATTAGCATATACTTGCTTAGATCTATATAATTACTCATTAGTTAGGTTACAAGTAGGTATGTAATTTGTTAGCCTCAAGGGACTTTGAATATTGAATAGTAAGAAAGTCAAGTGCTGGTTTGAAGATCTTTTGCTTATCTAAACTGGACTCTAACTCAATAATAAGTCTCTCAAGTTCCACGAATTGTCCTATCTAGGCTCCAAAAGAGTCTTAATTGGTTTGTGCTAGATTCTAACTTCCTTAATGGGGTAGAATCCTAAAAAAATGTGGCACTATAAGTTTTACCTTAGCTCAAATGGATTTTCACTTAAACTAGACTGCAATTTGGCACTCTAGTATCTTTGTCTTGATGGAGTTTAACACTAGATACATAGTAGTGATATTTAAGATTCATGTCTCTTCACTTGATCGAGATATGAGACCATACTTTCAAGGTCACCACTTGTCTTACCTAAAGACCAATGTGAGACATGGGAGCAAGAAAGCCATCCGATATTGTTTTAAGGACTATTACATAGACAATCAATAACTTAAGTAAAGCAAAAAGACTTGGATCTTTCACAATTAATAACTTAAGTAAAGCCAAAAAGACTTGGATCTTTGACAGTTTTTTTCAAACTAAAAAAGCACAATCTCATGCTAACAAAACTATAAATCACAATTGAAAGTTTTGAACGATAAAAAGATCATCAATCTTATAAGAAGGATACTTTTCATTTCATTTGATGATTAGAAACTAAAAGAAAGTCTCTCAAGAAATTGATAAACAAAAAATGTAGGTGACTGCTTCATTATTTTGAGCAAACATATCAAAATCTCTATTGATTGAGCTCCATCTAGTAGTATCCTTTGTAAGATCCTGCAGGAAGGAATAAAAAGAAAGATTTGTTAGATACCATGCACATGAGTGTTCAAGTATGTGTATCAAGAATATATGACATGTCACTAGTACCTTAGGGTTTCTTTGTATCCAGCCTTAGAAGATTGTTCTCAGCTTTCACCTTATTTATATAAGCCTTTGCTGTGGTTGCCTTCAAAACTCCTTTTGTGTTACAACCCAATTGCCTAGCTAAAGTGGTCAATTGTGACGCCTTCATGCTTTCAATGGGTGTACGCTCCTTTGCTAAGATCTCTTGTATTTGGGCTCTTCTCATTTCATTGCGGTGGCTTGTGTCACTTGCATTTTCACTGATAGTTTCATCCCTGTCACCTTTTGCAGGTGGTATTCTTCTTGTAAAGAACACCTTAGCTGACCAAACATCATTTTTCTGCTTCCAATACTCCATGATTTGTTTGTATTCACTATCATTTGTCACTATAGGTTGTCCATAACGATTAGAAGCAATTAAATCATGCACATATATCCCTTCTCTCATCAAGATGAATCAAGTATGGCAGTAGCTCCTCCAAGAGCATATTGTCAACCATCTTCTCATCATCAAATTGTGGTGGAAAAATGCAATTGTTTGCTGGTGAAATACATCCCTTGTAAGGAGAGTCATCAATAAGCACTGTTCTTTGTGGATCACATTCAAAACCCATGGCAATTTTGTCTAGAGGCTTGAACATTGCCTCAACGTTTGGATTGTCGGGTCTAAACAATTTTTGAGTTTGAGCGGTGTAGCAAACATCTTGCCTGAGTATAATATATCTTTTTGAATCCATTTGCACTGAGTTGTGGTGTGAGGATGGTTGAGGGGAACGTTTCAACAATAGACCATTTAAATCCAATATAATCGTAAGCATGGATTTCTCAACATCTACGCTACATGACGTAGTACCAATTGGCAATAGCTCGTGAGTGGACTTTTCAGTCTCTTTTGATGTATGTTGCATTTTTGAAGCATCGATTTCTTGGTTCTCATTATTGGAAGCTTGCTCAAGTTGCACAACACTAGACTCTAGTATAGAAATATCATCCATCTTGGGCACTTTAGAAACTATAGAATCTATGGATTCTATAGTTGTTGACTAAATCATAGGAGCATTATCCATCACAGTTTGTGAATCTAAGAAAACACACACACAAATGGTATCTCAAAACCACTAGAATTTTATTCACCATATTTATATGTAGAACTCCTAGTAAGAAATTTATTTAAGGTAAAGTCGTTGTTAGAATCCTTGCAACCATTTTTAGCATTCGTACACCAAACACCACTTGTCTAAAATACAATCTACTAACTCAACATTTTCCATCCTATACTTTATTAAAGATGAGTACTTAAAGTGAAAACTAAAAGCCACCCTTGTTGAGGAAACATGGATACAAAGTCCACCAAATGTCCAACCTAAACTACAAGCAAACAATTAGAGATTTGGCTTAGATTTGGACTCAAAGGCCACCAGTTATTCAAGTAAGATAACTCCACTTGTTTAAAACAGTAATGTTTGAAGCCCCACCACTTGTCCAACTTAGACATTGATTAAATATTGGTAAGATTTATCACAAATCTAGAGTAGAATCAAGATTCTATGACCAAGGTAGTCAAATAAGTTAGACAACACACAAAGCATAAGAGCACTCTAGATTCTCATTGAGCATAAACTAAACAATAATCAAATGTTATATTCACTTGAGATTTCATCCATGAAAAATGAAAATGATGCATGTACTTGAGATTTCCATCCATGTACAATACTTTACAATGTCAAGTAAAGTTATAGTCAGCAAACAACTCTTCTCCTGCTTCAACTTGACAAATAGTCTCAATGCATACATGGCCATATTCTTCTGACTTGATGTGTGAAGAGGTGAATTTATGCCAAGGTGGAAAATTTGGATCAAATGTATAGCGTACGTGGGGACAGACATTTGTACTGTGAGAACTATTTATATAGCCCGACACGTTTCCTTCTTCTACAAAACCAATAATGTATGATTGATCTTCCTCTTCTTCTATGTTTAGATCCTCTAGAAGAGAATATTTATAAGCTCTTGGAAATATTTTGCATATCTTTTTCCAGTCTTGAAATCTATACTTATGCCCTCCATAGTTTAGAATAGTCAAACCAATTTCCAGGGTAGTATGCACAAATAGCCCATAACCAGCTCCTTCAATACATGAAAGTCGCACTTCAAAATCCACACCGTTAATATGGAAAATTACATCTTTGGGAATAGGAAAAGTTGGTGTCCCAAAAGAATCTTCATGCCAATCATAGTGTGAAATACATCTAGTTTTTATATCACTTAACTCCTTTGTGTCTGCAAAAAGAAGAAAATATTATGCATAAAATAATGACAATATCAAAGAAAGATATCATTATTTTATAGTCCAATAGGTCCATTGTATGGAAGACTCTAATTAGAGTGCCTCTTACATGGTGCCTCCAAGGTTTTCAAAAAATAAAATCATTGGAAAAAAAAGGCCACTGTGTCTTCAATCTATTGCCCATTTGAAGCATAGAGAGAACCAAGGTCCACCACTTGTCCAAGCTAGACATGGAGCATTGACACAAGATCCAACACTTATCCAAGAACCCTATAGTATATGTGGTAACATGGGATGCATTGATGCAACAAAAGTAGTCTAGACTCCTCATCCATCTCTTTTTTCTTGTAGCCTAGAGGGATTAGTTTCAAGGTCTATCACTAGTCAAAAACTACACATAGAACATTGATACAAGGTTCCACCACATGTGAAACCTATCATCTCTAGTAGCATGGATGGTTTGATATTAAGGTTCACTGCGTGTCCTACCTATACTCTATTGTAGCATAGAGATTCTGGTTTGGTGGTACTACACTTGTCCAAACTTGGCTTGTTGTTGATATTTGGAGGTAATCAAGGGTCCTCCACTTGTCCAAGTTAGGCATATAAAACAATTGCAAGGTCCACCATGTGTACAACATATGATTGATTATAGCATGCATGGTCTTATTTCATGGGCAACCATCTTCTCTCCAACATGTGTCCAACCTCGGCTCCATTGAAGCATGGAGAGAAGAAAGGTCCACCACTTATCAAAGCTATTATTTTCTCCCAGTGCTTTCAAAACCCATAATACGTTGTACATGGGGGGGGGGGGGGGGATTCTTGTTTCAAGGTCCACCACTTGGCTAAGATTGGATCCATTGAAACATAAAGAGAAGCAAGCTCTACCATTTGTCCAAGCTAGGTGCCATTGAAACATGAAAACCCCATAATATGTTGTATACGGGGGGTTTTTTCACGGTCTACCAATTGTCTAAGTTATGGTCCATTGGAACATGGAGAGAATCAAAGCTCCACCACTTTTCTAAGCTAGGATCCATTGAAACATGGAGAGAAGCAAGCTCCATTGTTTGTCTAAGCTAGGCTCCTTTGGAACATGGAGAAAACAAGCTCCACCACTTGCCTATTATTGCATAGAGATTCTGGTTTGAAGGTCCACCACTTGTCCAACCTTGCCTTCATGTATGGAGATAATAAAGAGTGCAATGCTTCTCTAAGCTAGGGACATAAAAGATTTTCAAGGTCCACTACATATACGATCTATGATGGGTTGTAGCATGGGAGGTTTCATTTTAAGGTTGACCACTTCTCCAGTTCCGCTTGTCCAACCTCAGATCCATTGAAGAATGGAGAATAAAGGTGTACCAACTCTCCAAAATAGGCAAGAAAATCTCTATAAAACTCATGAATTGTTAATATATGCTATGTTGTGGAGTTTTGTTTGAAGGTCAACTCCTCATCCAAGCTACAATCCATTGAAGCATGGAAATAAGTAAGATATATCTATAGTCCAAGATAGGATCCATTGAAACATAGAGAGAATCAAGGTCCACCACTTGTCCAAGCTATGCATGGGTAATTGATATAAGGACCACTACGTTTTCACCTATACTATGCTCTATCATGGATGGTTTCATATACCACCAATTTTCCAACCTATTTAGTAGGTTGTATTATGGGGGTTTGGTTTCAAGGTACTTCACTTGTCTAAGGTGGGTTCCATTGAACCATGGAGAGAAACAATGTCTACCACTTGTCCGAAATATGCTCCTTTAAAACATAAAAGCAAGGTCCACCACTTGTCCAAGCTAATGTTTCTCTCCATTGAAGCATGGAGAGAAACAAGGTCTACCACCTGTCCAAAATATGCTCCATTGAAACATAAAAGCAAGGTCCACCACTTGTCCAAGCTAATATAACAAATGGGTGTTGGTTACAAGGTGTACCACACTTGTCTAAACTAGTCTCCATGCAAGGTCCACCACATGTCCAAGCTATATGATCTTGGTTTGAAGGTCTACCACACCTCTTGAAATTAGGATCCATGTAAGGTCCACCTTTTGTCACGCTATGCCTTTAGTGAGTACTAAAACTAAGTAAATTGCAGTACTTAAATACCTTTCCAAGCTCATTAAGATTTTGGTCTCTAAGGCCACCACCACATGTCTAATCTATTCTCTAATTGATTACTTATGCTAGTTCTCAAAGTCCAAACATAAGCTCCCTTCTAGCAAGGTTAGTTTAAATTTAGGCTCCAGCACCTGTCTAAGCTAGGTTCAATTTATGAAGCATCACCATTTAACCATGCTACGATCTAATGTATCATATCAAGGGGGTATTGATAAAAGGTCCAAAACTTATTGAGTTCAAGCTCTTAACACTAGGTTGGTAATGGGACACTTTTATGTCCTGGGACACTTTTATGTCCAGTTAAGTGACCATTTTCCTTGAATTATGTCAAGAGTTTCAAAATGGATTTTGAGGTGCTATCTGTCTATAAAGTTGTCTCATGAGCTGAAAAAAACTCCACATTTTTTTGGAATATCAATTCCATCTTTAACTTTGTCCTTGCACAACATTTCACAACCTAAACTGTGTGAAAAAACGGGTCCTGTTTTTGGCTTTTTTCAACTTTTTGCAACTATACCACTCTATAATTCATGTTTGTGAGGTCTATAATGCTAGAGAACTATCTTTAGTAGTCCTCAACATGTCCTGATGCTTCTAGGGAGAAATAAATGTTAAAGTTGTAAGTTATGACCAAATTACAAAAATTGTCAAATCCTGTTTTTTAGCCAATTTTAGCTCTTCTATGATTTTTTTGGTGGCTTTCATGATATCCAAATGCAGTTTTGATTTTATATGTCGCATATTGTAACATAAAGCTAATATTCCTTGAGTTTTGGGGCACCTAATACCCTATTTTGCATAGTAGACAACGATGGCTGATTTTTCCAATTATAGAAGAAAACGAAACATTCTAGTATATCAAGTATAGCTTTTTCAATATTGTTAGTTTCTTGTGACAACTACATGCATTTTGTAGTTAGTAACCATATCTAGTCATAAGGATCAAATTTGGCTAGATATTGAATACTTTCTATGGGATTCTACAACTCATAATGTTCAACCCAGTTTTTTCATGTTTGCTGTTTTGATGAAAATGTACTGGTCCATAAACTTTGGAGGCTTGGTGTGACCAAAAGATGAGAAATTTTACAAGTTTCTTATTTTTTCCATGTGTAGTAGGCCTTGAACTATAACCTCATGAAAGGATTTTACAAAATGAGTGGATCTACTATGGTTTTGGAGGTTTTTTTCAAAACCCTGAAAGGACACTTTTATGTCCTGTTAGGTTACCAACCTAGTGTTAAGTAATTAAGTCTTTGTGAGTATTAAATGTTATAGTTTTAGTCTAAAGATCCACCATTCAAAAACTCAAGTAATTTATTATTTACATTCAAACCTTGAATGCTTGAGATAAAAAATACAAACTCAATCAATACTATATAAAGCAAAATCTAACATTAAGAGTATCAAATCAGTAACAAGAAACACTAACATGCACAAGAAACTCAAAACATACGTGTCTCCATTTCCAAAAAGTCCTCCATTGACAGAGGATGTTGTTGTTGTTATTCTTCTTGTCTTTGTGGAGAGCACTCCTCTGTAACAGGCACAATGTCATCTGATTGTGAAGTGGATTGTTGAAGTCCAGCCCATTTTTCTATATCTTCATGAGACTTAGCAAAGTCTAGCAGCATGGTGTTAAGGCGGTTACGCCGCTAGCGGAAGCTAAATAGCGAGAACTCAACCAACAACAGAATTTGTCAGACGAGGACGGAGCTTGACCCGCAGGCGCATGGAAACAACTAGGTGGGTGTCAAATCACCTACTCGACCTTCTAATGACAATCACTACTAAGGAAATCAAATCTAAGTTCTAAAATACGCAAGTGACTGAAATCCGTACTACGAACGAATGCTATACGAAACAAGATTTAGAATCATTGAATCGATCTCAAACTCAAGGGGAAGTCTATACACTAGGTAAGAACAACACTCTAAAGACTTGAACTGCAAAATCAACCTATAATCACTCCGTGCGGTAAACGCGTATGAAGACAGGCCGAAAAATACAGGTGACCGAAACTTGACCCCGATGGTACTAATGCGTAGCTCTACTCGTTGTGGTTCTATAGATATGCTGCACGCTCTATTCGGACACACGAGTTGGAAGAAAACTCACACCGAAGCTCGTAGGAACTTACCACACATAGAAGCCGATAGCGCGCACTCTTGGTATCAGTGCGTAGCTCTCGCCGTTGCTAACACAATGGCGGTGTCGCTTCTCCAATGGCGGCTCCGTAGCTCGCGTAGCAAGTAGATAAGACTCTCTCTCTCTCTCTCTCTCTCTCTCTCTCACTCTCTCTCAGACACAGTCACGGCGCTCAAAAACTCACTTTGATTAAAAACTGAATCCTCTTTAGGTTACAAAACTTTGGCTTATATACCTCAGCCTTGGAGGTGAGATCATCTCTAACTAATTACATCGGCAAGTGAAATTACTTCGAGATTACAAGCTGGAAACCCAATTGAGTCCCGTTACTTAATGAATGGCTCAATTCAAAATCAATGTCGGAAAGACATTTATTACAATCAATGGTTACAAAAATGATGAGTGTGAGCAAAAATGTGGGTGTGATCCTCTGCTGGCTCAACACTCCCCCCCTCCGCGTTCATGTCGTCCCTGACATGACTTTTATGCTTGGTCAATAAAGTCCTGTCGTCTTGAGCATCTGCAAATGTGATTCGTATCGTAGGTTGCCGATGGTCAAGGTTGGGCCGAATATTTTGCTTTCGTGGGTGAAAAAGCCGGTGTAGAAAGCTTCTTCTAATGTTTGCATGTGGAAGCTAGGCAAAAACATAATCCTCTGGTATAGGAGGTGCAACACTTTTGGAGAAGGCTGCAATGAAAGATCATACATCATATCAGTCACTGTGTTGGCCGTCGATAGTAGACTCGAGGTCGTGGCTTTATCTGGCGCGAACACTTCAATGCAAGCTAAGAGAGTCCTGCAAATTTTCTTGAGCATCTGACACGAAAGGTCAGGAGAGCCAGTAATGAGCTTGATGGTGCCCGTTAGGGTTTTCACCATGTAGGCTTTACCTATTCTCTCTCCCGCCTTTGGTCCTGGCATCCTGGGGTAATTAAGCCAATTTGGCTTCTTTTCTGCAATCCTGCCATGCTCTTTCCAGCTTCTGACTCTTGGCACCGGGCAGAAGGTTGCATCCTTCCGAATCTCCTTTGGTGCCTCTACCAAGTAGATGAGGTAGGCTGGGTATTTGTTCAGCCAACCTTTCCTCCATCTAGGCTGCGAATCTACAATCTTCTTTGATTGTTCCTCTTTTGTGATGTCGCCTTCATAAAGAGCGACATACTGCTCCTCCTCTATTCTCTTTTTCGTTTTTATCACTTCAAACTTCATCAAAGGGAAAGGCAGGCTGGGTTGCATCCAGTCTTCATGGAGCACTTTTGTGTCTAATCCCTGAAGTCTAATGGAGATTAGGAGTCTCCTCTCCCATTCCATTTTCGCCTTGGCACTCTCCTCTGTTGCCAATGATCCCTCCGCAATGTGCAACCTTTGCACTTGCTCTAATCTTAGCTCTCTTTGTAAGCTTCGGACCTGGTCTTCCAGAGCTGGTACAAGAGCTCCCTCTTGTTCGGTTCCTGCTCTGCTAGCTCTAGGGGTAGTCCTGAGTCTAGTGATTGTTCTTTCTTGGAGCTCGACTCTTTCCCTTAGCTCAATGAGCTCATCTTTAGCCGCCTCCAAGTCGTCTTCCATCCGCTCCCTTGCTTCCTGTGCACTTGTTACTTCTCTTGAAGCCTCGGCTAGCTGGAGTATCAAGCCATCTCTCTCGTTTTCCGCATCGTAGAGTGATGCTTTATGACTTTCAGATTCAGTCATAGAATCCTCTAATTTCCTCTGCAACTCGGCTTCCCTTTGTTTGGCTGTCTCAATCTCCACTTCCTTTGCCTTGGATCTTTCTTTGATCTTGTTGAGCAGTTCATGCACCATGTGCATGTCTTTTTCATCTTCATCTGTCAACTCTAAAGCTTTTTTGGCCACCACCTCCACTGGCTTCGGCTCTTCTAGTACGTTCTGCTCTTCTAGTTTTTCATCACTTTCTTTTGTACTCTTTGTATTTTCCTCTGTCCCTCTCCGATCATCTCGTTTTTGTAGGGTGATCCCATAAACCGCCTCAAGGGCCTCTTCTTCAGTGTACCCTATCGCTACCAGATCCTCATAATCGTTTTTCTTTTGCTGAATTGGATCTATCTTCTTTTCCTTGGTCCCGGCCTCCGGATTTTCCATACCAGCCGTGTACATCTCTACTGTGGTCTCTTCCACAATGATTTCCGTCTTCTTTGGGCTGGGTACATCAGTAAAGGAGGGCTGATTGTCCTCAGTCATCTTGGCTTTCTCTTTGTTTGCTTGCCCGTCTTTCTCTTGAGGTTCAGTAGACTCATCTACTTTCTTCTTCCCCTTGTCGTCCTTTTTCAGCTCAGCTTTTAAAAGCTGTACTTCCTCTTCAGTGTATGGCTCGACAGGTTGCTGCTCCAGTATAGCCTCTGACTCCTCATAAGCTCTAATATATTGATCATATTGATCAACATGTGGCCTGGCTGAGCTCGTTCCGACTTTAGTGGGGTCTGGCACCCACTTTTCTTCAAAGTCCCCCTTTAGAGCTCTTTCCGCTCTAAACTGCTCCACCAGTCTTTCCATTCTTGCCGCTTTCTGACTTTTGGTTTGCTTGGGAGCAACCTTCTTCTTTGCTTTCTTCATAATCGGCTCATCCACATTCTCTTCAGGTTCTGAAACTATTTCTAGTTTCCTGCGTGCTCTTGTGGATGCCCTCTTGGATACTTCAGGTTGTTCTTCCTCCTCATCGGCTTCTCTAAGCCACTCATTCTGGGAGGGAACCTTTGGCCATTGATCTCTGGCTCCAATAGCTTCATAAGCTATTCTTGTCAGAACTTCAGCTCCTCCCATATACTTTGGCTTCTCGTTGTGCATGGCAATTACTTGCTCGTGGATGTGTTGAGCGTAATTCACCTCTTTTGGCATATTGCTCTTCAATGCCCATGTGATGGTAGTTGCAATGGCATGGGGTGATGTTGTATACTTTTGCGGTCTTTTACTGCAAATATGGAGAAACTGGTTGTACAGTCGGCAAAGGGTTGCCGCTCTTTGGTCTGCCATATCTCCATAAGTTGCATTCTGTTTCTTGGACCCATAAACCTCTATAGCCTCCCTTCTTTCCCTGACAGAGCTCCCTTTGTTGTTCAGCTTCAATGCATCTACAATGAGCTGTGGAGTGATCTGTACCTCTACTTTCTCTCCATCTATTGCTGTCAATGTGGCTTTCTCATCCTTCTGAATGGAGGTTGCCAACTCATACACTCTTCTTGTATCTACACCTGATGGTCTCGAAGTGAAGAATCTGTGCAAGTCTGCCCTTTCCAGGTACCTGCTGATGTTCTCTGACCTGCTATAATCCACCAACTCTTGTGGGATCATCGGTATATCCACCGCTTGCCCTTGAGGATCTCTGAAATTCCCCTGGTAGATCTTTATTCCCTCTTGTTCCAGTACTGCTTCCTCCACCCAAGTTTTGGTTGGCTTGAGGGTTTCTGCTGGAATGTCAAAGGGTTCTGCTTCTGCAAGAGCATCTTTGATTGTCGGTCTTTTTCTCTTCGTTGCCGATAACTTGGCGGAATCCATGGATCCTGTAACTCCCATTTCAGAAGTTAGCGTCTTTTTAGTACTGAAGGCCGAAATGAAGCTTTTAACTATTCAAATGACTTGAAAATTGAAACATGAGCTATTTAGGGCCTAAGGATGCAGGGTAGGTGAAAAAATATGCAAACTGGGCTCAGAATCATGCTGGAGACATCATACGCGTATGATGTCTTTTGTGTCAAAATGATTTCTTATTGGTTGTGCTTGTAGCTGATAGTGTATACATGAGTATCATATGCTTGGATTTGAGTTTGGATCCCATTTGGTCAAGTTTTGGCCAATTTAGTCCAGATCAGGCTCTTGGCAAAATTTTGAAAGGGAATTGGATTTTATGATCCAAATTGGATAAAACTTGGTGGTTCACCTTCAAATGGCATGTAGATCACTTCTGTTTGGTGGTTGAAGCCCTGAGGTGCCAAAATCACATAGTGAGACATCATACGCGTATGATGTCTTTTAGTGTATTTTTGGACCAAATTTCTCTATAAGCTTGGATATGGCTTTAGATAGGCTTATTCAGTGGATTTATGAATTTTGGATAGATTTTGGGCTAAAAATGGCTCTGGAGACATCATACGCGTATGATGTCTTTTTCATCAATTTTTCATGGGATTGATTCTGTGGACTCCCCATGTACTAGTGAAGGACTGTCTCTACTCAAATCTTGGTTTGGACTTGAGTATGTTGGATTTGGGCTAAAATAGGCTTTGGATGAAGGATTTTCCCTCAATAAGGCTAATGGGGTGATCCACTTGACCAAATGGTTCCAAACTTCATATGTAGCATGTATTAGATATATATAATGGATGTATGATGACAAATGAGCAGTTTTGGCTCTGTAAGTGCAAATAGACATCATACGCGTATGATGTCTTTTGTGTCAAAATGGTGCTTTTTGGTTCCAGATAGCTTGTAGATGTGTTAATCAACAATCCTACAAAGTTTCAATGAGTTTGGAGTTATTTTGACAAAATTAGGACCAAAAATCAATTTTATGGCCTACCTTGCGTCTTTTTGGTTTTCCTTGGGTTTTGTAACTCCAATTCTCATGATACTTGGTTCATAGGATGTGATTAACATGTGGAATGAGGCTATGCACTCAAATGTTGAAATGGATGTGAAAATCATGCTGTGAGACATCATACGCGTATGATGTCTTTTCTTGAAATGCTGGTCTTTTTGTGCAAAGAATGCTTTGTGCTAGTGCCCTAAGCCATGCTAACTAGTTTTCAACTTAAAAAGTCATTAGTTTAGCTAAAAAGCCCCCTTTAGGCATTTCAGTCTCCGAAGTCGTCTTTTTGCCTTGGTGTTGAATTTCTTCAACTTTTCTTCTCGAGAGTTGCATTTCCAGCTCATTGGATATGTTGTGAAGCCACCTATTTGGTTGAACTTGACTTTGGCTCCCCGTTCTCCATCTTTCTCCATTTGGTTGCCCGAAAGCGTCTTTTTCACCATCGGTAAGTGAATCAGCTTTCTTTTGGGTTTTGCTTGCAAACATAAGTCATCCATGTATATTTGAAGCTGCTTGTGAAGTTTCATGTCATTTGGTCGTCAATTTTAGCCGTTATGCCAAAATGACGCTTTGTGTGTCCGCCGCCAAATCGGTTGTTCCGACCTACTTTTGGTGATCCAAACCCGGAGATACTCCATGGTTGCATTGCCCTCGATGTTGTTAAGCTTCCTGAGAAGTTTTGTGTCGTTTCGACAACTTTTTTCTGTTTGCCTCTTGCAGGCTCTGTTGACCTAGGGTTTTTCAAGTCGTTCTTTCTCGAGCTTTGAGTGTTAGAAACCCATCTTCTATGTTAGGGTAACCCACCTCTAAGTTCTTGCAAGGTTTGGTTAGGCGGTTGTGCCCCTACCTAGCGTTCCTCCCCATTCCCCGTATCCTCTTGTTTCTTGGTTTTGGTCAGTTTTCGCGACAAAAGTTAACGATAAGCATCAAAATCTTATGGCAACGAGTCTACCTCTCATGTCTGGTGTCCTCTGAGCTCTCGTAGCAGTCGTAGAATGCGGTAGAAGGTCGGATGCTCCTGTGTGCTCTTTGCTCTCTCCAAGAAGGTAATAGTGGAAATGAGCTTGAAAGTGATGTGAAAAATACTTAACTTCGGACTTCCCGGATCACTTGTTACCAAATTTGACATGTGCTCCTCACTCGTCGTGAAATGCACTTTAGGATTTGAAATTTCTCAATTTGGACTCCGTTTGACCTGTTTCTGAGAAATCTGTCCACTTTGCCAAAATTCTGTCATTTCGGGCTTTCCGCGACTTTTCCCAAATTGTACCCAATTTTTACCATGGGTTGCCCTTGTCATTAGGATCATCACCGTCTATTCTTTTCTTTTTTCCGATCTCACTTCACCTGTTTTTTTATTTTTCTTTTACTTTTATTAAGAAAATCATAAAAAATAAAGGAAAATAGCAAATTGAAGCCAAAAAATTCCAAACATACACGATAAATAGCTGGTAACCTTGTATATATGAATATACACTTATTTGTGATTTCTGGACTTGGATTACCACTTTTTTTCACTTTTTTGCTCCAAAAACACTCTTATTTAGTGATATTTACACGTCTAGAGACCCAAATTCATCATTTGATCTCTTCTTATTGCAAAACAAGGTATATAAAGGCATAAATATTATCAATATCCGCAATCAAACATAAAAATTGCAAAATCATGTAAGACATTGCCCTTGTAATATAATTTTTGTTTTTCTTTGTTTTTGGCGCTTGTAGCTGCTTTGTAACTCATGTATACCTGTATACCTCCCCCCCTCCTAGTCTGAGTCCTCCCGGACGACTATGAAGTGTCTATGGGCGAAGCATTGTAGTTGTTTTGGTCATAAGTTCCCAATGCAATTGCAGAGCGATGATACAACAGCCTTTCCAATAAAGCTGCTCTTTCTTTGATTGAAGGATTGGTGGTTGGGTTTTGGGTTGGTTTTGGCACTTCGGTAGTAGAATCAGTAGATGGATTCATCTTTACCTTGTTGTTCTTTTGCACAATCCAAATCTGCTTCCGCTTCGCTTGTGCTTGCCACAAACTCTTTGCGACCCAAACCTGCTTTGTCCTTTGTGGTGATTTCCTCGCCTTGAAATACCTAGGAGTTTCCGTTGATTGTAATGAAGGGAGTTCCTGTTTAAAAATCTTTGAGATCCAAATTTGCTTGCTATAGCTTTGTGCCGTCATGAACTTCTTTGGAATCCAGATCTGTTTCACTGTCCTTGATTGTCTGGTATTGAAGACTCTGTTTTCCACCTTTGTGTTCTCTGGCACAACCTTTTTTGGTCTCCATACCAACTTTGACTCCGTTTTTTCCCAAGGTTGAGCTGTTATATTATTGCTTGTCTTCCTTATCCACTGTTGAGAATTCCTCGTCGAAGAGTAATCCGGTTGTAAAGAAACTTTTGGTCGCCATTGCTTCTTCTTTTGTTCGGGTTGTTGTTTACCTTTGTCTTTGGATTCGTCCTTTGGAGTCGGATCTGCTCCTTTGGTGAACTTAACTGATTGACTTTCACCTTCGTATTTGATAAGCACTGATTTAGAACTCCAGTCAATCATTGCATTGTATTGTTTCTGCCATGGTTGTCCTAGCAATAATGGATGTTGTGTAGCTTGGTCTTCAACCACGTGAAACATATGAGGATACACATATTGGTTAATCTGTATATGTAAAACTGTGCATCCGACAGTTTTGATTGAATTCTCAGAGTAACTCTTTAACTCTTGCTTGGCAGTTTGTTGTTTAGTGTCATTTGTCAATTGTCTATACAAACTGAGTGAAAGTAGGTTAGCTTGAGCTCCTGAATCCAATAGTGCTCTGGCTTTGATTTGGTTGGTTCCTACTTTGCATTCAATGATGGGTTCTTCTTTGTCATTATCGATTTCTGTTATACTGACTGCGTTTATTCGTATTGCTCCTTCATTGCGCTGTTTCTGACGCAATAGTCTTCTTTTCTCCATTTTTTTCTTCGCCTCGGCTTGCGCTTCCTCCACAATCTTTTTCTTTTTCTGGACACGCAGCTTTTCTTGATGTATTTTGAGAAGCATGTCTTGGGTTAGCGGCAAAAGATATTTTTTCACTCTGCATCCACTAATCCAATTGGGCATTTCTTCTCCGTCTAATGTAGCAAGCTTGACGGCTCCACTTGGTGATAGATCTTTAATCACCAGAGGTCCCATCCCTCGCTTTTTAAGCTTCTTAGCATGCTGTTTCAGAGTGTAAACGAGGACATAGTCCCCAACCTTAAACTCTTTAGTCCGCACATGCTTATCAAAAAATTCCTTTTGTCGCCTTTTTTGAGCATAGATAGAAGCTACTGCTTTTAGGCGAAGCTCATCTAGCTTTTCCAGGTCATCTATTCTATCAGAAAGCTCGTGCCCTGTCCACTCTAGATTCTTAGCCACCCTTAATGTTGAAATCAAGAATTCTATTGGTAAGATAGCATTTAGCCCAAAAACCATGTTATATGGGGTCGTTCCTATTGATGTTTTATATGCTACCCTATATGCCCATAATGTTGAATGCAACTTGTTGTCCCAGTCAGTTCTCGACTCAGATACAATCTTCGTAAGGACCGTGCATATGGTTTTGTTTGTTGCCTTAGCTTGTCCGTTTGCTTGTGGATGATATGGGGCTGATTTCCTATGGATTACCATGAATTCATCTAGAAGGGTCTCTATCACTTCATTTATAAAATGTGTGCCTCGATCACTCACAATTTCTATTGGCAATCCATATCGTACAAAGACGTATTCATATAGAAATTGTGCCGTGGTCCTGGCATCTACTTTTTGAGTTGCCTTTGCCTTTGCTTCGACCCACTTTGTTAGATAGTCTGTAGCCACAATGATGTATTGTGCATGAGTCTTATATGCAGGAGGTGAAATGGGTCCGACATAATCAATCCCCCATTTTGCAAAAGCTCTTGCCCCCATCATTGGTCTAAGCGGCATATCATCTCTTTTAAGTGGTACTTTGGTCCGCTGACAGTCATTACACCGTTTAACGTATTCCTCAGCGTCCATATGTAATGTTGGCCACCATATTCCTGCGGCTAAGACAAGTTTTGCTGTCTTATCACCTGAGAAATGGCCTCCACCTACTCCTCCATGAGCTTGCTCTAGGATTATCACATACTCAGACTCTGATGCGCAAATCCTAAGCTGGTTGTCTTTACATCTCTTATAGAGTTAATCTCCTATTAAAGAGTAATCTCTAGCTTCTGTCTCTACAGATTTCTGACGAGCTTTTGACGTTCCTTCTGGGAAAGTTCTATTTGTGAGATATTCAACAATATACTGACTCCATTCTGGAGCGATCGTTATCTGATATAATGTCGAATACTCTGCTGGAGGTTTTGATGAACATACAATACATACAGTGACATACTCATGTACACTTTCTTTCATTCCTGGCCAATAGACTCCCAATTGTAACAAATTTCTATATGTGTTCCTTCTTGAACAATGAAATGCACATTCCTGAACATGTGCTTCGCACAGATATATATTATATTCCTCAGGATTGATGCACAATCGTAAAATATGATCATTTCCCAATTGATACAACCTTCCTGCAATCAATTGAAGATTCTTGGATTGCTGAATAGCAATATATTTCTGGTTGTATTCTCTTCTATCAAACTCTCCTCCATAGGTTAATAGATTAACGACATTTTGAGACCACTTCGGTATCATTTCTATGTTGAACAAGTACGCGTCTGGCATGTCTTCATCTACTCCTATAGGGTCTTCTCCATTCGTCAATCGCAAAAGATGATCAGCTCTAAGATGTGTTTTTCCTTTCTTTACTACTACCGTGAAGTCGAATTCCAGTAAGATAATGAACCATCTCACTATTCTCCCGGTATTGCATGGTTTATTCACTAGGTAGAGCAAGGCTTGGTGATCCGTAAAAAACACAAACTTGTTGGCTAGAAGATAATGCCGAAACTTTTTCACAGCATATATCATTCCTAATCTCTCTTGCTCTGTTGTGGTGTAATTCTTCTCTGCATTGTTGAGCTGTCGACTGGCGTAACAGATAGGAAAATCCATGTTTCCTTCTTCTGGCTGAGCCAGAATGCATCCTATTGCATATGCCGAAGCATCTATGTGCACATGGAATATCTTCTCCCAATCTGGTGATTTCAAGACTGGAGCAGTAATGAGTGCCTCTTTCAATTTCTTGAACGATTCCTCACACTCCTCTGTCCATTCAAAGTTCACTATTAGCCTGTAAAGTGGTTGGCCTATTATAGCGTACATGTAAATGAATCGTCTATAATATCCGCAATGTCCCATAAAGCTCTGCACTTGTTTCGCATTGGTTGGTCTAGGCATATCCACTATAACTTTTATCTTCTCTAAATTCGTGGATATTCCGTTTTGTGAGACAATATGTCCCAGAATTCTGCCCTGTCGGACCATAAACACACATTTCTCAGGATTGAGACAAATGCGATATGTCCTACATTTCTCAAATACTTTTCTTATGTGTTCTAGATGCTCATCTCTCAGAAGAGAATGTACACATAAGTCATCCATGTATATTTCTAGAAACAACCTTAAGTATTCTTTGAAAGCATGCGTCATCAGCCTCTGGAGGGTTACGAACGGGATTACCGCAGTTTGCGCAACCAAATAGGCCTGACTCGATTATGATTGATGAGGAAAATCATGTGCAATCACTTGACTTAGATGGACACGAGTCTGTGATCAGGTACCGATTAACGAATTAGGGCAGTATTTTGAAGGCGACGAGTCTAATGCGACCCTACCCATCACTACCAAGGGATTAACTATAAAGGGAATTCTTGATGGTGGTGCGGGAGTTAGCATCGTTACAAAAGATTGTTGGGAATCCATGGGAAAACCCCGCCTCAGTGTTACTAACATTGTGGTAAAGATGGCAAATGGTACCATAGCCAAACCTATGGGGATGCTCAAGGATCTTAAGATCAAAGTTCTAGGACACAAGGTACGACATACGTTCATTGTAATGGATTTTTCTAAACACCTTATGTCATATGAAATGATTTTAGGACGACCATTCATGAGGGAAGCACAAATGGTTCATGATTGGTCTAAAAATCATGTCTATTTGCAATTCCAAGACTCTGTCCTTAGAGTGGATTTGGTGACTGGTAAGGTACACCCCTTAGGGAGTAAAACCATTATTGATCACCGCTCTGACACCACAGTTCACTCGGCCCCATTACAATATTGTTACACTTGTAAGAAGGATACAGACATTGGCCAAGATTCTCCTTATATGGATATCCTACCTGGGATGACTGAGTCGGACAATGTGGATTGGGTACACCTAGCATCAACCATAGACACTTGGGGAAACAGGGGGACGACCTGGGTAACACCTGAGGGGGATGAAATGCCTGTACCCTTAAATATGCTACAAGCAATGCATATCGCTTCTGACAAGACTCATCCTAATGTAACGAAGAAAACATACAAGTGGGTCCCTAAAACCTCTATAGTGAGCATGGTTGATGCAAAAAAACGGAAACCTAGTAAGAACCGTACCACTCACTCCAAGAAATGTAAAGAAACGCTGCGTTGGATTCCTAAACGACTATTGGAAGCCCAAGGATACTATGAAGGAAATGATCAAATCTGGGTACCCAAACGTAAAGTGTACTCTTACCTGTCACCTGGCCCATGTAAACCCAATCCTGTGGCTCCAAAACAAATTGAAAATCGCGGAAAGGAAAAAATCATGGAATGTTACACACCCGTTCTAGAGCTAGTTTGGGTACCAAAGAAAGAACGATTTGTTCCACCTAGCTCAGGAAGGGGGGAGTCCCATGAAGCTTCTAGCTCCTCATGTAATACATCCATAGAGGTAAAAGCTTCTACACAGCCTCCATCTATAGTAGTGGACCTCCATGAAGCTACAAAAGAATCCACACCTCCCAGTGTTCAAGAATCACCTAATGAACCACTTCAAGTTCGATCCTGGGAGAGTACCTTACCACCCTTGCAACTAGATGAAACACATAGGGCGGTCGAAAACTATTGGTTAAAACCTTCACCCATAACAACTTGGAACAATTGGTTTCAAAGGGTGACAAGCTCATTTCAAACGGTATGATCTACCCAAGGAAGGGGGGAGTGTTTGTGGACATCCATTATTCATTTGTTCCCCTCTCAACCTTTCTCCCTGACCTCTTAATCTCCAATCTTAGGGAATGTACATATAAAGATTTATACTCACAAAACAAAAAAATAAAGAGCAAGATCAATTAGCAAACGAGTATGCACATAAAAGTCAAAACATTGACTCATACCTACACATGTCACATCTGGTACAGTGAAACAGAAACCTATGCCATAAAACACCTTTGATCCTCATCACTTGAGTGATGGAGGGTAGGTAAGATTAGTACGATAGGAGTGGTTCTGTTTTAGAGTTGAGTGATTAGCGAAGTTCTCTTTTCCCACTGATGTGCCTCCTAGAGGTATTGTTTTTGTTTCCTAGTGTGTACAGGAGCGTGTTGCTATTGATAGGATTTGGACCTTCATGGAACCTTCAAATCAAGCACGACTATCAACACAAACAGGTGTTTCTTGTCCATTAGCATTGCCGTTATCTTTTTGCATCTATGATTGTCTGCTTTGATTGTGATTGGTAGCATAATATTCAGTGCATTTCCTTAGTATCAAACATTTAATTCAATGTAATGTTTTGTCATAATCACTTGTCTAGGTTTAAAAATCAAGCAGTCCGACTAAGCTAGTTTGACCAAGCTAGATATTAGAAATCTTCTCTTAATACCATGGGGAATGCCTTCCTAATAAGCAATGGTTACTTAGGTTCTTAATCCGATTTAGGCAGCATTGTATGAAATGTACTAGGGCTTTCTAGTGGGCTTAACCCTATTGACCTTTAGCTTAAGTATTATAAAGGGAGTTTACTAATGTGATGAGCCTGGGGAGGGTAACAGTGTTATATGACCCCCCAAAGTTACAAAATTAAAATGCTGAAAATGAACAAACAAAAAATCAAAGTGCCACAATGTAAAATTTTAAGCTGGAAGAGAAATCTCAGCTTGATTTGGTACTTCACTCACATGTATCGCCTATGGTACTAGAGCCCTAGAGGTTCCCAGTGTGGGCGCTTTTCCTTGAAAAGCAAAAAACCCAAGGCATACAAAATAAGCACACACATCATAATTGAATCAATGTGAAAAGACTTTGGGGGGTGAAAGAAAAAGTAATTAGTCAGGCGATGATTTCATGAGAAATTCCTTTTATGGTAGCTTAACTACAAGGTTTTCTAGATATAGCCTCTAGTCAGCCCTCGAACATGAATACTTGGCTCTCGCGATTAAACAACTTAATTGACCACTGAAAATTAAGAAGCTTACCCATGGTATTAATATTCGATCTCTAGTGCTTTTCGACCGTCAAATTAGCGACCCCAGACTTGTTTAATTTTCTACCTTTACATCTGTTTATGCATTTGATTACATTGCAATTTAATGTTCATTGCTAACAAATTGTTTGAAATTCTTTGACCAATCAATTTTTCTACCAAAAACTGCATATGCTTTTTAAGAGAATGCCATTACTGTGCCAATGTTGTTTGATTTTGCAGTGACTGAAGAAGGCTAAGGACATTCATCTCAAATGCTCTTCCACCTTGACGAACCAGCTTCAACTCAATAGCTTCCGAGGACGGAATCTACATCAGGAAGGGGGGCATGTTAACCCTCACGGCTCACGGACACCTTTTGATCTATAAACGTTGTATTATTTAGAGTCAGGTACCGGGCTTGTCGGACCAATAGGAAAAGGGTAAGAGTGATCGCCAATGAGAGGCGCACTTTAACTTGGACATTCAAGGGATTAGTTGGTTAAGCATGGGCGCCCAAGTGTGAATGGGGTGAGCTCCTATAAAAGCCAACTAAACCTAATTTTTACTCATTCTCTCATTTGTGCAATAGAAGAGTGCTCTTGCTCCATCTCCATCTTCTTCTTCTTCACCTCCTTGTGTGTGTGTGTGAGAGAGAGAGAGAGAGAGGGAGAGTGTGTGTGCGATCGAGCATTACGAAGGCACGACGGCGGCGAAGCGGTTGAGCGCGGCACGACTGCAGCTTCTTCTTCATCGCGGCGAGGAATCCACCACGAAGGCGAGCGTAGAGCGGTGAGTGACACACCCTTTGTTCTCTTGAGCTTGCTAGTTGAGGCTTGTTGTGTTCTTGGAGCCGTTTGTGGCTCGCACACGGTGTATTGGCAAGTCCCTTGCTTCGACAGTGCGGCAAGGAGCGCACACATGGTTGTTGTTTGAACATTCTTTTTAGTGGTAGTCTCGCTCGCTACGGAGGAAGAGCTACTGGATGCAAAATCTGTATCCGCTGACACCTCTCCATAAACCGTACAGTTATCCACTAAGTACAATGCTTCTCTCGTCACTTGCTCGAAACTTGTACAAGCTTTCAAGTGCAAGTCCTTCTTGAGAGTGTCGTTCCTCAGTCCCTCAATAAAGAGAACAGATAGTCTGTCATCTTGTGGTCGTTCACGTACTGGACATCTCTCAATGTATTGTTTGAAGCGAAGTGAAGCTTCCTTCACTTTTTCGTGTTCTCTCTGTTTAAAAGCATATATTTGTGAGACCGTATTGTGCTTAATCCCTCGTTTTGAGAATTCCTCAGCAAACTCTCTTAGCAAATGGTCAGTGTCATGGAATCCCCCTATGTTCAGTGGTTGAAACCATGTCAATGCCGTACCTTCTAGAGTAAGACCAAATCCCTCGTATTGTGTATGGAAATCTGTTATCTGCTCAGCTCTTAAGACTTGCTTAAAGAGTGACACATGTGCATACGGATCTCCCGAACCACCATACTTCTTTGGCATACACTTCGCTACTTGAGATGGTCTCATACGTCTATGGTCTGCTACCAATCTCATTGCTCCTGTGTCCCGGCTAAAGCTTTCTCTAGCATCATGGACTTCATGGGTTACCCTTGTCGGTTCCCCTGCCCTGAATCTACTACTAGGAGGTAAATTTGATGGTTCCGCTTCGAACCTTGGACCTGGAGTGGTATACGTGGGGATTGGAACTGCACTACCTCGATTCGTATCCATTGACTCTCTGGAATGTAGTGATCCCATTGGTCCGGGCTTCGAGTACTAAGGTTGACTGAAAGAGTCAGCAGCGTGAGTTCTTTGTCCTCCTGTTGTCATTGGGTTTTGCCCTCCATTTGTTGGTGCTGGTCTTTGTGAGCTAGAAGTAACATAATACTGATGTAGTGGTCCCCCAAAGTATGTATATCCTTCTAATTCTTTCTTGCCCATTGTTGAGTATTGCCTGCCATACTTGTCGTAAGCGGCAATTTTCACTTCCGATCCCTCTGTGTAGGTAAAGACATAAAGTCTTTTTTGGTCTGTCAACTCTCCGGTGTAGGGTTCTTCACATCTATAATAGAGATCTTGCTCCCCATTATTATATTTGTATAGCCCCACATAGATGTTATCAGTGTTGATCCTTGTAGTTTCATTCTCTCTTCTTAACCTCGCATCAGGGAAGTTCATTATTGGTGCTTTCTCCTCAAGTTCTTCATCTACTTTGGCTTTGGTGCCCATCAATCCCCGCTTGTCCACAATGTTAGGGTTTAGGACTACCAAGAACATGGTACCCTCGTTATCTAGATATCTATCTTCGCTATAGCTCACAGGCACTAAGTCCTTGAACTCACTAGGTCTATCTTCTATCTTCACACAATAGCGGTCCATTCCATCCTTGTAGATCTTGGCACCTTGCTCATTGTCGTTCTGGTATTTTATGAACAATAGCTTCATTGTGGCAGAAGGGCTTGATGATCCTGCTGCCATATTTTTTCTGTTGTTCAGGTTCAGGTGTTCCAAGTGTTCGGTGAAAATCTCGTAAGATCTCTCCGAAGAAGTATCAGAGACACTTCCTTCAAAGATCGGCTCTAATGGTTGCACCCAACTTTGGTTTACACTTCCCTCGGATGATATGACACTTGCTGGTTCCCCTTGTTTTGGTTGGTTATTCTGGAGGTTCCTGCCCGATCTCAAATTCATCAATTCTCCTAAAGGACTTTAACTTTTCCGTCTCGGCAATTTGTTTTCCCAAGTTTTTGTGGCCAGAATTGATCCAAACTGATTGATACTTGGTCAATTGTTTAATCTTGTCAGTTGGACAACTTCTGTTTCATCAAGTGAGAATTTTGTTGCAGTTATGCTGAAAAAGACATTATACGCGTATGATGTCTTTTTTCACAGATTTAGACTATTTTGGTTATGCTCACTCTCAGTAGCCCCCTTATGCTCTTTCCACTCACAAAATTCAGTTTGAACTCTGTTTGAGCAAGTTATGGCTAATTTAGGCTTTTCTTGGCAATTTTCCGCTTTTGACTTGTTTTTTGGGTCAATTGTGATCCAAATGGGATGAAACTTGAAATATAACCTCTAGACAGCTATTACAATGGATCTGTGTTAGCAAAGTATCAAAATATGTCCAAAATTAGGTCAAAGACATTATACGCGTATGATGTCTTTTTCATCAATTTGGGTCAAAACTTGATATTTATGCTTCCAATAGTGCTTGTAACAATCTTGTCAGGTCAGATATAAAAAATAAGCAGTGGATGTGCCAAAAGACATTATACGCGTATGATGTCTTTTGTCCCAGATTTTGACTATTCTTGGTTTTAAGCCTTCTCCAATGTTTATAATTGAGTTTCAAGTGTTTTTGTCAGGTTTGAATGTAAAAACAAGATCTGAATCCAAAATTTTCTATTCTTTGCGTTTCTTGGACTCCGACTTGTCTTTTCGGGTTTCTTTGAGTGTTAATGCTCTTGTTTTAAGTTGAAATTAGGGTATAACCCCCCTTTTGAACACTCTGGTAAAGTCAAAATTTCTGTTTTGGTCTCTGTTTGGTCATTTAGACATCATACGCGTATGATGTCTAAAGTTGCAGATTTCTAGTTTTTTGGCACAGAATCCTTCCTAAAGCTTTCTCAAGTGCTCAGCAACTCCCAGATACACAGAAAATTTCTCTGACTTTTGTTTATTGCAAGTTTCACTACTAACTCGACGGTTTAGTGATCTAACATGCAATCAACCATATCAAGCAAATACTCCAATGATTATTAGCTCTAGATCAGGATCAAATGAAGTCCTACCTAAGCTATTCCTAATCATAAAATGGGTTTGGTAATTGTGACTTTAAAGATATCCACTGTCACTCACGGACTAGCAAATTCTTCTTCTATCAACAACTACTCAACACCAACAAAACAACAAACAAATCTAAGCTAAACTAAAAATACTGTCAACACGGAAGACCCAGGAATACCCCACTTCCTAGTATCTCTCGAGATCTTCGAAGTCCACCACTCCTAGATCTTTTCTAACTAAAGTATACAAAGTAGTTTATACGACTCACCTCGTAGGATTAGTCTAAGGTCACCTACTTAGGGCTCTCGTCCCCGGCAGCGGCGCCAAATGTTAAGGCGGTTACGCCGCTAGCGGAAGCTAAATAGCGAGAACTCAACCAACAACAGAATTTGTCAGATGAGGACGGAGCTTGACCCGCAGGCGCATGGAAACAACTAGGTGGGTGTCAAATCACCTACTCGACCTTCTAATGACAATCACTACTAAGGAAATCAAATCTAAGTTCTAAAATACGCAAGTGACTGAAATCCGTACTACGAACGAATGCTATACGAAACAAGATCTAGAATCATTGAATCGATCTCAAACTCAAGGGGAAGTCTATACACTAGGTAAGAACAACACCCTAAAGACTTGAACTGCAAAATCAACCTATAATCACTCCGTGCGGTAAACGCGTATGAAGACAGGCCGAAAAATACAGGTGACCGAAACTTGACCCCGATGGTACTAATGCGTAGCTCTACTCGTTGTGGTTCTATAGATATGCTGCACGCTCTATTCCGACACACGAGTTGGAAGAAAACTCACACCGAAGCTCGTAGGAACTTACCACACATAGAAGCCGATAGCGCGCACTCTTGGTATCAGTGCGTAGCTCTCGCCATTGCTAACACAATGGCGGTGTCGCTTCTCCAATGGCGGCTCCGTAGCTCGCGTAGCAAGTAGATAAGACTCTCTCTCTCTATCTCACTCTCTCTCAAACACAGTCACGGCGCTCAAAAACTCACTTTGATTAAAAACTGAATCCTCTTTAGGTTACAAAACTTTGGCTTATATACCTCAGCCTTGGAGGTGAGATCATCTCTAACTAATTACATCGGCAAGTGAAATTACTTCGAGATTACAAGCTGGAAACCCAATTGAGTCCCGTTACTTAATGAATGGCTCAATTCAAAATCAATGTCGGAAAGACATTTATTACAATCAATGGTTACAAAAATGATGAGTGTGAGCAAAAATGTGGGTGTGATCCTCTGCTGGCTCAACACATGGTCTCCACGTTTTTTGCCTTCTCCACACTATCAATTAAGCATAGAACTTCTTTTTTCTGTTGTATTCCTTCTTGTGCAACCAAGGAGCCATCACCAAAAACATCAACAAGCTTGCGGTCTTCAAAACAATATATACGAATGTAGTGCTTGACCAAAGCTCTTTTTTTGGCCTCCAAATATTGCAAATCTGACATATCGTTATCTGCTACTTGAAGAAGAGAACAATCAATTGGCATGGGATGTTCCTCTGATCTTCTTCTCAGGTCTTCAAATGCATTGCCTTGTCCCAAGAAGGCAATAACTGTTAGGAATTGAATTGCTCCTTTGCAAGGAGCTGATGGAAAGTGATGCAATGCACCATAACAATGGTAGCTCAGATTATCTCCCATGGCGTGAAAGGCACATTGCAATTTTGTGAAGTTAGTGAAATCCACAAATGCAAGAAAGACAAATCTAGGATCTGTTGACCCTCCAGCAATAGCCAAGATCCCATCCAAAGCATTGTTAAATGTCTCCTCACTCCACTTCAAATTGCCTCCAATGTTTTTTGTCATATCTAAAACACATAAGCCAATAGGCACTTTATTATTGAAGTGGCGCATAAAGTAGAGATTGCCTTCCATTTGTAGGCTCACCACATAGATTGACCATGGCAAATCTCTAGGCTCAGTTTTCTCCTTTTGAAGGTGAATTTCCCATTGCATATATTTTATTGCTCCATATGGAAAAGCCATTTTCTTTGTTCCACGCGTCAAACTAGATTTGATCCATTCCTCGCATAGCATTAAAATTGTTTTATAAACAACGTCATTGATGTTATACATTTTGACCACCTCCTCCCAGTCTTTACATGGTGAAGACTCATTCAAATTGTTGAAGCCTTCAAGAAGTGCATCTTGAATCAATTTGTCTTGCTTCAACTGCTTGATTCGATCATACATGTCAGTTGCATCACCATCCTTTGCACTCTTTGACAGTAAAATCTTCTCATCTCTAATCTCTTCTTGAATAGTCTTTACCTCTGATTCCTCAAGGCCACAAAGGTATCTAAATACAGTTGTTGGGGGTTTCTTATTCTCATCTTCTAGCTTTTCAATGATTTCTATCCAGCAATCATAAACTAAATCAGAGTACGTGACCATGTGTGCCTGTTTAGCAATCCAACTTGCTACTGCACTCATTCTTGCCAATCGAAGAAAAGCCTAAAAAGAAATAGAGAAATAATTAAACTATTGAGAAAGATTTGTTAATTAAACACTATCAAAAAGACAAAGAAAATAACTTACATCCCATCCGGCACGAGATGTATGTCCCTCTGCAATTCCACTTGCTGCCTTTGGTGGTCGTCCTCAGAAGATCCATTGACTTCGTAAATGACTCAATATTTGGCTGTAAGGTTGCTTGACATACAATGCCTGAGCCTCCTCATTTGCAATGGAAGATATAGCAGTTGCAACAAATGGAGGAGCATTCACAACAATGTGAGCCTTTCTAAATTTATACACGCTAATCAGTCTTTCAAATATCTCTTTGTTGTTTTGTTCATTGTGAAGCAAAACTTTTGCAGCATAGATTGAATGCTGCCCATCAAGAATCCAATAATGATAATCTTTAATTTTTTTCTCCTCTACCTCTTCTACTGCCAAAGGAGTCCCCTTCTTTGATTTTGCATTTCGAACAGGCATCAAATATGCACATGCTGCAGGCTTGGTCGTACTCCGTGAAAATCCAAATAACACACTTTCAGCGTGTTTTTTATCCATAAAACGTGCATTATAGTGATCAGGAGCAAGCCAACAATTTTGAATAGGGATATCAAATTCCCTATATTGGAAAGGAAAATAATTTATGTACTTATTCATTCCACCTGTATCTTTTTCTTGTGCTTTCATGCCCTTAGCTTCTAAAACATCTGGATCCACAATTCTCATCTTTGACATTGAACCCTCTGTTGATGAGGATGCCAAAGATTCCTTGTCTACATCCAAAATGGAACTAGTTCGCTTAGCTGCTACTTTTTGCACTTTTGCTTGCTTCTTTGTGGATGGTGGTCGTGAAGCTTTCACCTTTTTTTGTTGTAGTGTGGCAATGATGGAGCTTTGAAGTTGATCTGTTGTGATGTTTGGATTTGATTCTGCAAACTTCCATCCTCGAGAAAACATTGTCTCTTCTTTGTTTCTAAACATGCGCTCCAATGCATATGCTCCTGGAGATAGTTGAAATTCTAGATTCATTGGAACTAGAATGTCAATGCATTCCACCTCCGGATGACTATCAACTACAGAGACAGATGCTTCCACAACATGTCCAACATCTTCAAACAAGCTGTCATTCTCCTTTTTGGCAATAAATAGATGCACCTTATGAAATTGTGCACCCTCTATACCATGTATGTCCAAATACCATTTCCTAAGATCATTGCAAGTATAGTCAATTGAGACAGTAACCCTTGCAACCTGTTTTTTTGGAGCCATCTTTCCTGAAACAAAAAAAACCAAATGTTATTTTAGCATATACTTTTTTGTAATGAATTAAGTTTGTGTGAATACAAGGTCCACCACTTGTTCAAGTTAGATCTAAGCAAGTATACATAGTAATCTTTTAAGCTAGTAAACTAAGGGAAGGGAGAAGTAAGGTCCACCACTTGTCCAAGCTCAGCTCTAGACAACATGGAGAGATTCGAGGTCTACTAATTGTCTAATATAGGCTAGCTATATTGAAACATAGAGAGAAGCAAAGGTCCACCACTTGTCCAATCTAGGGTCCATTGAAAAGTGGAGAGAAGGATGCTCCACCATTTGTCCAAAATAGGCTCCATTGAAACATGAAGAGAAGCAATATGCACTATGTCTTCGAGATGCTAGGCTCCATTGAAATACCTTAAACCCACGATATTTTGTATATGTGGGGTTTAAATTCAAGGTCCACCACTTGTCCAACCTATTCTCCCTAGAAGCATGAGTGGTTTGGTCTCAAGATTCACCACTTTTCCACTCTATGTCATTATATTAAGAAGATCTGGGTGTTAAGGTCCACCACTTGTCCAACCTATAAGGCTATATCTAAAATGGTATTATTTACCACCACTTGGAATGCACTTGATAGGTTTTACATAGGGGTCTAGTTCCAAGGTCCACCACTTGTCCAAGCAAACTCTATTGAAACATGGAGAGAATCAAAGGTCCACCACTTGTCCAAGCTAGGCTCCATTGAAACATGGAGAGAAGGATGATCCATCATTTGTCCAAGCCAGGTTCGATTGAAACATGAAGAGAAGCAAGCTGCACCATGTTTCCAAAATGCTAGGCTCCATTGAAATATCTTAAACCCATGATATTTCGTATATGGGGGGTTTACATTCAAGGTCCACCACTTGTCCAACCTATTATCACTAGTAGCATGAGTGGTTTGGTCTCAAGATTCACCACTTTTCCACTCTATGTCATTATATTAAGAAGATCTGGGTCTTAAGGTCCACCACTTGTCCAACCTATAAGGCTATATCTTAAAGGGTATTCTTTCTGACCACTTGGAATGACCATGATAGGTTTTACATGGGGATTTGGTTCCAAGGTCCACCACTTGTCCAAGATAACTCTATTGAAACATAGAGAGAAGCAAAGGTCCACCACTTGTCCAACAAGCTAGGGTCCATCGAAACATGGAGAGGAGGATGCTCCACCATTTGTCCAAGATAGGCTCAATTGAAACATGAAGAGAAGCAACCTGCACCATGTATCCAAGATGCTAAGATCCATTGAAGTACCTTAAACCCACAATATTTTGTACATGGGGAGTTTACATTCAAGGTCCACCACTTGTCCAACCTATTATCTCTAGTAGCATGAGTGGTTTGGTCTCAAGATTCACCACTTTTCCACTCTATGTCATTACGTTAAGAAGATCTGGGTGTTAAGGTGGACCGCTTGTCCAACCTATAAGGGTATATCTTAAAGGGTATTATTTCTCACCACTTGAAATGTCCATGATATGTTTTACATGGGGGTTTGGTTCCAAGGTCCACCACTTGTCCAAGCTAACTCTATTGAAACATAGAGAGAAACAAAGGTCCATCACTTGTCCAAGCTAGGATCCATTGAAACATGGAGAGAAGGATGCTCTACCATTTGTCGAAGCTAACTCTATTGAAACATGGGGGGTTTACATTCAAGGTCCACCACTTGTCCAACCTATTAACGCTAGTAGCATGAGTTGTTTGGTCTCAAGATTCACCACTTTTTCACTCTATGTCATTATATTAAGAATATCTGGGTGTTAAGGTCCACCACTTGTCCAACCTATAACGCTATATCTTAAGGGTTATTCTTTCTCACCACTTGGAGTGACCATGATAGGTTTTACATGGGGGTTTGGTTCCAAGGTCGACCACTTGTCCAAGATAACTCTATTGAAACATAGAGAGAAGCAAAGGTCCAACACTTGTCTAAGCTAGGGTCCATTGAAACATGGAGAGAAGGATGCTCCACCATTTGTCCAAGATACGCTCCATTGAAACATGAAGAGAAGCAAACTACACCATGTCTCCAAGATGCTAAGCTCCATTGAAATACCTTAAACCCATGATATTTCGTACATGGGGGGTTACATTCAAGGTCCACCACTTGTCCAACCTATTATCTCTAGTAGCATGAGTGGTTTGGTCTCAAGATTCACCACTTTTCCACTCTATGTCATTATATTAAGAATATATGGGTGCTAAGGTCCACCACTTGGAGTTAGCATGATAGGTTTTACATGGGAGTTTGGTTACAAGGCCCACCACTTGTCCAAGCTAACTCTATTGAAACATAGAGAGAATAAAAGGTCCACCACTTGTCCAAGCTAGGCTCCATTGAAACATGGAGAGAAGGATGCTCCACCAAATTTCCAAGATAGGCTCCATTGAAACATGAAGAGAAGCAAGCTGCACCATGTCTCCAAGATGCTAGGCTCCATTGAAATACCTTAAACCCATGATATTTCATACATGGGGGGTATACATTCAAGGCCCACCACTTGTCCAACCTATTATCCTTAGTAGCATGAGTGGTTTGGTCTCAGGATTCACCACTTTTCCACTCTATGTGGTTATATTAAGAAGATCTAGGTTTTAAGGTCGACCACTTGTCCAACCTATAAGGCTAGATCTTAAAGGGTATTATTTCTCACCACTTGGAATGACCATGATATGTATTACATGGAGGTTTGGTTCCAAGGTACACCACTTGTCCAAGCTAACTCTATGGAAACATAGAGAGAAGCAAAGGTCCACCACTTATCCAACCTATTATCTCTAGTAGCATGAGTGGTTTGGTCTCAAGATTCACCACTTTTCCACTCTATGTCATTATATTAAGAATATATGGGTGCTAAGGTCCACCACTTGTCCAACCTATAAGGCTATATCTTAAACTTTATTCTTTCTCACCACTTGGAGTTAGCATGATAGGTTTTACATGGGAGTTTGGTTACAAGGTCCACCACTTGTTTAAGCTAACTCTATTGAAACATAGAGAGAAGAAAAGGTCCACCACTTGTCCAAGCTAGGCTCCATTGAAACATGGAGAGAAGGATGCTCCACCAAATTTCCAAGATAGGCTCCATTGAAACATGAAGAGAAGCAAGCTGCACCATGTCTCCAAGATGCTAGGCTCCATTGAAATACCTTAAACCCATGATATTTCGTACATGGGGGGTATACATTCAAGGTCCACCAATTGTCCAACGTATTATCCTTAGTAGCATGAGTGGTTTCAATCTCAAGATTCACCACTTTTCCACTCTATGTGGTTATATTAAGAAGATGTAGGTTTTAAGGTCGACCACTTGTCCAACCTATAAGGCTAGATCTTAAAGGGTAGTATTTGTCACCACTTGGAATGACCATGATATGTTTTACATGGGGGTTTGGTTCCAAGGTCCACCACTTGTCCAAGCTAACTCTATGGAATCATAGAGAGAAGCAAAGGTCCACCACTTGTTCAAGCTAGGCTCCATTGAGACATTTAGAGAAGGATGATCCCCCATTGGTGGAAGATAGGCTCTATCGAAACATGAAGAGAAGCAAGCTGCACCATGTCTCCAAGATGCTAGGCTTCATCGAAATACCTTAAACCTAGGATATTTTGTACATGGGGGGTTTACATTCAAGGGCCAGCTTGTCCAAGCTATTATCGCTAGTAGCATGAGTGGTTTTGTCTCAAGATTCACCACTTTTCCACTCTATGTCATTATATTAAGAATATGTGGGTGTTAAGATCCACCACTTGTCCAACCTATAAGTCTATATCTTAAAGGTTATTCTTTCTTACCACTTGGAGTGACCATGATAGGTTTTATATGGGGGTTTGGTTCCAGGCTCCACCACTATTCAAGCTAACTCTATTGAAACAGAGAGAGAAGCAAAGGTCCACCACTTGTCCAAGCTAGGCTCCATTGAAACATGGAGAGAAGGATGCTCCACCATTTGTCAAAGATAGGCTCCATTGAAACATGACGAGAAGCAAGCTGCACCATGTCTCCAAGATGCTAGGATCCATCGAAAAACATTAAACCCACGATATGTCGTAGATGAGTGGTTTACATTCAAGGTCCAACACTTGTCCAAGCTATTATTGGTAGTAGCCTGAGTGGTTTGGTCTCAAGATTCACCACTTTTCCACTCTATGTCATTATATTAACAATATGTGGGTGTTAAGGTCCACCACTTGTACAACCTATAAGGCTACATATTAAAGGTTATTCTTTCTTACCACTTGGAGTGACCATGATAGGTTTTACATGGGAGTTTGGTTCCAAGGTCCACCACTTGTCCAAGCTAACTCTATTGAATTATAGAGAGAAGCAAAGGTCCACCACTTGTCTAAGCTAGGCTCCATTGAAACATGGAGGGAAGGATGCTCCATCATTTGTCGAAGCTAACTCTATTGAAACATGGGGGGTTTACGTTCAAGGTCCACCACTTGTCCAAGCTATTACCGCTAGTAGCATGAGTGGTTTTGTCTCAAGATTCACCACTTTATCAGTCTATGTCATTATATTAAGGATATCTGGGTGTTAAGGTCCACCACTTGTCCAACCTATAAGGCTATATCTTAAAGGTTATTCTTTCTCACGACTTGGAGTGACCATGCTAGGTTTTACATTGGGGTTTGGTTCCAAGGTCCACCACTTGTCCAAGCTAACTCTATTGAAACATAGATAGAAGCAAAGGTCCACCACTTGTGCAAGCTAGGGTCCATTGAAACATGGAGAGAAGGATGCTCCACCATTTGTGCAAGATAGGCTCCATCGAAAAATGAAGAGACGCAAGCTGCACCATCTCTCCAAGATGCTAGGATTCATCGAAATACCTTAAACCCAGGATATTTTGTACATGGGGGGTTTACATTCAAGGTCCAACACTTGTCCAAGCTATTATTGGTAGTAGCATGAGTGGTTTGGTCTCAAGATTCACCACTTTTCCACTCTATGTCATTATATTAACAATATGTGGGTGTTAAGGTCCACCACTTGTCCAACCTATAAGTCTAAATCTTAAAGGTTATTCTTTCTTACCACTTGGAGTGACCATGATAGGTTTTATATGGGGGTTTGGTTCCATGCTCCACCACTATCCAAGCTAACTCTATTGAAACAGAGAGAGAAGCAAAGGTCCACCACTTGTCCAAGCTAGGCTCCATTGAAACATGGAGAGAAGGATGCTCCACCATTTGTCCAAGCTAACTCTATTGAAACATGGGGGGTTTACGTTCAAGGTCCACCACTTTTCCAAGCTATTACCGCTAGTAGCATGAGTGGTTTTGTCTCAAGATTCACCACTTTTTTACTCTATGTCATTATGTTAAGAACATTTGGGTGTTAAGGTCCACCACTTGTCCAACCTATAAGACTAAATCTGAAAGGTTATTCTTTCTCACGACTTGGAGTGACCATGATAGGTTTTACATTGGGGTTTGGTTCCAAGGTCCACCATTTGTCCAAGCTAACTCTATTGAAACATAGAGAGAAGCAAAGGTCCACCATTTGTGCAAGCTAGGGTCCATTGAAACATGGAGAGAAGGATGCTCCACCATTTGTCCAAGATAGGCTCCATTGAAACATGAAGAGAAGCAAGGTGCACCATGTCTCCAAGATGCTAGGCTCCATCTAAATACCTTAAACCGACGATATTTCGTAGATGGGGGGTTTATATTCAAGGTCCACCACTTGTCCAACCTATTATCGCTAGTAGCATGAGTGGTTTGCTCTCAAGATTGACCACTTTTCCACTCTATGACATTATATTAGGAATATCTGGGTGTTAAGGTCCACCACTTGTCCAACCTATAAGGATATATCATTAAGGTTATTCTTTCTCACCACTTGGAGTGACCATGATAGGTTTTACATGGGGGTTTGGTTCCAAGGTCCACCACTTGTCCAAGCTAACTCTATTGAAACATAGAGAGAAACAAAGGTCCACCACTTGTCCAAGCTAGGCTCCATTGAAACATGGAGAGAACGATGCTCCATCATTTGTCGAAGCTAAGTCTATTGAAACATGGGGGATTTACGTTCAAGGTCCACCAGTTGTCTAAGCTATTATTGCTAGTAGCATGAGTGGTTTTGTCTCAAGATTCACCACTTTTTCACTCTATGTCATTATATTAAGAATATTTGGGTGTTAAGGTCCACCACTTGTTCAACCTATAAGGCTATATCTTAAAGGTTATTCTTTCTCACAACTTGGAGTGACCATGATAGGTTTTACATGGGGGTTTGGTTCCAAGGTCCACCACTTGTCCAAGCTAACTCTATTGAATCATAGAGATCAGCAAAGGTCCACCACTTGTCCAAGATAGGGTCCATTGAAACATGGAGATAAGGATGCTCCTCTATTTGTCCAAGATAGACTCCATTGAAACATGAAGAGAAGCAAGCTGCACCATGTCTCCAAGATGCTAGGGTTAATCGAAATACCTTAAACCCACGATATTTTGTACATGGGGGGTTTACATTCAAGGGCCACCACTTGTCCAAGCTATTTTTGCTAGTAGCAGGAGTGGTTTTGTCTCAAGATTCACCACTTTTCCATTCTATGTCATTATATTAAGAATATGTGGGTGTTAAGGTCCACCACTTGTCCAACCTATAAGGCTATATCTTAAAGGTTATTCTTTCTCACCACTTGGAGTGACCATGATAGGTTTTACATGGGGGTTTGGTTCCAAGGTCCACCACTTTTCCAAGCTAAATCTATTGAATCATAGAGATCAGAAAAGGTCCACCACTTGTCCAAGCTAGGGTCCATTGAAACATGGAGATAAGGATGCTCCTCTATTTGTCCAAGATAGACTCCATTGAAACATGAAGAGAAGCAAGCTGCACCATGTCTCCAAGATGCTAGGCTTTATCGAAATACCTTAAACCCACGATATTTTGTACATGGGGGGTTTACATTCAAGGGCCACCACTTGTCCAAGCTATTCTTGCTAGTAGCATGAGTGGTTTTGTCTCAAGATTCACTACTTTTCCACTGTATGTCATAATATTAAGAATATGTGGGTATTAAGGTCCACCACTTGTCCAACCTATAAGTCTATATCTTAAAGATTATTCTTTCTTACCACTTGGAGTGACCATGATAGGTTTTACATGGGGATTTGGTTCCAAGGTCCACCACTTGTCCAAGCTAACTCTATTGAAACAGAGAGAGAAGCAAAGGTCCACCACTTGTCCAAGATAGGCTCCATTGAAACATGGAGAGAAGGATGCTCCACCAATTGTCCAAGATAGGCTCCAATGAAACATGACGAGAAGCAAGCTGCACCATGTCTCCAAGATGTTAGGCTCCATCAAAAAACATTAAACCTAGGATATGTCGTAGATGAGGGGTTTACGTTCAAGGTCGACCAGTTGTCCAAGCTATTATTGGTAGTAGCCTGAGTGGTTTGGTCTCAAGATTCACCACTTTTCCACTCTATGCCATTATATTAACAATATCTGGGTGTTAAGGTCCACCACTTGTCCAACCTATAAGGATATATCATTAAGGTTATTCTTTCTCACCACTTGGAGTGACCATGATAGGTTTTACATGGGGGTTTGGTTCCAAGGTCCACCACTTGTCCAAGCTAACTCTATTGAAACATAGAGAGAACAAAGGTCCACCACTTGTCCAAGCTAGGCTCCATTGAAACATGGAGAGAACGATGCTCCACCATTTGTCGAAGCTAAGTCTATTGAAACGTGGGGGGTTTACGTTCAAGGTCGACCAGTTGTCCAAGCTATTATCGCTAGTAGCATGAGTGTTTTTGTATCAAGATTCACCACTTTTTCACTCTATGTCATTATATTAAGAATATTTGGGTGTTAAGGTCCACCACTTGTCCAACCTATAAGGCTATATCGTAAAGGTTATTCTTTCTCACCACTTGGAGTGACCATGATAGGGTTTACATGGGGGTTTGGTTCCAAGGTCCACCACTTGAATCATAGAGAGAAGCAAAGGTCCACCACTTGTCCAAGCTAGGCTCCATTGAAACATGGAGAAAAGGATGCTCCACCATTTGTCCAAGATAGGCTCCATTGAAACATGAAGAGAAGGAAGCTGCACCATGTCTCCAAGATGCTAGGCTCCATCAAAATACCTTAAACCCACAATATTTCGTAGATGGGGAAATTACTTTCAAGGTCCACCACTTGTTCAAGCTATTATCGCTAGTAGCATGGTTTGGTCTCAAGGTTCACCAGTGTTGCACTCTCTGTCATTACATTAAGAATATCTTGGCGTTAAGGTCCATCACTTGTCCAACCTATAAGGCTATATCTTAAATGATATTTTTTCTCACCACTTGGAATGTGCATGATATGTTTTACATGGGGTTTTGTTCCAAGGTCCACCACTTGTCCAAGCTAGATCTATTACATATATATTATACATACAATATTCAACTAGATTCCCTACCTATCATGTCCAGTAGCATGGATGCTCTAGCTTTAAGGTCCACCACTTGTCCAACCTATACTCTCTTATGTAAGGGAGATCTCGCTATAAATTCAAAACCTTCCGGCCTAAATTTAAAATTCAAAATATGATCGCCTAAATTTAAAATATCCCTCCCAAATTTTAAATATCCTGCCTAAATTTTAAAATATCCCACCCAAATTTTAAAATTCAAACTTTTTTATAAAAATTTAAATTTTACCACTTAAATTTAAAATATTCCACGCGAAATTGCTTTTAAATTCAAGTTTACCACAAAAAGATATCATTATATCACCTAAATTCAAATATACAAACCTCAAATCATTATATTGTACATAAATTCAAACAAATTCAAATTAACAAGCCTAAACTGATATTAGTTTGCATAGATATGAATTTATCACACCTAAATTTTGTCACCATGTTAGAGAGAGTGGTTAGAGAATTTGAACAAGGTCCACCACTTGTCCAACCTAGATACCAAGAAGGATTGAGTGTACAAGGTATTGTTTGGAGGTCCTTATAGTCCACTGGTCTCAAGGTCCACCACTTGTGGTAAGGGTCACCAAAAAGTGCATATATTCATCCAAAGAAATACATGTATTTTTGGTCTACATGTCCTATTTTCAACCATTTATGTCCATTAGGTGTATCACTAAACAACACTACTATTTTTGAGAAACAGAAGTTACAATCATATCTACAAATGGATTAGAGGAAAATCAGCTCAGCATACATCCAGAACTCGCTACAAGAATCGACTTTAATAGATCACGCAAGTAAGTCTTCCATTCAAGTTTACTAGTATTACAATGTGTTGGTTATTTGTGATATTTATGTATGTATATATACTATGTGTGCATATCGTAATTAAGTGTAATTGTGTATCTGCATTATGTATGAGTATTACAATGAAATAACACAAATATATATACATACACATAGATAACACAGACGCACACATACATGAGCATGTATTTTCAAGAGAGAGATAGCAAGATACAGAGATAGATAGATAGATAGATAGATAGATAGATAGATAGAGAGAGAGAGAGAGAGAGAGAGAGAGAGAGAGAGAGAGAGAGAGAGAGAGAGAGAGAAATACCTGTTTTCTAGAGAGAGGAGAGAGAGAAAGATAACAGATTTCACTGTGTTTATGTATGTGGAAGAGAGGAAGACGGTGTATGGGAATATGTGCACGTATTTTCAAGAGAGAGACAACAAGATAACAGATTTCACTGTGGTTATGTATGTGGAAGTGAGGAAGACGATGTGTGGGAATATGTGCATGTATTTTCAAGAGAGAGACAACAAGATAACAGATTTCACTGTGGTTATGTATGTGGAAGAGAGGAAGACGATGTGTGGGAATATGTGTATGTGGATATTTTTAAACTACGTATCTCTGTCTTTTGACGAGAGATTGTGTGTGCAAGAAGAGTTACACACAAGCATCTTCTCTATATGGAGAAAGATAGAGAGTGAGAGAGAGAGAAATACCTGTTTTTTCTCTATTCGTGAGGTGTGCAATGTCTCCTGAGAAGAAGCTATGCCCGATCCTGCCCTTCTGGAAAGCGTTGCGTACGCTGCTGTTTCTTTATCTTCTGCGCGAACTTTCAATCCTGTGCGCTCCACCTGTGTGTTGTGTACGATGCCGGGCTTGCTCCTCTACGTGCGCGTATACTCCAACTCTGTGCGATCCGTGTGCGCTTTCTATGTGTTTGCTGCTCGCCTGCTTTCTCTGTGTGCGTTGCTCGTGCGCTCTCTCTGTGCCTAATCTTGATAGGGTTTATTAGAATGCCACGTATGCTACAAGTCCATGTTTTATCATAGGATTAAAAAAAACAAAATCAATATAAAACATTAACCAATTCACACGGCCAAAATTAAAGAAATCATGGTTGAAAATAAGCAAAACATGCGTAACACTATACTATGAATTCACTTAAAAAAATAATAATCTTTGGGCGCTGCCCCTAGCCCCGCGGGGGCGCTGCCCCTCGACCCCGCCCGGAACAATATCCCAAAATCAGCCTCCCAAGCCCCGCCATCGAGAGCGCTATATTCCACATCCCCATCAAGAGCGCTACCCCCAAACCTCACGTGGAAGCACTGCCTTGTCACCCCATTGTGGCATTGCCCTAAGACCCCGCATCTGGAGTGCTAAATGGGAACATTCTTCATTAGTGAAATTTTGAACATAAATTATATTTAGCATATACTTAAATATAATACAAATATTAACATATTAACTATACTACTAATTTACTATAGCAGTTCTAGATTATGTCCCATACTATATTTAAGGTGCCAAAGGTTTGGCCTTATGGTCCTAGATTTAGCCAAGTGGTCAACACATATAGGACCAAGTGCACACTGTGCCACAAAACTTGGCCACCACTTCACTTGCCAAAGTTTAGGCCACATGGTCAATCCTAAGTTTCCAATGTTCTTATTATGTCACCTTTTGCCTCGTGGAAAACCTAGGCTTGTTTTCACATACTAAGGCACTTCAAGCCATAATAAATTTTCATTACTCTTCGGCAACCCTTTTGTTCAAGTCTTTTAAAAAACGTTGTTTAAGGCCACCCTAAACCATTTTCATTTAGGGGTGTCTAAAACTAGCTTTTTGGCAATTCGAGAAGAAAATGGTCAAAGTTTTATACTTAGTTTTAACCACTTGACCAATTCAAATATTGGAAAGCAAGGTCTTGTAATACTTTTCTTTGGACATCACAAATTAAAACTAGGTCCCTCACTTGTCCAAGCTATGCTCTAATACAATAAAGGGATTTTGGTTTCAAGATGCACCACTTTCCCAACCTTGATTCCATTAAAGAAGCTAGCTCTACTTAGACATTTAATAGCAAGGTCCTGTAGCAGTTCACATTGAACATTTTCCATGGCAGCTAGGTCCACCACTTATCTAAGCTATGCTCTAATACAGTAAGGGGGTTTTGGTTTCAAGATCCACCACTTGTCCAAACTTGATTTGGGAAGCAAGGTCCTGTAATAGTTTGCTTTGGACATTCACCATTACAACTAAGTCCACCACTTCTCCAAGCTATGTTCTAATACACTAAGGAGGTTTTGGTTTGAAGGAGAACCACTTGTACGACTTTGTTTTTGGAATTAAGGTCTTTACATAGTTCACCTTGGACCTTGGACATTGGATACTACAACTAAGCCCACCACTTGTCCAAGCTATCCTCTATATATAGCCAAAGGGTTTGGGTTTCAAGATTCACCACTTTTCCAACCTTTCTTCCATTAAAGAAAGGAGGGGCATTATAACTAGGTCCACCAATTGTCCAAGATATGCTCTGATATAGAAAGGGGATTTTGGTTTCAATAATCCACCACGTGTTCAACCTTGCAAGACTCAAGGGATACTTGGACATTGGAAAGCATAGTCCTATAGTAGTTGATAGGTGGCAGTGGGTATAACAACTAGGTCAAACCTATGCTCTCATATAGCAAAGAGGCTTTGGTTTCAAGGTCCACCACTTGTCCAACCTTGCTTCCATTAAAGAAATGAGGGGCTACGTAAACATTGGCAAGAAAGGTAGAAAGGTCCTAAGGTATTTCACCTTGGATATTGGGCATTATAACTAAGTCCACCACTTGTCCAAGCTATGCTCTGATATAGAAAGGGGATTTTCGTTTCAAGGTCCACCACGTGTTCAACCTTGCAAGACTCAAGGGATACTTGGACGTTGGAAAGCATAGTCCTATAGTAGTTGATAGGTGGCAGTGGGTATAACAACTAGGTCAAACCTATGCTCTCATATAGCAAAGAGGCTTTGGTTTCAAGGTCCACCACTTGTCCAACCTTGCTTCCATTAAAGAAATGAGGGGCTACGTAAACATTGGCAAGCAAGGTAGCAAGGTCCTAAGGTGTTTCACCTTGGATATTGGGCATTATAACTAGGTCCACCACTTGTCCAAGATATGCTCTGATATAGAAAGGGGATTTTCGTTTCAAGGTCCACCACGTGTTCAACCTTGAAAGACTCAAGGGATACTTGGACATTGGAAAGCATAGTCCTGTAGTAGTTGATAGGTGGCAGTGGGTATTACAACTAGGTCCAACCTATGCTCTCATATAGCAAAGAGGCTTTGGTTTCAAGGTCCACCACTTGTCCAACCTTACTTCCATTAAATAAATGAGGGGCTACGTAAACATTGGCAAGCAAGGTAGCAAGGTCCTAAGGTATTTCACCTTGGATATTGGGCATTATAACTAGGTCCACCACTTGTCCAAGCTATGCTCTGATATAGAAAGGGGATTTTCGTTTCAAGGTCCACCACGTGTTCAACCTTGAAAGCCTCAAGGGATACTTGGACATTGGAAAGCATAGTCCTATAGTAGTCAATAGGTGGCAGTGGGTATTACAACTAGGTCCACCACTTGTCCAACCTATGCTCTAATATAGCAAGGATGCTTTGGTTTCAAGATCCACCATAATTTCCAACCTTGCTTCCATTAATATAGCAAGGAGGATTTGGTCTCAAGGTTCACCACTTGTCCAACCTATGAAAACCTTTTCCATGTTGTAGCATGATTTTTTGTTTGAAGAGTATTTTTCTATAACTATGGATTTAACAATGTAATCTTTTTCACTTACAGGATGGACTTTGAATCTGGGGAGAAAGTACATATGATACTTGACAATGAAATTGTTGGTATTGGTTGTGTGTGTAGAATAGATCCAGATTCCACTTGTGGTGGTACAAAGATAGGGCAAGGAAATGTCTCCATACTAGTGGAGGAATGCTTGAAGGATGTGGTCCTACCTTTTCCTACAATGGATACTTCATCTCTCCAAGGCTCATTATGGAGTGTTGTTCGATGGTCAAAGCTTCTTTTGCAATCTTTTGTATAAAATGGGAATTTAATTGATCCACAGGAAAGCTACAATGGTGATGAAGAACATGATCATTCTGATCCTCTAGTTACAGATGCAATACCTATGACAAGCCCAGAATTTGAAGCAATGATTCGAGAGTCTTGGAGAAATCAGAGGGTCCTTTTAAAAGATGACACAATGATGCAAACCATGAATGAAGGGACCAGCTTATATGTATTTCCACATGATTATGTCAACTTTCAGGAACTTGGTCTTGATTGTGTGGGTGTGGGTATTGAAAGAGAAAATGCAAGCATTGATGATGTGGTTGAAGTGGGTAGCATCAATTTGCTAAAGTGGCACATCAAGAAAACAACAATGTTGAATGGGAGCCCATTACAACAATTTGTTCCTGTTGATGGCATGCATGCTACATATGAGGATGTATCCAACGATGACAATGTTGGAAAAAAACTTGATGGGAGTAATGTTGTCCAGTTGTCAAGGAAGAGACGATACACTTTCATGAACAGGACTCAAAAATCAAAAGCAGCACCAGCTTCGACTTTTTACCTTTCAAACAAATCAATTCAAAGGGTATCATGCATTGATTGTTGTGCACAAAAATGTTGCCAGTTTGCAGATCGTGATATGGTGACAAGGTTACGACAACAGTTTTGGGGAGAGTCTCAAAAATCACGCACTAATTATGTTTATGATGTTCTTTCTATATGTTATCAGAAAGATGAGAAGTCACTATACCAATTCAGGCTAAATGGCTCTATTGTTTGTTGTAGAGCATGGTATGAGCTACATGGAATACCAAAGACATCATTTTATCGATACAAGGAGAACTTTGAAAATGGTGTGCGCCAATATGTACATGGGAACACATGTACATTGAGAAGGGGACTTCAACATACTAGTTTAGCAAGAGCACTACTAAATGAGTTTGTGGAAAACAACTCTGAGAAGATGCCACATAGAAGTAGAACACTGCTAGATGGCTCAAGAGAGACTCAATTGGTGATTCCATCAACATACAAACAAGTGGATATTTTATGTGAAATCAACACGACACTTGACCAAATGGGCTATGAAAAGAAGCTATCCCAATCTTCTTTTGGTAGAATTTGGAACAAAGAGTATCCACATGTCACTTTAACAAAGACGAGTGAGTTCTCTAAGTGCAATATTTGTAGCTCAATCAAGGCAAGGTTAGAAGCTAAACCTTCTCTTGAAGAGAGAGAGAGCTCTTCTCTTGAGGGAGAGAGAAGTTCACATGGCACAACAAAAGAGTTGCAGAAGCCTATATTATGCATGGCGCACGTATTCAGAAACTCAACCAGAAAAATATGTATGCATAATCCATGATAAGATGGATCAAAAGAAGACTGCCATTCCTAGATTACGCATTGTTCCCAAGGGTGTGGATTCAGGATATAATCTGCAGGTGGCATTGATTGGCATGATCACTCATGGACATGGAGAAGGTCATTACGGACACTTTGTCTTGAATGGTTTGTGGCCAGCTGATCCAAATATTACAATTGGCTCAATTGCTAATTGTTTACATAACCTAGAGAGGATAGATAAGCATCCTCTTGGTGATCTAGTAACAAATGGACTTCCAAGGAGCAATATTTCACTACTACATGCTTTGAACTCAAGGGATGCTTTGGACTACCATAACTTGAGTGATGGAAAAGAGCCCATTGTGCAGTCGTCAGAAATTGTAGAAGAGGAATTGGGGTCAACATTTCGCAGATTGCCAGCGAACTTGTTGCTACAATTGGATAATTGTGCAGGGGAAAACAAAAATCGATACTTATTTGCCTATTTGTCAATGCTTGTTGCAAGGGGTGTTTTCAAAACCATCCAGCTGGGATTTTTAATGGTTGGGCATACACATGAGGACATAGACGCCATGTTTAGTAGGTTTTCAGAGAAGCTGAGAGTTACACAAACCTATACTTTGCCACATTTGATGGATACATTACGAAACAACTCATCTTCATCTCCAGCTCCATTTTTTCTCACAAAGATTCCCGATTTCAAGCAATATTGTGATGGCTATCTTTGTGATGGACAAGACATACTTGTTGGACATTCCAAACCGCTTCAGTTCAAGTTCTTTATGCAGGATGAGACACCAATGATGCAATATAAGGCACATGTAGGTGTATCAAGTTGGAGTGGAAGTATTCGCCTTTGGAAAACAGACACAGAAGGCAAGCCAATGTTACCACATGGAGATCCACCTCTAGTACAAATGGCGGAGTATGTCAAGGCCCACGAAGAAGTCATTTTGGGGCTAAAGAAATATATAAAATTTTGGAAAAATTTAGGGAATGGTTCAAGTATTCCGCGATATTATAGACCCGTGATAGATTATTGGAGTAACGTAATTGAAGATATTGGAAAAGCAATCATATCAGAGGGAGTCTTGTATGAAATGTTTTGGCCAAAAACTCAAGAATATTGTCACCTACAAAGCACTACAATGAATTTGCAACAAGGAGCATAAAGATTCCTAGGCCTTGAAGAGTTGAACGATCATTTTTGTGGGCCTCAACGAGATAGGCCAAGGGAAGAGTTTGACCCTATGTCTGATGTGCACCAAGGTGACTTTCTTATGCTTGTTCCGAGTGACACAGAAATCTATCCAGTGTGGCTTGCAATGGCTTTATCTGACATTGATAATAAGCCTACATCACCAAACTACAGAAAACTCTTGATTCAATATTGGGCACCTTGCGCGAGAAAAAGTGGGATGACAGATACTCAAGCTTACAGTAATTGTTGGAAGGGTTTTTGGGCTATCAACTATAAGGACCCACAAGTGTGGGAAACTATAGATGCAATTGTTTGGTCCTGGAGACCCAACAAAGAAGGACCATTTTCTAGAATAAAGATTCCAGAAAGGCATGCTCTAAAAGCCAAAGAAGGCCTCACTCGTGCACATCAACCATATTTGGATCAAAGTTCAGATATGGTATCAAATGTGGAGTAGAATTATGTGGAGCTTCTATTGTGACTATACTAGTCAGTTTGTAAACAAAATCTTTTTTGTATCTTCCTTTGTTTTATGTTATTTATAGTTATTATTCAAATCCATGTGTTGTACATCCTCTTGACTTTTGGTGTTTATCAACACCACAATCCTATGAGATTTTCACTTTATTTACTAACCACACACCTCAATTTTTCCCACTTTAAGTGGAAAATTCCCAAATTACATGAATTTAGTCGATTTGGAGATTCCCATAATGTGAGATTTTTACCAAAATACCTAATATGGTCTTAATCTACCACCAAGAATTTTTCTTTGGCATTCTGTGAGTGTAGTTGGAGAGTAGCTTCTGCAATCCCCATACTTATAACATATACTTCGGGTGAGAGATTTACCTTTAATTGAATATCATAAAGCTTTGGCTTACCTAGAAGTAACCACATGCCATATGACATGACATTAGTCGTGGAATTTGTATCAATTTCTGCCATAAAATTCATCTTGACTCTGTCTTGTGCACTTAGCAAAAAGTTGATCTTCTTTGGTATTAGATTGCCTGTGTTCTCTTGAGTGACTTGAGCAATCTTTGGCCTGGACTCCTTGTCGTCTTCTTCTTCATTGTTCACACTTTTGAGTTCATCTGTGTGTTCTACCTCCTGCTTCACCACCATTTCCTTTGATATGTCTTTTGGAGAGACAAAATCAGCATTTGGTTCTTGTAGAGTCATAGGCTCTTCTTCCTCGACTTCAGCTGTTGAAATGTCACCAATAGTGTCTGAAATTCCTGTCACTTGCTGCACCTCTTCTTTGATTGATTCCAAGTATTGATATTGCTCGTTTGTAGGCGCTGGACCTGAAGCATCTTCTTTGGATCTTAGCCCTTCTTCCTGCAACTTTGCTTTGTTGACTTGCAGCTCCTGATTTGTACTATGCATTCGAGTTGGACAGTTTGTAATCAAGTGTGTTATCGCACAATGATCGCAAAGAGCACCTATTTCTATATGACCAGTATTCAGGCTAGGTATCTGGTTTTGTGCTATCCCCATAGTTGATAACCCTGTTTCAAACTCATACTCAGATTCTTCATCTGTCTCACCCATAACCCTTAGCATGTAGTAGGGGACTATTTCATACCCATTCTCATCGCAAAATTTTGTTGGTGTGGTCTCATTAACACAGACATCCAAAGTAGCCAATATCTGAGTCCACTCTAACGGTTCTAACGCCTCTTCCGGAAAAGGTTCCCTTATGTAAGCATCATCTTCTAAGACCCTCTCTAAGGAATTCTCATTTCTCCCAAAGTCACTACACTCCGATGCTCTGCACATCCAGATTTCTTTCTTTTTGCCCATCCACGGATGGTCTGTTGGTCCACTTTGTGTTGCAGAATCAAAATCTTCCACGGGCGTTCGAGTTACATCTTGGTAACTATGATTTCTCATATTTACACGTGTTGTGGTTTCAGCATGTCTCAAGTATAGATAATCATAACCCCAATCTTGTACCATCTTGAGTTGCCTCATGAATGGTCTTCCAAGGATGATTTCATAGTTATTTTTCTTGCCAAAGTCAACTATGGCAAAAGTATGCGCATACTCTATACCACAAGAAGACACCACTATCGCTTCTAGCAATCCCATGGGTCTTTCCACATGTCCATCCGCTAACTTTAATTTTATTCTGGTTGTTCTAAAGGCGGGCCTACCCCATTTCTCCCATATTTGTTTTGTTGCTATGGCAATTCCTGCTCTGCTGTCAAGTATAGCTTTTGTTTCAATCCCATTGTACTCGACAGGCAAAGTGGCATTACCATCTTCTCCTTCACAGTACTCTCCTACTTTGTTCAGAGGTACCGGTCTTACATTTGATCTAGGCTTCTCGATCTCATCTAGCTCTTTTTCCAAGAACCTTAACGGGCTTTTGATCCCAATTTTTTCCAAGGATTTTCCTATATCCGTCCACATACTTGGCCTGATTTTTAAAAGTTCTGCCAATGTAATTGTGCACTTCGTTGGCGTGGATAGCAAGTCAGTCAAAATTTTTGTGTCCAATTCTTTTGTGCCTCCTAGCCTCTGTGATGGAACTCTCACAATCTCAGACTTTGCCTCAAAATCTCCCATGTATTGTGGCAAAGTTCTTAATGATGCAGGTCTACTGTCTTCGGAGGCTACTGATCCTATGTCACCATAATATGACCTCGCATCAACACTCATTTGTGTTCTATCTAATGTGATTTCAGGAAATGGTGCTGGTCCAGCATCCTCTTCTCTTTTTTGGGCATCTCGGGCAGCCTTCCATAACTCCTCTGGCCACTGCTCCTCAACTATAGGAACATAGGGTGGGAAATCCCTCATTTTGGACTACCCTCGATTCATCTGTTGTATTTTGGACTACCCTCGATTCTTGCAACCTTGGCAGTGGTTCTTCCCAATAATCTACCTCTTCTCTAGGCAATTCGTCTACTTTCATGCTCTCGTCTTTGTGCACTGGGGTGACTATCCTATCCTTCAATTTTGGTGGAGGTGGCTCTAGCAATGCTTGAGCAGTTTTAATGAGCTGCTTACACATTTCTAGCCTCTGCTTCTCTAGTTCCGGATAAGGATGGGTCATCCATCTTTGTTCTAAGGTCTATCTATTTGCCAATCTAGCCTCATAAGCCTGTAAAATCACATCTAAAGGCTCATTCACTTTGTCCACTAGGACAGATCCTCCTGAACTAGCACTCTTTGGTGCTTCAACTGGTTTAAGGGTTTCAACTTCCCTTTGCTGTGTCTGTTGCTCTTGAGTTGTTCCCAAGTTCCAACTCAGTTGTAGCACCCTTTTATTCTCCTTTCTCCCTTTCTAGTCTCGCTTTCATTCTAGTCCTTCTTGCTCGTCTAGAGTTTCTACGGCTTTTGGAACTCTTACTAGTCTCTCCATCTGTAGGCTTTTGCTCTTGCACTTTTGCTTGTGCTCTTATGACAACGTTTACTGGAGCAACTTGCTTACTTTCATCTTCTTGTTGTTTAAGCACCTGTTATTTTGCAATTGTTTCTTGCTCTGTTGTTGTTGTCGTCTCTCCTTTTGTTGCGGCTCGTTCTTTCTCTGGTTTTTTGGTAGAAGGAAAGGTAACATGTGGTTGCATTTTACCTTTCTTTCTTGGATTCTTAGGACAATCCAAAATCATATGTGTGATTGCACACTCATTACAATATACATTTATCATGATATCATGGTGTGGACAATCCTTAATCAAGTGATCACTACTACCACATCTGTCACATGGACGTATTGGTTGTTGTGGCAATACTTGATATTGACCTTGAAGTGGCCTCTGATCTACCACATATCTTTCTATTTGAAGAAATGTGACTCGCATATGCATTTCTAGCAGCTATGGGTCTTTCTCTTAAGAACACTTGTTCCGCTACTACAGGATGATATCTAGGCGGTTGAGAAATAACATACTCAAACCCTGGTGGAGTCTTAGGTCTATAGTCAGGACAATGTTGCGTCGGATGGTCCCCTTCACATGTCATGCACCTGCGTTGTTTATGAACTATATAGGCTTCTCTTTGATCCTCAAGATCAGCGGTTTTCTTTTTCTCACTCGCATCATTCATCTTCTTCTGAACATCTTCATAGAATTTGCAAATGTCAACTAGGTCAACTGCCGCTTTGGTCACCTCTTCCAAGGTTTGGTATCTTTTCATGTATAGGTCCTTTTGGAGATTCTCATTCCTAAGCCCTCTGATGAAGCATAGGATCTGACGTTCTGGCGTGGGTAACTCTTGGGTAGGACATCTAGCAACATATTTCTTGAAACACAGTATTGCATGTCGCAATGTTTCTGTTTCGCCTTGTTTAAATTCCTGAATCTTAGGAAGGGTGTTATGTTTTATGCCTCTCTTGGTGAATTCTTGAACAAATTCATCCAACATTTTCTCAATGGGTGTGAACTCTCTCCGGTTCAATAGTTCAAACCATGCTTGTGCATTGTCCTCCAATGTAAGTCCAAAACCCTCATACTGCGTGTGGAAGTCCTCTACTCGTTCTGCTCGTAGGACTTGCTTGAAAGCCGAGACATGGGCGTATGGGTCTCCTATGCCATTGTACTTTCTACTTACCCATTTTCTTAGCTGAGATGGTCTTATACTTTGGGGTGCAAAGTATGGAACCATATTGCTCTCTGGTATCGTTTCATCTCTTGTTATCGCTCTAGGAGGAAATCCAGGTGGTGGTCCCCTCTTTGGAATTCTCTTAGAGGTTCTTGTGTTTGGTGGATGTATTTGAGGTCCTTCATTGACCAAATATCCACTCATCTCTAATTTGGTTCGCGGATTTGTGCTTTCTACAGCTCTATATTCTTGTCCATACTTGTCAACAACTAAAGATGTCCATTGCCGGTCGACCTCGTATGTATAGACATATAAGAGCTTATATTCCGTCAGCTCATCTTGGTAAGCAACTGTAAAGGTTGAATTGATTTCCATTAATATACCTATATAGTCCTTCACTTTCATGGTTATACATCCAAACTCTCTCCACAAAATTGGTCTTTATGTACTATAGGTTTGGAAGATCTATTCTGGGCGGGTGCTCATCTATCCCTGCAATCCATGTGCTTGTATAAGCTGAGTCTGAGTCTAAGTCTGATGTAGACATGACTTCTATGCTTAATAGCTCTAGCTTGCTATAGTAATACCTCTCTCAGTGTGTTCAAGTGTTTTGGTTAGGGAAAATCCAAAACTATGTCCAAAATCGTGAGCGTTTTTCACAATTCTTTCAAATTGTTGGTTTTAGACACCCCTGACTTCCGGATGCATTTTGAGGCCTTAAGATCTGTAGTGCTGCTCTCAAGCTACGTTTTGATAAAAAAAGTTTTGGAATCGGAGTCCGTATGTGAAAGTTACGACCAAAACAGTGAGATGTAATTTGGAAAGTTGCTCTATCTGATGTTTTTGCAAGTGGTCAGTTTGAGCCCAAAATTGGTGTGTGCACTCCTTAGGCAATGATAAACCCAATGGTATACTTGGTTTCAAAAACTTTTCTCAAAAAATTTTCCTCACTTGTCTATCGCGATAGACTCACCAAGTACCCCTTGAAGATGTCCAAATGCACTCAAACTTTGTGTACAGGGTATAATGGGCCTTCTGAACCCAAATATGAAGTCAGATTTGAATTTTGATTTTTCTACAGTGAATTTTTGAGTCTATCGCGATAGACTCACTAGAGTGTTACTGGGATACAGTTTTTCAACTCTTTTTACAGATTTGAGTTCCCCCTTCTCTTGAGATACTACTCACCAAGTTTCAACCAATTTGGAATACTTTTCCTTTGTAACTTGCATCAAACAACAATTTCATTTCTGATCTTATGAAGTAATCCTCTTAGATGCACTTATAATACTCCAAATTTACTCAAAATTTAACCATAGGCTCACAACAACATGTAGAACAAGGCTCTAAGGTCAATTTTCAAAAATTTCAATTTTTGTGAAAAAACCCCAATCTATCGCGATAGACTCAACAGATTCTTCAGGTTTGAAAATTTTCCAGATTTCTCTTCACCACTGTATTCCCTATACTCTGTACACCTTGCTCACCAATTTTCACTTGTTTTGGACTTTTTCTTAGGTCTCTAACTCCAACTCTAGAATTCTGAGTCTATCTCATCACTAGAAAATAGACTTAGGATGACTTCCCAATTGTCCAAAATCCACCAAATTTTGTGTGTAACCTCCTGAGAGGCTAAACAAGCTATGCTCCAGAGGGTTTTGAAAATTTCAATTTCTTTGGCCCTGCTTTGAGTCTATCGCGATAGACTCAGCAAGTACCCCTTTTATAGGTCAAACTTGAACTTTGACTATACCACTGTGTTCCAACACCTCTCCTTAGTCCTCCTACCAATTTTCAAATGGTTTGGATTTTTACTTTGTCAGTTAGACCAGATCTGGTGTTTTCTACAAGTTGAATCCTCTCAAATGGTCTTAGACCCACTTTCTGATGTCCAAATGACTTCAAAAATTTTATGTGAAGTCGCGGAGCGGAGCGTGGGTCGACTCTCTCTCTCACACACACACACAGCTTACACAGTACACAGTACGCAGAGATCTGTTAGAAGGGTTATCTCCTCAATCCTTAGTATTCACAAAGAATATGTTAGTATATACAAAGAGTTAGAGGTAAGTGAGTTAGGCGGGCGGCCGGCCATATCCGCATAAGAGGCCACTTGGGCTTTAATCCCAACAACCTCCCACTTAAAGTCCAATGTGGCACTTTAAGTAACTGTAAATCTATGAACAGAAATGTACAAAGATTTACATGGCTGCCATCTATCCAATGCCCAATAACTCACGACAATGCACAAAGCCCTCTCCTGGAAGTCCCTTTGTGAGTAGATCAGCAAGATTGTCCTTGGTGTGGATCTTCAGCAGTTGTATCTGCTTGTCTTCAAGTACTTCCCTAATGAAGTGATACTTCACATCAATATGCTTAGTCTTCGAATGGAACACTGGATTCTTTGCCAATTGTATAGCACTTTGACTATCACAATATAACTCTGGCATATCTGCATTGATTCCCAAGTCTGCAACCAATCTACCAAGCCAAATAGCTTCTTTGCATGCCTCATTTGCTGCAACATACTCAGCTTCTGTAGTAGACTGCGTAACACAATCTTGTAATCGAGATCGCCATGATATGGCACCTCCAGCCAATGTAAAGACATAGCCTGATGTAGATCTCCTCTTATCCAAGTCTCCTGCATAATCTGAGTCAGTGTATCCTCTGACACTCAAATCCTGACTACCATAGCATATGCGCATACTCTTTGTATGTTTTAAGTATCTCATGATACCTTTCACTGCCTCCCAATGTTTCTTGCCGGGATTTGACATATATCTGCTAACCACTCCCACTGCAAATGCAATATCCGGACGTGTAGCAATCATTGCATACATCAAACTACCCACTGCAGACGCATATGGAATCTTATCCATTTCAGCCTTTTCTTCCTCAGACACAGGACAATCTTGTTTGCTAAGTTTCACATATGGTGGCAATGGAACACTCAATGCCTTTCCCTTCTCCATATTGAAACGTTGCAAAACCTTGTCAATATACTCTGTTTGAGATAACCAAATCAACTTCTTTGATCTGTCTCTCTCAATGCGCATACCAAGTATATGACTTGCCTCACCCATGTCTTTCATGTCAAACGATTTTGCCATCTTTGACTTCAAAGCTGAAATTTCTTCCAAGTGTTTGCCAGCAATCAACATGTCATCCACATACAAAATAAGGATCAGCCAACTGCCATCCTTAGCCTTCTTTGTATATAGACAGTGATCGAACTCACTACGTTTGTAGCCTTGAGAAAGCAGAAACTGGTGGAACTTATGGTACCATGCCCTCGGTGATTGTTTTAAGCCATAAAGACTCTTTAACAACTGGCATACCAAATGTTCCATGCCTTTCTCAACAAACCCTTCTGGCTGCTGCATGTAAATTTCCACATCTAAATCACCATGCAAGAACGCTGTCTTGACATCCATTTGGTGCAACACCAAATCCAATATAGCAACCAATGCAAGAAAGCATCTCAATGTAGTCATCTTAACCACTGGAGAGAAGACTTCATCAAAGTCAATGCCTTGTTCTTGCTTAAAGCCCTTGGCAACAAGCCTTGCTTTGTACTTTGGCTGACTATCATGAGCGGTGATCTTATACCTGTAAACCCATTTACAAGGTAGAGCCTTTTTGCCCTGTGGTAATTTAACCAACTTCCATGTCTGGTTTTTATGCAGAGCTGTCATCTCTGACTGCATGGCCAACTGCCATTTTTTCGAGTCAACCACTTGTAATGCTTCCTTGTAACAAGATGGTTCTCCGCAATCTGTGAGCATGACATAATTTAGAGATGGCACATAACGATCAGGTGGTTTGGAGACACGCTCAGAACGTCTCACCACAACTGATTCTGCCTCTCTAGCCACTATAGGCTGTTCCTGAGCCTGACCATGCTGTCTTGATGTGCTAGCACTAGGTCCATCTTCCCTGAAGACAACTCTTCTGATCTCCTCTGTCTTCTCTGGCTTAGCGTGAAACTTGGCTTCATTGAAATGCACATCATTGCTACGAATAAGCTTTCTGGACTCAGGATCCCAAAGCCGGTAACCCATCTCGCCCGATTCTCCGTAGCCAAGAAATATACACTTCTTGCTCTTTGGTTCTAACTTATTTCTGAACGCCTTAGGAATATGGCTATAAGCTTCACAACCAAAGACTCTGAGATGCTTATACGAAGGTGCCTTGCCTGTCCATAGCATCTCGGCCACTGCACTCTTATCCAGAACCCTACTAGGAGACCTGTTGATCAAATGGACTGCTGTAGCCACTGCTTCCGCCCAAAATCCATCAGGCAACTCAGCATTTGACAACATGCTTCTGACCTTCTCTTGTATGGTCCTATTCATACGTTTTGCAACCCCATTCTGTGAAGGATTATATGGTGCAGTAAGTTCCCTCTTAATCCCTTTTGCTTCACAAAAGTCTTGAAAAGCTTTGGAAACGTACTCTCCACCATTGTCAGTTCTCAAGCACTTCAGCTTCTGACCACTCTGATTCTCCACCAGCTGCAAGAATGTCTTAAAGACCTTGAGCACCTCATCCTTGTGCTTCAAGAAGTAAACCCATACTTTGCGAGAATAGTCATCTATGAATGTACAAAAGTACGCTGCTCCCCCTAGTGACAAACTAGGCATTGGTCCGCATAGGTCACTGTGTACAAGAGCTAACCGTTCGTCCCTACGATTCCTCTTTGATCTGTGCGGTTCCTGTGTTTGCTTACCATAAACACAATGCTCACAAAACTCGAAATCTTGAAATGAAAAGCCAGGCAAATAACCATAATGAGAAAGTATTTCCATTCCTCTTTTTGACATATGTCCCAACCTACGATGCCACAGTGACACACTTGGCTGCTCAATCACATTAATTACATGGTGTTTAACCTCTGAAACATGTAAAGTGTACAGAGTTCCTGACTTGCTGCCATGTGCTACAGTCATCGAACCTTTGGAGATCTTCCAAGCGCTGTTCCCAAAAACTGTCACATAACCCGCATCATCCAACTTCCTTGTACTAATCAAGCTCTTTCGGATTGCTGGAACATGTCTGACATTCTTGAGCCATAAAGAAGAGCCATTCTGAAACTTCAACTGCACATCTCCCACTCCAAGTATGTCACAAACCTGCTCATTGCCAAGTCTGACATAGTCTTTAGTAGCCACATATGATGTAAACCACTCTTTGTGCGGAGAAACATGTAAAGATGCCCCTGAGTCGATAATCCAATCACTCATAGCATGTCCATCCTCTGCAGTCAAGAAAACAGAATCAAGATTGCTTGTAAGGAAGATGTCACCAGCTGCTATACCAGAATCACTGTCTGAACCAGATCCTATGACATTCACCTCTTCAATCTTCACTGAACTCTTCTTTTCATCTTGCTCAAAACTCTTTGTTTTGCCTTTTTCTTGTTTCCACTTCGTACAGTCTCGCTTCATGTGACCCTTCTTGCCACAATGGTAGCATTCTATGTCATCCTTTGACTTCGAATCACGAGACTTACTTCGGTTTTGTGCCTTCTTACCCTTCTTCTCTTTAAACTGTTGTCTCCCTCGAACGACCAAAGCACTATTGCCTTTGCCTTTGTCAATGTTCTTCCTGTTCACTTCCTCTGTGAGCAAGCTGCCTTCTACATTGGCACTTGTAAGACCTTCTGGCGCGACAGAATTACTTAACGCTGTACGAAAAGTATCCCAACTGTCTGGCAAAGTGATTAAGAGAAACATAGCCTTCACTGAATCTGGAAAGACTATCTCCTGTGCTGTTAACTGGCTGAAAATTGAGTGAAATTCATTCAGATGATTTGACATGGCTGTCCCTTCCTTCATCTTCAAATCCACCAATTTCTTGAGCCAGTAAATCTGAGAAGCAGCACTTTGTTTCTCGTACATACCACATAGCTTTTGCCATACGCCATACGCTGTAGTCTCTTCTGCTACGTTGAAGTAAACATTTTCTGCCAGTGTCAGCATGATTGTGGAACAAGCTAACTCGTCAAGCTCTTCCCACTCATCTTTAGCCATAAATTCTGGTCTCTCCCCTTTGAGCTTCAGTGGCTTCACTTGTTTTTTCTGCACCAAAACCTGCCAAATCTGCTTCTTCCAGAATGGAAAGTTTGTGCCATCCAGCTTCTTTATGTTGTAAAGAGTCTCACTGTGAGAAGATGCCATATCTGCCAAACTGTTTACTCCTGAGAAAAATCCGGCAGAGTTTCCCCTGTAAACTGGCCTCTGTACACAGTAAACAAGCTGTAATCAACAAGCTGAACACCTCTCCTCAGGAACTGTCAGTATTTTGAAAATTTTTGACAGAGTCTCCCCTGTAAACTGAGCTCTGGGAACCAAAAGATAGCTCAAAAAACAATCATAAATAGCTGACCAGTGACAAATCCTGTAAGCATACACTGTCTCCTCTCTGGGCGATGACAGAACCTGTATCTGTCTCAAGACTGAACTCTGAACAATGCCTCAACGGCCTGACGCATAAGATGCAATCCAGTGTCTACACAAAGTCATACATCCTAAGGGATGAAAGTCGCCGAAGAGGATACGTGTAGAGGGGAACTCCAGCAACCTAATCCACCTCACACTGGGTAACCCAGCCCCCAGTGCTTGGCTTCAAAAAACCTCACACATGACCCTCTCAGATGGCTCAGCAAACTGCCCAGAACTAGCATACATCCTATAATAGACCAATCACTGTCCTATAACCGCTGCGGCGGTCTGTCTGCTAGCGTGACTCACAACTAGCAGACCCACAATCACAGTACATCAATCTGCAATACATGCCAGTGGTGTCAAGCCGTCGTATGGCCACACCTCCCCTGGAACCTGGCAAGCACAAGAAGCAGCAATGCAGACTGCAATATATATATCTGATGATATATATGTGTACCTGGTCTATAGATGATGCTCTGAAGACGAATAAGTGATGTATGTCGATGTCGATATTGATGTCGACCACCTCCTGCTTGCCAATCTACACAAGACGGATTTCTTTGCGGCTGAAATCTATCTTCTGCTGTAGTGCTCAGAACGAAATTCTGAGGGCATAAACGGCTTCGAAAGGGGGGTAAAACCCTAGGTCGCCTGGTGGAAACGCTCCCGGAACGCCGAGTGTGAATTTTCGAACTCCGGATCCAGAATCTGCCGGAAAAGTGCGCGCGCGCGCGATTGCGCAAATCCGCACTGAACCAAGGCTCTGATACCAATTGAAGTCGCGGAGCGGAGCGTGGGTCGACTCTCTCTCTCACACACACACACAGCTTACACAGTACACAGTACGCAGAGATCTGTTAGAAGGGTTATCTCCTCAATCCTTAGTATTCACAAAGAATATGTTAGTATATACAAAGAGTTAGAGGTAAGTGAGTTAGGCGGGCGGCCGGCCATATCCGCATAAGAGGCCACTTGGGCTTTAATCCCAACATTATGTGCTCTTGATAGCACCTTTCCAAGCTATGCCACAGAGGTTTTTGAAAAATTCAATTTCTATCACTGGTTTCTTAGTCTATCGCGATAGACTCACCAAGTATGCTAAAATGACATTTTTTTCAAATTTTCTCTTCACAGATGTGTTCCCTACCCTCTGTAGATCATGTATACCAAGTTTCATAAGGTTTGGAAATTTGGTCAAGGTCTTTTTACCACTGTGTCTCTGAACTTAGACTCTAAACACCAGACTTGAGGTTTAGTGGTCAAGCAGTTGTCCAAGTACACTCATTTTTTGGGAGCAGCCTTGTATTAATGTGTTTTACCTGTGGCATGAGGGGTTTTGCCTGATTGTGAGTCTATCTCCAATTCATCAGTCTATCGTGATAGACTGAGCAGAGAGTCACTGGGAAGTGATTTTTTGTTTGTTTTTGGACAGTTTGGTTCCCAATGCCCTTAGAAGCTTATCCCCAAAGTTTCATTCAATTTGGACTTCTTTTCCTTTGGATTCAAGCATTTCACCCAAATACTCCTTATACTCAGAAAAAGAAAATTCCCACTTAGATGCACAAGCACTGATGCAAATGCTTTGAAATTTCACATACAAGCTCTAGATCATATGCAAAACAAGGTCTTGAGGTCAAACTTTTTGTTTTTTTTTAAATTGTAGATTTGGTTTCAGCTTTTGGTTTTTTTTTGGTTTTTTAGAGTTTTTTTTTTTTTGGATTGGACCAAATCTGTGTTACCCCCCTACCTTAAGGTCTCCAATGCAAAAACAAGCACTCAAATCGGCTTTCAAACGACCATTTTAGAGCACTTTTACCATAATCAGCACAATTCCGTCGTTTGTGTTTTCAAGCACATTTTCATGTCAAAATTGCTCTAGATCAACATCACATGTCCTACACTACCTAAAGTCCTACTTTGGATGGTTGAATGGTTGTTTTTGCTTTCTGGCAAGCAAACAGCCTCCTGCTTACCTTTTGCGTTTTTCTTTGCGTTTTTTTCTCTTTCGAGTTCCTCACAACCATAAGTCACAACCAAACACACTAACCGTAAAACCTAATCTAAACACACAACAAAATAATATAACCATACCTCAACCTCATGGTGGACCACCTCGCGAGACGCAGGCTCCCTGGCTATCCCTCAGTCAAGAGATCCGCTCTCTGACTTCCCACTAAGAAGGAAAATGGTGACAACACTCTAAAAAACTCTAGAGAAATGCTATACTATCAAACACGAGTGATGCAGTCTATGCTAGTTTAGGCGCTTCGTCCCCGGCAACGGCGCCAAAGTTAGCGGGTACGCCGCGACGGACGATGGAGCACAGCGAGAACACAGACCAACAAACTGTCAATCCGAGGACGTAGCTGACCCGACTAGGGCATGGATGCAATCTTTGGGTTGTTAACCCTGAGCTAGACATGAACAACACTCTACAGTCACTAATCCTACCACAACACTACCATAAAGCAAAGAAATAGACAACGCATCCTACGAAACACTACAAGCTCGAAACAATCTCAAATCATATTAGAATGACTCGAAATCGGAGGGCAAGACACACAAGGACATATCCTATATGGCCAAACACCTAAACCCTAAAAACCATAACTGTAAGATCTCTAATCGCTGTCGCGATAGACTCAAAACAGCAATTTCCAAAGTGTCCGAAACTGATCTACAAAGACATCAACACGAAGAGCTTCTCGCCCTGATTCTAACGACTACTCGATCATTCAGAACGGATGTCGTTTGAGGTACTTACGACCAAATATAGCTCGTAGCAGGCAGGCTCGCGATGTGGTCCTTGGCTTGCATTGCTTGCGTCGACGCGGAGAGCTCCTCGATGCTAACACGCTCCTACTCTCATATCTGCAATGTGATTAGTGTGCGCGACGGTGTGTGTGCGTGAAGCTCACTACTATGTGCTGCAGAACCCACGACTGTATATTAATTGAGATAACGTAATGTGTTTTACAAAGCCTTAGGTTTTAGCTTATATACCAAGCCTTCAAACCTAATGTCCAGCCAAATGACCTGAATTGTCCCTAGGCTTCTACAGAGCTTAATTACAAGAAACTGAGTTGGCTTTACTCATTACACAAGTATCTGCGGCCAAAATACAAGTGCCGAATTAAAATATGAGGTTCCCGTAAACATTACAAAAGTGGCCGTAATGGCTCAAAATAATAATAACGGGATATTCAATGACGTCCATGAACTCGTATCTTCATGTTGCAGCATCCATCTTCATCTTCATTACTTCATCACCATCTTCATGTGGAATCTTTACAAAATCTTTGAGGAATCTTTAATGAAATCTTTATGGAAACGTTGTTGAAAGGGCGTCCTTTCAACAGAGGTATATGTGGTCATAACCCCAATCCTGGACCATCTTTAATTGTCCCATGAATGGTCTTCCCAAGATGATCTCGTAATTGTTCTTTTTGTCGAATTCAACTCTTGCAAATGTATGCTCATACTCGATTCCGCACAAGGTGACAATTACTTTTTCTAAAAGTCCTAGAGGCTTTTCCATGAACCCATCTGCCAGTTGCAATTTCATTCTGGTAACTCTCAAAGCCGGTTTTCCCCATTTTTTCCAGATTTCCTTGGTGGCGATAGCGACTCCTGCTCCACTATCAAGAATAGCTTTGGAAACTACTCCTTGAAATTCTACTTGTAGTGTGGTATTTCCATCTTCTCCCTCGCAATATTCTCCTACCTTGTTTAAAGGTACTGGCCTAGTGTTTAGTTGAGGCTTGTCTAATTCTCTTATCCCTTCTTGAAGCTTTGAGGTGGGGTCTTTTACTCCAAATTTTTCTAAGCATTTTCCTACGATGGTCCACATGTTTGGCTGTAGCCTCAAGAATTCGGCTAATGTGATTGTGCATGCCACAGGGGTGGACAACAACTCAATCAACCCTTGTGAATCCATCATTCTGTTGGAAGAAAGTCTTTGAGGTGGGATTGCTCTCACCTCAGACTTGGCCTCATACTCACCTAGGTAAGAGCGTAGAGTTTTTAGCGAGTCTGGTTGGCTGTGCCCTGAACTAATTGATCCCTGGTTTCCCCCTTGTGAATGCATATCAAAGTTCATTTGTGATCTTGCCTCAAATTCTTCAATGGGAGATAAGATCTCATTTTTCTCTTTTCTCATGCTATTCATTTGGTAGCACACCCTATTAGCTTCGTTGGCATTACGGATTTGCTTCCACACTGTCATCTAGACTGTTACAATCCTTACCCATTTCTACCAAAGTTTTAGGCTGGAAACCATCAATTGTCTCATCTGTTGTATTGGGCAGTATGATAGGTTCTCTCCTAGACACAGAGGCAGTCATGAGTCTCTCCTTCGTGTCTACTTGTTTCTCTGGAGTTGGTTTGATAGGGGTTCGAGCTGGTACCTCATGCCAACTTACAAGTTTACCAAGCAGGTTTTCTATCAAGGATTGGGCTGTTTCAATCATCTTTCGACACATTTTCAACCTCTATTTTTCTATTTCGGCATATGGGTAAGTCATCCATCTTTGCTCTTGGGTTTGGTTGTTTTTGAGTCTGGCTTCGTATAATTTTAAAAGTGCGTCTAACTGCTCATTAATATGTTTTGCCCCAACAGTGATCCTCCTGATCCTGAACTTTTGGGTCCTACTATTTCCTTGGGCCCTATGGTTGCCGCAGTGTGTGAGCTTAGACTAGTTAGATCCTCTAACCGCTCTAATCTATCCTTTGTGTGTTTTAACTCCTCGGATAAATCTGTTTGCTCTCGTTCTCTCCTGGCTTTCATACACGCCTTTCTAGCTTTCCAAGTGCTTCTCTGATTTTTCATTTCTGAACTTGGGGCATCGGTTTTTGGCTCTTCAATTATGGGTTCATTTGTCATTCTTTGAACTTGGGCTTGTGTCACTGCATGAATAGGTATGACTGTCTTGTTTTCAGACCCTCCACTGGAAGGCACTGCTTCCAGCATGTTCAAGGTAGTTTTTGCTCCTTTGCTCGAGTTCTTAGGGCAATCAAGAATCAAATGAGTAATTCCACACTCGGTGCAATATGTGTTGACTCTAATGATTTCATCATGAGGACAGTCTCTTAGCCAATGGTCTCCGCCACACTTGTAGCAGGGTCCCTTAGGCTATTGAGGTGCTCCTTGAGCTCCTCTTTGTTGGTATGCATGTCTCTGCCCGCCCATGCCTCCGTTGGCTATGAACAACATTGTTTTTCATCCAAGCTATATCTTCCTTCTCCTGCGGCCTGTGTAGCTGTTGGTGGTCCTGCACTTTCCATCATGCTCCAAGGTTCTGGTGTTGGGGGTTCTTCTGATGGATAATAGACAGGATTTGAAGGATATCCATTGGAATCTTCATAATATTCATGTATAGGTACCAAAGCCTTCTCTTCTGGTTCGTTTACTATTGGTGTGTATCTTATGCCGACTGGTCGTAATCCTGGTAGGCGTGGTTGCTGTCCCAACATTGGTTGTGGTCTTTCTACACCTACAGGTCCTGGTAGGTTTCCTGCTTGATACCTAGGCATCGGTGGAAGTTGAGGAGGCTCTACCTGAGCCTGGGGAGAATAAGGTTGTTCTCTCACATATCCCTTGTTATAATAACATTCCTCCGTCACATGGTTTGTCCATTTTTTTTCAATAGCACACCACTTTGGCTATTTAGCCTGAGACTTGGCATACATATTAATCTTTTTAAGCACTTCCTCTACAAGCTACTCCTGGCTTACATCTACTTCTCCTTTTGGTGCTATCTCAACAGAGTTGCTTCCATTTTGTTGTGAGGATGAATCGTCATCAAGGTCCTTGAATTCACCCTCCTTGTAGACCGCACAATTGTCTATAAGGTAAAGATCCTCCTTAGTTAACTCATTTAACGTCGTGCTCGTCTTCATATGTAAGTCCTTCTGGAGATCTGTGTTCCTTAGTCCTTGAATAAATATAAGCATAAGTCTAGACTGAGTTGGCAGTTCTTCCACAGGACATAACTTAACATATATTTTTAGTCGTAGGGCTTTCTTTCGCACAGATTCCCCTTGTTTCTGTTTGAATTTATGGATTGGTGAGACTGTATTATGAGCTATACCCCTTTGTGAAAAGTCCTCAATAAACTTGTCAAACACCTCCTCCATAGACTCAAAGTCTCTACGCTCCATAGAGTCAAACCAAGTAGCAGCATCCTCCTCTAGGGTCAGTCCAAACCCTGCAAATTGGGTAGGGAAGTCTAACACCTCTTCAGCTCTAATTACACGCACAAAGGCTGCTACATGATCCCCACGATCTCTGTTTCCCGTGTATTTCTTGTTTACCCATTTTTGCACCTGAGAAGGTCTAATTCTACAATGGTCTACAAATCTCATCATTGGTTCTCCTCATCCTACTCGATATACCTCCTCTGGCCTTCGGTAGTGGGAGGGTTCCTCACCCAGAGGAGCCCCTAAGCCATAATTTTTGATGGTTTTTGCAAGAGATGGTTCATCTCTTTGAACTCGTTCTATGGGTTGTCTTCCACACTCTATCAACTCTTGAGTTTTTGGCTTACTCTTGCCTTGATACCGTGAATAGAGTGGTGGTTCTTGTAAATCCCTTAGCCCTCATGCGGTTGGATAACCATCTTGGTTTTGGTCTCGTTCTCATGTTGCACTTTGTCGAAGACATGCCTGCAATGATGGTTGGGTTGCTTGTTGGTTCTGGTAGTTGAACGTTTGTTGTCGGTTAGAATGTGAGGTCACGTCGTACTCTTCTGAAAATGGATTTGTCGACTTGCTAGGGGTATAGGTGAACCTTGGCACTTATTTGGGGGCATATGTTGATGTCTTTGAAACTATTGACTTTTCTACCTCCTCTGGGAGAATACGTTTGTATTCTCGCCCGTATCTATCAACAAAAATGATATCCTTCCCCATAGCAATTTCATAAGAGAATAAGTAAAGAACCTTGTCTTTGCTTAATTTGTTTGGGTAGGGTTCCTTGCATTGAAAATAAGAGACTATTTCCTCGCTCTCATGCTTGTAAATTCCCACATTCTCATTGTAGGTAGAGACCCTGGTTGTTTTCTTATCATACATAAAAAGAGCTCCAGGTCGATCAATGTTTGGAGACGGTTCTTGAGTTTTTGAAACCATCTTTTCTTTTGCCACATTATCTCCATATCTGTTGTAATCCTCAGGGTTACTACCTATCAGATAGTGGTTCCCCTTTTTGTCTCGGAATCTATCTCCATCATCATAGACTCGAATTATGTCTAGTCTCTGAGCAGGTCTTTCTTCTATACAAATACACCTGCGTCCCCGATCGTCAGAATAAACTAGGGCTCCCCTAGAGTTTGTTTCTTCTAAGAAGATTATAGTGAACTTGGCATCGTTCAAAGGATTTTGGGAGGTGCTTCCTCCTAGCATTGGTCCTTCATTAGAGAAAACTCCTGGCTGTTGACTACCCATCATGAAGAAGGACTTATCTGATGAAGTGTCAGTATCACTAACCTCCTCAATGATCGGTGCTAATGGATCTAGCCTTGCCTGAGTTACACTCTCCTCGGTGGACACTAAGCTACCCTGATCACCTGCCACCTTTTGCTCTCTAGGAATGTGTCTTCTTGATCTTAAATTCATTAAACTTAGCAATACAATTTATCACAAATCCAACCACTCACCTGGTTAAGGATTAGTCTCCGCAAAACTTCTTGCCTTGCCGCCGCCGCCGAGTATACCTGTACACAAGCGTTTAATTTCGGCAATCGAATCAAAGCATTTAACCACTAGAGGTGGTCTTAGTAATGATTGGTATAAATGGAGGGTTAACTTCAATCACTACTGTATTTTATACACTTCGGATGTTCTTGATTAGGTCTGCTAATCTGGAACTGTACTTCACTCGAATGTTGGTCAATTTATAGGGAAAGTCTTAATTCCGTCTTTGCTCCATCAAAAGGTCAAACAAGGTCTAATTTCACTTATGAAAGAAGTTTTGGAACTCTTAAGTCAATTGGAACATCACTCTATGTCCTCAGTCAGCTTTTCTCTTCACTAAACCCCTGTAGACATCCTACGCATAGGATGTCTACCTGCTTTGTTTTGGCTGGATTTTGCACTATAGATTCCCCTTGATGTGCTGAGTCCACAGCTGTTTTTACATTTTGATTTGGACACCTACTAGCTGGTCAACTGATCAAAAATCTATTCCAGCAGCCTGATGTTGGTCTGACCAGTCAAATCAATTTCAATTTGGACCAAAATTGACTAGGAGGCTTGCCTCAGGCTATACAACACCCTGCTATGCCTACAGTCAATGCCTACAGTCAGATTTTGTCTTCAAAATCATGCAGTAGACATCCTACACGTAGCATGTCTAACTGCTCAAAATGGCTTCAAACTCAAACCATAGACTCCTCTTAAGGTGTTGATCACTTTGGCATGCTCAAAGTTGGATTTGGACCGCTAAATCACATAGACCACATCCTATGCGTAGGATGTCTATATGATCTATTTGACCCCAAATTTGAGCCACAGCTTCCCCTTGATGTCAGCAACCCAGTGCTATGCTTGGATTTTAGTTTGGATTTCAAAAGACCCCAATTTTAGTTATCCTAGCCCTTTTCAGTCAAAAATGCTAAAGCCCGCTTAAAACCCAATTGTGATAAAACCCTTCTCAGGCACTCAATAAATCATGCAGATCATGTTCATGCAGCCATCCTATGGTTTTGGTATTAAAATAATTCCTTGGCACAATTTGGGTAGGATGTCTGGCAATTTCCGTTGTATTTGGCCTTATCCTGTCAAGATATGATCAAATTTCCACTTTTAAGGTGAAAATAGTGTCAAACCTACATTCTAAACACATTGGTCAACTCAGATCTTCAAAATTACCACTAGAACACCCTGTAGACATCCTAACCGTTGTCGTGATGTGACACGTACATAGTGGGAACGCATGCTACAAGATCTATCTTGTATTTTTTTAGATACATAATTATATTTCTTATAGTGTACATATGAATATTTAAGTATAATAATAAGCCTTCTATCTCATCCTATTATTTTTCTCAAGGGTAACATATCCTTACTTTACCATCAGAAAATACTATGGGAAAAGCATCAATAGCTCCGCATCTTTAACTTGGGGCAAAAAGCATTGATTCTTTATTTCTACTATTTCATTATCATCTCACACCCTATCTAGATCCTATATCTAGGGTAAACTCCAATATATATATATTCTATGTATTTTTTATACTTTTCTTATATTTCTTTTTAAATAGCTACTAGGAGAGAATCAAATCCTAGTGGGACACTAGGTGGCATGATTTCAAAGATACACTTATTTTAATGAATTATTGCAAGCATGATTACAAAACTTTGTCAAGAAGCAATGTCATGCTTTCATATGGCATGAGGTGTCATTTGGAATTAAATGAAAGTCTAGGCTAAGGAGACCACATGAAGACTTTTGCTGCCATAAATGGACCCTATTTTGATGAATTTTTTACACAAGGTTCCAATCCAAATTGGAAAACCATTTTAAAATGAAAATCGTAGCTAATGAGCTGACGTTTTTGCCCATATTTTTACTTTTTTATTTTGAGCCACGGTTGAGGAGATATGATCAAAATACTGGACCCCAGTTTGCCCACATCATGCAGGGGCAGCTCATTTCCAACTTTTCCAATTCCTGTTCACACTGGCTCCTCTCTTCTTGTGTAAACCCTTGGGGGTTCCCTTCACCTATAAAAGGGGACCTCTTCTTCCTTGGAAGGAACTCAAGCATTTAAGCCATTGATGAGAGGAATTCTTGAGGGAGTGAGTAGTAATGCCTAATTGTACTTAGCCATTAACATAAGCCCAAGCCTACACTTTCTCCTAGAGGGAGACTAGCCATTCTTGCAACAAGCTAACCTTGGAAGATCAACTCTAATCAAAGAAGGTCTTGCACTTGGTGTATCAATCAAAGTGGAATTATCCACTCTTCTTCTCTCTCCCATCAATAATGGTGCCGAATGGTTTCAAGTAAGATGTGTTCTACATTGATGTTTTCTTGATTTCTTGTTATTTTCATTTTAATCTCTAATCGAACATATATATATATATATATATATATATATATATATATATATATGTATCTAATCTCATCTCCTTAACCAAACCTATCTCTCTCATTCTTAGTAATTCATCCTCTCTAGGTTCTCTTGCTACAGGTACATCTCTCCCCGGAGTATCCTTATTGCCTACGGGCAAGAATAGGGCTTGGGAGGGAAACTTCTCATCTCTTCACATCTCTCATATCTACACTTCTCACATACTATCCTAGATGAATAACCCACATAATGATCATTTTTATCGCTTTCACTCTGTACGATCTATTAGAATTAACGTTTGGATTAGCCGTAAAATACACTTTCAACAACGTATAATGTTTCTCTTTGGCCCTGAAAGGCTCAATGAAATACTTCTATCATCGGATCCCATCATAATACCTCTCATAAACTATAATTTTTCTTTTGATGTAAGCGTAGTTATCTTGCTATAAACCAAGAGGATTTGTACACACAATTAATCCCAATCACTAGACAAAATATATATATTATGGTAAGCACAAAACTACAATTCCAAAGAACAATTCGTAGCCTATTTGGTCAGCCAAGATTGAATGCCATTAACTCATCCATTAACCCTTTCATATTACCCATGATACGATATGACCATAGCCTTGATGTTTTCATCTTCGTATTGTTTTGACATTCTCTTTTGCGTTCTTTCTTTGTGTGTGTGAATGCAAGAGAGAAAGAGTGAGTCTTCTTTGATTGCACTTCTTTCCAAACCCTAGTCTTCATGGCATCTATGGTTTAACTCCTTCATATAGTTTTTGTTGAGTTCTCTCACAAAATCTCACAGCCATAAGCCCGGTGCTTTCCTGGCAAGACCGCAAATTTCTCGACATATTTTTGGTGAACCCGACGCGAAACTGCTAGGGTGAGAGTTTGTGGGTAACCATGGGTGATCATGTTGAGCAACAGGGTATGCATTTTGACCCAGCAACAATGCAAATGTTTCAAGCATTTGCAATGTTCATGCAACAACAACATGCTACTGAAAGAAGGGAGATTTCAGCAACGAAGGCCATACAAGCGGTCGTCAACAGAATGGATCAGTTCAATGGCAAAGATGTAACCAAGTACTTACGCGAGTATGTGAAGGAGATGGAGCTGCATCGCGTGTCAGAAGGTGAGATGATTCAAAGCTTTGAGCTAGTTGTTGCTCTAGAAATTAGGGAGCATGTTAGGGCAATTAAAGATGGGCATGGGAGAAATTGGGAAGAACTCAAAGTAGCTTTAAAGGAGGAATATTTCATGGAGGACTCGGAGAGAGTGACCAAAAGGACATTCTTAGAATGGGTAGCCAAAGCAAGGACTATCAATAACAGAGCTACTTAGGGAATTTGAGCGGCGCTATGCACAACTCACTAGGACAGAAAGGGCCACACTAGATACAGAGAAGACATATGTTTTCTTACAAGCTGCAGGTAAAGAGTTTCAAGAAAATTTGGAGCTTCTTCTTGAAGATAAAGATGCTGAGCAAGGACTAAAGACCGACTGGAATGAGGTTGAAGGTGATGTCTCACTGCTTGCCAAACGACAAAGAAGAAGGGACAAGATGGTAGTAAACACTACAAGTCCTTCCACCTCAACTTCTGACAAAATGGTAAAGCCTACTTTTATCGCTCCTAAGTTTGATGAGTCCATGCTAGATGAGCTTGTGAAGGGAATGCGTGACTTGAAGGTGAATTTTGCAAAGCTTGAAGAAAAAGGCCAACCATCAGGGCCACTTCCTAGGCAAAGACAACAGCCCAAAGAAGGGTTTGTTAATAGATGTATTTGGTGTGATAGTACAGACCATGTAAGAAGGGATTGTGATGATTTTAGTGATGCTTTGTCAAAAGATGTTGTCTTTTTTAAGGATGGTAAAATCCACTTAAGAGAGACAGGTCTACCCTTGAGAACTAACTTTGGGAAGGGGGGAATGCAAACCTTAGTTGAAGATATGGCAACTAAGCATGCCACCTCTTCAGTTGAGGCAGCTACTTATGGAGTAAAAATTGAGCATTTTTGTGATGAAGAGGTGAGTGACCATCATGGTCAAATTTGGCCAAATGTCATGCAATTAGCTAAAAAGGAAAAGCTTACAAAAGAGATTCTACATGAAGCAGGTGATTGCATACGTCTAGAAACAGGATGGAATGATCCAGTGGACTCATTGTCAGTGCATGCCTACATTACAAAATGCCAACAAAATGAGGCAATTGTAGAAGAGAAGCGCAGACGTGAGAATGCTGATGAAGGACCATCAAAAAGAGCTTCTAGAAGTGGGGGAAGAAGCGACTCAATGCCTTCTCAAACACCCTCAACACAAGGAGCATCTCCACCTGAAGTACTCATGGAGGAGTCTACAACGGGAAAGAAGAAAGAGCCAACGAAAGGTAAGACAAAAGGCCCAACTTATAAACTACAATCTGATATTGAGGTTGCTACAGATTTAAAGAAAGTCTTGGAGGAAAGGATCTTGAATAGCAAGATTGAGTTCACTCTGGGAGAAGTTCTTGGCATTGAAAAGCGTGAATTCCACGAGGAGATCATTGACATCATCAAGAGGAAGAGGCAAACCCTTGCTGAAGTTTCTCGTCCACAGGTTGAAGGGGAAACCTCGAAGACACAAGGGATGCAATTGCAAAATAAGGAGAATGATGGAGCTATGGTAGGATGCTACCAATCTAGTGGGAGAATGAAGCAAGTGCATTTCTCAAATGATGATGAAGAAGTTGAAGATATTCCTAGGAGTTACTATTCATGAAGTCATTGGGCAAGGGCTACTACAGAAACTTTGGTCAAGGTAGGTGATCTTGAAGAGCCATTTGTTGCCTTGATTGACTATGGTTCAGAAATAAACATAATGTCAAAGAGTCTCTACAACAAGTGCAAATGGCCAATGGACACAGATCATGGCTGGATGGTAAAAGTGGCAAACAATTCATCCGGTGAATTGTATGCAGCATGTCCACGTGTGAAGGTGACAATAGGTGATGTAAAGATTGACCAAAACTTCTTTGTACAGGATACATCTTCATATCATCTCATCCTTGGACAACCCTACATTGTGGGAGTTCGAATGGAAACAAAGGTAATGGACGATGGTTCAGCATATGCTAAATACATAGCAAAGATGGTAAACGAGCTGTCCAATTTCTCACAGTCTGTGTAAACCATGAAAGAAATCGTGACAACCTCAGAGAACATCCTCTACCATCTTCATATCATCTTATCCTTGGACAACCCTACATTGTGGGAGTTCGAATGGAAACAAAGGTAATGGACGATGGTTCATCATATGCTAGAATACATAGCAAAGATGGTAAACGAGCTATCCAATTTCTCAGAGTCTGTGTAAACCATGAAAGAAATCGTGACAACCTCAGAGAACATCCTCTACCAAAGGTGAGCAAAGAGTTTCATGATCATAGAGAAATGATGGGTTTTTGCCAAGTACCATTGTTTTCATAAAATCTAATATCTAACTAACCCAAATGATTTTCTCATATTAAATTGATCACTTAATGTGGGAGAATAAACGGGAACAAGTGTTAAGATATAGGTATGTGCTTATAGATCTATCTCAACATGGGGCCAATGGTAAAGGGGCCCAAAAGGGAGATGGTCTATCAAAGAGCAAGGCTAACCAATGGAGCATAAGACCTTAGGGTTAGCTTCATTGAAGACCTCCAATAAATGTGTGTAAAAGTCCTTTGACCTTAAGTAAGCTAGGGCTGAGCTTGAGGTGGGAACCCGGCCCAAGCTCGAGGTGCTTGTCATGCTTGAGGTGCTTGTCATGCTTGAGGTGTTTTTCATGCTTGAGGTGCTTGATTAAGATGCTTGAGGTGCTTGACTGGCTCCATGCTTGAGGTGCTTGACTTGCTGCATGATTAAAGTACTTGAGGTGCCTTGAGAAGCTTGCCTGAGATGCTTGTGGGAACACCCCCTAGTTCAAGTGCTTTGTCATGCTTGGTGAGTAAGGTGCTTGATCACCTAAAAGTCAAAAGCATTCCTACAAGAGGGGGGGCGAGCCCTTTTCCTAGGGGCTAGAGAGAGAACACCCACTCACACACACAAGGGAAGCCCAACTTGAAGAGGCAGCAAGGACACATGTCAGGCCCCTACCCATGTTACCTTCATGTGTTGCTTGAAGCCTATTGGCTAGGCTTCAAAGGGGTCCAATGATAAATTACATGAATTATCTAATTGTTTTAGCATTTATCAAGTCCTCTCTCTCAAAGGGGAAAGGGGGACACTTGTCCCAAGGCTACCCATGTTGCTTGTAATGGCTCTTGCTTGTGATTGGCTAGGCCTGGAAGGGTCCAATGAGCTTCAGGCATGAGCTACAAGGGGGGGTCGACCCAAGCAAGCTAGGGGGGTGCCTAGGGGGTATACTCTCCCACACACACTCACAAGCACTCTCATTGTGTGATATGCAAAGTGCAAGAGCTCCCTCTCCAAGCAAGTAGAGGTTGAGAGCCTACACCAACACTCTTGGCTATGGAGTGCAAATCCAACCAAGAGCCATGCTTCAATGCTTAAGCTTGCCATATCCTTCTTCTTCATTACTATGCTATTATGTATGCTAGCAACAAGAGTATGATAAGTGAGGAACTAATTCTTTCTCCTACGAAATGTTTCTTCTTCCTCTTCCCTACCCTCATTCCCTGCTAGCTCTCTCCACCTTCGAAGGTGTTTGAGGTCTTGGGACTGAGGCTTGGGATAGTTAAAGCTTTCTTCAAGTTTATGTTATGTTTGTGGTGCATGAAGCCTTCCATCTTCATGGCATCACCTAGGTCACAAGGAACACAAAGACTGTATTGTAACAAGTCTCTCTTTATGGGAGAAATCATAATACAAATGCCTATTGGAGGGGGGACCGGCTCCACATAAATCCGGTCCTCAATTGTTGTCATGTTCTCTAAACTCTCTCTCTTGCAAAAGTATTGTCTATGCCAAGTTAACTAATTGCTATGATTATGTTGCTATCTTCAATTATGTCTACCCGCTATGCTCACAAAATCATTTCTTGAAAGTACTCTCATTAAATTCCGCTATTCTCAAATTGAATAGGCAAATTCCATTACAATTGTAAAGCAGGATTGCAGTGGTACAGAAAGAAAAAGGGTCTCGTTTGATCCAAAAATAGGTGAAACTTTCTCAATGAGCTCCTTGGTAACAAGGAATGGATCAGTATGTTTTACAAAACTTGAAGATTTGAAGAAATGTGAGAGGCAATATGTGCATAATGTACAAATAGGCATGAAAAAGAGTGGGTTGCTAAAGCCTACTGAAAATGTTTTGGGTTTGTGTGAACAAGTTTCTTTTGTAGATACTATGGGTGAGCTTGATGCTATAATGAGGTCTAGTTTGCATCTTGAAAATGAAGTTGTGGAAGTTTGCTCTATGGAAATGTATCAAGTAATAGAAGCCTTTAAAGAAAGCCAAACAGTTGGCCCAGAAGTCCATGTTGAAACTAAATACAAGAGTGTAGCAAAGAAGGTGAAACCACTAGCTTCACCCTTACCACCCAACAACAAGGAAAAGATTGAACAGGCTTCTTTACAACCAAGTTTGCGGAATCCTAAAAAGATCGTGCATACCTTCACAAAGGAGTCCTTTCAAGAGTTGCAGATTGGTTGCGAGGAGTTTTTAACACAGGAGGAGACAAAGTGCTTCAAAGAAATGCTTTCAAAGCATGGTAAGGCTTTTGCATTTGAGCCACATGAGATAGGATGTGTTGATCCTTATATTGTAGCTCCTATGGTAATTTTCACAATACCTCATGTGCCTTGGAATCTGCGGCCTATTCCGGTTCCAAAGGCTCATTTGCCAAAGTTAGTAGAGCTACTGAATGAGAAAATCAAAATGGGAATCTTGGAGCCTTCTTGTGCTCCATACTCAAACAGGTGGTTCACAGTTCAAAAGAAGAATGATTCTCTACGCTTCATCCAAGATATGCAACCAGTGAGCAAGGTGAGAATTAGAAATGTAGGAACAGGTCCAATTGTGGATGAATTTGTAGAGGCGTTTGCACGGAGGGCAATCTACTCAATGGGGGATCTCTACTCAAGGTATGATCAATTTCAGCTTGCAATCGAAAGCAGAGACTTGACAACCATGAGGACACCTTTGGGTTTGGTAAGGATGTGTACCTTGCCACAGGGAGCAACCAACTCGGTTGCACATATGATGAATGGGATGAATAAGGTCTTACGTGACTTTATTCCTCAAATCACAATGCCTTTCATTGATGATTTGCCTATCAAAGGATGTGAAGAAAGTGACAAAGATGAAGCTTTGGATCTCAAGGGATGTCGCAGGTTTGTGGTAAATCACATAAATGATTGTGATAAAATTTTGTCTAGGTTGGAAGAAGTGAATCTTACATTGTCAGGGAAAAAGTCTATGTTTGGTGTCAAAGAAGTGCTCATTGTGGGGCACATGTGCGGGCCATATGGTAGGAAACCTTGTCCATCAAAGGTAGATGCCATCCAAAGAATGAAAGAAACATGCACTAGCATCACTGAGGTTAGAAGGTTTCTGGGAGCATATGTCTTCTATGTTATTTGGATTCCACATTATGCACATGTAGCTGATCCTCTTTATCAACTGCTTAGAAAGAATCAAAAGTTTAAATGGACACAAGCACATGTAAAATCCATGAAAAAACTAAAGGAGTTACTCCAGTCAGCAACGACTTTGAGAAAGGTAGACTATGAGTGTCAAAGGCCAGTGATTGTGACAGTAGATACCAGTCCTACAGGGATTAGATGGGCAATAGGGCAAGATGACAAAGAAGGACACAGGTATGTGGTAAGATTTGGAGCAAAGGTACTAAGTGCTCGCCAAAGAAACTATCCACAGATAAAGAGAGAGTTATGGGGTATGGTTACAACCTTGAAAAGTGGGAAAGAGTACCTAATTGGTGCATGTGTGGTTGTAGAAACAGATTGTCTACCACTTCTTGGGATGATTACAAGCTGCTCAACACCAGACATTGCTATGTTGCGGTGGACTGCCTACATTAAGTCCTTAAATCCCGAGTTTAAGCACATTGTAGGTAAAAAGAATACAGTGGCAGATATGCTATCAAGGGCAAGGTATGAAGATGAGTCACAAATGATTGATGAGGGAGATGATGTAGGCACAAAATTCTATTCTATCTCTCATGTCAAAGGTAACAATGTCTGCATGACTAATTCACTTGAATTGTTCTTGAAAGATATTTATGAAGGTGATTGGCTTTCTATTGGAAGGTACTTGAGTACTCTAACAAAACAGGATGACTGGTCTGAACAAGAATTCAAGAGGATACGCAGGAAAGCATATGGGTACTTTTTAAGGGATGGTTACTTGTGGAAGCATCCTAAACAAAAGGGTGCTACACCACAACGGGTTATATGTAAAAACGAGACTCAAGTAAAGCTCATGCAAGAGTTTCATGAGAGTCTATGGGCTGGACACAGGGGTGTGTGGGCAACCTTCTCCAAGTTGAAAGAAAAATACTGGTGGAAGGGTATGTATAAAGATGTATCTCAGTTTGTAGAGTCATGTGTAACTTGTCAAATGTATTCAAATGTTCGACATCGTGATGGATTGCACCCTACATATCCACTAGCCATGCACCATAAATGGGTTGTGGATCTAGTCACGATGCCTTTAGGACTCTGGCAGATGAGATACTTGGTTCTTGCACGAGAGGACCTAACTAACTAGGTTGAAGGAAGAGCATTAAGAGCTAAGACCACAGAAGCTGTGTGCAAATTCCTTCTTGATGAGGTGATTTGTCGTTATGGTTGTGTGGGAAAAATCACTGTAGATCGAGGTGAACTGGATGCCGAAGAAGCAAGAGAGTTCTTTTCTAGATTAGGGATCAAGCTTTCTCTTACTACAGCTTACAACCCTGAAGGCAATGGAAAGAGTGAAAGAGGGCATCCTCCTATCATCAAAACTTTGGCCAAGGCTTGCGAAGGAAGAGTTGGTGAGTGGCCAAAATTGTTACCATATGCTTTATGGGCTGATCGTACAACACATAGCTCAGTAATTGACTACATTCCTGCGGAGCTAATGCATGGTCAAAAGCCAGTGATGTCGATTGAGGATACAATTCCCACATGGAATGTACTACCTTGGCAAGAGGGGCTTAGTAGGGAAGATCTCCTTGCACTGCGTATAAGGCAGCTAGAGAGAAGACCTGGAGACATTGAAGCTGCAAAAGAACGACTCAAAAATGCAAGGTTGAAAAACAAGGACTATTTTGATAAGCGACATCGACTCAGGAGCAAAGCAATTGACAAAGGTGACTGGGTTTTAGTGTATGATAGTAGCCTTGATAACCAGCACACAGTCATGCGTAAGTTCTCAAAAAGATGGTTTGGACCGTATGTTGTAAAGCATGTGCATGAAAATGCTACTTACAGCTTGTCTGAACTAGATGGTACAGAAGTAAAGATTCCCATTGCAGGAAAAAGGATTAAAATGTTTAAGAGAAGAAGAGACAATGATCTAGAAGATATGGATGAGGAAGAACAGAAAAACACACGTGAAGATCAAATTGAACATGAAGCTCTGGAATCATCTAGTGAAGAAGAAGACAAGGAAGATGTACAAGAGGTCTAATCTTACAAAGAGACAATGTGGCACATACCGGAGGATGTGCAGGTTTAGAGGGGGTGGATGTCGTGCTGTGACACGTACATAGTGGGAACGCATGCTACAAGATCTATCTTGTATTTTTTTAGATACATAATTATATTTCTTATAGTGTACATATGCATATTTAAGTATAATAATAAGCCTTCTATCTCATCCTATTATTTTTCTCAAGGGTAACATATCCTTACTTTACCATCAGAAAATACTATGGGAAAAGCATCAATAGCTCCGCCTCTTTAACTTGGGGCAAAAAGCATTGATTCTTTATTTCTACTATTTCATTATCATCTCACACCCTAGCTAGATCCTATATCTAGGGTAAACTCCAATATATATATATTCTATGTATTTTTTATACTTTTCTTATATTTCTTTTTAAATAGCTACTAGGAGAGAATCAAATCCTAGTGGGACACTAGGTGGCATGATTTCAAAGATACACTTATTTTAATGCATTATTGCAAGCATGATTACAAAACTTTGTCAAGAAGCAATGTCATGCTTTCATATGGCATGAGGTGTCATTTGGAATTAAATGAAAGTCTAAGCTAAGGAGACCACATGAAGACTTTTGCTGCCATAAATGGACCCTATTTTGATGAATTTTTTACACAAGGTTCCAATCCGAATTGGAAAACGATTTTAAAATGAAAATCGTAGCTAATGAGCTGAAGTTTTTGCTCATATTTTTACTTTTTTATTTGGAGCCACGGTTGAGGAGATATGATCAAAATACTGGACCCCAGTCTGCCCACATCATGTAGGGGCAGCTCATTTCCAACTTTTCCAATTCCTGTTCACACTCGCTCCTCTCTTCTTGTGTAAACCCTTGGGGGTTCCCTTCACCTATAAAAGGGGACCTCTTCTTCCTTGGAAGAAACTCAAGCATTCAAGCCATTGATGAGAGGAATTCTTGAGGGAGTGAGTAGTAATGCCTAATTGTACTTAGCCATTAACATAAGCCCAAGCCTACACTTTCTCCTAGAGGGAGACTAGCCATTCTTGCAACAAGCTAACCTTGGAAGATCAACTCTAATCAAAGAAGGTCTTGCACTTGGTGTATCAATCAAAGTGGAATTATCCACTCTTCTTCTCTCTCCCATCAATAATGGTGCCGAAGGGTTTCAAGTAAGATGTGTTCTACATTGATGTTTTCTTGATTTCTTGTTGTTTTCATTTTCATCTCTAATCCAATATATATATATATATATATATATATATGTATCTAATCTCATCTCCTTAACCAAACCTATCTCTCTCATTCTTAGTAATTCATCCTCTCTAGGTTCTCTTGCTACAGGTACATCTCTCCCCGCAGTATCCTTATTGCCTACGGGCAAGAATAGGGCTTGGGAGGGAAACTTCTCATCTCTTCACATCTCTCATATCTACCCTTCTCACATACTATCCTAGATGAATAACCCACATGATGATCATTTCTATCGCTTTCACTCTGTACGATCTATTAGAATTAACGTATGGATTAGCCATAAAATACACTTTCAACAACGTATAGTGTTTCTCTTCGGCCCTGAAAGGCTCAATGAAATACTTCTATCACCGGATCCCATCATACTACCTCTTATAGACTATAATTTTTCTTTTGATGTAAGCGTAGTTATCTTGCTATGAACCAAGAGGATTTGTACACACAATTAATCCCAATCACTAGACAATATATATATATTATGGTAAGCACAAAACTACAATTCCAAAGAATAATTGGTAGCCTATTTGGTTAGCCAAGATTGAATGCCATTAACTCATCCATTAACCCTTTCATATTACCCATGATACGATATGACCATAGCCTTGATGTTTTCATCTTCGTATTGTTTTGACATTCTCTTTTGCGTTCTTTCTTTGTGTGTGTGAATGCAAGAGAGAAAGAGTAAGTCTTCTTGCACTTCTTTCCAAACCCTAGTCTTCATGGCATCTATGGTTTGACTCCATATAGTTTTTGTTGAGTTCTCTCACAAAATCTCACAGCCATAAGCCCGGTGCTTTCCTGGCAAAACCGCAAATTTCTCGATAGCGTAGGATGTCTTCTGGCTTAAAATTTAAATTTTTTCTGACAAAAGTACTCCTTATGCTCTGCAGCTCTCTCAAAAATACTCACAGAAACTTTTGAACTTCACTTCAGCTTCTAAACACTCTTTTCCGTCTTTTACAACCCCTTGATGAGGCTAACAGCAAATATAACATGCATGAAGTGCTTGAGATCTTAAATCATGATGTGCTACTTACCCTACTCCTACTCATCATGTGAGATGGTGATATTGGTGTCTCAGTTGCTTCCTGGCCTCTCCAGACTCTCAAGCTATCCTTCCACCACCTCTACCACTCCAAATCCTACTTTCTTACACCACAACTTAACTAATACCTAAAACTATCAAAGTCTACCTAAGTCGAAGGATCTAGGCCAGACACTCACTCCCTAGACTCCTCCTAAGACCTAGAGAGTCCTCCACCCTCTGATCCTATCTAAATGTAAAACGAGACTCTAGCAAGCCAGAGAATCCCTATCCTCAAGGACTAGTCTCGGTCACCTACCTAGGGTTTTCGTCCCCGGCAGCGGCGCCAATGTTGGCGGATACGCCGCGACGGACGTCAGTACAGCGAGAACTCACCTAACAAGATTTGTCAGCTAAGGACGAAGCTCGACCCGCAGGCACGTGGAAGTAAGCATAGGGTGTCAACCTACACTCTTAGACTACTTCCTACAGAGATCTCTACCCACTGTCTAAGATACAGCCTTCAGGAGTACATAAGAGGAGATTTCCGACAACCCTTTCAAGAGCCAAATACCCATCAAATTCCGAAACGCTACGAAACTTGAAGGAGACCCTAATTACACCAATAGGTCGCTCTCCCTAAGGTCAATGAACCAAAATCCCAACCCTAAACACCAGGTGCAAAATCACGTAGGATGTCTCGTCGAAATTTGCAGGTCGTCGTTTCTGAAAACTAAAGTGCCTAATGTGTAGCTCTACTCAATGCGAATGCATGGATATGCTGAAATGTGAAAACAGACAACGTATGCTCACCGAATCACCAGATATAGCTCGTGGATTGAGCTTGCAAAGTTGGATCGTACACACGCAATGTAGGTGTTGGCGCGTAGCTCTCTTCGGGGGCAACACGTTGTACTTCTCCGCACTCAATTTCGACCACAGGTGCACGCGTAGCATCATGATAAAACTCTCACTCTCCCTCATACAAAGAGTACGCTCACTCACACAAACAAAAAAACTTATCAATTGACAAAAAGGTTTTTTTCATTAAGGTCAAAACTGGTATAAATACCTTACAATCTCAAACCCTAATGTTCCAATTTAACCATTCACTCAGTCTAGATGTCAAAAATGGGATACAATCTCAAAGCTTCTGCAAGCCCCACTATTTACAAAGGTGAAATGATGGTTTTTCTCAATTAAAGAATAATTACAAAAAATAATATCCTGCCAAGCAATCATTCTCCGTTAGGTATGTCCAGCTGCTAACAATTTCCAAGTGTTTTTTCAAGCATTAAGGGAGAATAAGCTTTTTCTCAACCAAAAGAAAAGCGATTTTTTCCTTCAAGAGATTCAATATCTAGGTCATATTATCTCTCAAGATGGTATCCGTATGGATCCATCAAAGTTAGAGGTAATAAAATCATGGCCTAACCCAAGGAATCTACATGAGCTAAGAAACTTTATTAGTATGTGCGCATACTATAGAGCTTCATAGCAAAATTCTCTCAAGTAGCAGGACCACTACATGACTCAACTAAGAAGAACGTTAAGTATGTATGGACTGCTAAGGAGAAAAATTCTTTTGACCAGCTCAAGGAAAAGATTACCTCTCAAACAGTCCTCATGCTTTTGGATCTCTCAAAGCCATTTGAAGTCCAATGTGATGCTTGTGGTGATTGGCTTGGATCAGTTTTGCTTCAAGAAGGGCATGACATAGCATATGAGAGCTGAAGGCTCAATACGGATGAACGAGTCTTGGGAATTTATGAGAAAGAGCTTTTAGTTGTTCTACATGCCCTAGACACATGGAAGCACTACCTATTGGGGACTCCATTTATCCTACGAGCCAACCACCAAAGTCTTAAGTATTTCATGATGCAAACCAAGCTTTCCGTCAAACAATTGAGGTGGGCAAATTTTCTTTCACAATTTAATTTCCATATTGCTCACATTGCTGGTAAGCACAATCAAGTGGCCGATGCACTTTCACGATGATCAAAAGTTAATGTAGTGTATATACCTACTCCCAACTAGCTATCCTCTATGATAGATGAGTATGCTACTGACCCTGATTTTAGAGACATAATGTCAGCCCTTGCTTTGGGAAAGAAAGAGGAGCCATTCACCTTACATGATGGTTATCTTCTCCACGACAATAGGCTATGTGTTACCCATTCCCTTCGTGAGAAAGTTATGTATGAATCCCATGCTCCTCCGTATGTGGGGCATAGAGGTATGTTGGGATTAAAGCCCAAGTGGCCTCTTATGCGGATATGGCCGGCCGCCCGCCTAACTCACTTACCTCTAACTCTTTGTATATACTAACATATTCTTTGTGAATACTAAGGATTTAGGAGATAACCCTTCTAACATCTCTCTGCGTACTGTACTGTGTACTGTGGAAGCTCACTGTGTGTGTGTGCGAGAGAGAGAGAGAGTCGACCCACGCTCCGCTCCGCGACTTCAATTGGTATCAGAGCCTTGGTTCAGTGCGGATTTGCGCAATCGCGCGCGCGCGCACTTTTCCGGCAGATTCTGGATCCGGAGTTCGAAAATTCACACTCGGCGTTCCGGGAGCGTTTCCACCAGGCGACCTGGAGTTTTACCCCCCTTTCGAAGCCGTTTATGCCCTCAGAATTTCGTTCTGAGCACTACAGCAGAAGATAGATTTCAGCCGCAAAGAAATCCGTCTTGTGTAGATTGGCAAGCAGGAGGTGGTCGACATCAATATCGACATCGACATACATCACTTATTCGTCTTCAGAGCATCATCTATAGACCAGGTACACATATATATCATCAGATATATATATTGCAGTCTGCATTGTTACTTCTTGTGCTTGCCAGGTTCCAGGGGAGGTGTGGCCATACGACGGCTTGACACCACTGGCATGTATTGCAGATTGATGTACTGTGATTGTGGGTCTGCTAGTTGTGAGTCACGCTAGCAGACAGACCGCCGCAGCGGTCATAGGACAGTGATTGGTCTATTATAGGATGTATGCTAGTTCTGGGCAGTTTGCTGAGCCATCTGAGAGGGTCGTGTGTGAGGTTTTTTGAAGCCAAGCACTGGGGGCTGGGTTACCCAGTGTGAGGTGGATTAGGTTGCTGGAGTTCCCCTCTACACGCATCCTCTTCGGCGACTTTTATCCCTTAGGATGTATGACTTTGTGTAGACACTGGATTGCATATTATGCGTCAGGCCGTTGAGGCATTGTTCAGGGCTCAGTCTTGAGACAGATACAGGTTCTGTCATCGCCCAGAGAGGAGACAGTGTATGCTTACAGGACAGCATATTACAGGGATTTTTTAGATTTGTCATTGGTCAGCTATTTATGATTGTTTCTTGAGCTATCTTTTGGTTCCCAGAGCTCAGTTTACAGGGGAGACTCTGTCAAAAATTTTCAAAAATACTGACAGTTCCTGAGGAGAGGTGTTCAGCTTGTTGATTATAGCTTGTTTACTGTGTACAGAGGCCAGTTTACAGGGGAAACTCTGCCGGATTTTTCTCAGGAGTAAACAGTTTGGCAGATATGGCATCTTCTCACAGTGAGACTCTTTACAACATAAAGAAGCTGGATGGCACAAACTTTCCATTCTGGAAGAAGCAGATTTGGCAGGTTTTGGTGCAGAAAAAACAAGTGAAGCCACTGAAGCTCAAAGGGGAGAGACCAGAATTTATGGCTCAAGATGAGTGGGAAGAGCTTGACAAGTTAGCTTGTTCCACAATCATGCTGACACTGGCAGAAAATGTTTACTTCAACGTAGCAGAAGAGACTACAGCGTATGGCGTATGGCAAAAGCTATGTGATATGTACGAGAAACAAAGTGCTGCTTCTCAGATTTACTGGCTCAAGAAATTGGTGGATTTGAAGATGAAGGAAGGGACAGCCATGTCAAATCATCTGAATGAATTTCACTCAATTTTCAGCCAGTTAATAGCACAAGAGATAGTCTTTCCAGATTCAGTGAAGGCTATGTTTCTCTTAATCACTTTGCCAGACAGTTGGGATACTTTTCGTACAGCGTTAAGTAATTCTGTCGCGCCAGAAGGTCTTACAAGTGCCAATGTAGAAGGCAGCTTGCTCACAGAGGAAGTGAACAGGAAGAACATTGACAAAGGCAAAGGCAATAGTGCTTTGGTCGTTCGAGGGAGACAACAGTTTAAAGAGAAGAAGGGTAAGAAGGCACAAAACCGAAGTAAGTCTCGTGATTCGAAGTCAAAGGATGACATAGAATGCTACCATTGTGGCAAGAAGGGTCACATGAAGCGAGACTGTACGAAGTGGAAACAAGAAAAAGGCAAAACAAAGAGTTCTGAGCAAGATGAAAAGAAGAGTTCAGTGAAGATTGAAGAGGTGAATGTCACAGGATCTGGTTCAGACAGTGATTCTGGTATAGCAGCTGGTGACATCTTCCTTACAAGCAATCTTGATTCTGTTTTCTTGACTGCAGAGGATGGACATGCTATGAGTGATTGGATTATCGACTCAGGGGCATCTTTACATGTTTCTCCGCACAAAGAGTGGTTTACATCATATGTGGCTACTAAAGATTATGTCAGACTTGGCAATGAGCAGGTTTGTGACATACTTGGAGTGGGAGATGTGCAGTTGAAGTTTCAGAATGGCTCTTCTTTATGGCTCAAGAATGTCAGACATGTTCCAGCAATCCGAAAGAGCTTGATTAGTACAGGGAAGTTGGATGATGCGGGTTATGTGACAGTTTTTGGGAACAGCGCTTGGAAGATCTCCAAAGGTTCGATGACTGTAGCACATGGCAGCAAGTCAGGAACTCTGTACACTTTACATGTTTCAGAGGTTAAAAACCATGTAATTAATGTGATTGAGCAGCCAAGTGTGTCACTGTGGCATCGTAGGTTGGGACATATGTCAAAAAGAGGAATGGAAATACTTTCTCATTATGGTTATTTGCCTGGCTTTTCATTTCAAGATTTCGAGTTTTGTGAGCATTGTGTTTATGGTAAGCAAACACAGGAACCGCACAGATCAAAGAGGAATCGTAGGGACGAACGGTTAGCTCTTGTACACAGTGACCTATGCGGACCAATGCCTAGTTTGTCACTAGGGGGAGCAGCGTACTTTTGTACATTCATAGATGACTATTCTCGCAAAGTATGGGTTTACTTCTTGAAGCACAAGGATGAGGTGCTCAAGGTCTTTAAGACATTCTTGCAGCTGGTGGAGAATCAGAGTGGTCAGAAGCTGAAGTGCTTGAGAACTGACAATGGTGGAGAGTACGTTTCCAAAGCTTTTCAAGACTTTTGTGAAGCAAAAGGGATTAAGCGGGAGCTTACTGCACCATATAATCCTTCACAGAATGGGGTTGCAGAACGTATGAATAGGACCATACAAGAGAAGGTCAGAAGCATGTTGTCAAATGCTGAGTTGCCTAATGGATTTTGGGCGGAAGCAGTGGCTACAGCAGTCCATTTGATCAACAGGTCTCCTAGTAGGGTTCTGGATAAGAGTGCAGTGGCCGAGATGCTATGGACAGGCAAGGCACCTTCGTATAAGCATCTCAGAGTCTTTGGTTGTGAAGCTTATAGCCATATTCCTAAGGAGTTCAGAAATAAGTTAGAACCAAAGAGCAAGAAGTGTATATTTCTTGGCTACGGAGAATCGGGCGAGATGGGTTACCGGCTTTGGGATCCTGAGTCCAGAAAGCTTATTCGTAGCAATGATGTGCATTTCAATGAAGCCAAGTTTCACGCTAAGCCAGAGAAGACAGAGGAGATCAGAAGAGTTGTCTTCAGGGAAGATGGACCTAGTGCTAGCACATCAAGACAGCATGGTCAGGCTCAGGAACAGCCTATAGTGGCTAGAGAGGCAGAATCCGTTGTGGTGAGACGTTCTGAGCGTGTCTCCAAACCACCTGATCGTTATGTGCCATCTCTAAATTATGTCATGCTCACAGATTGCGGAGAACCATCTTGTTACAAGGAAGCATTACAAGTGGTTGACTCGAAAAAATGGCAGTTGGCCATGCAGTCAGAGATGACAGCTCTGCATAAAAACCAGACATGGAAGTTGGTTAAATTACCACAGGGCAAAAAGGCTCTACCTTGTAAATGGGTTTACAGGTATAAGATCACCGCTCATGATAGTCAGCCAAAGTACAAAGCAAGGCTTGTTGCCAAGGGCTTTAAGCAAGAACAAGGCATTGACTTTGATGAAGTCTTCTCTCCAGTGGTCAAGATGACTACATTGAGATGCTTTCTTGCATTGGTTGCTATATTGGATTTGGTGTTGCACCAAATGGATGTCAAGACAGCGTTCTTGCATGGTGATTTAGATGTGGAAATTTACATGCAGCAGCCAGAAGGGTTTGTTGAGAAAGGCATGGAACATTTGGTATGCCAGTTGTTGAAGAGTCTTTATGGCTTAAAACAATCACCGAGGGCATGGTACCATAAGTTCCACCAGTTTATGCTTTCTCAAGGCTACAAACGTAGTGAGTTCGATCACTGTCTATATACAAAGAAGGCTAAGGATGGCAGTTGGCTGATCCTTATTTTGTATGTGGATGACATGTTGATTGCTGGCAAACACTTGGAAGAAATTTCAGCTTTGAAGTCAAAGATGGCAAAATCGTTTGACATGAAAGACATGGGTGAGGCAAGTCATATACTTGGTATGCGCATTGAGAGAGACAGATCAAAGAAGTTGATTTGGTTATCTCAAACAGAGTATATTGACAAGGTTTTGCAACGTTTCAATATGGAGAAGGGAAAGGCATTGAGTGTTCCATTGCCACCATATGTGAAACTTAGCAAACAAGATTGTCCTGTGTCTGAGGAAGAAAAGGCTGAAATGGATAAGATTCCATATGCGTCTGCAGTGGGTAGTTTGATGTATGCAATGATTGCTACACGTCCGGATATTGCATTTGCAGTGGGAGTGGTTAGCAGATATATGTCAAATCCCGGCAAGAAACATTGGGAGGCAGTGAAAGGTATTATGAGATACTTAAAACATACAAAGAGTATGCGCATATGCTATGGTAGTCAGGATTTGAGTGTCAGAGGATACACTGACTCAGATTATGCAGGAGACTTGGATAAGAGGAGATCTACATCAGGCTATGTCTTTACATTGGCTGGAGGTGCCATATCATGGCGATCTCGATTACAAGATTGTGTTACGCAGTCTACTACAGAAGCTGAGTATGTTGCAGCAAATGAGGCATGCAAAGAAGCTATTTGGCTTGGTAGATTGGTTGCAGACTTGGGAATCAATGCAGATATGCCAGAGTTATATTGTGATAGTCAAAGTGCTATACAATTGGCAAAGAATCCAGTGTTCCATTCGAAGACTAAGCATATTGATGTGAAATATCACTTCATTAGGGAAGTACTTGAAGACAAGCAGATACAACTGCTGAAGATCCACACCAAGGACAATCCTGCTGATCTACTCACAAAGGGACTTCCAGGAGAGGGCTTTGTGCATTGTCGTGAGTTGTTGGGCATTGGATAGATGGCAGCCATGTAAATCTTTGTACATTTATGTTCATAGATTTACAGTTACTTAAAGTGCCACATTGGACTTTAAGTGGGAGGTTGTTGGGATTAAAGCCCAAGTGGCCTCTTATGCGGATATGGCCGGCCGCCCGCCTAACTCACTTACCTCTAACTCTTTGTATATACTAACATATTCTTTGTGAATACTAAGGATTTAGGAGATAACCCTTCTAACATCTCTCTGCGTACTGTACTGTGTACTGTGGAAGCTCACTGTGTGTGTGTGCGAGAGAGAGAGAGAGTCGACCCACGCTCCGCTCCGCGACTTCAAGGTATTCAACCTACTCTCCGAGGAGTAGAGACATACTTCTATTGGCCTACCATGAAAGTGGACATACAAGAGTATGTTTCAAAATGTGTAGTGTGCCAAAAGACCAAGTATGATAGAGGGAAGCAGCCTGGATTACTCCATCCATTGCCTATCCCAAATTCACCATGGGAGAGTATATCCATGGATTTCATCTTTGGATTGCCCAAGAAAATAGTCGACAGGTTTAGCAAGCAAGCACACTTTATTCCTATCAAAAATACTATTAAGGCACACCAAATGGCAACTCTCTTCATATCTCATATTTTCAAACACCATGAATTACCAACATCCATCGTGTCAGATAGAGATCCAAAATGACGAGTATTTTCTGGAAAGGTCTCTTTTGAAAATCTAGGAATAAGATTGAATTTCTCCTTTGCCTATCATCCACAAATGGATGGCCAAAGTGAGATAGCCAATCTTACAATACTCGATCTACTCAAGACTTGTGTTACCGAAGTAGATGAACGCTCACAATGGGAAAAGTACTTACCTCTTGTAGAGTATGCCTACAATAATATTGTACATACTTCTATGGGAAAAGAACCTTTCGAGATCATTGAGGGAAGACCGAAAAGTCCCTTGCTACTCAAAGTACATGGGAAGATCTTTGCTCCCGATGAGTATAGCCGTGACCTACAAGAACATTTTCAAAAGAAAAAAGAGGCTATATCCATATCTCAGCAAAGGAAAAAAGTTTCTGCTGACAAGCACAGAAGGGCCTTAACATTCAAAGAAAATGATTGGGTCTTACTTAAGTTTCCTAAGGCTTGATTAAGGAAAACAACGGGCAAAAATCCTATGGGCCATCAAAAGTATTATGTTAAGCTAGCAAAAAGATACTATGGTCCTTTCCAAATCTTGAAGCCCATCAATGAGAAAGCTTACAAACTCAAGTTGCCCAACCATTGGCTCATACACAATGATTTTCATGTGAGTCTACTTAATCCTTACAAAGGAGAGCCTCCAAGTGAACCAATTATGGAAGAACCTCCCGAAGTTGAAGACCAAGAAGAGGTGCTACAACCCAAAGCTATCCTTCGGCATGAAGACAAGGTACTACAACATGGTTAGATTATCCGACGGTATCTTATTAAGTTCAAAAAT